>NC_135545.1:28632064-29253106 GCF_045843805.1 Urocitellus parryii | reverse complement strand
GGGGAAAGAATGTAGAGCAAAAACACATGATTCCTGATCTCATGGAGTTTACATTCATCAAATAATCACCTAAACATACAGTTGCAAATATGATGAGTACATTTAAAGAGTACATGGTTTCATCTCCAGTCAGAATGGTCATTATCAAGAATACAAGTAACAATAAGTTTGGTGAAGGTGTGGAGAAAAATATGTACTCATACTTTGCTGGTGGGACTGCAAATTGGTGCAACCACTCTGGAAAGTACTATGGAGATTCCTCAGAAAACTTGGAATGGAACCACCATTTGGCTCAGTTATTGCACTCCTCAGCATAAACCCAAAGGATTTAAAATCAGCCTACTATAGTGACATGGCCACATCAGTGTTTATAACAGCTCAATTCAAAATAGCTGAGCTATGGAACCTACCTCGATGCCCTTCAACAGGTGAATGGATAAAGAAAAGGTTATATGGTGCTTCATGCACATATAACAAAGGTTTAAACCCAGGAGGCAGAAGACGGAGGTAGCCAATAATGGGTTGGGGCAGAGAAGGGGGCAGATGGTTGGTGGCAGGGAGGAGGACACCTGCCTGGGCCTATGGTAGGACAGGAACCAAAGTGGTTGGCTCAGGGAGTTCAGAGGAGGATGGCCCAGAAGTAGGAGAGGGAAAATGCAAGATTAGGAGGTGTAAGGTCTCTAAGCTCTGTGCAGGACTGTATTGCAAGAACAGGGAGGAAATTGGAAAGTTTTATATGGGGATGAGATGGAAAGGGACAATGACATGATCATATTTACATAGAAAAATGGTACCCGTGACTGCCCCCATCAGGGATTTGATTGCTGTCTACAATCATATCTTCAACCCTTGTTTACTTATATTGAACATCTTCCATGACCTCCTCTCGGCTCCACAGGGTACCACTCCCCTGTCACAGCTGGGCATCAGTGTCTAGTGATATGGCTGGGGTACCATCCACTGGCTGACGTTTACCCTGACTTTTTGTATTTTGTTGGTGTGGCAAATCCTCTTCCTCTGAATGCTAATGTGGGAAACTGCAGGGATGAGTTCTCTCTCTGATGGGAGAGAATGCAACAGACCATAAAGGGATAAGTGGGAGATGGGAGTCCCCACGATATTTGAGTGTCTGGATTTAATCAATCCTGTTTATATACCTTTTCCTGGGCTAACAAGTTTCCTTTTGTGTGCAAGCCAATTTGCAACCCAGAGTCCTGTGTAATACATTCTTTTGGAAAGTTCTCAGCTGCCAACTTTTGTTTTGTGTGCTCATTAATTTAACTCAAAGACTAGCTGGGGTCATCCTGTCCTTTGGATGTAACTAAAATGTGGCATAAACTCCCATCCCACATACAGAGGGAAGGGGCTGTTTTCTCCTTTGGAGATTCATATGTCTGGGGTGAGGCAAAAGAGAGAGGGGAGGATAAAGGAGGGTCAATCTCGTGGCATGTAGTTCTGCCCCTGGGTCACTCTCCACCATATTTACTTCTCACATCTGGCCACTTTTCCCTTCTTTATCTCTCAGATCAGGAAGAGCTCCATTCCCTCGATCACTCCAAACCATTCTCACCAGGCATTACTATGTTGGTCTGATCTTGCTCCAAGTCTGAGTGGCAAGAGATGTTGAAATTGCAGATGACTTTAAAAGTAATATAAGACATCAACTCTTCTTAGAATATGCCAGAATTTCTCCATGGCCTTTCTTTGCTATATGCTTCTGCCTCATCTTACCCCTTGTTGCTCTGTCCAGTTTTGGATCTCTGTTAACTTCCTATGCAGAGAAGTTTAAATCTCTTCTGATTCCACTGTTGCCTTAATAGAACTTTCCACATAGAGCAGCCTAGAGACAAAAACCACTTGCAAATACAGTCCGCTCCATGAGGAAAACTCTCTACCAGCTGTTAAAAGATAGTTTTCTGCCATGCCCCATCCCCGCTTGCCGCCAATCACCTCTTCAGCATCTCCTTCAACTTTTTATTGTTAATTTTTACCCCTCTCTTTAAATGCAGCAAAAAAGCCAAATGTGACCCGGGCATTAGTTCTCATGATACTTTGCTCTCGAGTAAATGGTGTTGCAAGGATGCGTTTTCACTCATCTAAGGATCTGGAAGAGACTCCAGTGCTCTCCCATCCAACTCAGTAATTCTAAGGTACCAAATTGGCATTCGCTCAGAGCAGTCTCTTTTGTGTCGGGCACCTCTTCCCCTTTCTTTCCTCCCCACCCCTCCTATGCCCAATAAGAGCTTTGGCAAAAGAAAGAAAAGAAAAAAGAAAAAAAAACCTGACTGGGTTCCAGCTCATCTCTTTCCTTTTTCTCCCAGGTCTCATGTTACTTGAATGAAGGGGCCCTCTGCTCATCGAGCCTTCTGTGTTTGGTTATTTAAGCTGACACTTCGCTTTCTTCCCCTGCCATGAGAAAGCTTTTCAGGGTTTGGACATGTTACCTCTACCCTGGCATAGAGGAGGGACACAGCTTTGGCTCAGGTCAGCCTGAGAGATAAAGGATGGCTTAGTCTCTGGCCCACCTGCTCATCCTCTGCACCCGACTCAGGCACTTTGTCCCAGGAGACACCAATATGGGCGGATTGTCTGACATCCTGGGGACACTCTCTTTACCTTGGATATGGAGAAGGTAATCCAGGGAGGGCACAACAGTGAGATGTCCCTTTATGGCATAGCAACATGCCCTTTCTAGTGTCAGGGGTAGAGTGGATTTTTCTAATAACCCTAGCCAGGAAGAATGCTTGTAGGAGACAGAATAAGACTGTAAACCCCCCTTCACCTTTCCTTCTCTTTAAACTGAAAAGAGAAGGAAAACTATAAGATGCAAACATTATGCATTATTTTTGCATGCCATATAATTCCTAGTCCTGAGAGAGGTTGGATTCAATATAAAAGGTGAAAAGATGCCAGGTGTCACTAACAATGTGAATTTTTAATAATTATCATTATTAACACACTAAATTAGTGTTAACACTATTACTATCTATTGAGCACTTAATTATGCTCTAGGTACGCTGAAAAGTGCTTCATGTGAAATGTGTCCTTGAATCTTTTCAATAATTCCATGAATCCCATTGGATATTTCTCTCCAGTTTATAAATAGAGACAGAACGGTTAAGCCATTTAAACCCAGCAAGTTTGTAATGGAGCCACCATTTCAACCCAGACCACCTCTGTACTCTGTATGCAGAATTGCACACTGTATCTATGCTTATCATGGATGTATTAGGGAAGTGGTCTTGACCCTTGGTGGCTGTTAAGGAGAGAATTCGTATCTATGTAAGGAAAAGCAAAAGGAATTTCTTTGCTTTGGATGTGCTTTGTATTTTCCAGCTACCACAACAGGCTTTTTTGGGTATTCTCAGCTCATGCCACTCTGACGCCAAGTAGACTTAAGGTATTCAGAGCCCCTGAGACGTATCTCTGAAGTGCAACTGGAAGCTCAGAGATTCCTCCACTGACACCTAAAACTGCATAAATATTTTAAGGAACAGGAAAGCCATAGATTTGTAATGCAATGCAGAAATGGGAGACAGGGAGCTATGGAAAGATCCAGAGTTTGGATTTTTGAAAGAAGCTAAAGGTTAGGAGATCCCTCACTGTAGAGGGAATTTGTAATGCTCTCTTTAGCCAGTTACCAGCTGAGCAGCTATCATGGACAGGCCCCTGCCGGTGGCTGGGTACAGAGAACATAGCATGACAGCCTGGTCCTTGCCTCCTGGGGCTTATATTTTAGGACAAACAGACTACTGGGTAGAGACAAACAAATGTTGTAGTTTCAGGTAGTGACAAGCCACCACCATGCAGAGAAAAACAGTGGAACAAGATAGAAAGAGGTTTGCTGGACCAGGTCATCTGGGAATATTTCTTCTGGGCTTTTAAAACATATTTATTTATTTGTTTAATTTGTTCTAATTAGTTACACATGACAGTAGAATGTATTTTGGCATATCATACCTAAATGGAGTATAACTTCTCATTCTTCTGGTTGTACATGAGGTAGAGTTACACAGGTCATGTAATCATATATGCCCACAGGGTTCTCCAGGGATATTTGAACTGAAGCCTCCTGTCGACAAAGAGTTAACCAGTTGAGGTGAGGAAGGAGCCCTTCAGAGAGGGAAATCATCAGTCACAAAGGTGATGAGGTTGACATGTCTGAGGCCAGTGTGACTAGAAAAGAGCTGATGAGCAGGAGGCTTAAGAAATTGGAAAAATTATAGCTTCTTAGGCTTTTTAGGGCACCAAATGTCATTGACAAAATCCAATTCAAACTTTTAAATGATCATGTTGTCTGGTGTTTGGAGAATAGATGTTAGTGGGGTAATCTCAGAGCCAAGAAGGCCATTACAAGGTGTCCTGTTTCTACTGTTATAAGAAAATTATTTTAGACCATTAAGTCCAAGATCTGGAGGCCAACAGATTTAGTGTCTGTTGAGCACTCTCTGCTTCAAAGATGGCACCTCTTGGCCAGGGCACTCTCGTAACCCCTTTTTATAAAATCATTAATCTTTTTTTAATAAGAACATTAATCTTATCATGAGAACAGAGCCCTCATGACAAATCACCTCCCAAGACCCCACTCACCTCTTCATACTGTTGCATTGGAAATGAAGTCTCACCATGTTAATTTTGTGAAGTACCAACATTCAGACCACAGGAGGAGGTTACTAGACTTGTCCAGGTGAAAGATAATGACCACTCAGATAGATAGCAGAGGCAATACAGACAAGAAAATACTTAGGCAATCTCTTACTCATATTTTGTTTTACTATTAAAAATTGTTATTGATTTTTAAGAATTCGCTATTTTGGATAAAAGTCATGTCACACATATGATTGCAAATAATTTCTCCTCCGTACTTATGACTTTTCTTTCATTTTCTTGTCAATGTCCTTTGAAGAACAGGTTTCTAATTTTGAAGAGATACAAGCTAAGAAATTCTCTCTTGTGAATCCGGCTTTTAATATCACAGCTAAGAAATCTTTGCCCAACTCAGGGTTGTGAAAATTTTTTCCTGTGTTTTCTACTAGAAGTCCTGTAGCTTTAGGTTTCACATTTCAGTCTATGATCTGTTTTTAGTTAATTTTTATATATGGCATAAGATATAGATTGGTATTGTTGGGTTTTGCATATGAACATCTGATTGTTAAAGAATCATTTTTGAAGGCTACCTTTAATCCACTGAGATGCCTTTGTCCCTTTCTTAAAAATCAGTTGTCTGTATATGTACAATTTTATTTCTGGCCTCTATTTTGTCCTGTAGATTATTTGTCCATCTTTATGCCTATACCACACTGTCCTGATGCTTGTAGCTTTGTAAAAAGTTCTGAAGGTAGGTAATGTTAATTCCTCAACTTGGATCTTCATTTAAAAATATAAATTAGAATCAGCTTGTTGATTTCTACAAGAAAATTTGGTGGATTTTCATTCAATTACATTGAATTCATATAATTACATTGAATTATTTTTAAAAATTTAATTTGAGGAGATTTATACCTTGAAGTGCTCAATTTTTCACTCTGTGAACATGGAACGTTATCTCTCAATTTATGTAGTTTTGCTTTAATTTTTTACTCAACAATGTTTTGTAGATTTTTAATATACAAGTCTTGTGTGTCTTTCATCAGATTTATACACACATATTTTATGCTATTGTAAAGGGTTGTTTTTAAACCAATGACAGCCTCAAAGAATAAGTTGAGAAGATTTTTCTCTTCTTCCAAATTCGGAAGAGTTCATGTAAAAGTTTTGTGTAAATTATTTTTTCTTTCTTTTTTTCAGTAAATGTTTTAGAAGAATCTCCAGTGAAGTCATTTAGGCTTGGAGTTTCCTTGGTGTAAAGGTTTTTTAGCTACAGTCTCAATTTATTTAACATGTATAGGCCTATTGAGGATATTTATTTCTTCTTGACTGAGGTTTGTTAGCTTATGTCATCCTAGAAACGTGACCACATCATTTAAGTTATTTTTAAAAAATTTGTTTTATTAGTTATACATGACAGTAGAATGCATTTATGCACCTGGATATATTATACATGGGATATAATTTCTCATTTTTATGAGTGTACATGTAGAATCACATTGGTCAAGCAGTCACATATATGTATAAAGCAATAATATCTTTTTTATTCTACTATTCTTCCTATCCCCACAGTGCCTCCCCTCCCCTCCCTTCACTTCCTTCTTTCTAATCTAAGGTAACTCTTTTCTTATCTAGTGCCCCACATTCCTTATTGTGAATTAGCATCTGCATATTAGAGAATTCATTTGGTCTTTGTTTTGGGGGATTGGCTCATTTCACTTAGCATGATATTCTCTAACTCCATCTATTTACTGGAAAATGCCATAATTTCATTCTTATTTAAAGCTGAGTAATATTCCAGTGAATATATATACCACATTTTCTTTATCCATTCATCTATTGAAGAACACCTAGGGTGGTTCCATAGCTATTGTGAATTGAGCTGCTATAAACATTGATGTGACTGCATGACTCTAGTATGTGATTTTTAAGTCCTTTGGGTATAAACCAAGGAGTGGGATAGCTGAGTCAAATGGTGGTTTTGTAAATATTGCCATTTTGACAATATTAATCCTGCCTATCCAGGAGCATGGGAGATCTTTCCATCTTTTGAGGTTTTCTTCAATTTCTTTCTTTAGTGTTCTGTAGTTTTCATTGTAGAAGTGGTGTCACTTTGTTAGATTGATTCTCAAGTATTTTATTTTATTTGAGACTATTGTGAATGGGGTGGTTTTCCTAATTTCTATTTCAGTGGATTCATTGAAGATGTATAAGAATATGTTTAATTTATGGGTGTTGATTTTATATCCCGCTACTTTGCTGAATTCATTTATAAGTTCTAGAAATTTTCTGTTGGAATTTTGTTGATCCCCTTGATATAGAATCTTGTCATCAGCAAATAGTGACAGTTTGAGTTCTTCTTTACCTATTTGTATTTCTTTAATTTCTTTCTTCTGTCTAAATGCTCTGGCTAGAGTTTCAAGGATGCTGTTATATAGAAGTGGTGAAAGAGGACATCCTTGCCTTGTTCCAGTTTTTAGAGGAAATGCTTTTAATTTTTCTCCATTTAGAATGATGCTGGCCTTAGATTTAGCATATATAGCTTTTACAATGTTGAGGAATGGTTCTACTACCTTGGTTTTTCTAGTGTTTTGAACATGAAGATGTGCTGTATTTTGTCAAATGCTCTTTCTTCATCTATTGAGATGATCCTATGATTATTTTTTTAAGTTTACTAATATGATGTATTACATTTATTGATTTCCATATGTTGAACCAACCCTGTATCCCTGGGATGAACCTCACTTGATTGGGTGCAATATCTTTTAAATATGTTTTTGTATGCAATTTGTCAGAATTTTATGGAGAATTTTTGCATCTATGTTCATCAGGGATATTGGTCTGAAGTTTTCTTTCCTTGATGTTGTCTTTGTCTGGTTTTGGTATCAGGGTGATACCAGAGAACAAGTTTGGAAGGGTTTCCTCCTTTTCTATTTCATGGAATACTTTGAGGCATATGGTTTAATTCTTCTTTGAAAGTCTTATAGAACTTGGTTGAGAATTCGTCTGGACCTGGGCTTTTCTTGATTGGTAGGCTTTTGATGGTGTTTTCTATTTCATTACTTGCAATTGATCTGTTTAAATCATGTATGACCTCCTCATTCAGTTTGGGTAGGTCATATGTCTCTAGAAATTTGTCAATGTCTTCTATATTTTCTATTTTATTGGAATATAAATTTTTAAAATAGTTTCTAATTATCTTCGGTATTTCACACATATACATTGTGATATTTCCTTCATCATCTTGTATTATAGTAATTTGAGTTTTCTTTTTTGCTCCATTAGCATAGCCAGAAGTTTATCTATTTAATTTATTTTTTCAAAGAACCAACTTTTTGTTTTGTCAATTTTTTTCAGTTGTTTCTTGTGTTTCAATTTCTTTGATTTCAGTTCTGATTTTAATTATTTCCCATCTTCTACTGCTTTTGGTGTTGATTTGTTCTTCTTTTTCTAGGGCTTCGAGATGTAGTGTCAGGTCATTTATTTTTTGACTTTTTATTCTTTTAATAAATGTGCTCAGTGCAATAAACTTTCCTCTTAATACTGCCTTCATAGAGTCCCAGAGATTTTCATATGTTGTATCATTGTTCTCATTTACCTCTAAGAATTTTTAAATTTCATCCTTAATTTATTCTAGTATCCATTCATCATTCAATAGTGTATTATTTAGTGTCCACTTGTTATAGTAGCTTCTAATTTTTACTTTATTGTTGATTTCTAATTTTATTCCATCATGAGCTGATAGAATGCAGGGTATTATCTCTGTTTTTTTTATATTAACTAAGAGTTGCTTTGTGGCAAAAGATATGGTCCATTTTAGAGAAGGAGCCATGTCCTTCTGAGAAGAAAATATATTTGCTGGTTGATGGGTGAAATATTGTATATATGTCTGCTAAGTATAAATTATTGATTGTATTTAGTTTTATAGTTTTTTATCTAGTTTTTGTTTGGAAAATCTGTCCAGTAGTGAGAGAGATGTGTTAAAGTCACCCAGTGTTATTGTGTTGTGGTCTATTTGATTCTTGAAGTTGAGAAGGGTTTGTTTGATGTATATAAAGGCTCAATTGTTTGGGGCATCAATATTTATAATTGTGATGTCCTGCTGATATATGCATCCCTTAAGAAATATGAAAAGTCCTTGTTGTGTCTTCTGATTAACTTTGGCTTGAGGTCTACTTTATCTGAGATGAGGATGGAAACTCTGCTTGTTTACACAATACCTATAAGTGATATTTTTTCCCATCGTTTCACTGTCATCCTGTGAATGTCTTTGCTCATGAGGTGAGTCTCTTGAAGACAGCATATTTTTGAGTCTTGGTTTTTAATCCAATTTGCTAGTATATGTCTTTTGATTGAATAGTTTAGGCTGTTAACATTCCTGGTTATTATTGAGATTTGATTTATATTCCCTATCATTTTGATTTATTTTTGGTTTTTAATTTGACTTAGTTTCTCTTTGGTTGAATAATATTCCTCCCTTTACTGTTTTCACTTTTTCTTCCCACTTCATCCTCATGGAATATTTTGTTGAGAATGTTCTGTAGTGTAGGCTTTCTAGTTGTGAATTCTTTATATTTTTGTTTATCATGGAAGGTTTTAATTTCATCTTCAAATCTGAAACTTAATTTTGCTGGATATAAAATCCTTAGTTGGCATCCATTTTCTTTCAGAGCTTGAAATATAATATTCCAGGACCTTTTAGCTTTGAGGGTCTGGGTTGAGAAATCCACTGAAATCCGAATTGGTTTCCCCCTATATGTAATTTGATTTTTGTCTCTCATAGCCTTTAAGATTTTCTCTTTATTCTCTGTGTTAGTCATTCTCATTATAATGTTCTTGGTGTGGGTCTGCTATAATTTTATACATTTGGGGTCCTGTAAGCCTCTTGTATTTAATTTTCTATTTCATTTCATTTCATTCCATTCTTTAGGTTTTGGAAATTTTCTGCTGTTGTATCATTGAAAAAATTGTGCATTCCTTTGGTTTATATCTCTGGTCCTTCATTGATTCCAATAACTCTTAAATTTGGTCTTTTCATGTTATCCCATCATTCTTGGATGTTCTGTTCATGGTTTCTTGTCATCTTCTGTGCATGGTCAACTCTACTTTCAAGATTATATATTTTTGTCTTCATTGTCTGAGGTTCTGTCTTCCAAGTGGTCTGGTCTGTTGATGATGCTTTCTATTGAGTTTATAATTTTGTTTATTGATTCCTTCATTTTGAGGATTTCTGCTTGTTTTTTTTCCACAATCTCTAAGTCTTTATTGAAGTGTGATCTTTCACTTCTTGTATTTTTTCTTTGACTTCACTCCTTATACTATCCTTTAATTCACAGATCAATTTAACTAATGTACATTCTGAACTCCTTCTTGGACATTCCTTCTACTGTGTTATCAGTGGCTTCTATCATTGGAGCATCTTGGTTTGTTTGCAGTGCTTTATTTCCTTTTTGTTTTTCATGTTGTTTGTGCGTTTTCCCATCTAGCAGTCTGTATTTAAGGCAGCATACATTCTACCCGTAGACCTATAGTCTGAAGGTGTCCAGAGTCTCTCCTTTAATGGCAAGACTAATATCAACAGCACCCAGTATAAACAATATATATAGCCTCAAACCTAATAGCTTCCACTAAGGTGTCTACTGCTTTCTCCTAGTAAACCAAAATTATGAATTCAATAACTATCTATAGTATAAACAGAAAATTTGCTAAAACAATTTACAAGTTTAAATGGTGGATGAGAGAACAGAAGTAGTGTAGTACTTGATGTTTGCAAGAGTAAACCTAGAAGCAAAGATTCACAGGAAGAGTGGAAGAGGAGCTGACAGAGATTGACTGTTGGTTAGAGAAAAGTTGGAAAGAGAATCCAAGAAAATAGACAAGTGTTAGGAAGAATACAAAGGGAAAAAATTACAGATATAAAAATACAACAAAAACATAAAACACCATTCATATATCATTGTCCTCCACACACTGATGCACAAATAGAACACCCTGATCCAAACATGGTAAAGATGTTAGCAATTAGAAAAACAAAATAAAATAAATCTCAATGGAAAGTCAAACTGTCTCTGTCAGCATTCAAAAGTTTCTCAGCCCTGTCTCTGATGTCTCATGGGATCACCAGGTCCAGATCTGCCTGGGCAGACCCAGCTACCATCCCCTCAGTCTGGGCTTCAGATACTTCAGGCTTGGCCACGCTGCAGTCCCAATATCTCAATGCTACTCCTACTTGCAGAGAGGCCACCAAGGAGACACTCATGCTAAGGAGCAACCCTGAGATGCAGAAGCAAGAAGGGGGCCACTAGCACTCATAGCAGGAAGACTCCAGGTGCCTCCAAACCCACAGCTACCCCCAAACTGGACTTTCAGGTCCTAGCTGGAGTCCCCAAATAGAGGTTGTTGTAGTGGCAAACCTGCTGGCACCCTGGCCCCAGGTCCTGGTCGGTGCTCCAAGATGTGTGCAACCACATGTATCCAGACCTGGAGTCTCTCCCTTAGCAGTCCTCTAGGCTGTGTTAACGGTAGTAGTGGTGATGGTTGGTAGCCATAGGGGACAGGTCAGCATCAGCATTACTGCAACAGTGTCTACAGTGGTGTCTACCGCAACAGCTGTAGTGGTGACTTCAACTGCAGCTGTGGGGGCAGCATCACCCAGATGATCTCCTGGAGGTAGCAGCAGTATTCGTCGTGGATAGTGGTGGCTGCAGCTGCATGGGCCAGAAAGAAGACCTCCAGGTGACCTCAGTGTGGCAGCAGCAGTATCAGAGGCAGCGATGTTGGCAGTAGCAGTGTAGGTGGCACCCTATTGGAGAAGAGACCTCTGGGCATCAGTGGCAGGGACCTCAGAGATAGCATTGGAGGTAGTATTGGCTATGCCCAAAGACTTCTGGGCACCACAGTGGTACCTGTGGTAGTGGAGTCTGACTCATTTAAGTTCTTGACTTTATTGGCATAAAATTATTTATCATATGCCTTTATAATTCTTTAATGTCTTTAGACTGCAGTGGCATCACTTTTTGTGATATCTCTCTTTTTTCCTGATCAGTCTAGCAAGAGATTTATTGATTTTATTGCTCTTCCTAAACAACCACCTTTTGGTTTTATTGATTTTTCTGTTTTTATTTTTTCTATTTCATTGATTTCCACTTTGATATTGTTTTTCTTTTTTTTTTAATTTATTTTGGGTTTATTTGTAATTGTTTCCCTAGTTTATGAAGATAAAAGGTAAGTTCATTGATTTTAAACTTTTAAAGAAATTATTATTTTAATATAACTATTTGGAACTGTGTATTTCTTCCTAAGTAATGTTTTAATGGTATCTCATTAAAATTTTTATATGTGTGTTTTAACTTTCATTGATTTAAAAATGATTTCTAATATACATTTTAATTTTTTCTTGGTCCATAGATTATTTAAAAATGCATTAGTTTCTAAACATTTGAAGGTTTCCACATATCTTTGCATTATTAATTTCTTTCTTAACTCCTTTAGAATCTAAGACCATACATAGTATGACTTAAATCCTTTTAAAAATATTTATGTGTTTGATGGCACCTTGTAGTCTTAGTAAGTATTCTGTGTAAAGTTGAAAAGAATGTGTACTCTCCTGTTTTTTTGATGTAATGTGATATTACTGTCTAATGAGTTAAGTTAAATAATATTCCTCTCTAATCTTACTGATTTTCTGCTTGTTTCTTCTAACTAACAATAAAGGAGTATTAAATTTTCTGAGTATGATTGTAGATTTGTCTGTCTCTCCTTTTAGTCCTATTAGTTTTTGTTTCATGTATTTTGAAGCTGAATTATTATGTCTACAAATATTTAAGACTGTTACAGCTTCATAATGAATTGATAATTTTTCCATTATGTAATGAAATTCTTTATCCCTTTAATATTCTTTGCTCTGATATCAACTTGGTTCGCCACTCCAGTTTTCTTTTCATTTGTATTCACGTGGTAAACATTTTTCCATCCTTTCACTTCTTAACTTATTCGCATCTGTCTATTTCTATTTGATATCTTATAAATGGCACAGTTCTTACTTTTTAAAAAATCAGATTTGACAATGTTTGCCTCTTTTGGAAATAGTTTAGATTATTTACACTTAATAGGATTTAGTTGAACTTGAATCTATCATTCTACTACTTATTTTTGATTTGTCTCATCTATTCTTTTTCCCCTTGCCTACTTTTGTTTTGCATTTTTTTATGATTTCATTTTTATTGTCTTCTTAGCTCTCGTTGTTTTGTTATTTTAGTGATTGCTCTAAAACTGGTAGTATGCATTTTTTAAAATTGTTTTTGTAATTGTAGATGGACAGCATGCCCTTATTTTATTTTATGTGGTGCTAAGGATCAAACCCACTGCTTCACACATGCCAGGCAAGTGCTCTGCCACATAGCTACAGCGCCTAGTATGCATTTTTTTGATGCATCTGCATCTACCTGTCAGTGATATCACTTCATATATTTTATAAAAATCTTACATTATACTTTTATTTTTTACCTTCTAGTCTTTGTGTTATTTTTGCCAGATGCTTTAGTTCTATAGATGTTATAACCCTACCATGACTTCTTAAATTTTTGTTTAAAAAGTTTATCATCTCTAAAATAGATTTAAATAATAACAAAAATATTTCTCAGCTTAGTTTTCATTTATGAAGGTTAAATAAAAATTATAGCCAGTTCTCCAAAGGGTATATCAGTAATTTCACCAGGAGATAGAATAGCACAGTTACTAATAATACCCAGCCTACATGATAAATTTTCCAGTCATACTGTAGAAAGAGGTTCCAAGGGATTAGGCTCCACATGTGTAGATTGGGCTATGCTTTCTTTAAATTTAGATTCTCGCCCCATGCTAAAACTAAATATTCAAGGACATGAATTTAATGGGCTACTGGATACAGGTGCAGACCTTAGCATCATCTCTCATCAAGAATGGCCAAAACATTGGCCATTACAACAAGCCACTCAAATGCTTCGAGACCTAGGAGTGGCGACTAATCCCCATAGAAGTGCAATGGTATTAGATTGGAAGGATCCTGAAGGATGTGAAGGAACTATACAGCCATATGTATTGGATCATCTTCCCGTAAATTTATGGGGACGAGATGTCCTAGATCAATTAGGATTGATATTAACAAATAACATCAATCAAAATGCACCCACTATTATGGCTAGACAAAGTTTTAGGAAAGGAAAAAGATTAGAAAAACAAGAACAAGGTATAGCAGCACCAATACAAATAGATCAAGGAACAGACAGACATGGGTTGGATTTTCAGAAAGGGCCACTGAGACAATAAAAATTACTTGGAAATCAGAAAGACTAGTATGGGTTCCTCAGTGGCCCCTGAGTAAAGAAAAGATACAAGCAGCCCATGACCTGGTCAAACAACAATTAGTAGAAGGACATATACAACCTTCTGTATCTCCCCATAATACTCCCATTTTTGTCATCAAAAAGAAATCTGATAAATGGAGATTATTGCAAGATTTAAGAGCCATTAATAATGAAATGGTTATTATGGGACCTGCTCAATCAGGGATTCCTCAATTGTCTGCTTTGCCAAAAACTTGGTATGTTTTAGTTATAGATATTAAAGATTGTTTTTTTTTCAATTCCAATTCATCCTGAGGATAGTCCACGTTTTGCATTTACTATCCCTGCACTGAATCATGAAGGTCCTGATCAGAGATATGAATGGAAAGTACTCCCTCAAGGGATGGCTAACAGCCCAACTATGTGTCAAATTTATGTTAACAAAGTAATCCAGCCACTTAGAAATCAAAATCCTGAACTGCAAATATTTCACTATATGGATGATGTATTATTAGCACACAAAGATAAAAACACATTGCTAGAATGTTATGCCACACTTACAAACTTATTAAAAAATTATAATCTAGGGATAGTAATAGATAAAGTACAATTAAATTTTCCAATTAATTATTTAGGAGTTCTATTATCCTCAACCATGGTCCGTCCACCAAAAATTCAAATACGAGTAGATCAACTCAAATCACTTAATGACTTTCAAAAGTTATTAGGAGACATAAATTGGATAAGGCCTTATCTAGGTATACCAACAGGAGAGTTGGGACCTTTATTTGATATCCTAAAAGGTCCATTAGATCCAAATTCACCCCGAATTTTAACGCCTGAAGCAAGAAAGGCATTAAAAATCATTGAAACATATATGGAAAATATGCATTTGGATAGAATTGATATAAGTTTGCCTTTATTATTTATTGTACTACCAACAAAAAATATTCCTACAGGAGTATTTTGGCAAGAAGGTCCATTATTATGGATACATTTATCTTATTCTCCTAACACTATTCTTACTAGGTATCCTGAGGCTGTAGGACAATTAATACTCAAAGGAATAAAAGCAGCAAAGGGAGTGTTTGGAATTTCTCCCAATAAAATTGTTACTCCATATACTATGAATCAAATTAATGAGTTAAATACTTGGGCAATAATTGTGTGCAAATCTAATGTTTCATTTGATAACCACTTACTATCTAATCCTTTATTGTCTTTTTGGTCATTGCATCCTGTAATTTTTCCAAAAATGACAAGAAAAACACCTATCATGAATGCTCCAAATATATTCACTGATGGGTCAAATAATGGTACAGCAGCAATAGTTACACCTGATCAAACTTTTACATTTTTAGTACCCAAACAATCAGCTCAAAAGGTAGAGCTTAATGCAGTATTACAAGCTTTTGTGATGTTTAAAGATTCTGTATTTAATTTATTTTCAGATAGTCAGTATAATGCTATAGTATCCCTTGAAGATGCTGGTAGGATTTCCCCTTCTTCTACTGTTTTCTCTTTGCTTTCCACTATACAAAGTTTAATCTGGGACAGAAAAGATCCATTCTTTATAGGACATATCAGGGCACATACAGGATTGCCTGGAGCCCTTAGTTTGGGCAATGATTTAGCAGATAAAACTACACATGACATACATATTTTCTCTACACTAGAAGAAGCTACAAATTTTCATAAAAAGTTCCATGTCAATGCTAATACTTTACAAAAGTGTTTTAAAATAACTAAGGAACAAGCTAGACAAATAATAAAACAATGTCAAAATTGTGTGACCTTTTTACCACAAGTTAATCTTGGAGTCAATCCTAGAGGATTGATACCTAACCATATTTGGCAGATGGATGTCACACACTTGCCAGAATTTGGAAAATTAAAATATTTGCATGTTACAGTTGATACTTTTTCTGGATTTTTGATGGGCTCCCTTCATGCCGGAGAAAAAACTAAAGATGTTATAGCTCATTGCTTACAAAATTTTGCCACTGTGGGCGTTCCAAAACAGTTAAAAACAGATAATGCCCCTGGTTATACTTCTACCTCTTTTAAACAATTTTGCTCAACATTTGGCATTACTCATATAACAGGAATCCCATACAATCCACAGGGACAAAGCATAGTTGAAAGAGCTCATCAAACTATTAAAATGTACTTATGAAAGCAAAAAGAAGGAATTGGGAAGGGGTATATATTCCCCAAAGATAAACTTAAAATAACGCTTTTTACTCTAAACTTTTAAAATTTTGATTCATCAGGGCTTAGTGCTGCAGAAATGCATATGTGTCCAAAAAATGTACATAAGCCCAAGGTACTTTGGAAAGATATTCTAACAGGACAATGGAAAGGTCCTGACCCAGTAATTGTCTGGAGTCGGGGGTCTGTTTGTGTGTTTCCACAGGGAGAACAGCAACCGATTTGGATTCCAGAAAGATTAACTAAAGCGATTTCTACAGACTAAAAAGAAGTTGATTTGGCTCAAATCCATAACAACTGATATCCAAAACTCCAGTTTGGCTATTCTTACATCTGCGACAGAACCAGGATGCTTTTTTCAATATCTATTTTATTATTGCCCTTTCCCATATCATGAAGTTCTATTTTGTTTTTTGAGCTCATACAGACCTAGGTTAATGTTTTGCTGATTACTTCTATTTTTTTGACTATAGAGTTTTTAAACATTGCAATGGAGATTTCACCTGTAAAAAGTTATAAGGCCTTTACTATTATGTTATGTGTTGTATGTATTATATTATGTGTGCACACTTGTGTTTTGTGTTATATGTTTGAATGTCCATATGTCCATATATCATATATGATGAACGTTCATAAAAAAATGGATCCAAATTTTTTTTTTCACGTGATTTAAATGGTTTAATTTAAATTGGGTAAACAGCTGTTGAGGATTGTTTTAATATATGAACAAAAAAGGAGGTTAAGAGATCTGTTTGTTTACTTTCACCTTTCCTTTTCATTATATTTAATAATTCTGTTGAAGATAAGGTACATTGTTAAGAAAATTGTTTTCTAAAAAAAAAAAAAAAGAAAATTGTTTTCTTTTAGTGCCTTCTGGAATGTTATATAATTTTTTCTTTAGCTATTATTGCCAGAATTCCTATCTTCATCCCAGTGCCGGTGAAGACAAAAATAAAACCAATCTACAGCTTCTGCAATAGCCATCACTGAACTGCTTGCAAAACTTGCCTGGACTATGTATCACTTGTATGCATTGTAAACTCACTTGTATGCATTGTGAACTATCTGTTGGTGCAGCGACTTGTGGTAGTGTTGGGGTATTTATGCTGATGGTGTCATTGGTGGTACAATTTTTCCACAAGGAGCCATCACTGAACTGCTTGCAGAAGTTGCCTGGACTATGAATCACTTGTATGCATTGTGAAATCACCTGTATGCATTGTGAACTATCTGTTGGTGCAGCGACTTGTGGTAGTGTTGGGGTATTTTTGCTGATGATGTCATCGGTGGTACAATTTTTCCAAAAGGAACCATCAATTGGCTTGGTGTATCTTCCTCCCTTCTGTTTGTCATGGTCGTTCAGCTAAAATTTGGGGACCAACAGAGGTGAGGCAATCTACGTTTCCATGGCGTATCATGTTCTACCTGGTAGCATGTTGGTAGTATAGTGTTGAATTCCCTCAGTATTTTTAGGTCTGACAAAGATCTTACGTTGCCTTTGTTTTTGAAAGGCATTTTGCTTGAAAAATATTCTGGTTGATGGTTTTGCCTTTCAGTATTTTTAAGGGTGTTGTTCTATGGTCTTCTGGCATAGTTTCCAGTGAGAAATCAACTCTTGACTTTTATCTTTCTACCTTTGTACATTTTGTGTCTTCTTAATTTGATTTCTGTTCAGGTTTTCGCTTTCTCTGGTTTTGAGCAATTTGATTATGTTGTGTCTTGGTGTAAATTTTTCATGTTTCTTGTGCTTGGAGTTCATAGAATATCTTGGATTCTTGGGCTTTTAGTTTTCATTAAATAGGTAAAAAAGTTCAACCATTCTTTTCTTCAAATATTTTTTTTTTGTCTCTGTCCTCCTTCAAGTGCTCTAATTACACATTGCTTGAATTTGTCCCAAAGCTCAAAGATGCTCTGTTTATTTTTCTCTTCCTCCTTTTCCTTTTTCTTGTTAATTTTGGATAGTTTCACTTTTCATGTCCTGAGATTTACAAATCTTGTCCTCTGCAAAGTCTCATCTGTTGTAAGTCCTGTCCGTCCTGTCCAGTGTATTTTTCTTCTTATACATTGTAGTTTTTACTTTTCCAAATTTGATGTGAAATTTTTTATATACTCAATATTTCCGTTTAACATGCATAATCTTCATTCTGTTCCTTTTGAATAACTATAATACCACGATGATAATTTTAATGTCCTATGTCTGGGTCAATTCTGGACCTCATCAATAGATTGGTTTTCTCTTCATTGTGGATTCTATTTTCTGACTTCTTTGTAGCCTGATAATTTTATATTGGATGCTAGATATTTTTCAGCAACATACTGAATACTCCCAGGGGGAAGATCTGTAGATCTATGGAGTTTCTGTGTAACTCTTTCCACTCTGGTATTCTGCCCTATGAACAGTAGCTGTTGCACTTTTCTTAGGCCCTCACTTTTATATCAGAGAATCGAATCTACTTGGGTTCCCCTTTCATCTACCATGGGCTTGAAACTCAGTGATGTACGCTGAGGCAACTATGGGATTCCTCTCATTTGCTTCCTGACTCTCAGGGATCACTGTCCTTGTTAACTAATGTCCAGAATCTTGAAAACCATTGTTTGATATATTTTGCTATGTTTTCATGCCTTTAGGAGTAAAGGTCCTCGTTACTCTGAAAATGAAAGTCCTGAAGATTATGTTTAATGAATGATTTATAAGACCAGAAAAGGTTACTAATACTCAGAAGTCTCTGTTGGATTCAGATCTCTTGGTATGACTCAGCACAGTAGAGGAGGGCATATTCATTACATTTTCATTATGAAAGATAGAGCACTTTTCTCATACGAATGTTCTGATTTTAAGCTATAAGGTTTGTGGGTAGCAGTTACCTGTGTGAATACTGACTGTCTGTCTAATCTTTCAGAACCCTAAGAGTTAAACTTGACACAGTATCTGTGAATGTATTCACAATACACAGGACAATTACTGTTGACAGACCATTTATGGTGCTAATGGAACAAATAATGATTCTGTAAAGTTGTAGAACAGATGGACACAGTTATTTCTGTTTCTACCAAGTCGATGCTTGAGATAAGAGTAAATTCATTTTCATTTAACCAGGGAATTTTGTTTATTATACAGAAAAACTCACTCCTCGTAAAGAATGGAGTTAGCCTTTCACTAACTTTGAGGGCCTAGAAAAGTCCTAGACAAGTGGTAGTTACTTCAATAGACATCTATTGAATAAATGAGCATCTATCAGTTACAAGAATAACTGGTGGCTTGTGTATAGTATCCCTCCTGTTGCAAAGTGTTGTAAACACTCAGATGAGTTCACATAAAAATGAAAATGGGAGGGGAGGGGAGGGGGGATAGTAGGGGATAGAAAAGGTAGCAGAATACAACAGTTACTAATAGGGCATTATGTAAAAATGTGGATGTGTAACAGATGTGATTCTGCAATCTGTATTTGAGGTAAAAATGGGAGTTCATAACCAACTTGAATCTAATGTATGAAACATATGTCAAGAGCTTTGTAATGTTTTGAACAACCAATAAAAAAAAAGAAAATTAAAATAAATAAATAAATAAATATTTGACAGACTCAAAAAAAAAAATCTAGATTTCCAGTTCTTTTTTGACAAGGGAAGCTTCTTTTCAGCAGAGCAGACTCCTTTCATTTATTTACAGTAGCCCTGTGGCCTGAGCATTCATTTCAGTTTACAATCCCTTCCTCAGTACTTCATCCTTCTTAATTATTTTGTTTTCATTGAAATATCTTCCTAATAAAGATAATACCTAGAATAGTGTGAGTAGTAAATGTTTCCTTACTGGAACATTTAAAAGGCTCCAAGAAGCCTTTTAAACTTATTACTGAAAGTCCTCAACTTATAATTGGCAAACTGACTTTTTTTTTTTGACATTATGATGATGTGAAAATGATGTGTCTTCAGTAGAAACTTGTTATGGTTTGGAATGTCCCCCAGAGGCGTGTGTGTTGAAGGTGGCTTTTGGAAAGCAATTGACTCATGAGGATTGTGGATTAATCCATTGAGGGGTTTCACATTTGAAAGGACTATTGAGAGGTGGTAGAAATTGTAGGAGGTGGAGCCTAGTTGGAGGAAGTAGGTCATTGGAAATGTACCCTGTAAGGGTGAATCTTTGTTCCTTATACCCTCTGTCCCTCTGTGCCCTCTGCCTCCTGGTTGCCATGAGGTGATCAGCTTTATTCTGTTATGACATTCTATCCTGATGGGCCACCTACCTCATCATGGACCCAGAAACAATGGAGTCACTTGACCATGGACTGAGGCTTCTGAAAATGTGAGGTGAAGTAAATCTTTTCTCCTTTGAGTTTTTTCCTCAGGTATTTTGTCACAGCAATAGAGAACTAACTAACTCAAAACTGTACTTCAGATTTTGAATTCTGCATTTCTCTGGGGCTACTGATATATATTCTTTTGTGATGCTGGGCAGTGGCAGTACACTGAAACTTCTGTCATTGCCTGATCACAACAGTAAACAACTGATACTCGATAGGATACTGTGTTACTAAGCTATGACACTTGGTAGGATAAGTATAATAAATGCATTTTTGACCTATAACATTTTCCATGTTTGACAGATTTCTCAGGACTAACCCTATTGTGATCAAGAAGCATCTGTCCTAGATTGTTGTGGTTTAAAGTGATGAGCACAAAATCTTTGGCATTCCTCTAAAAAAAAATCTACTTCCTTTCTCTTTTCTCCCTCCCTTTGAATCTGGACAGTATTAAGGGTCCCTTGGAACTGACAGAATATGTCAGAAGGAACACTGACTCTCTAATGTAAGAAACAAAAGGTAATGAGCCTCCTATCTTGTTTGCTGAGATATCCCCGTTTGGAGTCAGAGCTGCCATTCAGCTGAACCAACCTGAGGCTTCCATGTTGTGAGACAGCCCAGGACACACAGCGTAGGGTCTGTGTTCAACAGGCTCACCTGAGGACCCAGTCAAGTGCTCTTAGGAACTGTCCGGCATGAGTGAGGATACTGTCAGGTGACTTCAGGCTCCAACCATCAGGTCATCCTAAGGCATCAAGAATTCCCAGCTGAGGATGTAGAGATAAACTGTGGAACAGAGATGAACCATTCACTCTGTGCTGCATTTGGATTTTGACTCATAAAATATGTAAATATGAAAAAAAATGGTTATTTTAAGCCAATAAATCATGGAGTGGCTCTTCCAATAGCTATAATAACTGAAATATTATTTCAAAAATTCTTTGAAGTAATTCTATACTAATGAACAGCCACGCTGCTTGAATCTGAGTGTCTGGAAAACAGGAATTATAGTTTCAATAAGATTAAAGAAACGAAAGTGTGTAATGTGCCAATTCCAATACCCGCATGAGGCAGGTTCTTGCTTTCAAAAATAATTAAAACAAGAATAATATCTCTATGTAATGCTAGTTCTACAATGGAAACTTAGAGGAAATACTAGTACTAGTAAGATTTCATCATTATCCCCTACCCCTAACCCATAAACCCATAAATTCTAACCCTTGGCCACCAGATGGAAAGGGTGCTAGAAACCTAAATACTCCCCCTTCATACACATAACTACACTTATCTGTTTTTTCACACTAGGGCCAGGGCTTTTTCTTCAGGTATCGTCTCCCTGATTGGGAATTCATATTGCTTTTCTTTCATTAGATCATGCCTCTTTGTATATTGGCTTTGAATTTTGTTTCAGTTCCTTTAAGAAAGATGAAGACTAAATGGAACTGAAGAAGGAATGGAGCCATTGAGTCTCTATATTTTTGGAGCCTTCTACAGTTCTCTCATTGACTTTGCTTTTTTGTTATTGTGTTGCTGGGGATTGAACCCAGGGCCTTGTTCCTGTGAGGCAGGCACTCTACCGACTGAGCTATGACCCCAGCCCTCATTGACTTTTAATTGGATTGTCACTTAAAAAGTTGTAGAGGGGGGCTGGGCTGTAGCTCAGTGGTAGAGTTCTTGCCTAGCATGTCTGAAGCACTGGGTTCAATCTTGATCCTCAGAACCACATAAAAATAAATAAGCAAAATAAAGGCATTGTGTCCATCTACAACTAAAAAAATTAAAAAAAAAAACAAGTTAGGGAGGGGAGGGGTATGGGAACAGGAAGGATAGTAGAAAGAAACAGACATTATTACCTTAGGTACATATATGACTGCATGTCCAATGTGATTCTACAACATGTACAACCAGAAAAAAAAGAGAAATTCTACCCCATATATATGATATGTCAAAGTGCATAAATGCATTCTACCATTATGTATAACTAATAAGAACAAATAAGTGGGCTGGGGATGTAGCTCAAGCGGTAACGCGCTGGCCTGGCATGCATGGGGCGCTGGGTTCGATCCTCAGCACCACATAAAATAAAGATGTTGTGTCCGCCGAAAACTGAAAAATAAATATTAAAAAAATTCTCTCTCTCTCTCTCTTAAAAAAAAACAAATAAGAAATTATTATAAGGGAAAAAAAGAAAGCACAAACTGGAGAAAAAGTTATTTACTACTTATTGATTCATTCTGAACCATTTGTCTTAGTTTTGAATATTTATTCTCTTTTGCTGCCCTCACCTTACATTGGTAACCACCCCTGTGAATTGGTCATGGAAGCTCCCTCAAGTACCTTGTGGCTTTGTTTGCATATTGTAGTTAAATGCCATAACAGGGCAATAGGTATGACTTAGCTAGGGGGAGGGGACTTAGAACTTTCCATGCTGATGTTGAAAAATGTCAACAAAGACTTTTTGAAACAGGAGGTCTTTTGCTGGATTTAGAAGGATGGTAAAGTTGGAAAAGGTAGAAATATGAAGAAAGGAATGGTCTGCAGATGGGAAATAATGTGTAGAGACAGAGGCAGCCAAGTTCAGGACAAGTTCAATTTAGCAAATGAGCTCTCGAGATTTCTGGAGATAAACATACATGTGGGTTATGGGGAAGTTCTTACATCTCAATTTTCCTAGGACATTCTGACCATTCTGACATTTTGCATCGATCCTGGATATTCTGATATGGACATTATATTATGGGGACACTGTTTATAGGAGAGCACTAGGATGTAAGGAAACAATAAAGTGGGTTTTTTTTTTCTTTTTAATAGGCACTTGGAGTTCATGGAAGATTTGGGGAGTTGAGAGGCTGAGTTTTAGAAGGATTAATGTCATGATAATAGTAGAGGGGCTAGAAAAAGAAATAGGTCTTTGGTAATAAGTAGTGGAGAAAAGCAGTCAGAAGAAAGGCAGAGGGTGAGGAGGATCAGGTGAAGGCACGGGCAACGATTAGCATCTCATGTTCAAGGAGCAACTTCATTCACAGGAGAAGTGGCAGGAAATGGACGAGAGACAGGTTTTCCTGTTCTCCCTGTTGGGTCACTTGGTGATACAGTTGGATAATCCAGATTCCTGTGGGATGGATGGAAGGAAAAGAAATAAACCTTAAAGTCTTGCAGCTTCTCCAGCTTGGAGATGTGTACCACTTTGCTGTTGGGGATAAATCCTTTAGGATTCTTTATCCCATTTACATTGTGGAAGATGGAAAGAAGAAAGAATTCTTAAGAGCTTATTTCCATTCTGGATTCACTTCCAATCCTCAGTTTTTTATTAGAGAAAGGGAAGGTCTCTTTATGTGTGTTTTTCCATCAAAGGATGAATGAATAAAGAAAATGTAGCATAGGCACAATGGAATACCTTTCAGCCTTAAGAAAAAAAGGTAATTTTGTGACTACATGGATGAAACAGAGGACACTGTACTAAGTGAAATAAGCCAGGCCCAGAAAGAAAAATACCACGTGATCTCACTTATACGCAAGATCTAAAAAGTCAAACTGAACCATTGCAGGTGGTTAGCAGGGACTGGGACTGGAGTGGGTGACTGGGGAGATGTTTATCAAAGAACACAAAGTTTCAGTTAGGCAGTAGGAATCAGTTCAGGGGATGGATCGTACAACATGACTCGAGTTAACAGCATGTACACTTGAAAACCGTTAAGAGGGTAGATTCTAAATATCCTCCCTACAAGGGAAAGGGAAGGGGAAGGAGAAATACTGGGGTCAGAATTAGAACAAGATATATATCAGGCTTTGTACAATTATGTCAAAGTGGATTCTATTGTCATAGATAACTAAAAAGAACCAATAAGATAAAGAATGAATTCTCCCCACAAAAAAGTCATCAATATGTGAGGTAATAGATATACTAATTAGCCCGATGTAGCTATTCCACAACTTGAGGCTATATCAATATCACCTTATACATCATTAATACATCCAAATTATGTCAATTAAAAATAAATATATATATATATATAAAAATTTAAAAAATTTTAGGGATTGAGCACTTGCAGAGACCATACTTTTTCCAAGGCGGATAAGCTGCCCTCTTCCCCAGCTCCCCCTTGTGAAGGCCTTTGAGACTGCGTTTTGTCTTGGTATCTGGAGAACATAGGATAATAACGAAGTCTTTGTACTGACGTGGGGCACTTTAAAGGCACATACGCAGCTGTCTTCTCCCACAGACTCCTGCTCTCCTTTCACCTCACAGGTGCCTCGGTGGTTTATCATTCTGTTGGAGATGGGAACTTTCTGGGAGGTTGACAGGGAAGAAACTCTTGCCCCTTTTTTTCTCTGAGAGGCAGGCTCACGGGGGCTGAGGGTCAACATGGGTCTGGTTCCCCAGGGGATCTCACAGACACACATGTGCCCTCGCACTTCAGCTTCCTGCCAGTTCACAACCGGCCGGCCTGGGGTTGGCTTTGGCTGGAGTCTTTCCCTTCTCAGGCAGATACACATCTTCAGGTGCTCTTCAAGCCGGTGGAAATCTGTTTGGATGCAGGAGAGCAGGTGTTTGGGTGCTGGGTGGAAGGTTAACTCACTTGTGGAAACCGGTTCTGAATGGTGGGGATCAAAATGCCAGTGTACCCCTCTATGAGAACAAGATCATTAGCCATTCTCGAAACCCAGCCAAGACAGACTTCATTCTCTCAACAAACATTTGACCACCTCCTCTGCATTGTCCTCAGGTCTCTGTATCAAGGAATGTTCCAGATCCTGGAAATATTACAAAGAGCAAAACAGACAAATATTCCTATCCCCATGGAGTAGAGAGATGGAGGTCATAAATAATATAGTAAATAAAATGTACAACACATTAGAGGGTGATAAGCACCAATGAGGTGAAAAATGTAGGTAAGGGAAGAAAATGCTGAGGATGTTTGAAATATTAGATAGGGAAACAGTGAAGACCTCCTGGTAAGATGATATACTACAGAAGGAGGCAAGAGAGCAAGCCATATTTAGTGGAAGGGTATCCCAAGCAAAGGGTACGGCAATGCAAAGGCCCTGGGGTGACATATTTAAATAACAGCCAACAAGGCATTGGGAGGAAATGGATTTCTTGTTTATAGCTGCCTTTAATATTATCTCTGCACAGTGGAGAAGGTCTAATATGTGAGTTTGACATAGTATAAATGGTTCCATATGTCTGCTGATTTTCACTTATCCAAAGGAGCCTTTAGATAATACAGGTGCTGGAATCCTCGTCCAAGCCAGTCTAGGTGAGTGGATCAGGGGCAAAGTTCCTGTCTCTGTCTTTGTAGACAGTTTCCCAGGTAGTTTAGATGACCTATAAGTCAGATGGACAGAGGATGATTTGTAGAGATCAACTATATCAGAATCTCTATGACAAGAGCATCGATGGATCCCTCTGCAGGGGAATGAAACATTCAGATCATTCAATTAGTGTGAGATTCAGTTATCTTATCAGCCCAGCAAAGACATGTGATGACAGGCTAAAGTTTTTATATCTTTCAGGCAAGAATTGCAACACAGTGTAGGATTTCCAATGATTTCCAGTTACTCTCCAGATTTTGTCCTTTTCCCATGAGACTAACCTCTGTCTTCAGCTGGTTTTCGTTACTCTATCCCATGTCTCCTTGTACTCAAGTGTTATGGTTTGGATATGAGGTGGCTCCCGAAAGCTCCTGTGTTAATGCAGGCATGTGAAATGATCAGATCATGGAAGCAGTAACCTAATCAGTGGATTAATCCATTAGGTGGGTTAATAATTTGAAAGGACTACAGTATTGGATTGTAACTATATTGAAGTGGAGTGTGGTTGGAAGAAGTAGGTCTCTGAGGGCATGCTCTTGAGGCTTATAGCTTGTCCCCCTGACTCCCCCCCCCCCACTCTCTTCCTTCCTAGTTGCCACGATTTGACTATACTTCCTCCACATGTCCTCCCACCATGATGTTCTGTCTCACCTCAGGCCTAGAGCAATGAAGTCAGCCAGCCATGAACTGAACCTCTGAAGCTGTAAGCCCCAAAATAAAATTTTCTTCCTCTAAGTTGTTCTCATTAGGTATTTTGATCACAGCAACAAAAAACTGACATACTGAGGAAGGGTTAAATAATCCAACTGTAGGTATGATAGGGGTATTTGGGTCTCAAGGGAAGAGTCTGAATCTCAGGGAAGAGGCTCAGTAGCCTGTTATTGATCAGCTGCCTTCTATTGTGTGGATCTAACATGGTCAATGTCATACAAGAACAAGGTCACTTCTAATAGCCACCAGTGAGGCAGATGTCAGTTCTTTAAAAAAACGGAGTACGAGGTTACAGGTGAGGATTTCCTTAGGTGTGTGCTCCACAGCTGAACCTTGCCTTGAATTTTTTTTTTCTTTTGAAATTGATTTAGTGCCATGGTACTCCAAGACCAAAGTACTTAAAGTTGGATAAATGGCTCTACCAAAAGTAGTGACCCTTTCTCTGTTTATATTACTTGAAATTGTAATTTTCACATCCCTGGGCTAACACTGCCTAGTAATTTTATCCATAATATTCATTACCATATGGCATACTATGTCTTTCCTATTTGTTGTCTCTTTCATTTACTACAATATTAGTTCCAAAAAGCCAGGGATTTTTCTGTCTTTTGTACTTCTGTGTCCCTAGCATCTGGAACAGTTCCTGACATAGCAGGCATTTGAGAAATAGAGAAAGAGTTGAGAAGTTTATATATGTATATTTGGACACCAGGGTTATTACACAGACATACTTTTCTACGGTTTTCCATGATTAGGAGCTCAGGGTAGAAGCCCCACCTGAGCCTCCTTTGGATTGAATCCAGTAGTAATTCCAGAAAACAAACAGAAGAGCAGGCAGGGAGACTGGTGTTGGCATAGCAGCTGCTGAGCTGGGAAGGAGGCAGCATCTGTATTACTCAAACACAGCGGCTTCCCTGGGGAGAGGGTAACCCTGAGGCTTTGCAGGTCTTTTCAATATCTTGGATTAAATGAACTGTGAAATATTTGTTTTATTAGAAGAGTTTGAGTTTGTTTCTGAGGCTTTAAATTGTGTCTGTTCTGGGTAGCTAATCCACAGCAGAGTGGAGTGGCACAGTGTTTACAAAACTCCTGGGAACTTGCCCCTATCATTTGGGGTTTATCTTCAGAGGCCCTTCTCATTTCTTTTCCAAGACCAGCAATTCCTTCGTTGGTATAATACATTGGGGAGAAAGATGAGCTTGCAGATTGTTTAAAAAAAAATGTGAAGAGGAGAAAACTCATATCGTACTTAGGACAGAGGGACCCTGGAAATTTGTTTTAACAGAATGGCAGCAGTTCTTACAAGTTCAGACTGGAGCAAGTGCACTGAATGAGGTTAGGATGAGAGTTGAGAAAAAATCAATTCCTAAAGCTAATAGAAAATTAGAGAACTTTGGTGGGATTGGGAAGAAAAAAGCTCCTCATGAGTTCACTTACGAACAAAGTTCTAGAGCGTCTCCTGTTGCCTCTTAAATCACACTTCCACCCATGCCTATGAAAGCTGAGGATCTCTGCAGTTCAGGAAGGCAACCGCTTTCTGAGAGGGGAATGGTAAAGCCCAAATCCTGTGCCGAGTTCCCATGGTGAACAGAAAGGGAACCTTCTCATTCTTAACCTTAATCTTCTCTCTGTCTACTAGAGATTTGTCTTTATGTACATATGCCTGTGAATATGTATCTCTCTATGCATGGGTTGGTGTATATGGGTGTGCACGTGTGAATGTGTTTGTGCAGTGTGTGTGTATAAATGCATGAGAGAAGTTTAGGAACATGTACCCTCCTGATGTCTGTTTAACTCTGCAGATAGAAGAATAGGGGTGGGGAAAATAAAGGGAGAAAAGGAGTAGGGTTTTAGTTCAAGGATTATACAATCCTAAAATGTTTTCATCTCTTTTTCTGCCAAAATATCTCCATGCATTTTGAATAGTTTTAAACAATTTTCAAAAAAAATTGTAATTGAAAAATAAAGTCACCAATGGACAATAAATTGGCTGATCTCTCCTCTTCTGCTCTACTCCATTTTCTACCCATCTAAATGACCACAGCGATAGTGGACTGGGGAGGGAATATCATCACACCGTGAGGGGATCATTGTTTGTCTAATGCCATTGACTTACTTCTCTACAGATGTGCCATTGTTGGATGCTGTCCCGTATGTCTAGACTGCATCCTTCACCAACCCTAATTATCTTCAATCACCAAGCTTTGCTCATCTTCTAAGACCTATCAGGATTAAATCACCTCCATGAGGTTTTCTCTCTTTTGCTCATCATCCGTTCCCTCCACCCGTCCAACATGTAGTGAGCGCCTGCTGAATGTTGAACACTGTGAAAATGTTAGGTAATACAGGTATCCTTCTTGCTGGCTTGAAGACAATATTACAAAGAGAAGAGACAGAAAAGTATACAATCAAGCATAAACCTATGAATATAAAATTCAAAATGGTAATGAATGCTAGGATGAAAATAGACACAGTGTCCTGAAAGAGAATAGTAAAATGACACTCAAATTAAACAGGGTGGTCAGAGATGGTGTTGGTCCTGACGCAAAATGGAAAACGTGAACAACATGTTATAAGGTGAAACAGAAGGAAAAGGAAAAAAAATACCTACAATCTCCTCTGCTTCTGAATTCCTATATTGGCTCATCACAGTGTTCAATGTATTCTCTGCTTCTTTGTTCACTGGTTTGATTTTCAAGTTCTTCTTCTTCTTTTTTTTTTTTTTTTTTAGCTTTGAGTTGCCTATCACATACTAGATACCTGATAAACTGAATCAAGCATCTGTGGACTTCACAGTAAGAAGGAGCACCCTCTTATTTTCCCAAAGATAAAATAAAGTCTCATTGATACTACCTTTGGAAAGTTTCTAAAAATACAGAGATTATTTCCAAAATGATCCTCAGGACCTAATATTAAAATTGTTTTCCTTTTTTTTTTGGAACTGGGGGTTGAACCCAGCGGCACTCTATGACTGAGCTATACCCCCAGCTCGTTTTTGGGACAGGGTCTTGCTATTTTGTGTAGGACCTCACTAAATTGGTGAGGTGGGCCTTGAACTTTCGATTCTCATACCCCAGCCTCCCAGGTCACTGGATTACAGGCATGCACCACCAGGTCCAGCAAAATTGTTTTCCTTTTTAAAGTCACCTCTCTGCAAGACCATTACCTGGAAAGGGAAAGAAAGATCATCAATATCACATTTTCAATTCTGGCTGGGTAGTCAATCCTTGTAACAAATATCTTTAAAAACTATTTTAGGTGCTGAGAGGTGGAAAATGGAGTAGAGCAGAAGAGAAGAGGAGATATCATTTAACTCATCAGACAATTTCTTTTTTGAAAATTCATGTTCCCTTAGACCTCTGGTCTTTTCTGGGGAAAGGAGACTATTTTTGATAGACCAGAAAGTATCTATAGTAGGATCTAGAATCCTCCCAGCCTCTAACCACTATGCTTCCAGATTGAGTGGCTGCTACTTTCCCAACTAACTGAGCTGCTTGTCAGTCATGGTGATTTTCCTCTAAGGTCTGCCCTGAAGGCATGAAATGGTTTTTATTTTCTAAATCAGTTACTAGGAAAGATCTTTGCTCTATCCCTGGGGACTAGCATCTTTGAGATGGAGACGCTAGAAAGAACAACTCTAATTTCAGAAACCTAAGTTGACCAGAATATAATGGAAAACACCTGAGCATATCTGAAAAGTCATAGATTCTTGGAGTTGGAAGAAGCCTTAGAAATCATTTATGGGGCTGGGGGTATAGCTCAGTTGGTAGAGTGCTTGTCTCACAAGCCCAAGGCCCTGGATTCAATCCCCAGCATCAAAAAAAAGAAAGAAAGAAAGAAAGAATTTATTTAGGTTGCTTTCCTGCCTGAGGCTGCAATTTGTTTATAATAGTCCTAAAAAGGACGCTATGTGTATCTCACTTAAACACAAATACTGTCCTTGTTGAAGAACTTAGTTCCTTCTAAGAAAGATCATCCTTACTTTTAATTATCTTTGGTTATTAGACATTACTTCATGCTGGTTTCATCCCACAAACTTCAGTGAGATAGAACCAATGTTTCTAGCATCTTCCTTTACTCCTCAGTATGCTCATTGAAAAGTTAAGGAACATGTCTTATGTAGGGCCTAATTAAAATTAAATTGGGCCTTAATTCAGAAGGCTTAAATTATGGCTCCACAAATTAATTGACCTTGGGCAGGTTTTTAATTTCTATGCCTTAATTCCCTCCACTCTAAAATGTAGAGAATACTTACCTTGCTGGGCAATTGTGAGGACTAAATAGGAAAATGTGTGTGAAAATGCCTAACACATGTCCAACACATAGGAGGTGCTCAATATATTTTCTTCACGGTCCCATTTCCTTTTCTCCTGCTTGCTTAGAGAGCTTGAGGACAGCTCTCAAGGTAAGGAGGAGTGCATTTGGCTGCAAGTATCAGAAAATTCAAGTAACATTAGCTTAGATCATAAGGAAGTTTATTATTTCTTTAATGGGACAGGTGAGGTAACTCACTGACCTCATCACGAACCCAGCCTCTATCCCTGCTCCACCATTAACATTACTGGCTTTTTCTCCCTGTGTGCTTTCTGCAACATGGTGGAAGAGGGCGGCTGTAGTTTCAGGCACTGTGGACAAATCCAAGGCAGGAAGAGAGAGGAGTGGCATCTGCAAGCTGCCCTGTCACTCCTTGTCTTTTCTCGGGAACCAAATGGTATTCCCTGAAGCCTCACTGCAGACTGTTGCTTAGTTTTCATTGGCATGACTGGGTAAAATGCCCATCCCTCCCTGCAGAATAGGCTGGGAAGCAATGTGGGTGGACAGGAAGGAGAGTGGGGGAGTCCACAAATTAGCCAACTAACTCTGGGAGCCATGACAGTTTCCATGACTCCCCTCGCTCATCACTAGGGTTATTACTCCCCTGGGCATCGGCAGCTTTGAAAACGACTTAGTTTGCAGGGTTTTCCACCCTTTGAGATCCTTGATGGGTTAATTATGGCCAGAACCAGGTGATGGCTATACCACTCATGGTTCAATCAGGGAGCAAAACCACTGTGACTGTTATGGACGTTGAGATTTATTGTGGGATTAGATCTTACAAAATATGAGGAGGAGTTAAACAAGTAAGAGAAGGAAGGAAAAGGTCACTAACCAGCTCTCCCAAAGGATGAGCAGAGGGGGACAAGTCTGAATTTGTGAACCAGGCATGTGAGCTGCCAGGGTGGGATCGTGGAAATTTCTAGAAAGCCATGACCTCTGTCTAAAGGTGAACCCAGATCACTGGCAGAGAAATGGTCAGAAGGAAGAGATGTGCAGGGGACAGCTAGAACAATCTGGAACCTATTGGTCTTTTCTTCTTTCATTTTGTCTAACACTGGCTCTCCTCAGAGAAGGAGGCCAGAGTAGTTTGACTAGGCTCAGTGTTGCTTCTCCATTTCTCAAATATCTCAAAGGGGATGAGAATGAGGCTATGCACTCAAATGTACTATGGCCACCATGAGCTTCTGTACGTGTTCATTGTAGTGAGAAGTGTTTTTAGAGCAATTCTCTGAAAGTCTATCAAATGATGGAAACAGAACCTATTCCAAAAGTAAAAAAGAAGATTTGTATGGTATAGGAATGTAGTTGTTTTAGGCCTCCAACCAGGGGCAGGAAAAGCCTACATTTAAATTTTGAGAAAAGGGAGAGGATGAACCTACGCAGAGCCTACGCCCCACAATTACGTTGCTGCATAATTTCATCCCATCACCCTATTGATTTTTGTTTCTTTAATTTCTGCTTCAAAACCCATGACAGCAGTTTTTCCTTAAGTGTATTTTCCCCCTGGAATGAAATCTTTTATCTTTGTCTTGACTCATATATCAGTAAATGTTTAGCAGCATGTTAGCTGTTATCTTTTGTGTACTGAAGAACAAGATTGTTTAGCATAATTAAGTCACGAGATGTCTCCTCTACCCATCTCAGCATTGCTACTCTTTTTTCATCTAGGTGATAAAAGCCAGACATATATTAATCCATATCAAATTGTCTCATGATAACTTGAAAAATTAGGAGGGAAGAGTGTTATCTAATCATGAAAATAAGTTCAATACCTTCTTTCATATAAATAAGAGTTTTTTTTTTTCTCCTCCATTTACAAAGCAGACAGAAGATCAGTGAGCAGGGACATTTTTTTTTTCTAGTCCATTATGGAACACATGTGATGTATTTATTGTTTCTAAGATCTGTCCTTTAGGGTTAATTTGTCAAAAGGACAGCCTGACCAGTGTCTTCTCTGCATGGCAAGCTGAATGCCAAACAAACATCTCCTTCATTCCAAAGACACTGTTCTATTTTATTTAGGCAAAAGATGGCACTGGCTTACTTAGCAGGAAATTGCTTGGACCCGAGGACCATCTATGGCAAGCTTATTTCACAGACCTTCTCAGAGAAAGTAAGTTTTGATGTCAGTTCTTGTTAAAGAAATAGTTCCAATCTAATTTCCAATTATTATTGTCCAAATGGGAACATTCAAGTGCTGGGATTTCCTTATAAAAATTGCAATCCTAGAAAAAAAAATCACATTTTTTAAAAAAAGTGCACGACTTAAGGGTATATACAAAAGCCAGCATTGTAAATTCCATATTGCTCTGGACATGGAGAAATAAGCAGATGGGATATATTGGAAGGGCTGAGGGCACAGATGTCTTCTTGGCTTGGGTTCAGAGTGAAAGAAGAAGCCCATTTTGTAGCTGAGTCTGTAATAGGAAGCATCCAGATATATGGAGAGCTAAAAATTCAAGTGCACGGGTTTTAATGAACTATTTTTCAAGACAATGATTACAACATTTAAACAACAAGTTATTGTTTGGGAGCAGATTCTTCTAGTTAATTCAAGTGTGTTTTGAGTGGGACATCTTTTCAATGGTGACTGAGCTATATAAAGTCTTTTTAGATCTTTCACTTATGCATTGCTATTGATCTGTCCAATTTTTTAAAAAACAACAACAACAACAAAAACAAAAAAACAAACAAAAACCAAAAACCAAACCAAACCAAACCAAAACAAAACAAAAAAACCCTAACAAATAGAAAAATGCAACTTACCCATTGTAGCCCTAAGTCTTTGTTCATTACAAGTAATGTCTCTATGATGTTTGATGAACTGAGAATGGGAATTTACTGTGTAAAGCATTTCCTTAAGATGTTAAAAATAAAATCATCTGCTATACATAGTTTAGGGCCATGTTCCTAAGGGAGAAGACATGAAAAATGACTTCTGTTGTTTAATTCTTGCTACAAAATTTATGCATACTTACTATGGACAATGTAAGAAAATTTAGACCAAGAGAGAAGTGGAAATCATGAAAAATCCTTCAATCAAGAAACAATCTCAGCTAACATTGCATAATAAAACCTCCAGTCATGCAAGGATTGGCTGGGTAGCCTTTCTTAAATTTCTGCTCTTTTCTTCCAGCCATATCTTATAGAGGTTGTTTTTTGTATAAATGCAGATTTTTTTGAATATTTTAGTGGATGCCTGTATTTTATCTAATCTATCACTTATCTAATTTATCCATTGTTTGTTCTAATCTATTTTCTATTATCTATCTATCTATTTTCACAAATTTAGCAGCAACTATTACATACTCTCTGTGTGCTTGCTTGATTTTTTTTTGAGTTGAATTCACAGAAGTAAAATTGCTGGATCAACGGGTCTGCACAAGTTTAACTTTTGCTAGGTATTGCCAAATTGCCTGCCAAAATTTCATACCCATTATACTTCCTTCAACAGGGTGTGAGGGTGTCTTTTCTCCATATGCTCCCTAACACTGGGCAATATCAATCCAATTAATCTTTGCCAAGTTGAAATTCTAAAACAACCATAGCAGCAATACTCGTCATTCTTACTTGTCTGTTCAAGGTTATCATTGAGTTTGCACATCTTTTTTTACGTGTTAATTAGCACTGTGTACAGAACACTATGAGTTTTCAGACTATGAACTTGTATTTATTGTATTCACACTTTTTTTTTTGTATTTTAAAGAGATTATATTAAAAAAAGGCTGACAGTTAGAAGGCCTGACATTCCATCCCTTTAGGGATGAGTTACTACTTTTCCCTGTAAAATGGGAACAACCATAAAAAATTAAGCAGGGCACAGGACTATTTTTTACTGTTGTGTCATTGGAAAGGGCCAGGTTTTGTGTTTGTTTCTTCTGGCTTTAGATTTTTCTTTATTTTTAAAATTTCCATCCACTCCTCTGGTAGGCAGTCTATAAAATAGTCCCCAAGGATCCTCACGTCCTGGTCCTGGTATCCACACCTTTGTGCAATCTCCCCTTAGGTGTGGCTGAACCTGGTGACTCGCTTCCAAGGAAGGGACCACAGCAGAAGGGACGGATGAGAGGCCACTTTTCAGATTAGGTCGCCAGTAGACTCTGACTTCATTTTGCCCAACCAATCTCACCCTCTCACTCTCTATCACTCTTTCTTGGCATCCTTGCTTTGCGAAAAGATACCACCATGTTGTGAGTACTCTGTGAACTGGTCCATGTAGCAAGACGCTGATGTCTTTGCTCAACAGTCAGCAAGAATCTGGGGTCTGTCGATGGCTGCATGAGTGATCTTGGAAGCAGACCCTCACTCAGTCCCTCTGGAGATGCCAAGAACCCCAGCCTGTATCCTCTGGATTCAGACTTGTGAGAGACCCTGAGTCTCAGGCATCCGGCCAGCTTGTGCCCAGATCTGTGACCCTCAGGAACTGTGGGAAAATAAGTGTTTATTGTTTTAAGCTGTGAAGTTTTGGGGTATTGGTCTGTGACAATAGGAAACTAATAGGACTCCTGAGTTGTCCTCTTGGTCATAACTATTGAACTGTGAGCTCCTGCCTCCTGTTCCTGGTTTGGCCATGTGCCACCTCTCTGTCATCACTGTACCTCTCCTAGAACTTGGAGGTTCTCATCCCACTGTACTTGGCCTATCCTCAGCAAAGAAGGCTGGGGGACAGCTATATTACAGTGTTCACCATGTCTTTTATTTTCTATCTTTTGATGCTTTAGCATCTGGGCCATGTGACCCTGAAGGGACAGCCTCTCCCAGGGTCAACTCCAAGACAGCACACAAGGCCTCCAGGCATGTGCTTTTCAAATGCAAACCAGCCAATCCAGGGCCCACAGGCTGCCCAAACACCTTATGGACTCCTCACCCTTAGAATCACTATCCAGCCTAGTAGCACCAGACACAGGGCTGGTACCAGACGGCTAAAGACACCCCCTGTGCTCAGACATTGTTCACACTCATCAGTTCTATGCCCTTTTACCCTTCCTTGCTCATTTCTTTCCCAGAAAACAACAATAAATGTCCTTACCCACAGTTGTCTCCTCTCCTGCTGCCCCCAGACTGACCCTGCTGCTTCTCCATGTGGTTCCCTTCCTGTATGATGTGCCCCCTCCTCCTGAAATCCACAAGTATAGCAAGCTGTCTTTCCAGTGGCAATCATTTCCTGATCTGCTGGCCTTGCCATCCCTGAATAATCACAAGATCTATATTAAAACAACTCTATTGTTTTTTTTTTTTTTACTCCTGCTTGCCTTATTCTCCTCCATACCTCTCCTCAATATCTTATTGAATAGCTCACTTAAATGAAAGGCTGTAACTACATGTAACCAAAGGCTAGTACTGTTTCACAGAAACCCATATTAGCTGAAAGTGCAATAAGAAAAAGAAACACATCTGTAAGTGCACTTAATCTGCAGGATTCCCTTGTCTATTAATATGTAAATCAGTATCAGTTCCCCTTTGATTATTACAACTTGCAGATTCTGCCTTAGGCTCACCAGTATTTAAGAAACCAGGCTCATTAGAGCACAGGCTACCCCATGATGGTGACCCCAAGATTCACTAAGACTGGTTTGAAGTTTGCAAGTACTACCTTTAAAAATATAAGGATTTACTGTCTACCCTCTCCTCATTTCTTCTTCTCAGAAGCCATACAGGTTGGTTTTCCCAGTTATTTTATTCAAAGTACTCAACCAAATGATACTTCAAGGTCCTATTTAAGGTCTTTGAGTTGCTTGCTGGTTTGTGGAATGGTTCTGTAAATGGTAGAATGAGCCTTCAGAACCACAGGTTCTGATGTTTACTTATTCCTTGTTTCTGTGGTTCAATTTTGGTCTTTTTTTTTTTTTTTTGGTGAGGAAATAGCACTCCAGGACATGGGATCCATAAGCCTATCTCCAGTCCTTACATTGGAATGGGGTGGGAATATACAGGAGCATGCCTCTTGGAGACTGTGTACCAGATTTCCCACACACTTGTTTTCCTGAACAGGATGTTATCATTTGTATGTAAAGGGAACAAACTTGGAAATTATTCCAGAAGAGGAAAAGTGAAAGGGTGTGCTTTCCTAAGGTACAATAGAATTTTGTCACAATTTGCATTTAATGAGCCCATTTGTCAACATTGCATTGTTCCTAAAATGCTTTTATGCACTCTTATTTGTCTTAGGTTGAACTAAGAAGCATGTAATTTACTAAATCACTAAAACATGGAAAAGAGAAATATTTCTTACTCTTTGTTCTGCATCTCAGCTGTGATGTGCCATGAATTTTGTATTTCAGGAGTGTCAATCACTTCCGATTGTAGCACTGCTTTGGTAAAAATTAAGATACTCTGACAGGTTATATTCAGGTTCTTTTACTCCTCTGTTTGTTTAATAAACTGTCTCTTCAATAACACTCTAACTCTGTGGAGGAAGACAACCTCTGAATGGTCGTGTGTTGACTAGCAAGCACACATGTGGGATAGTGGTAGGGCTTCTGTAACCAAGAGAAGTTTACAAAACACATTAAATTGTTAAGGGAGTTGCAGTGTTTCAGAGATTGACCTTGAAGTTTTGAAAAAGTGAATTGATACACTGGAACGAGTACAAAGCCAGCTTTGGTGCTAAATGTAAATTGTTAAAAATGGTACGGAGTAACATCTGCCTCAGAGTATGCCTTAATCAGCACTGTGAAAAATGAAAGTTTAACGATCTACTATAGTGGCTTCTAAGTGAAGGATAAACAAAGGATGAAAGAGTTTCTTGCATGGTTTGTAACTGATGCTATGAAAAATGTCAAGAACCATCTGCCTCAAACTTATCCAAACTGTCATCAAGTATTCTAATCCAGTCAAACGAGATACAACTAGAACAACCTATGGAACTTGCTGAAGGCTTATCAAAAGAGTTGTAAATAAAGGAGAAAAAAACCCATCAACTGTGTAGCTGCAGATTGCAGCCAGCTTGCCTGTGGCTTTGAAATTCAATCCCATTTCTCTACTCTGACAAACTGTACTAAATAGCAAAATGGATTTTTATTGCTCTCAGCCATTTTCACTTTAGTTGCTATCAGGAGATAAATACCCAGTTACCTAATAGAATCAGAATCATGATTTATATATATTTTTAAAGGCACAGATTAGTTCGGACCTCACCGCTCAATCCATGAGTAGGTACCACATGTGTGCAGAGGAGTTTAGCACTGCATTTCGGTCAGTAAGAGATCACTCACCCATCTATGGCTAGATTCCCATGCTTTAAGATTGTATATATGTATATGAATACATGTGTGTGTGTTCCTACTACTTACTAAATCGATTTTTAAAATAATTACTCATTAAAAGTGTAAAGTTCAGAAGCAGAACGATGGGGTTTATGTTCCAGTTCTGTCCCTTACTGACTGAGTGATCTTAGGCAGGTTGTATGACTTCCCTGGACTTATTTTCCTCATCTGCAGAACTGAAATAAGGATAACCACCTAATCGTAGGTGGACCTGAGTGTACACTTGTGAAATCCCTGGCGCCCATTATGGCAGAGACAAGTAATGCCCACTGTGCTTCTATTGGTTTCCTGGTCTCCTGTGCAATTGGGTTGGTGCTATTGAACTTGTTCTGGCCATTGGACCACAAGTAGAAAGGATACATGCCATTTTCCAGCTAAGATGTTTAACTGCCCACGTGCCTCCTCCATCTTTCTCCTTCTGTGACAAGGCAATCTTGGAATTGACATGTTCCAGACAGAATAGTTAAGAAAAAAATAAGGGCCACTGGTTCAACATTGGACTTTTCATGAGAAAGAAAAACGTCTTAGTTGGTCTTAGCTGATCACATTCCATGTTAATTCGTTCCTGTACATTCACATAGCAAAGCTAAGGCTAATAAATAAGTCAATAACTGTTAGTGTTTATAATTATAGATGTCTACTTTTCAACACAAAGACACACAATACATATGTATTCAATGGCATGTAATGTTCTGATGATTCATGTCATTGATATTTTTAAATGAGTAGAAACCAAGGACTTTTCTTTTTTTAATGAGTCACAGGGAAAGAAGGATGAAGATGCAAATAACTGTAGGATAAGGCAAATTGTTGTTAAAGCCATAGGGTAGCTTTACAATGGAACCTTTAAGAAGTTAGAGGAGGGGATCACTCATGAAGAGCTCTGAAAAATCTCATGGCTGTGGAATCTCTTTAGCTAGCTTTGATGGGCAGGGAATATTCAAATAGATCGAGGGGTGTGGAGGGCATTCCTTGTCTGCCACCTACTTCACTTCCAAAGATGAAGAGGCCAGGCAGGAGTTTTTAGCAAAAAGAACCAGGAATGACCAATATGCACATGAAAATATATTAACTCCCACAAACAAAGTAACCAAATAAAATTTAATCAAAATTAAAACAATAACCAGGCATTAATTTTTCACTCATTAGATTGGCCAAATTAAGAATAATAATATCCAGAACAAGTGCTGGGTGAGGGATATGGCACTCCCACTGACCTCCAGTGGAAGGATAACCTGCCAAACATCTGAAGACTTGGGCAATTATATTAAGGGCCTTAATAATGTCCACAGCTTTCACACAGTGATTTCATGTCTATAATGATTTCACAAAGATAATTATATGAAGATGAATTCGTCACCAAAAAAGATTAAAATAGTAAAAATGAACAAAAGAACCCATAGTAAAAGAAAATAATCTAGATGTCCATCAGTAGGAGATTGGTAAAAACAAATTACAATATATATGAGAATATTAAATTGAAATGATACATTTATAAACCCACTGACATGGGAAAATCCATACTTAAAACATTATGGACTTTATGATCACATTTGTGTTTATATTTATGAAGTTACCTATTGTCTATTTCACATTTTTAGAATTTATAAATATAATTTATAAAATTATGTAAGGTTTAATTATACTTGCACCCATTTTATGTATTATTTTGGCTTAGATTTAGATCTATATACACGTACATATCCTTTTATGTATCAAAATTTTAACAATGGTCATATTTGGTGGTTTTAAATGGGATCATTAATGATATTTATTCTTACCTCATTTTCTGAATTGCTTTCCATGTATATGTGTTACTTTTATAAAATGAAAAAAGCTATTTAAAAATTAAAGAAGGAGAGTAATGGTCTTCATATTGTGACATGGATCAGGGGTTTCTCTAACAGACTCCTTCCATATGCAATGGATATAATTTATCATAACCTGACCGTAGTACTCTTTGTGTAAGGAGATGAGCTGTACCATCAAAAAGGCTATTTCTGCTTCTATCTGTCATATTGGATTGAAGAATACTGCCTACCACCATTTAAAAAATCTTTTGAGTATTATCTGTCATTTCTCTAAAAGTCATCGTGCCTCTAATTTTGCAATAAGTCTGAAGTGGTCTGGCAGGCCACACAAAAAGATGGATTGACCATTTTAAGGAGCAGAACACTGGAACTCTCTTGCCTTGTACAGTCAAGGCAGAGAATTCTTTGTTTTGTTATGTTTAAAATAATAGTAGCTATCATTTATTAAGTGCTTCGTACTGGACAGGTCTGTGCTGAGCATTCTCTGTACAATTTCTCATTTTCCCTTACCACTACCCTTTGAGATCAGTTCAGTTTTGTTTTCCATTTTATAGATGAGAAAACTGAGTATGTAATTTGTTGAGTTTCCATAACTAAAAAGTGGCAGAATCTCTATTTTGCCTGGTAATTGAGAAATGATTAGAATGCAAATGGTGGGTCAACTTGATGAATGAAAAAGAGCCAGGCGTTTAGATAGTTGAGGTTATATTGCCTCTAATTCTTGGTAAGTCTTTTCCTGTTGGTGTGGAGTAAATATGGTAAATAGAGCATAAGCATGTATTTGCACTTTGTCACTCACCTGAGAGGAAAAAAATAAAAACCTATACCTGTACATTTAGATCCATAGCAACAAAGACATAAAATGGCAAAAGAGGAACCACAGTTAAGAGATGGCAGGCTGGGAGCACTGGTGCACGCCTGTACTCCTTGAGGCTCAGGAGGCTGAGGCAGGAGGATTGTGAGTTCAAAGCCAGCCTCAGCAATTTACCGAGGCCCTAAGCAACTCAGTGAGACCCTCTCTCTAAATAAAATATAGAATAGAGCTGGGGATATGGCTCAGTGGTTAGGTGCCCCTGAGTTCAATCCCAGTACCCCACAAAAAAGAGATGGCAGAGTGTTGTGGAAAGATTAAAAGCAGAAGAAAGATTAGTGACTAACCCAGCAAGGCAGACAGGGCTGAAATCTAATTGCTTGTGGTATGAGGAGGTGAGGCAAAGATGTTTACTCTAGAAATTCAGGTAAAAGTTCTGAGATTGAAGGCATTCCAAAGAATATTCATGCATCCAGTTATCTTCCTCAGAATATTTTTTATCTACTTTGTAGAATTCTCACTTTCCAATATGTTATTGTATGGTTGCTTTCTTTTTCTTCATTTTTTTTCGTTTTCCTTTCCAATGCAGACGTTCTGGACTTCCTTAATTATAAAACTGCCATATTCATATTGTAAGAATTTCAAACAATGCGGAAATGTAGACAGTTATAAAAAGAAACTCACACCTCCATTCGATTCTGGAGCTGTTACCCAGAACAGTATCCACTAGCTCCATGCGGCTAGTTAAATTAGAACTGATTAAGCTGAACTCAAATTAAAAATGGAAGGCCTTAGTTGCTCTCATCGTTTCAAGTGCTCAAAAGGCACTGTGGCTAGTGCTTACAGTATCGAACGGTGCAGACATGGAACATTTCTGTTATCACACAACATCTGTTGGTAGCATTGTTCTGGAGGGATTCACTCCTAACAGTTTACTATGTAGATTTCAGTGTTTTTCCAATTACATACAGAATAGAAAGCATCATTTCACACATGCTCATGGTTTTCACAAATAGTCCAGCTGCTTCTTAGGAAAATCAACATTATCTTGTCCTAGACTTCTCTATTTCCACCTCAGCTCGCCGGAAGTACCCACTTGATTTTTCTTTTTAAATCAAATGATCATTTATGAATTATAGCAAATCGAATAACATAGAAACCCAAGAAAAGCACTCATGCCTCTTCCATTCCTGTACTATGGAGACAAAATCTACTTAGTGCTTGTTTTTAGCTATTTTGGTGGCTACTTCCACAAGGTCATTCCTTGATTTGTTACTAGTCAATGTCTATTAACGCCTCAATGCGGAAGATGAGGATTATGTTCACCCACATTGACTTCTGCCCTTTAGATCTCTTCCTATTTATAGGAAATTTATATTATTACATTCTATTAGATGCCTCTCTAGCTCTAAATGACATTGTTTAACCTCTATTTCTCATTCATCAATTTCTCCTTGACTTGAAAAATCGTGATATCAGCTCCTCCAAAATATTCTCCATCATTTTCTCCCATTTCTAAGCCCCACCTTCTCTGCTGAACCTTGACCCAGACATTATATTTCTCTCTGCCCACCAAAGCTACCTTTTCTGTGCTTTATTCATGGATTGGCAGTAGAAGTCCAAAGGCAATTAGTAACATTCATTTTAAATAAAGTACATGGTTTGAACTAAAGGCACTATAATGTCCCTAAGTTTCGCTGTGCTGCACTGAGGATAGGCTGACATTAGACTGTCTGGTATAAACCTCTCTTACATCAGTGAGGGAGGCTTTTGCACGAGTGTGCGTGTACGCATGTGCTCATGTTTGCATGGGTAAATGCTCTTCTCCTCTGATCATGTCAGGTGGGAGGTGCATGTTTAGGGCTTTGGCTGTCCTTGGGAGATGAGCCCAGCAGTATGATTCTAATCCCTTTGATTGCATACAGGCCTCACATCCCAGGTCTTTGTTCAGATACTGTCTCTCTGGCATGGCCTGGGGGCTGTGGGTACTGCTTAGCTTTCTGATCTTCCAAAGTATAAAAGATTCCCTAGACTGAGTTAGCACATGGACTAAAAGATACAGACAGCAAAATTTCAATCCCAGAGATCTATGCAAATACATGGAGCCATCTATATTCCATACTCCATGAAAGTTGATGCAAGTTATTTATAATTTCAATAACCACATTGGATTGTCTTTAATACCTACCAGTTGAAAGAGGTAACTGACCAAAAGCTAATATTGCAGCTTGTTCTCGGGCTGCTGTGAGGCCCCAGGAATCTCATTGGCAGTCTCTTTTGAAGATCTGTTGCCTATGTCCATTAAACCAAGATTAAATTAGTTTGTGGGAGCTGCTTTTAGCATTTGCACTATTACATTATGCATGATTCCTGACTGCACATTGCATGAACAAACTGCATGGAGGTCCATTAGTGATTTTTTAGGGCTGTGCTTCACTTGGAAATGGATTGATTTTGTGTAGGTTAATGTATAGCAGGGATGCTGCCGTGGCCTTCAAAATACCCTCTTCCATTTGATATCAATAGGGAAGCACTCTTTGGGGATTATGGCTCATTTTAAAGGGATAAATTATGTAGATTGCATGATTAGAGAGCAGTAAACCCTGTTACAGTATATCGTGTCTCAGGAAAAGCAGCAATCCCCTCCTCCTTGCCTTGGAGAGGTCAGAGTACCTTATTCTGGGTGTGCTCTATGGAACTGTCCTCATCAAGGTAGAATGATATCCCTGGGATTAGTCAACAAATCAGGGAAGAGCCAAAAATTGAATGCACATTTTAAATATTGGTCATGAGAATCAGGAAACTGGGTTTTTATGAATCTTAGATCCTCCTCTGTACTGAAGAGCAGCACCCACCTTTCTGTCCTTTCTAGAGCCTGGCAAGGTGCCTGGGATAGCTTAAGTATCGGTATGCAATTGCTGAATTGAACTAATCATTCAGGTTCCTCATTTTAGAGGTGAGGTGTGGTTGGAACAGAGTATAAATAGTTAGCCAAAAAGTTCGTTTAGTGAAGTGGACCTCAAGCCAGGCACAAAGGTAAACCAATCATCAGCACTACCCTCTAGGAGAGGAGAGTTGAGAGTTCCGGTGGGGGTGGGTAAGAGCAGGCAATAACCCTATAAAATGATAGCATGTAGCAGAGGCTCTGGGAATCTACAGAATGGTCCTCCAGCTTCTTTGGGACAATGATACCTGTGGTTAGTCAGACAGATGAATTGACAGAAGACATCCAGGCAGAGGACAGGCTTGAGTGCAGGTAGAAAGGTATGAAACATTGTGGCGTGAGCACAGGTCTAGAAGCCAGTGTAGAAGGTACGGGAGAAATCAGGAGAGGTAGGTGTGTTAGCTACTATATATTGTTGCTATAACAAAATACCTGAAGTAACTAACTTTAAAAGGCAAAGGTTTATATAACTTAGTTTGAGGAGTTCAAGTCCAAGATGAGATAACCCCTTTGGTTTGAACGCCCTCTAAGTGTGGTACACCATGATGGGAATGTCTGTAGGAGCAGAACGGTCACATCTCAAACTAGAGCAGAGAGGGAGAGAGAGGGAGGATGGGCAGGGTCCCTGGATCCTTTATTAGAGGCCTTGCCCCTAATGATTAAAGACCTCCCATAAGGCCTCACTTCTCCCACCCCCACCCCCCATACTGGGGATTGAGCCCAGGGGTGCTTAACCACTGAGCCACATCCCCAGCTCGTTTTTTGTTTGTTTGAGACAAGGTCTCACTAAGTTCCTCAGGGCCTCACTAAATTGCTGTAGACTGGCTTTGAATCGGCCTCAGCCTCCCAAGCAGCTGGAACTATAGGCATGTGCCACCAACCAGGAAGGCCCACCTCTTAAAGGTCCACAGCACCTCCCAGTACCACCCCTTTGGGGGCCACACCCTTGGATATGGACCTTTGGGGGACAGTTATCCAGACCATAAATGTAACAGAATCCCCCTTCCAGGAGAAGGAGCTTGCCTTGCCCACGGATGCCTGGCATTTAACCGCAAAAGCAAGACTCAAATCAAGACCCTTGGTTCCCAGAAACACACCACCTCCTGTGTCAGACCAGGAGGCTCCTTCTCTTGCCTGGGTCCTGGTCAGTCTTTGGCTGCACATCCTGGGTAACATCTGCTGTAGGCCATTCTTTTTATTGGTATTTTTAAATTATAAAAGTAGTACATGTTAATTTAAAAAAAAATTGAAAGCTAAAAAGAGAGAAATAAAATGTCTCCCCTTATCTGCTTTCTCAGTCTCAGACCACGGTGGTTTTTAATGTGTCCTCCCAGACATACTCCACGTGGGTAAGTGGTGTGATAGACAAATGGCATCGGGCAACACAGACTGCGAAGCGACTTGCTTGGTTTATTTGATAATAAATCTCATAGCCCTTCCCATGACTTCATTGCTCTGGTTCAGATTTTTTAAAATTACCACGTAGTATTTCATAATGTGGATTGGCTCTAATTCATTTAAATATTACTTAATATGTATTTAAATATTACTTAAATTATTTAAATAATACTGTTATTGAACATTTAATTTTTCCTCTTATTTAACTATATTATAAACACACACACATACATGTATAAATAGACACATACACCCCCCCCACACATATATGTTCATACCATGTGAAGTGTATTTATGCCACACACATACTATTATAGAGATGCAATATACTTATTACACAGGCATATGTATCTGCACATACACACAGAAGGATAAGTATGAAAATGGACAGGATACACTAAAAGTCATAAGACAAGTTGGCTCAAAAGAAGGGATGGAGAGGACAGTATAAGTGACTTGATCTTTATCTATAATGTTTTATTTCCTTAAAAAGTACAGAAAATAGGTACACTTATAGTTATGGCATAATCCTTTGTAATTTTCTGTAGGTTTCAATTCTATAGGTTTAATTTTAAAATATGCATGTCCAAAACTGATTGACATTCCTAATTCCTGTAGACATGCACTTGAAAAGTATCCATGGAATCATCACAGACACCTCAGTGATAGGCTCCTCAGATTTGGTCATAGGATTAGTGAGCAGATCCTAAATTTCTACCTTGTTTTACTACATGAGACCAATGGGAAGCAAGGCCCAGGAATGAGTGAGACAGACGATCTCCCCTCCCCCCATTTCATTCTGTGGCTTCTTCCTGCAGCCCTTCTGGAACATTCCAGTGTGCCAAGCCAATTTACTCGATGTAGACCTGCTGGTGCTCCATTGTGGTTTATTGTGAAGTGGCAGCCAGTCCAGGAACCTGTCACCTGCAATATTTTGAATCATCGTTTCCCTCTCATTTTCATCACTTTGTGTTAGTCAGCTGTTCATCTCTGTGACAAGAACAACTTAAAGGAGGAAAAGTTTGCTTTGGGCTCTTTGTTTCAGAGATTTTAGTCCATGGTCAGGCAGCTCCATTGCTCTGGTCTCAAGGCAGCTGGGAAGTACCAGAGAGAGCAGGTAGACAGGGGTAAGATATATCCCCAAGGCCATGCCGTCTATGACCTACTCCCTGGACCAGGCATACCCTATCTGCTTATAATCACTACCCGGTTAATCCATTCAAGTGGATTAATCCACCACGAGAATTACAACTCTCATGATCTAATCATTTCACCTCTGAACATGTGTTCTGTTTGCAACTTTAGGGAGTTTATTATTTACTTATCACAGAGGAGGAAACTGATGCTCCCCTTTGGTTACAGACTTGATAATCTAGGTCTCTACCAGCTAAGGACTGTGTTGGAACTAGATAAAAGAGAGAGACTGAACCTGTGAAAATTAAGATGCCCCCACATCTGTGGTTTGAAAAAGTTGTACAAATCTATGATCTATATTGAAAATTACCTTAAATTGCTTATGGGTTATTTTTTAAAAACTTTTATTTATTTATTTATTTTTATTATTTTTAGTCATACATGACAGTAGAATGTTTTTTGACATATCATACATATACACATGGATTATGACTTCCCCTTCTTCTGGTTGTACATGATATGGAGTTACACTGGTTGTGTATTCATATATGAACCTAGGAAAATTATGTTCAATTCATTCTACTGACTTTCCTATTCCCATTCCTCCTTCCCCACATTCTTTCCTATCCCAGTCCAATGAACCTTCACTTCTCTTGTCCTTTCACCTATCATAAATCAGAATCCACGTATCAGAGATAACATTTGGCTTTTGTTTTGGGGGGATTAGCTTATTCCACTTAGCATGATACCTCTAGTTTCATCTATTTACTGGCAAATGCCATAATTTCATTCTTCTTTATGGCTGATTAATATTCCACATTTTCTTTATCTATTTATCTATTGAAGGGAACCTAGTTTGTTTCCATAGCTGAGCTATTGTGAATTTAGCTGCTATAAACATTGATGTGCCTGCATCACTATAGTGTGCTGATTTGAAGTCCTTTGGGTATATGCTGAGGAGTGGAATAACTGGATGAAAGGGTGGTTCCATTCCATGTTTTCTGAGGAATCTCCATACTGGTTTCCAGAGTGGTTGCACCAATTTGCAGTCCCACTAGCAATGTATAAGTGTACCCTATTCCCCACATCCTTGCCGACATTTATTGTTATTTGTATTCTTAATTATTGCCATTCTAACTGGAGTGAGATGAAATCTCAGTGTTGTTTTAATTTGCATTTCTCTAATTGCTATTGATGTTGAACTTTTTTTTTCCATATATTTGTTGACTGATAGTATTTCTTCTTCTGTGAAATGACTGTTCAGTTCCTTTGCCATTTATTGAGTTATTTGGGTTTTTTTTTTTTGAGTTCTATAAAATTTTTTGAGTTCTTTATATATCTTTGAGATTAATGCTCTATCTGAGGTGTGTGTGGCAATAATTTTCTCCCATTCTATAGGCTCTCTGTTTACATTTTTGATTGTTTCATTTGCTGTGAAGAAGCTATTTAGTTTGATACCATCCCATTTATTGATTCTTGATTTTACTTCTTGTCCTTTAGGAGTCTTGTTGAAGAACTTAGTTCCTAAGCTGATATTATGGAGAGTTGTGCTGACTTTTTCCTCTAGTAGGTACGGGGTCTCTGGTCTAATGCCTAGGACTTTGGTCCACTTTGAGTTGAGTTTTGTGCAGAGTGAGAGATGGGGTCTAATTTCATTTTGTTACATATGGATTTCCAGTTATCCCAGCACCATTTGTTGAAGAGACTATCTTTACTTTAATGTATGCTTATGATGCCTTTGTCTAATATGAGATAACTGTATTTATGTGGGTTTGTCTCCATGTGTTCTATTCTGTACCATAGGGTCTTCATGTCTGTTTTGGTGCCAATACCATGCCATTTTTGCTACTATAGCTCTGTAGTATAATTTAAGGTCTGGAATTGTGATGCCTCCTGCTTTACTTTTCTCACTAAGAATTGCTTTGGCTATTCTGGAGCTCTATTTTTCCAAATAAAATTCATAACTGGTTTTTTTTTATTTCTATAAAGAATAACATTGGAATTTCAGTAGGAATGGCATTATATCCATATAGCTATGGCCATTTAGACAATTTTAATTCTGCCTATCTAAGAACATGGGAGATCTTTCCATCTTCTAAGATTGTCTTTAGTTTCTTTCTTTAGTATTCTGTAGTTTTCATTGTAGAGGTCTTTCACCTCTTTTGTTAAATTGATTCCCAAATATTTTATTTTCTTTGAGGCTATTGTGAATGGAATACTTTTCCTAATTTCTCTTTTAGTTGATTCTTCATTGATGTAGAGGAACAAAATTATTTTATGGATGTTAATTTTATATCCTGCCACATTGCTGAATTTGTTTGTGAGTTCTAGAAGTTTCCTGGTAGAGTTTTGGGGGTCTTCTAAATACAGAATTATGTCATCAGCAAATAGGGATAATTTGAGTTCTTCTTTTCCTACCTGTATCCCTTTAATTTCTTTATTCTAATTTCTCTGTCTAGAGTTTCTAGGACTATGTTGAATGGGAGTGATAAAAAAGGGTGTCCCTGTCTTGTTCCAGTTTTTAGAGAAATGCTTTGAATTTTTCTCCATTTAGAATGATATTGGCCTTGGGTTTAGCATATATATCCAGGATATGCTCAGGAACCTCAGGGAGCATTGAGGACCAGATGTGTTCCTGCTATCCCTAGTTTTTTGAACATGAATGGATGCTGTATTTTATCAAATGCTTTTTCTGCATCTATTAAGATAATCAAGTGATTCTTTGAGTGTATGGATATGATGAAATTATGTTTATTGACTTCCGTATGTTCAACCAACCTTGCATCCCTGGGATGAAACCCACTTGTTCATGACATACTATCTTTTAAATATGTTTTTGAATGTGATTTGCCAGTAGTTTATTAAGAATTTTTTCATCTATGTTCACCATGGGTATTTGTCAGAAATTTTCTTTCCTTGATGTGTCTTTGTCTGGTTTTGGTTTCAGGGTGATACTGGCTTCACAGAATGAGTTTGAAAGGGTTCCTTTTTTTTTCCTATTTCATGCAATCATTTGAAGAGGATTGTTGTTACCTCTTCTTTGAAGTTCTGGTAGAACTCAGCTGAGATCCATCTGGTTCTGGGCTTTTCTTTGTAGGTAGGTTTTTCATGGCATCTTTAATTTCATTGCTCGAAATTGATCTGTTCAAATTATGTATGTCCTCCTGATTCAAACTGGGAGGTCATATTTCTCTAGAAATTTGTTGATGTCTTCAAGATTTTCTATTTCCTTAGAGAATAAAATTTTCAAAATAAGTTCTGATTATCATCTGTATTTCAGTAATGCCATTGTAATACTCCCCTTTTCATCACATATTTTGATAATTTGATTTTCTCTCTCTTTCTTTTTGTTATCTTGGCTAAGGGTTTATCGATTTTATTGATTGTTTTTCAAAGAACCAATTTCTTTGTTTTGTTGATTTTTTGAATTGTTTATTTTGTTTCAATTTCATTGATTTCAGCTCTGATTTTAAATATATCCTGTCTTCTTCTGCTCTTGGCATTCATTTGTTCTTCTTTTTTCTAAGGCTTTGAGTTATAATGTTAGGTTACTTATTTGGTGAGTTTCTATTCCTTTAATGAATACATTCAGTGCTATAAACTTTCCTCTTAACACTGCCTCCATAGTGTCCCAGAGATGTTCTGATGTTGTATCATTATTCTCATTTACCTTTAAGTATTTTTTTTACTTTATCCCTGATTTCTTCTGCTATCAATTTGGCATTTAACAGCATATTATTTAGTCTCCATGTATTAGAGTAGATCCTAATTTTTATTATATCGTTGATTTTTTTATTTTCCTGAACATTCTTGCATTGTCTCATACATGAGCTTTTTAAGCAATATCTCTTATGCAAACTAGAACAGCTTTACCAAAATAACATAGCAGCACTTAAATCCTCAACTTGTCCTGTTTTCTAGAGTGCTTAGAACATTCCAAGACCCAAATGCTGGTTTTGACACAAAGTGCACACAGAGTCTTATAAATCCTGGTCTTTAGTGTTTCTGGAACAAAGCAATGTGGTTTAGTTAATGCAGATGAAATTGTGAAGCCAGGTGATCTAGAGTCCGGCTTTGGCTCTACACATTATTAACTGCTCACCCTTTTATGACTCTCATTGGTCTAATGGAAATCATGTTAGTGGCTTCCTTTATCCTGAAATGTCATCATCAGGATGAAGACAGACACATTTCCTTTCCCATTTATTAAAGACTTTATCATTACTGTAGGTAGTGATACTGGTTTCATTTTATCATCATAACTAACCTGTAGACAGTGTGCTATTATTGATTTTATAGATGAGCCAACTGAAGACAAAATATTTGACAAAGTAATGTGTAAGTCAGAAAGTATTACACAAATGATTATTATTGCTGTGAAACATGAATTTGGTCCAGTGATCCGTTTCTCTTTTCTGTTGATTCAAGTTCAGTGTCAAAAATTTATAAAGTTGTGAAAACTTCAGATACTTCATTACATCTGCTATGTAGGTATGCTGTAACAAAGTACTAAAATGGAGTGGCTTATAATAACAAAATTTATTTCCTGAGAGTTCTTTAGGCTACAAGTCCAAAATCAGGATGTCAGAAAGACCATCCATCCTCGAAAGGCTAGAATCCTCCCTTTTCCAGATTCTGGTGAGCCCAACTGTTTCTTGACTGTGTTATTAAACATAACTTGAGCATAATTCAGCTCTGCCTCCAACATGGCTGTCTTTTCTTCTCTCTCTCTCTCTCTCTCTCCCCCTCTCTCTCCTTATAAGGACACCTATCATTAAATTTAGAGTCCAAGCTAATCCAGTATGATCTCATTATATCTGCAAAGACCATATTTAGAAGTAAGGTCTCATCATGGGTACCTGAATTAAATCTTCCACATGTTTTCTGGGGACACAAACACACACTAGTCATATGATGTCTATAAAAATGTATATTATATATATGGATATATAATTTTTTTGGTACTGAGGATTGAACTCAGTGGCACTTAACCACTGAAACATATCTCTAGCCCTTTTTTAAATGTATTTGTATATTTAGAGATAGCATCTTACTGAGTTGCTGAGACCGGCTTTGAACTCACAATCATCCTGCCTCAGCCTCCCAAGCCACTGGGATTTCAGGCGTGTGCCACTGGGACCAGCCAGATATATAATAGTTCATGTATGTATATATATACATATATAATCTTATAGATCTATATATCTACAATAGTATGGATCAATGAAGTTAGCAACAAGAACATAAGTACAATTTTTATTAATAACAAAAATTATCTAGGTCTTAGTAATTTTTTCCTAAATGTTCAAAATATCCCACTTTAGTTTCTAATTCTCTGCCCCAAACTTATCACAACATCTTTACAATAGTCGTTTAATTCTGTGCCATGAGGTGATCCTTTAAAAAGGTCCTCTATCATTCTAATAACCAAGATCTCAGCTTAGGGAAAAAAGGAGAAATGAAGAAAGGAACTCACATTTCCTTTGCTGTTTGTTGAGTACCTCATCATTACTCCAGGTCATACTTGTTTCACTAAATCATCACAACTTACTGTAAACATTATGTTTTTGTTTGTTTTGTGGAGGAGCAAATTGAAGCTCAAACAGTAGAATCATGTCTAAAATGTTCTAGTACCTGAGGAACTCAAATGCTGGGGTTGGGGGCAGGGCTCAGAATCAAAATACCCAGATGGCTTTCTCATTCTTCATTTAATTCCAGAGTAAACACTATATGTAATCCCTGTCTCATTTCTTTAGCTACTCAGTAATATCAAGGGTACCATCTGAGCAGTGAGGGACAGACCCCAATCTTTTTATGCCCTGGTGCCCAGATATCATAGTTGAGGCATTTATTATTTCTTTTGTTCATTTAGCAATATTGTGGGACATCTGCTGTATGTTAGGTCTGAGACTCTATTGGGTATTGAAACAAGCCCTTACAAAGCTTACAGTTTCATGGCACCTAAAGCATGGTTCTGGAGGTCAAGCCAGCATCTCATTTTTGCTACCAACAATGGGAATGACTTTAGTTTTAAAACACACACAAAAGACCGAGAGAAAGAAGCACTGGATGTGATATGTTCAGTCAGTTCTACAGGCCATAGAATGCTCCTTAGCTTTAGCACAGTAAATAAAATCAAAGAGGAGAGGAGAGGAAAAGATAGAGAAATTCACCCACCCCCCATAAAGGAGATAAAAGGAACATTCATTTATGCAGGTAACTGTTGGTTCTGATGTTTGCAAGATTTCCTTTTTCATATCATAGGGCATGGTTGAAAAAACAATCCTGTTTCTAGATGCATAAATGCTGACCCACTTTAATAATTCAAATCAGAGCACAAGTTCTCAGATCTTCCAGAATGCTGCATTCAATTCAAAGATACATGAAGCAGGGAAAAGGTGCAATCTCATTAGAGGGCACACAAGCTAGGCAATGTGGGTGGGTGGGGCAGGAAAGGTGGGGTCACCCTGCAAAGAGCCCGGGAGAGAGTGCTGGTGGATATCAGAGAACAACTAGAGAAAGTAAGAAGAGGGGGACTCTGAGGCCCCTCGGAGGAGTTGGTGTTTTCTCCCTATAGAGTGCTAGGTTTGTGGAGTCTGTGAGACCTTTGTTCCCCCCCTTTCCAGGAGTTTTCTGAAACTCATGAAAATTTTCAGTGTAATCCATTTGTCATCAAGGCAGATAGAGCACATCTGCAGTCAGCCAAGAATAATGTAGCCATGACCCAGTTGTGTCTGGGCCTGCATTTCACTGGCTCTATGAACTTCTCAAACCTGCACAAGGTCAGAAAAGTTCCTATCACCAGGCTTAACCAAGTAGTCATGAGTCTGGAAGAAAGCCAATCATATGTGTTCACAGCATTATTCTGCCTTACAGTGAAAATGAGGAGCACCCAAGGATGAGTCCAAGGGGACAGGGCACCTATACTATGGCATATTCAAGTCTTGTAGCAACATACAGAAATTCAGGCCAAAGAGCCTGGGTTCACATGAAGTAACATGGCAAAATTGCAGGTTTATTCTTAAATACTTTCAAGTATTCACCCCTAATATTGTTCTTTGTGTCTATTTATAAATTATGTATATGTTCAATGGCACTAATATTTTCTACTTTTAAAATATCTACTAAAATGAAAATGAATCAGATAAGAAAATGTAAAACGTAGTATTGTCTTTTGGACCCCCATAGACCATCTTTAACATATGTACGGATTGAAGATCACAACTCTGATATATAATATTCACTGAAAAGGAGAGAGCACCGATCTCCTCCAGAACAGGCAAGTGAATATTTTCAGCTGTGTGGGCTAGACACACTGCCAATTCTCAACCCTGCTTTAGTAAGATGAGAGCATCCATGATCCTATGTAAAGGAACAAGTGTGGCTGGGTTCCAGGGAAACTTTATTTACAAAAAAAGACTGCCCTCAGAATTTGCCTGTGCACTGAAGTTTCTTGACCTTGATTCTGGTAGGATACAGCTTTTATATTAAAGTTAAAGAAACAAACATAGCCTACCAGAAGTTTTCACAACTTTATAAAAATTTAATGCTAATGTTGTTTTGACATAAAAAGACAACAGAGTTTATTAGACCAAACTCATGTTTGGCAGCAATAATTATAACTACCATACAGCTTGTACATTACTTTCTCAAACCTTATCTCTCTTCGTTCTGATGATGACATTTCAGGATAAGGGAGGTCACTAACATTATTTCCATTAGACCAATGAGAGGCATGAAATGGTGAGCAGTTAATAATGCGTAGAGCCAAAGCCAGACTCTAGGTCACCTGGCTCCACAATTTCATTGGATTGACTAAACCACATTGCTTTGTTTAGACCAGGATTTATAAGATTCTTGTGTGAACTCTGTGTCAAAACCAGCATTTGGGTCACAGGAATGTTCTGAGTACTCTAGAAAGCAGGACAAATTAAGGCTCTAAGTGCTCATATGTTATCTGGGAGGTGAAACCTCATAGTTGTGAAGGAGAGGAAAAAGGAAATGATTCAAAGTATTGCAGGTTGCAATTCTTAGACTGGCTGCCACTTCACATAGAGCCATAGTAGAGCACAGCAGGTCCATCCAGTGAGTATATTGGCTTGGCACACTGGAATGTTCTAGAAAGGCACGAAGGAGCCATAGATGGAAGAGAGGGAGGAATTGTCTGTCTGGCCCCTTCCTGGGTCTTGCTTCCCATTAGCTAACATTCAAGCCATGTTGATCTGACTCTTTCTCCACCCACTTCCAGGTGACCTCTTGTGTCCTTTGAGGCTATAAATATCTATTACAGAAATGGTAAGGAAACCAACCAGAACTCTTCTAGAGCCTCCTGCTCCCAAGAGAAATAGAAAAAAGAGAAGGATGTGAAGTCCCTGCTGAAGCAAATGGGAGATCACCAGCTGTGCACGTATTAAGACCTCATGTGTCCTGAGCTCAGTGTGAGACATGTCACTGTCAACATCAGTATGAGTAGGCTCCTGCATTTTCTAGATGAGTAACTGAGGCTTCGAGAAAATGAGTGATTTGAGGAAATCAACTGAAGATATTCAATGCCAAGCTAAAACTTGTGCCCTGGTAACCTGCCATCAAAACCAGAGTTCAGTGCTGGGAATGTGGCTCAGGGGTAGAGAGCTTGCTTAGCATATGAGAGGCTCTGGGTTCCAGCCACCACTAATTAAAGTCAAATCCCAATTTTATGTATGATCAAAACATTTTTTAAAATGCCCAGTAAACTGATGCATTGCTTATCACTTAGAAATTATTTTTACCTATTTACAGTTTTCTTTAAAACTTATTTAGATAAACTGCCATTTGACCTAGAAAAGAAACTATAAACGAAAAAAAAGTTTGTTAGGATATTCCTAAAATATCTCCATTTTTGAGTGATGTTTCATCTGGGCTGTCAAGGTCGGCCTCACTTGTTCCATGAAGCTCCTTGGTAATGATCCATTGCTGAATCTGCTATTGTCTCAAGAGTTTTCTTGCGAGCCATAGACACGACTCTGCTACTGTTGATGCCCACATTCATTCAGTGACAACTGTCTCATGACTGTCATGTGGCCAAGTGATTATGGAATGCATCCCAAGTTCAGGGATGTAAAAAGATTTTAAAAAATGTATTTTAAACTCTACAAAATATGGAAATTTTATCCCTGGTTACAATCTAGATATCATCTACCATTTAGAATAAAATGTTCTCTTCCTATAACCTGGGGGGATTTCTGCTGGCTGTATAGGCTTATTTGGGGGGGGGGATATAGAAAATCTCTCTGTTGCCAGGTTTCAGTAATCCCAGCAACATTAATGAATTGGATTATTTTATAGGTAAACCTAACCCCCTCCATTCTTTGCAAGCTATGAGGTTTAACTGTGTTTGAGAAAGTTTTCCACTAAAACTCCTGAGCTTTCAACTTATGTGGAGTCTTAAGTACAATTCATCATCTTATCTAATCTGATATCCAAGGATAGCTTTGTCAAAGCAGAGTCAAGTATTGGCAATCCCTCAGAAATCTCTGAAGAATGAATAAAAGAAAAATGATTTAAAGCTGAAAGATTTAAGTAGAACTTTGAAATCTTTTTAAAAACTAAACAACGAAACCCTTCCCAAATCTGCTAATGCTGGCTTTGGAATATGAATAGAAAATCAGGCTATGGGAGCAGAGATGGATTGTGGGTATCATCTCATCTCCTGCAAGAGGTATAGTTAGCATCCTCGTCAAATAAGAATGCAGTGATCCTGTGGAAGATTTCCACAGAATAAATTCCCTTGCTTGGAGTCTCACTTCCTCTGGAAGAAATATTTTTGAGGTATATGTTGATATCCTTTATCCTTGCCCTCAGACAATATGGAAAAATATGTCCCTCATATAGCAAAGGGGTTGTATGTTGTTCAGAAAGAAAGTATGTATTCAGATGCAGACTTGAATTATAATTTTGGTACTTATTAGCTATGTGACCTTGAGTTAATTCTGTGACCTCTCTATGCCTTTGTTTTCTTGTATATAAAATGGAAAAAAATAGCTGGGTCTGTTGATTGGTATGGTTTTGAAAATTAAATACAAATACTTATTAAGTATATGCAATATATACTAGGTAAGTGTGTGTTGGTCAGTTTTCTGTTACTATAATAAATACCTGAGATAATCAACTTATAAAGAAGAGATATTTATTTTGACTGAAAGTTTTAGAGGTTTCAGTCCATGACTGATTGGCCCTGTTGCTTTGGGCCTGGGAGGGTGCAGAACATCATGGAGGGAGTACGTGGTGAAGGAAGCCTGTTCACCTCATGTCAAGTGCAAAAGAAAAAAAGGAAGAAATCAGGGTCCCACAATCCTCTTACAGAGCATGCCCCTAGTGACCTAAACCCTCTCATGAGGCCCCACCTCTTAACGGTTCCACCTACCAACCTTGTCAATCTAGGACTAAAGCCTGTAGCACATAGTTCTTTGGAGGATGTTCAGGATCCAAACTTTAGCAATGTGTTTTCTTAAAGTAAAACAAAAGTAGCAACTATTGCTATTAATTCAGGTTCCTATAAATAACATAAATGATCTGGAGTCCTTTATTATGTCATGTAGTCATTGCTTCCTTTAATTCCAAAGGAAGAACAATGAACCAGCATAGACCCTTGGATTATTTTTTCTTTGGGCATAGCTATCTCAGAATTTGTTTTCCTAAATTCTGATAAATGAAGATGGGAGTTTTCTGGATTGATGTGTAGCGTGTTTTGTGTGTGAATACAATACACACATTTTTCAACTTTCTTTTTGATTGACTTTAAATTTGTGCTTCATGCTACATAAGGACAGATGAAACTTATAGGATCTTTTGGCCAAGGCAACTGGGACATTGCATTTAATTTTTTTTTCTTGGCACCAAAGTCAGAGCTCTTAACTGAAGGACTGAAGGCTCTTTACTCCAGTGCTGTGCTATTAATGTGTCTCAGCCTCCCTCCAGGGGTTGCTTCTTTCTATCCTCTTACCTTCTGGTAAAGTCCTTTTGGGATTTGGATTTCTAGTGGAGAGAATGTGCATGTCCAGTGCACTTTTCTTGCAGCCAGGCTATTTCTTAGGCCACCAGCCGGCCCCACTCCAACCATAGCTTCCCTCATGTCAACAACCTGTTGCTGCCTCCATAAATAGAGGTTACATATACACGGGTTGGAGAATGAAAGGCAAGATCTGCTCTGGTGGCAAATAGATTGACATATCTGGTACAGATACTTTGTTCCTACTTGCGTTTCCCATTCATGGAAGCAAAATTCAGCAAATCATGAAAAACGTGTCTCTTTGTTCTAGAAGTTTCCTATTCAAACTCAGATTTTTCAGCCCCCTCTGTAAGTAGACTATGGTCTCCATCAAAGCAGGAACATGACTGAGTTGGACTCCTCTGCCTCTGTATTCTCAGTGCCTTTCATGATGCCCAATCCTCAGTCAACATTTAGCAGGTGAGTTATGTTATTTCCTTGGATGTAACTTAAGTTTTAAGTTAATATACTAACTAGCTAACTGAAGTGATCACTGTCGTTATGCTGTATTATTTTAAAGAAAGAAAGAATAGAAGAGAGGAGGAAAAAGTAAAGTCCCAGGCTCTCTAAGGAGCAGAGTTGTGAATGATTCCCTACTTGTTTACATTGTTGCCATGTCTGGACCACACTTATGGAGTAGTCCAGCACCTTGACCTAGTAGCTGCCAAGAGTATCCACTGGATTATAAATGAAAATGAGGATCTGAAATGTTTTGGGGTCTTTTTAATATTTTGATGGTCATGAATGTCTGTTTAATTTTTAAAAAACCAAGCAATAAGAAATGCAACAAGGTGAAAGTCTTCCTTTCTCTTCTTGCCCCCATGTACAGCTTGATCCCCTGAAGTAGCCTTTGTAACAGTTTTTGTGTTGATAGTCTCAAGACACTCTTCTACAACATAACGCAAATACAGAGGTGGCGGTTATCACAGACATTTCCAGAGAGACTGTTTATTCGGCATGGAACTCAGAAAATCATCTCAAAATGTAGATTACTTTATTTTCAGTAAAGCAACATTATTTGACTCTGGCCTTCTGTGCTTCCAAACTGTCAGAAGATTCAATCTCAAATTGGGCTCCTCAACTCTCCAGGATTGTGCTAAGGTCCCTGGGTCTTAAGAGGCACTAGGTTTTCACCAAGGCTGCCGGGGCCTTCTCTCCACACTGGTTATGGCTGAGATGTCCCTTGCCTCTATTTACACAACTAAAGCCTTGGCAGAACTTCTAGTGGTGGTAAGGATGCTGAGATGGGCTGAGTGAATGGGGGCAGAACAGGAGTAAGACCTCATTTACCATCTGAGAAGGCATGCGACCTGATGTATTTCCCTACTGTTTCAGGAGAACCAGAAATGAGGATATCATGGCTTATATCTGTGTAAATCATAATTTAGTTAAACCACAGAACTATTGCTATATTAACTATGAAGTTACATCAGTCATTCTACATTTTCTTTGGGACAGTGAGTTAATAGATTACAATAAGCACAAAGAGAAGGCTAAAAAGTCCTCCTCTCTGATTCAGCCTTTGTTTGTAGGAAGTTTTTCACCAATGAGATCTTCTGGTATGTGAGAGCAGAGCTTCATAATTCAATATGCATCTGGTCATGTCCACAAGGGAGGGAATTGGTATTTGAGCTGAGCGAGGCACTGGCTGTCTTAGAAGAGACCTCTCAATGGGTTTTTCTCCCCCTTTCTTCATCACTCCATGGGGTATTGATGAGCTTTTTACCTTCCTATCTTCCTTTCCTTCTGTTTGTTCTACTCTTGGTCTTTATTTTCCTAACTGCGGCAGCAGTTCAGCCCACTCCAGTATGATGGAGGGAAATCCCTTAATGAAATATCTGGCAATAAGAACTCGGGCTCTTCACACACTGTCAATAACTATTTTTGAAGTTTAAAAGAGAAGCACGAACCTGGTGAGTTTGGAATGAGCCAACTTACTTTGCAATTTAAGCTGGTTGGTTTGAACAATATATTTGCGGCACAGAGGGAGGGGAAGTCTTGACCTCATTCCACATCGCATCCCCAACTTGAGTTCCAGTCAATTTCTGAGTCTTCAGCTAAGTCAGGGAACTTTTAAAAATCCAGGATTTAAAAAGTAAGGTGTGCCGCTGGGGAACATCCATCATGCTATCTTATCTGATACTGCTGTTTCCCCCTTCGGTTCACCAAAATAGAAAAGTCAGTGCTTTTGGGTGATGTGCCCTTGGTATTGCAGTAGAAGGCATCTTGACTAAGTTGACAAGTGCTGTTGGAAGTGAGAAGTCAGTTTTATCTTTAAGCTCCCCAAATTTCTATCCATTGGGAATACAGCTTACTATCCAGAACCTCAGTATCCATTTAGATAACATATCAACTGCTAAAATTTATATTAGAGTAGCTAATAAAACTGGATATCAATTAACTTCTGTGCCAAGAGCAAAAGAAGAAAGTGCAAGAAATTGCAATGCTTTGCGTTTTTGTCATATCATCTTGGTGGCTTTTTATTACTATTTCAATGTTTTTCATTATCACAGGATAGCAGGTTATGACACACATACATAACCCATGGCACTCATTTCTTGACATGTACAAAGAGCACACATTTAATGCCTATATCTCAATGAGTCTGGGGGTGAGTCTGTACCCATCCCCACCACCAAGACCACAAACATAAACTTATCCAATATCTTCCAAAGGATCCTTCCACTTCAAAGAGTTCCTGGTGTTTTTCATACCCCAAATGATACACACAAAATAATAAGCCCCAAATTTATTTCAATTTCCTAATGCTCCTGCATCCCCACCTTTCTACCTGTGTTATATGAGACTCATGATCATTGAAAAATCAATTTTTTTTAGAATCTCGGGCTAGGTCTTGGAGATAAAACATTTTTAAAATTTTTCTCATTGCTTTTTTTAGACTATTTTTTTCCTTCTCTCCCTGTTTCTTCAAGATGATTCTCTCAGATGACTTGCTACTGTTCCTCTTTGATAGAGTCATAGTAAACATCTGAGCCAAATATCTCCCACATCTTTATCCTTTGAGGGGAACCCTAAATTAATAAGGAGGGTCTATCAAATTTAACATCTCACATTCTTGCTTCTTTCCCTTCCCAAAGTCCTTTTCTCCACATGCCTGTTTTAGCCATCCATTTCCATGATGGTACCCCAGATGGCTAAGCTCATTCCCATTCTTCTGCCTCTATCAGGGGTATTTTCCCCAGATCCCTTGTGTTATTCAATCTGTTAAAACAAAGCATCACTGGAGAAGCCTTTGGATTGCCCTGTCTAAACTCACCATTCACCTCCTAATCCTACCTACTCCTTCACTTCTTATCTTGCTTTTTTAAAAAAATCCTTATGTCTCCGACTGCCATCTTGACATTGCATTATAGATGAAAGCAATTCCTCTTTCTTCCTATAATATGCTCATGAGGATAGAGCATTATCTGCTTGTTCACCACCATGGGTCTAACATGTACCTAAACTCTGTCAATTCTTATTAGACCCTAAATAGGTATTTGAAAGTGATATAATGGAAAGATCATAAGTGTTTATAGCTATGTACCAATTTACCTTGAACACTTTGGGGCCATTATTAAATTATCACACCATCTCAATGCTCATACGGTAACTCTGATATATTAAGAGCATTCCTGGGAATAATTTCCATTAGAATTTTTATATTTCTCCACTTGAAATGTGTCTGATGTGTTCTAATTAATCCAATCACTTTCATAGCCTATCCTGAATTGCTGTGCAGATTCCTCTGGGGAGCAATTTTGAAACGGGCATGCCAGCTCTTTATAATATTTCTAGCATAAGTTTTGATAATTTTTCTTTATAGAGGATGAGAGAAATTGCATAAATATCAAGGGTGAAGGAACATGGGTCATTCTTGTGAATGAGAAGATTTATTGCTTGCTTAATTCTCAAGGAAATACCTTTAGCTCCTTTTTAAACTATGGGTCAATAGCTTTTCCTGTGTTTATGTAGTAGCTTTATACATGGGTCTGATATTTGGCCCCTTCTGGAGAGTTCTAAGATTCTGCATTAGAAAAATGCTCTGCTTTGTGTACAAAGATGATCTGTTGGCCTGACTACCACGGAACCTCCTGCTGGGCCGCTTTACCAGAAGTGGGATTTTTAAAAAATTTCATTTTTCTAAGGCATTAATAATTCTTTTCTGATTTTTCTTCTGATCAGTGGCCTGAATTTGTAAGGTAGCTGGCAGTATCCATAGTCACAGACCAATGCTGAAGAAAAGATTTTCCCCTTGTGTGAACCTCATTAAACTTTATATAGACTTTGGCCTCGTTAACTCCTTTTTCTAAGTGATTGTATAGCACACTCCCAAGGTTAAGAAGCCCAGATGAAGTTCTTCCCTAAGGTAACCTCTTCTAAAAACACTGTTATATTTAAAGGAAGCCACAGGGTCCCTGAACTAGAGTAAGAAGTCTTCTCCCTCTACTTTACCATCATCCGTATTCAATAAATGCAAAAGAATTGATGGAATGAAAAATGGGGAGATTGGAGGTTAGAAAAGGGGGAGAAAATTATTATGTTCCTGGAGATCTTCCTTGGTAAAAGTTTTAAAAATTCAGACTGGGAACTTCTTGGCTTTAAACATTAATCATGGCCTGGTGAAGGAGATAAGATATCAATAGTACAAACTCTCAACTTATGTGTGAAGGGAAAAATTCATGAACATTAGTACCCCTTTCCTCACCACCCTCTCTCCATTATTATGGTGAAAAGCAGAGAAAATTTCTTGCTAAAGAGAGAAAAACAGCGAGAGATGATTCAGAATCAAGTTGGATGTGTTTTGGATAGAAACTGGTTGTTATGAGAAGTGTTAAACATGAGAAATAAAACAAAAAAGCATCTTAAAAGGAAAGAATAGCTATATACCTTGTGTGGTTTCCTTCATCTTATATGTATGTGTTTCCTAATAGAAATTATTTTTAGACATGTTTTCCATTATTGTTATTATATTGAAGGCATTTTGGGGTCCTTTGTACCTGCTACCATTGTTGGAGGGAGTCTTCAGAAATATATAAATCACTCCCCACCCCTGCCATTGAAGCAGACATTTTTCAAATTAAGGAAAGAAGAAGGTATTCAGTCAATTGCATGTGGCTTGCCTAAGGTAATCCCTCGCTGAGGTTGTGCTGGAGGGATGGGCATATTCAGGTTGGCTTTGGATGTTCTAATCATTAGAGCAAGCAAGCTGACTTCTTATCTGGGAGAGCAGAGAAGGATTCCTAAGAGGGGTAGTATCTTATTATGAGTAGATATGGATAACAGAGAGGAGGGGCAGATTTCCAGATGGGCAACTGGAGAAGAAGAGAGCCCAGAGTGTCTGGAATCTTTTGCCTGGAATGTGTCCCTCAAGCCTGAACCCTGCCCCATCTCACACTCCTACACCTTCACTCAATGAACTCTTCCTCATCCTCTAGGTTTTGGTGTAGATCTCGCTCTCTCCAAGCTTTCCTTGATTTTCTCCACACAAAACTATGGGAAGAGTACCTGACATGACTCAGGGGAAACCAGGGCTTCTGTTGTCAGAGACTTCATCACACAATATGAAGCCATTGAACCTCTCATCTCCAGGGGGACAGAGGTCTCTTGCTTATCAGCATCTGTCACAATACTGGGAATAGTGTAAACCTGTAATATTTGTTTCTTTCAGTAATAAATGAGAGAGAATGAATGAATTGTATAGGAGACTTTCTAAAAAGTCCCGGAAGGTGTCATAGAAGGCATTCATCCTGATGCCTTACCTGTTCAGTCATGAGCTACCATTGTTGGAGGGAGTCTTTAGAAATATATAAATCACCCCCCACCCCTGCCATTGAAGCAGACATTTTTCAAATTGAGGAAAGAAGAAGGTATTCAAGAAAGGAGCACCAGCCATGTAGGTGCAATTTCTTGATGGCCATGTAGGTGCAATTTCTCCTGAGCCATGCAGCTTACCTTTCAAATAAAAAATGGTATTATTTTTATTTAAGACAAGAAATTTACCAAGATGCAAAAATACTGAGAAAAAAAAACATGGCTAAAATGTCATGCCCTAAAGCATAGCTAAGTCTCTCAGAAGTAATGACATTTATTTGCTTGGAAATATTAAATATAGAATCCAGTCAGCACACCCCCCTCATTTCTTGCTCCTAAGTCTATTGTCACTGTTGTCAATCACAGCTGCTCCATCTCTCGCCCACTCACATTTATATTGAATGCACCTGTGTGACTTTAAGGTACAAGGATCCATAATAATAGGGGATTTAGAGTAAAATTCTTCTCCCACTGAATATATAAACCCAGTAAAATATTAGCTTAAATAACAGATGGAGGGGTGATGAATATATTAATCATATTGGTGAATATAGTAATCATTTCTACAAAAAGATTTGTGAGTTATGAGAGCAAAGGGATGCTATGAACTCATGATTTCATTTACGGTTTCCATGTTTATTCATCCAGCACTAATTTACCATAATAGGTTCTTGGGGTACAGCAGTGAATAGACCTAGCCCTTCACTTCGTATATTATTGTTTGAGGGGTTGATGCATGGTGGACACATGATCATAGACGCATCCTTCAATCCTATGGATTGAACAGGAGGAAGCACAAGGTGTCTTGAGAATGTACACCAGGAGGACCAACGTGAATGTTTGGTTAAGAACACCCTCCTTAGGAAGTAGTTCTTAGGGCAGTATGTTCGAGTTCTCCAGAGAAACAACCAACATGGTATAGAGAGGTAAATGAGAGATGATAGATAGATAGGTAGACAGACAGACAGAGTTACCATTTAAGGACAAATGATAGACTGCATGTCTTAAATAACAGAAGTTTATTTTTTTCATACTTTTGGGGGCTATTAGTTCAAGCCCAAGGTATTGGCAGGTTTGGTTTCTTCTGAGGTCTTTCTCAAGTTTATAAGTTTTGTTATTTTTTGTTTGATGTGTGTGTGTGTGTGTGTGTGTGTGTGTGTGTGTGTGTGTGTGTGTTTGAATACTGGGGATTGAATTCAGGGCCTCATGCATGATAGACAAGCACTATACCATTGAACTATATCCCCATCCCTTTTAAAATTTTTTTGTTTCAAGACAGTGTCTTTCTAACTTGCCTAGACTGTCCTTAAACTTGCAATCCTCTGGCCTCAGTCTCCTGAGAACCTGGGTTTACAGGCATTTGCCATCAAGCCCAGTTTGTATGTCCTTATAGGTTCCTTATATGGTCTTATATGATCTCTGTGAGATCCCATTTTTGGAATCCTTTTGTGTGTCTAAATTTCTGCTGCTTATAAGAATACCAGATTGTATGGGGGCCCACCCTAATGGCTTCACTTTAAAGGCCCTATTTCTAGATAGAGTTATATTCTGAAATCCTGGGGGACCTAGGGTTACACATATGAATTTGAGGAGGGTATACAATCTGACCCATAACAGACAGAATCTGATGAGTAACAAGGATGTCAGATGAGAAGGAGATGGAAAAGTGGGTGCCTTTCCCAAGAAGAATAAAAATCTCAAAATACTCAATGACCACTGGCAAGCCCACCACCCACACGTGCTCCATGTTATTTTAACCTGTACAATCCTGACAGCACTTCATGGGGGTGGGGAACAATGATGGCCCCTGTCCTGCTGATGAGGCAAGTAGAGAGGGTAAGTCATTTGCCCAAGACCATGTAGGTGGGAAGCGGGGGCTCATGCTTCCAACCACTACACTGGAAGGCCTGTCCCCAGGCCAGAGCTGCAGGTCAGCAGGGTACAAGCCAGAGAGCATGTGGTGAGAGATGCAGCTGGAGGTGGCCATGGAGGCTTCCGGAAGGAAACTGGACTCCATTTAGAGGAATTTAAGAGTGGGAACAACAGGATTAAAAGATTCCTCCTGCTGTTCTTTGGACAATGGATTATTCAAGGATAAGAATGTGAAGAGGGAAATGAAAAAAAGGAGATTTTCACAAACGAGAGAGGCCATTGACTTGGATGAACTGACTTGGCAATAAAGATGGAAGTAATTAATTTCTCTCTCTTGGTTTTTCCCCTTTCCCCTCACTTCCTCTTATATGTAATTTTGTATAACAATGAGGGTCTCCTTCCTTTACCATGCAATTTCCCTTCTCTCTCTCTTTCCCTCCCCCCTCTCACCCCTGTTTAATGGTGATCTTCTTCTCATGCTCTTCCTCCCTATTCTGTTCTTAGTTGCTCTCCTTATATCAAAGATGACATTTGGCATTTGCTTTTTAGGGATTGGCTAGCTTCACTTAGCATAATCTGCTCTAGTGCCATCCATTTCCCTGCAAATTCCATGATTTTGTCATTTTTTAGTGCAGAGTAATACTCCATTGTGTATAAATGCCACATTTTTTTAATCCATTCATCTATTGAAGGGCATCTAGGTTTGTTCCACAGTCCAGCTATTGTGAATTGTGCTGCTATGAACATCGATGTAGCAATATCCCTTTAGTACGCTCTTTTAAGATCTTCTGGGAATAGTCCGAGAAGGGCAATAGCTGGGTCAAATGGCGGTTCCATTCCCAGCTTTCCCAGGAATCTCCATACTGCTTTCCAAATTGGCTGCACCAATTTACAGTCCCACCAGCAATGTACAAGTGTATTCTTTTCCCCACATCCTCGCCAGCACTTGTTGTTGTTTGACTTCATAATGGCTGCCAATCTTACTGGAGTGAGATGGTATCTTAAGGTGGTTTTGATTTGCATTTCTCTGACTGCTAGAGATGGTGAGCATTTTTTCATGTACTTGTTGACTGATTGTAGAGAGAGAAGATGGGAGGAGAGGGGAGGGGAGGGGAGGGGGGATAGTAGAGGATAGGAAGGGCAGCAGAATACAACAGACACTAGTATGGCAGTATGTAAAAAAGTGGATGTGGAACCGATGTGAATCTGCAATATGTATACGGGGTAATAATGGGAGTTCATAATCTGCTTGAATCAAATGTATGAAATATGATATGTCAAGAGCTTTGTAATGTTTTGAACAACTAATAATAAAAAAAGAATCAAAAATAAAAAAACAAAAAAGATGGAAGTAAATAAAAATCCAAGATGTATTTTAATGATGGAAGAAATAGGACTTGGTGTTTTTTTTTGTTTATTTTTTTTTTTTTATTTTTATTTTTTAGTTTTCAGCGGACACAACATCTTTGTTGGTATGTGGTGCTGAGGATCGAACCCAGGCTGCACGCATGCCAGGCGAGCGCGCTACCGCTTGAGCCACATCCCCAGCCCATGGACTTGGTGTTTGATCAGATGGAGATGGGTCCTTTAAAAATTATGATAATATGACTAATTATATATATCATTTAATTGTATATCATCATGCAAAAATGTTTTAATCACAAAACATCCTGGTATTGACAAATAATTGAAAACATGCTTGTTAGATTTCTGTCTAAATAAATGACATGTTATTAATTTGTCTCCTTTTCCCTCCTCCCCAATCCCATTAAGAAAAGTAAGCAAAGAAAATTTACCAAAAAAAAGGTCAGATGAATGCATCTTCTGGGCTAATTGTTCCCATCATTTCTGAACACAAGCCTTTTTGGAAGCACCCACATACAGCATGTGGAGATATAAAATGAGGCCACTTACAGTGACACATTTGCTCGAAAATGTGTTATCCTAGCCAATATGTTCATCAATGAACTGTCTTTTTGTAAAGTGTGTTTTCTTTATCACTGGGAAAAAGAAGTTTGGGCCCACCAGGAGGAACCAGATGAGGTATGTTGAGATTCGTCTCAGGCTCCTGCTGTGAGGGCACTCAGTGCCTCCTGTCTGGTCAGAGTGCAGTGGTCACTGTGGGGTAAATTCCTGGTGAATCTGTCTCAGGTCCAATTCCAGACTGTGCTTTGCAACTGACCTTCTCATGTGACTGGTTTTGCCAGTACTTTGTCATTGGCAGAGGAGGCTGGGATGTGAGTTCCACCCTAGGTCCTTTGTGAGAGCCATACCATTTGTGACAGAGATGTGTGCAGAGCAAAAAAATAATGTTCTGCAAGGAATGCCAACCAGAATGAGAAGCAACTGATAAAAACAAAGATGGGTGAAAGGTTGATGTGTAAGTGGAACAGAGGCTCCTGCTCCTCTCCACGGCATCGCAGGAACACTTCTGCCCCAAGGACTGGCACTGGCTGTTATTCCTTCAGGCAGACCTGACAGTATGCCTTCCTTGTGCCCACGACCTTACCATGAGGCATGTCCTGTAGCAGATAGATCAAAACCATTCTGAGCCTGCAAGGCCAACCTCAAGTACCACTGCTTCCAGGCAAAACTACCAACATCCATTGCTCTGTTCAATTTCCTCTGTGATTCCCCCAGCCCCCTGAGCCCATCAGTCACTTACTGTGTGTGGCAGTATGGTTTGCATCTGGAAGGTTCTCCCAGGACTCATGTGTTGAATGCTTGGCCCCCAAATGCAGCAATGTTCAGAGGTAGGCTTTGAGGAAGTGACTGGATCTTGAAGGTGCTGACTTCACCAATGAGTTAATCCATGGATGAGATTGTAGCTGAATGGGTGATTAGGAAGTAGGTCACTGGGGATATGCACTGGGATCCCCACTCTTTGCTTCCTGGTCAACATGAGCTGAGCATCATTGCTCTACCACACTGCTGTACCATGATGGACTACCACTTCATCACAGGTCCAGAAGCAACAAAGCCAAGTGACCATGAATTCAAACATCTTAAACCATGAACCAAGATAAATCTTTCCTTCTTTAAGATGCTTTGCTCAAGTATTTTGTCAGAGCAATGAATAATTGACCAACACAAATGGTATATGGGCATGACATTAAAAAATATCCCCCAAGGAGGGTTATTGTTTTTTAAATTCTTCAGGCCTTATCTTTAAATCAAGAGGAAAATTCAAGTTTTGTGCTAAGACATCTTTATCAATTCTTTGATATCTGCTAGTCATTTTTTTTTTTGTTTTTTAAATAAAGAGAGAGCAGGCCTTGGGCTTACAGCTTTGGTAGCAAACAATTTTAGCTAGAATTTAATAATATTGTTTTATTTTTCACATACTTTCTATTTATGGCCAGGGACAGCAATGTTCCATTTGTATTTGTGATAGAGATCTTCCTTTAGAAATAAATGCATTTAAATAAAAAAGGGAACTAGTGAGGAATGTTAAGCACTAGTAGAGGAGCTATAAAATGCAGTGAACAGTACAAATAACTAAAGTTCCAGCATCACAGTTAGAATATGTGTACTATGATGCACAGAGAGGCAGCTCTCTGCTTCTCTATATAACAGAGCCCTGAAGGTGTGTGAAAGAAATAGGTGCAACAGGCAGACTAATTATGAGAACTAAGAAAATTATATTTCCAGAATCAGGTATGCATTCCTTTAATTCTCTTTTTTTACCTTTCAACTCCCAGTCACACGTGACCCACTGAACATTCAAGGGAGGAGCAGGTTTGGCCAATCTTGCCACACCTAAAGATGTTCATGCTTGAACTTCAAGAAGGTTATGAAAACTATACTGCAATTTCACGGTGTGCTTTTATTTCCATCTTTATTTTATTTTAAAAGCCAACATGCAATAAAATAACCATCTTTGACCTGTACACTGCAACAAAAAGATGCAAGAAGGCCCAATTTTAACTGTTGGCTTTCTGGTGCTGCTATGTTGATAGCTTGGCAGGTGCCTGGAAAAGCAGATATCAAATATCAAGCCGCAGGTGGTTTACGGGTATCAATGTACAGAGCACAAAATTGTGTATTAAAAGGAATTGAATCTTAAGAAGCTCTCTGTTTGGTTCTATGTAATATGCTCATGCTATAAATAGAGCTCAGGCTATTCTTATTTGAATGCTGTTTTATATTGTTTATGAATTGATTTGTGTTTTCCCCAACAAAATATTAACCTCCTGTAGGTTAGGAAGTTTTCTTTTTCTTTTTAGACATTTATTTAGTTATTTGCATGTTTTTAATTAGTGCATTATAATTGCATATACTGATGGGATTTGTTGTTACATTTTCGTACATGCACACAACATGACAATATAATTTGGCCAATATCACTCCCCAGCACTTTTTCCCTTCCTACCCATCTCCCACCCCTTGGCTTAGGGACTTATTGTTTCATTCCTAGTCCTTTTTTTTCAGAGGGAAGGGTTTATGTACCCTCTTTACCTCCACAGCATCTCCTCTTTTGGATGGAATACCAGAATTTTCTTTTGGAGAATCATGCTTGGTCCAGCTTGTGTAGTCTGGATAGGGCCAACCTCATCCCTGGCTTTATGGGTGAACATTTAATCCACATCAGGTTAAGCAAATTGCTGTATCTAATGGGTCACAATAACTCATTTGTTAATAGGTACGTGATCAAGGCTGGACCAGAAAGAGCCTTACCTCAGGTTTTACTTGAACTATTGGGATTTTAAAAGAGTCTTTCCACTGCTGAGTAACCAGGATGTCAGAATAAAGGTACCAGGGCTCCCATCTTGAGACATTGTGACCGAGAGTGAAGCCAATGCAGAGAAAAGCAAAGCTTTGAGTGATGGTGACAGTAATAAAATGCAGGAAACCTTGTCTGTGCCTTAGGTCCAGCAATTCCTGCAAGCATGACTTTGAACTTCACCCTCCACCTGTGTAGGTTACAACTTGTTTGGTTGGGCTTTTTGCATCCTGCTTCTGAACACACGCTCACTAACGAAGCCCTCTTCCCATCAAGCAACCAGCACTGTGCCAGGCGTGTGATGTGTATACAATAAATACTTGCTGCTTTGCAGGTTCCAAGGTCCCCTAGGCTTAGAGAATAGGCTTATATAGTCTAAAAGGCACTGGAAAAAGAGTCTGGAGATTTAAATCATCGTCTCATTTAACACGTTTTTATAGAGCACCCACTTTGTGTCAGGCACTGCTCTCGATCCTGGGGAGACAGGAGTGACCAAATAAAGAATTCATTGTAATGAATTTTCAAATAGGACAATGATATTCAAATAAAGCAACACAGAACATGCCAAGTGGTGATCTATTCTATGCAACTGTGAAACAAGACTTGCTCCCAATGAGGCGTGGGACCTTGAGTGGGCCCTTTGATTTTTCTGGGATTCAACCTGCTTCTGATCACAGGCTCACATGAGTTTCTTCACATATAAAAAAAGGAGAGTTGCAGTTACACTTTTTACCCTGTTTTCTTTCCTCCTTTTCCAGGACCACCAATACCTATATTAATAACATTTCCATTTTCTTGGCACTTTCACAGACCTAAATTTGACATTTCCCTGTGTTTATTGCTAACTGTCTCTCTGCATAGTTTCAAAAGCTATGGATTCTTTCTTGTTCAGGTTTCCCAGAAATGAGTCCAATTCCCCTGGGATTTGGGGGCTGACTAGATGAGCTGGATTCCCTTGAGGTCTCCTCCTGAAATTTCTGTCTGAATGTACCTTTTCTGTCCAATAGCCTTCTCTGAAATCAATGACAGCCAGTCCACTCAGTCACCTTTCACTTGGTGAAAAGTTTCTGTTATCTCTGAACCTTGACTAAGTTGAGATATTGTTTCCCCCCACACAGCTCCTCAGTTAATCACTTTACTTATCATGATCTCTGGTCTTGTCTGCCTCTTCCTACAAGTTCCCAGAGTCCTCGGGACTCCTCTCCCAGTGGAAATGATCTCGGTAGCATGATTGCTGCTGCTTTTTAAATGATGCCATGAGGATGATTTGCCTCCAAAGAGCAAATGCCTTCCTTTTGGCTCTGAGTGATGCTTTTAGGCCTGGTTTCCATATGTGTATGTTCTTTTAACAAATATTTATTGAACATATACTGTGTACTAGTGGATACCCAATTCTTCTGCCTGGTCGGAGTAGGGGAGAAATAAATTCAATTTCGGGCAACCACCAATCACTCCTTTGTGAGGCAATTTCCAGGGTGCCTTCTAGGTCATTAGAATCTTAGGCTCTTGGAAAAACATCTTTTTGTTTTTCCTGAAAATCTTCTTAATGATGATTGTGAGCTTCTGGGAGTGTTTCCTGAAGAGGCGATTTTGAGCCTAGGCATGTGGTACTTTCATAACTCTTCCTGTCACCAACACTATAGTACCAGCTTTACTTTAGGCCAAAGGCATTGGGTTGTCCACCAACGAGATGAAGCCTCCCTCTGCTCCCAATTGTCATGATTTTGGCAGGCTGTCTCTTTGGGCTCTCCAGAATCAACAGTGTAGTTGTTACAACCCTAGGTAACTCAATTTTAGCTTGATTAAGTCACAGGGGCTTTGCCACGTTTGTTTCCATAGTACATATTGGAATCATTCCTCAGTTCCCATGACCATGCCGTCTGGTGACATTTCTCCTAAGGAGTCAGGCTGCGTCTCATTTTTCTTCATCTTGCGGCTTCTCGCTGACTGTTTTGAATGCAACGAGTGCTCAGTGAATGTTTTGACAATTGGATTTTGAATCAGTTACTTTCTTGGATGGCTGTTGACAATATCCCAGCTTCTTGATAAAGCAAAACCTTATGTTAGTCATTGAATTTCTATCAAAGGCATTGCAAACTGGTTATTGATTTTTTTTTTTTAAAAAGAGAAAAATAAATCAACCACTGGATACTTACTCTTGCATTAAAATGTGAGCCAGGGCGACCAGGTGTAACTCAGAATTACATGAAACACTTGCGAAATTAGTAATAATAAGAACAGGAGAGTGAAGTCAGACAGGGATTTAGGTGACTTTGAACAACAGCTCCTTATGCTATCTTGAGAAAGTCTAGAACCCTCTCCACCACTGAGGGAAGATATTAGGATTTAACTCTACACTTTATGACTCTGTTTTCTTATTTACTTCGTCTTGTCACACTCTGTCTTCATCTCAGCATGAAACTCAGGCGCTCCACTGTGTCCACCAAAATTTTATTCACATACAAGCGTTTTATGAATTTAGTAACTTTAGTGAAGAACAGGTGTAGTCCACAGGTGGTCACAGGGAACTTGTGACTTCCTGGTTTTGGCTACCCTTCCTTTTTCTCTTTCCTTTCTCCCTTCCATTCTTCCCTTGCCTCACCACCCGCTCCTCCCTCCACCTTCATGCCTTCTTCCAACCAAAGCACTTTCCCAGTAGCCTTCTTCTTAAGAATCCAAGCAAAGTAAAAACATCTCCATCTATGACAGGAAAATGGGTCTGTCATGTTCAGAATGGTCTGCAAGTACACTCACTATCATTATTTTCTTTTTTTTTTAATTGAACCCAAGGTCTTTTGCATGCTAGGAAAGTGCTCTGCCACTGAGCTACATCCCCAGTCCCACCTACTGGCATTTGACACCCCACTTCCTCAAAAGACACGTACTAGAAATGGGGGGAAACCTGTAAACCTAGTGACCCACAGAAAAGATGAAGAAGTTGATGATCTTCAGCCCCCTCTCTTCTCATTGGTTGCCTTCCTTGAGTCCTGCTTCAGAGGAGCAGGGATGGAGAGGTCCCCCAGAGTCTCACTGTGAAATCTAAAGAGCCCTGGGTAGGCTGTGGGGAGCTAAGTTCCTAGGCTGGAGCAAGTGCTCTGGCTTTGATGGGCACCTCTGTCCATCCTCCCTGCACCTTGAGAAGAGGCTGGAAGTTTGTCATGAGAGAGTCTACGGTGGGTCTCCATAGATGGCTCTGTGAAGTAGGTTCTGTTAAAATAAAGGCATTTAACAGGAAGCTCCATTCAGAAATGGTGCCGAGCCCCAACGCGGAAGGCTGACTGCCAAAAATTTATTATGTGCAAGTGTAGCAACTTCTGGTTTCCACAGGATGAATTAGATGAAGGGTACTCAATAAATGCTTGGAAATGATGACACTCTGGCAGCAGCGGCATGCATATATCCCTGCTTCAGCAGAGCGTGGTGCCCTTCCTGTGGGAACCCAAATGCTCTGCCAACACTCCCACCCTGCAGCTTTCCCAGGTGTTTGCTCCTAGCTAGGAATGCAGAGTGAGGTGAGCAAAGAAAAGATGGAGAATCACTTAAGACAGGAAGGAGAATCACCTCTTTGTCTAAATGGACTGTGAACTCAGTGTCAGGTGAAACAGGAGACAGACAGATGTGAATGGTGGGAATACGATGTTAAGGGAATAATTCTATAAAATGGGCCCACAGTGCTGACCCCACACACTTTGTTTTCCAGGAAGCAATTAACCCACAACCCTGCCTGGCCTAAGTGGACAGGATAGGTAGGATTCCTTCGCAAACTACCTGTTATCTGCAGGAGAAAAGCAGACCCGAAATAATGTCAATACGAGGGACCTGTGTTACTCTGAAGGAGAAGACTTTTATGACCCTTTTCACAGACCAGATCCCAAAACTCAGGGAGATAAGAATAATTCCTCCTAACCATAAAATCTATTAAGAAATTATGGTTAAGAATCCAATTAGAACTGGTCAGCACGGGCCAAGGTGTTGTAGAGCGTTATGGCAGTGGGGATTTGGAAGTCTGATATCATCTTGCTGTCAGTCAAAAGTCAAGAGGTGGACCTGGGTGGGATGCTCTGGAACCTTCTCTGGGATCTCCAATAAAACTGGAGTGCAGGAGAGGCACAATGACCACCTCCTCTTTGAGAGAACCTATTCTCTCCCTTGAGAGTGTCCCTTTTCCCCTTTTTCTATCCCATCAATAAACTCATGTCTGTTACTCTGAGCAACAGTCTGAAATCTTCCTGACTTGATCATAAGAATCAGGGCTTGAGGGGTGACAGGTCTCCACGCTGCCTCGGTTTCCCAGAAAACCCCAGCTCTGTAACAAAACCAAACAATGTATTTAATCATGAAAACTCCAAGACTAACAGGTCCACACCAGGGGTCAGCAAGCCATGACCTCCAAGCCAAATGTGGCTAAGACCTGTTTTATACAGGCTGCAACCTAAGAATGATGTTTACATTTTAAGAGTTTGTATAAAACAAAGAATAAGTAATAGAAAATGTATGTGGCCTGCAAGCCTAAAAGTATTTACTATGTTGTTCTTCACAGCGAAAGTTTGCTCCAGACCAACCGTATTTAATCTTGGCCACACATTAGCATAGAACAACATAAACAAGCAGAGAACTCTGTTCTTGAATGGGGTAAAGCATACTTAGCCTTGGGGTGCACACCAATTCTTTGTGGCCACAAGCCCCATGTCCTAACATTCAATTCAATCCCAGTTCTTACCAGGGTTCGCATCTGGTCCTCACCAGGGACTCTGTTCCACAAGACTGCACCTTAGATGCTCATCACAAACCCAGGCTGGCCCCTGCGCTTCTGACCAATAAATTAAGGTTTCCATGATCCCCTGCATGGGATGATTTGCTAGAACAGCTCATAAAACTCAGGAAAAATGTACTGACTTGGTTATGGATTTATTATGAAGGAGACAACTCAGAAAATGGGGCAAGGTGTGGGGAAGGGGAGCAGAGCTTCCATGCCCTCTCTGGGCATGTCACCATCCCAGCACCTCTATGTGTTCAACAAAACCTTATGGACCTATGTCAGTTGGCCCTTGGTGATCAACTACAAGCCTCTAGTCCTTCTCCCTTCCCACACCAGGGAAGTGAAACTGGAAGTTCCAACCCTTTAGTGAAATGATGGTCTCCCTTGGGAATCAGCCCCCTAACAGTCCCCAGGCACCTCATTAACATAAGCTCAGGTATATTTGGAAAGGGCTGGCTATGAATAACAAAAGATGCTTCCTTCACCTTTAGCCTCTTGAAGCTTAAGAAATTCCAAGGGTTTTAGGAACTCTGTGTCAGGAAAAGAACCAAGACCAAATAAATACTTCTTACAAATTGCAATGTTTGCCACTATTGCATATGATATAGACCTGTTTCTTTGTTTTTGCTTTTTCCTCACTTTTGTTACTGGAAAAATGGAACCCAAGGGTACTTTACCACTCAGCTACATTCCCAGCACTTTTAATTTTTTTTTTTTTTTTTTTTTTGAGATAGGGTCTTACCAAATTGCTTGGCCTGGCCTCAAACTTGTGATCCTCCCATACCCAGCATGTAGACCTACTTTTTTTTTTGTGGTGCTGAGATTGAACCCAGGGCCTTGTGCATGTGAGGAAAGCACTCTACCAACTGAGCTATATCCCCATCCCTGTAGACCTACTTTTTAAGAGGGGCCTCATTACTGACATTTCTGCTGTGCCTAACGTTAAGTGGAGAGTCAAATTTACACTGAATGAATCACAGCCAATGTTTCAGACATTTCTGGGGCAGACTGAGTAAGAGAAAGCTCCAAGAAAGATTCTGTCTTGCCCGGGAAAAATCTGAAGTGACAATAAAAGCTAACATTTATCGAGCACTATTGTATTTGCTAAACACTTCATGTACATTTTCACATTGATTCTTGCCAGCAACTCTATAAAATAAATTATTGTGAGATAAATGAGGCTTAAGAGTGTTAAGTGATCCATCCAAGATTACCTGGTTATCAAGTGGCAGAGCTGGGATTTGAACCTGGGTGTGCTTTGCTGTCAGGTCGTCCCTGAGCAGAACCAACAGTAACTAGAGATTTGATGAATGGTCCAGGGAGCAGACAGGAACCGTGTGTGCAATGCATTGACTTAGATTCTTGCTCTGACATAGAGGCACAGATGCTGGGAAGGTCAGCCATCTGATGGGTATGTTGGAGAGGGATGGGGGAGGCATCTGGATTTCAGCCCCTTATTCATCTGAGATATTTCTCTGGTTTCATAAGCTTCCACCATTACCAGGGCTCAAAGGCCATGCACATTCTGCTCTTTCATCCTGCAGTACGTCATACAGTGCGCACACATGCTCACGGGAGTGACAGGAGGCAAACATAAAATGTGACCTTCATGATCCCTATGGAGTGGTCCAACACAGAGGCTCTATTGGATTGCTCGTTTTGGAGGAAGCTGAGCCTTAGAGAGATTAACGAACTGGCTCAAAGTTGCACAGATCCTACCGACCAGGGTCTGTCCATGGTCCAGGATTTTTCTGTGGCATTAGCACTACCTTGTCTGTGGCTGGTTTATGGACCAGACTGACTCTGAGAGGTCCCTCTTCTCTTCATCTATTTTCCTGGGATCCCATCAGGACTTTCCCAATTAAGAAAATACCAGTGAGTCCTGGGGCCTCCTCATGAGGCCTGGGTATGAGCTGTCCCTTCTCAGACCTCTCTGTGGCCTGGTCTCTACTGAAGATTTTTTCCCCTTCAGGAGGCCCAACTGCCGCCACATTGTCAATTGCTAGCTGGTTGCCATGGAAACAGGTCTCAAGAGGGATCTGCTTTTCTCCCTTCTTGAATGAGGAGGAGTAGGGGGCTTTGTGAGGGGCAGCGCTTCCCCCTTCATGGCCAAGAGAAGGACTGGCTTTGGGTGACAGGGCTTATACAATTTTACCTCCTACGGACCCCGCTCTTTGTGAGCAAAAAGATTGCCAATTTTTCATTTTGGAGAACAACAGCCCTTATTTGGAGAACATATCCTTTCTCTTTTTTGATTGGTTACAACGACTTCTCTTTCATGAAATGATAATGATAGTAGAATGGTTTAAAAGATGTTATGGCTTGGTAGAGTAAAAAGTTTGTTGATACACACGACAACGTGGATGAACCTCAAAATCATTACGAGGAGCCAGAGAAATCTTGCAAAAAAGAGTGCACACTGCAAGATCCATTTATATAAAATTCTAGAAAATGCAACTAATCTAGAGTGGCAGAAATCCAACCAGATCAATGGTTGCTAGGGGATGGGGTGGAGGGAAGGATGAATTATAAAGGGGGATGGGGAAAGTTTAGAGGGAGATGAAAATGTTTTGATTGTGGTGGTAGTTTTGCAGGTGTGTACATATTTAAAAACTGATCAGATGGTATAATAGTATGTGCAGTTGAATACCTCAACAAAATTGAAACAAGGTAGCCATATCTGTTGCTCTAAGATTTGTATGGTTTTTTTTGCAATTTAATCTATTTGGGGAACACCACAGTGAGGGAAGCCTGGGACCCTGCTAGCAACAGGTCCAGATATCATTAGGAAGGAGGCCCGTAGTTCTTCTGTAGACTCAACCCTGACCCACAGGATGTCTTCTATGGTTTGTATGTGATTTAGGCCCAAGGTCTTATATTAAAGGTTTTAAGAGTTTGGTGGAAACTTAAATGAACTATGATGTTCAGAGGTGAAACCTTTAAGAAGTGATTAGATTAAATTAGGTCATTAGGGTGGAGTCTCCATGACTGAATCCTGGTGGCTTTATAAAGAGAGAGGGAGAGAGAGACCAGCCCACAGAGATGCACCGTGCTCATGACATGATATAGCCAAAGGGGTGCCCTTGAAAGAGCCTGTGCCATGCTGTTTTGACCTCACCTCTCCAGAATCATGAAATAAAATAAATCTATTTTTTAATTTAAAAAAAAAACCCAACCTGCTCAGGTGTTTTATTGTGGTAACAAAAAGCTTCCTAATAAAGTTCCATTTACAGAAGTAGGAAATTCCATAAACTAATTGACACCAAGGTATTTGGAGACTTAATGAGGCCTGTCTCCTAAAAATATTTTCATTCTATAAAGAATTCCTGAGTATGAATCATATTTAGTCTGATGCTATCCATATTCAGCAATGGAATTTTAAGCTCTAAGGTACCTAGACAAAAGTATTGCTATAAGATTATTAGATCACCTTTGTCAGATGCTGAATTTAATGATTCCTTCTGTGTTTCTAGGGCCCTCTCTTGTTTTCAGGCTCACCATACTTACCATAGCTGTTTCCATAATTATCATTCTGCCTGGAGTTTTTATATGGATGAGCATGTGATATAAATATAAATATATAGAAAGAGACATGAATATACACACATATGTATATATATACAGTCATGTATTGCATAATGATGTTTCAGAGAATGGCAGACTGTATACGTAAAACTGTGACTTCACAAGATTATATTACCTAGTAATATCATAACTAAGTTTGATTAATCTATTCTATGAAATTTACACTTGATGAGATCATCTAATGATGCGTTTCTCTGAATGCACCTCTCTTAAGTGACACACACACAGGCACATATGCATTTATACATTTATTTATATTTAAAACTATAGTTTTGACTCACAAAGATCCAATCTGAATGGAGGAGGCATTGAGTAAAAATATCTTTACTTGCTACACAATGTGTTGCCTATATGCCTTCAACACCAAAATAATCCTCAATACCTACCGTGTGCTCAGAACTATTATAGGAACTAGAGATTCAAATGCAAGTAAGATATAGCCCCTGACTTGGAGGCACTCATAATGTAGTAGGGGAAATGGCCTAGTAAGTGAGCAATTGAAATAAAGCAGTGTATATGCTAAGATCTTGGTAAGCATGAGAGAAGAGGACCAGCCACTGGGGTGTCAGCAAGAGTTCCTAAGAGAGATAGTAGCATTGCTGAATCTGAAGGACCAGAGGATTAGTTGGCAGTGAGGTGGGAGATGGACTTTTCTAGAAGTGCTGTTTCGGGAGACTGAAAGAATAATTTTTTCTGGAATGTGAGTTGGATCCTGGGGAGAGTTGAACCTGGAAAGGTATTTAGGAATGAGATGATGATGTGCCTATTGAAGACTCAATAAGAAGGTTAGACTTTGAGGTATGGCCAATGGGCAGCCTTTATGAGGTTTTAGTCCATGGGAGTGCAGAAGCCAAAATTCGAATTTAGAGGGATCATTTTGGCTACTGGAGATTTAATTATGTTCTGTCAAGGTAGCAGCTGGGAATCAAGTTAGGAGATCATTGTAGCAATGTAGCAAACGATGGTGGTACCTTGAACTGGGGTAGGAGAGTGAGGATGGAAGCAAAGGAATCTTTGGGAAAGTTAGGATTGGCAGACGACCGAACAGGACTAGATTCAGTAGACTGATTGGATATGAGGAGAGAGGCAAAGTGAAGGAAAAGCAAGGAATAAAGGCCAGGGGTTGGCCTTAAGTAACCCAGGGGTTAATTTGTGCAGGAGATGTTCAGGTTTAGCTAAGGTTAGAGATCATGAATTCAGGCTGAGATATGGTAAGTTGGAGGTGCCAGGAATGAATCCTCTAGAAATCAAGAAGGAAGTCAAACTTATGGTCCTACGACACAAAAGCAAGTCTAGCCTGGAGATCTTAAATCAGGAGAGAATGAAACAGCAAATAAGTGTTGAATTAAAATTCTTAGAGGTTTAGTTAAGAGCTGTCCATGTTTTAGGGGCAATTTTTTTTTCCCTCTCTTTCCACACAATGAGGAAAGATGTTCTTAATTAGTGCCAGGGATGACTGAGAACCCATGCTTTTCTCACAGTAAAGAGGGTGCAGCCTGTTGGGGATAGAAATGCAGAGTTTGGATAAGAGTCACAAAGTCTCCATCTCTCCATTGTTATCTGCTTATACATTTTTAGATTTTTAGAAAATGTTCCCACATCTTTATTCCCATGAGCCCTGCATGTGCTTTTTAACCTTGGCCTTTATATATTTGGAAAACTGTCTTCCCATCCCCCACCTCCCACCCATAGCATTAAGCTCCTTAAGGCCAGGTACCAGTATAATTTATTTAAATTCTGATATGCAGTAAAGGATTGGTGTGCTAAATTGAGTATCACCTCTCTGCAGTTGTAGTTCAGGTGTTGAGTTTTGTAGCAAATTCCTCTTGAGTTCCCCATTGACATTTGTGTATTCATGAGAGCAAATTGAAATGTAGAGGTGTTTGTTTCCAACCAAAAGGAGAATTTTACTCATTCCTACATAATGAAGAAATAAGTGATTGTTATTTAAAAGTGTTACATGCTAAACCTACAGGTGTGGCTTTGCTGCTTATTATAAATCTAAACCTCTAGGCAGATGTTCTTGGTTCTTGTCCAAACACCCGGGAGATCCCTTTTAATTTGGTCCACGGACTGTGATTTTTCTCTAGCTTGCCAGACCAAATCTTCATTCCCTAAAATCACCCGGTAAAGATAAGTAACTCCAAGGTCGCTATGTTTTTGTCAAATGCTAAGATAAACCAATCACATCAGAACATTGTCTGTTTGTATTCACGTCTTAATTTTAAGCCAAATGTTTTTGTGTTTACCGTCCATGTTGATTAATTGAGAGCATCATGAAAATGGTCTGTGTTTGATGGGTGAGTTTCATAATGAGCGGGATTTCTGCATGGATTTCTTACTCATTTAACAGTTGAGAACATGTCATTATTTTATAAGCACTACTGATAAATCGTTTGACAAATATGCCTCGGCCCTTTAAAATAATTTTTATTTCCTGTGATTTCAATTGTCTCCGCATTTTTCCTTGTAAATAGTTGAAGAGTAAGCACATTTTCAAAGAGCTGTAGGGAGGCTAAGATGCCAGTTGCATTTTAACGATATAGGGCATTATCGTTCTTACTGTAGCCAATTCTCTTTTAAATCATTGCAGTTTGTGCTCTAGCCTCCAGCTATAGAATTCTTTTCAAGCTGGCAGTGAACTTGGCAGGTTGCCAGAAGAAATATAAAGGTGTTTTGGTCCACCAAAGTATGTTGAGTGGTTCTTAGTGATACAGTTTTCTTCAGTACATCTGCAAAACATTTTTCTGAAGTGAATTTTCATGTGAAAAGCCTCCTTAATCATCACCAGTATTGTTTATTTCAATGCAGTTATTTAAGTGCCCCCCTGGGTGCCTACAAAATAAACAAGGGAATCTTCTAAAGAGTTTTAAAAGTGGCAGGTGCTGAGGCTGTGCCCTATTCACTTAGTTTGCAATGACATTTTTGTGCTAATCTATAGACAAACAAGAGACAGGTGACACACCAATCAAGTACAATGCACAAGAGAAGACGGTTTGAGCCAATAGGGTCAGTGCTAGATAAGATGTTTTGGAGGCAAACGCCTGCAAGAAGTAACTGCTTTTGAACTCTCTTGCTATTTGCATTCTGACTGTAAAACTCTGATATTTAAACTTGAGATGTTAACCAAACTTTTTGGTTTTAAATGGAAACAAAAGGAGATTCAAGATGAAAATACCCAGATCTATGTGCCTGTGAATAACCTAAGTATGTATGTATGTATTTGCATATGTCCACACACTCACGAACATATATATTCACATTTAAAGAGAATGAACATGGTTAAATGTTAAAATGTGAAAATAACCATTTGTTTGCTATTTGGGTCATGCCTTCAATCCAGGTAAAGTCATATTTTCACAACAAACAACTGTATTTGCATGCCAAACATGAACACACATGATGGGATTTAAGAAATAAATGATTAAACACATTTTATATTCTTTCTCCTTTATTGATTGTCTGTATGTAAAAACTATGCTTCCAGTGAACTTTTTTTTTTTTTAAAGAGAGAGTGAGAGAGGAGAGACAGAGAGAGAGAATTTTTTAATATTTATTTTTTAGTTCTCGGCGGACACAACATCTTTGTTGGTATGTGGTGCTGAGGATCGAACCCGGGCCGCACGCATGCCAGGCGAGCGCGCTACCGCTGAGCCACATCTCCAGCCCCTCCAGTGAACTTTTTAAAAAGGTAGATTAATTGTCAATTTAGAAATTTGATGGGAAGTTGGTCATAAGAGTGCAGGCACATTATTAACCAGCACCCTCTTGTTTCCTTTTAAAAGTAATGCTGGTCATAACTTGGTGACAAAATTGGTGAAAAATTAAAAATAAAGCTTAATTTCTGTTTTTAAAAAGGAAGCATACCTATTGTAAATATTACTGAATGTGTGAGAACACTGTAAAATCATTAAAATGTTCCACGGAGCTACAGGGCACGGTTTTGAGGGCATTTAGATACAGCTTAAGAAAAGCTGAAGGTTTTGCATATAATCCCATTAAAAAAAGAAGCAGCAGCAGATGATGGCATTTTAGATTATTGTGATCAAGAACAAGAAGTACTCACTGTGATGTGGGCTAGATCTGCAGTATCAGGTAATTTCAAGCCCTGGGCTTATTGTTTGGGCTCAGCTGCTTCCATGGCAATCAGCCATGGTTTACAAAACGTTTTATTTACTAAATGGCCGATAGAAGGAAATATGTATTTCCTTGTAGTAAACATGGCAATCATAGAATTTAACAACCAAAGGAAATTTAGATATCATTTTGTGACATTGGGAGAATTTGAACTTTAATGAAATTGAACCGAGAAGCCATGAGGCAAACATGGTACTTCATGAGATGTGGGGTGAGATTTGTGATGCGGGAAGCGTGTTCTGCTGGCATTAGAGGTGGCTGCCTGTTGACACAGCAGCCCTGTGGCTGGTCTAAGTATGTCGTGTTCTGAGTATTATCAAGAAACTCTCAACCGACTAGGTAATCAGTCAGTTAAGAGAAAGGAATTGTCCATTGGTTGGCCTGAATCAAGTCTTTAGCTTTCAAATTTGTAACATGCTACTTTTCCTACTGAGCATACCATGATAGTTTTTCCATCAAAGAAGAGCTCAGAATGTATCAAAACAATAAATCTTCCTGGCAGTCATCTTTGGACTTTGGCTTTCAGAGTCACCCCCCAACATTCATCGAAATATCGATATCTGAATGCCTGCCAGAGGATGAAAGTGAAACAGAATAGAAACCGAAAGAAATGTCCACCTTTGTAGAAATAAATGCATTACAGGAATACATTGTTTGAGAACAGACTGTTCTGTTTAAAAATACTGCAGGACTTTCTTTTAGAAATGGAACAATTACAATGAGATACAGATTATATGGGTGATATATAACTATTAAAGGGAAGTGATGCCTCTTGCTTAGAGGAAAAGATTGGGCTCTGGATCTTTTGGGTAATTTGATGAAATATAGGACATTATGAGCATGTGCACACATACTCGTACAGACTGTATATACATACATACAAGCACAACCTTGGAGGAAATAGAGACTTCCATGAAGGAGGTCTGGGGACCTATTTAGGGACTGTGGATACCAAGTTGGAGACTATGTTAAAGGAAGCAAAATATTGCCCATGTGTAGGGTTTTTCTTTTTTGGAGAGATTTTAAATTTCACTTTTGCATACGGTGACCTCATTACTTTGATGACCAGCACAGAATGGAAGGAAAGAAACAAGTCTTGGAGTTCTTATGTCAATGAAATCAAGAGAGCTTGCATTTGCATAGGGCTTTTTGCTTTTGAAACCATATTTCCATCTACTATGGCAGAGGCTGGTCCTGTAGTATTATCTTTACTTTTCAGGAGAATAAACAAATGTGGGAGTTAAGTGTCTGCCCCAGAGTCCGTGATCCCTAACCTGCTGCTACTTTACTCTGACAAGGGCTTTCTTTGAATCCAAATCAAATTCTTGTCAACTTGACTTTTCTTTCTTAGTTTACAAGCACTTAAAGTAGGCCTATAGTGAACTTATGCTACAACCCACTTGTGTTCTTTCCTATGATCTTTGAGAAGATGATATTGATTTTAGATGCTTTAGACAGGCCAGTATTTGGGAAATTTATACAGCCAAAGAAAACACATTCTTTTCACTCTAAATAAGAAATTTGCCACCTTCCATAACTCCCCTTTTTATGTTACCTTCAGAATCCTTCCAAAAGGAGTCTGTAGTCCCTGTACCAGTTAATCATCTTATTTCAGAATGCTCCGTAAGAAATGAAATTGAGAAGAGGGGCAATTTCCAGCTGACTCAGATAAAATAAAAAAAAAAAAGAAAAAAAAACTAAAAAAAAAAATCATAGCTTCTACTTGAAATAACCAAATAATTGAGACAAATATAACCCATGATGAAACCTATAGCCATTTCCTGGGCATCATTGTTAAGAGTGGGTTTTACTGGTTTGGTAGTCAGAATGTTCATCAAAAATAACCACACTTAATATTTGTGCCACCCCTTTAACTTTGCCAAATACTTCTTGCCACAGATTTAAAAGGAGCTCCATTTAAAATGGTTACCAAGACTTGTTTTTTAGGACACAGACTGTGAGGAGTCAATGTGGTTTAGACTGTGGTCTTACCTGAGTCCAAGCCACCAGGTTGAAAAACAAAAATCAAAAATCAACCACAAATCTAAAAGTATCTCAAATTTCTCACATGTTTATGGTGTTCTATCCTCTAAAAATAGAGTCACATCTGCCATTTTTAAATCTCTGTGTGTGGTTCTGGGGATTGAATCCAAGGCCTCACACATCCTAGGCAAGTGTTCTACCACTGAGCTACATCCATAGCCCTCATTTGTGATTTAATTTCATCTTTGTCTATGGAATCATCAAGCAGAAAGCTGGAATCATGTGTTACATGTGGACAACTGAGGCTGAGAGAAACCCAAGAACTAAACTAGAACTAAGGTCTTTTCAACCCCAGCCTTTCCCATTGTGCTAGAATCACTGGTCCATTTAACCGACATGATTGTTATACTAGCGAAGGGCCAATAAAGTTGGCTCTTATTTTATACCTATTTCTTCTGACCCTCCTATGTCCTTGCAGGAAGCTCCTCAAACTGACTTTCAAGATTCAGGTAACCAATTTTCTTGCTGTTTGCTTAAGAGCACTCATTTTGAAGTACATGAAACTGGCTTAGACCTTTAGACAGATTCCCCAGGGGATGACTTATGTGTGCAGTGGTGAAAGTCGATTTAACAAAACCATTAATTTGAGTTTCTGGGAATAAACAGTAGCTGTCACCCGCCATCAGAAAATACACAGATAGTGCTTTGTAATCCAAATTGCAAAGTGCCCGAGAATACGACTGAATCAAGGAAAATAACTTTGGTGGTGGTTCAAGTCTGCGTATTGTTTTAACTTTCTGGCCAGGATGGTTCATTTCAGCGTGGTTTTCAGAAAACTAGATATTGGGTTGTGCCTGCCACATTTCATCAGTCATGCTGTATTACGTGCATTAGGAGGCCCTATGAATTCTTTTGGTCTCAGATTTACTGCAAGATGAGGCAGAAATCCATTTATGAATCCAAGGAAAGAGACTGTTAAAGATAGTCCCCCCTCCCTTTACCAGGGGAGACAGCCCTTGCTTTACTCTCACCGTTCTCTGGCGACAATCCTCCTGCCAAACCTAGTTCCTCTCCTGCAATAAAGAGACTTACAACTCAAGTAAAGCTAAATTCAAATAGAAGGAAAATATTTTTCAAAGAGGCGGGGCTGTTTTAGAAATAATCTTTATTTTTTTTAAAAAAACAATTCACAGTAGGTAGCATGCTGTAATGAGCTTATTAAAAAAAAAAAACAAAAAAACAAAAAAACAAAAAACAACCACCAGGGATGAGATGCACCCAAAAGAGAACATCTACCGATATTCTCAGATGTCTGGAGTGGGTGCTCCTGTACCAGCCATGTTTACTGACTTTCTGCTTTGAAATTATTCAAGATATTTAATGTGGAATATTTCAAATATACAGAAAAACAGAGTGTCGTATGTGGCACCATCATCCAGGTAGATATGAACATTTTGCCATCTTTTCTTCAAATCTCCACTATTTTTCATAGAAACAATGAAATTGTGTGATTCACACACATATATACACACAGACCTACATATGTGTATAAACACATAAAGTATTGTAGATAGAAATGAATTTTAATTTTAAATATGTGATTTTATATATAAGTATTTTTAATTGGCTATAGATCATACACACTGAAGTCATTATTAATAAACATACTTTAATGGGGATGGGAGGCTCCCTGTATACACTTGGAGTCTCAAATTCCCAATAAAATATGTTTGCTAATAATTCTTTTAGGAAAAAAAATCTGTCAAACTCTTTAAATCTTTGTATGTCAGAAAATATATTTATTTTGGTCTCCTATTTAAATATTCAGCAAACATAACATTCTAGGTTGACAAGAGAAACACTATATGTTGTTTGCTAAATTTTTCCTTTTCAGCCTGAGTCTGTTATTCTGTACCTTTCTGGTATCCCTTGCTGCTGATTGGGTCTGCCATTTTGTGTGGGTTAATTTACATTTAGACTCAAATACTCAGTGGAAACCAAAATCTAAACTACTGCTTGCTATAGGCTCTCAACTCCATCTTATTTTGTCAAAGAGATATTGATCTTACTTTTGTCTCTGACCATATATTTTATATTATCTTATTTTTTTCCATTTCTTTTCATGGTCTATTGCTAGGTGAAACTTGATCTAAGGAAGGAAATAAGAATAAGAGCTAAAAATTTAATCTCATTATGATAGCAAGGGATACCACATCTCCCCACCAGGTTAAGGGATCCTGCCTATGCTACTGTTAATTTAAACGCTTTGGAGGAAAAAGAAAACAAATAGCACTTCTCTTGCACCTGTAGACATTTCTATGATGGTACTTGTCTCACTGTTTGGTCATAATTTTTTGCTTCACTGTCTAGATGATTCTGAGCTTTTTGAGGTTTTATGTCCAATGAACATTTGAACCTCCAGGAATTTGGCCCACTGCCAGGAACATAGTAGGTGCATTAAGAAATGGATGCATTAGTCAACATAGCCTTTAGATTTGAATCCTTAGGAATTTTATTATAAGGTTCTAGACATTTCTGTCCTGTTGATGATTACTGAATCGAAAGATGTGACTTTATACCCACAAGTCCTGTGCTTTTTGCTCAGTGTCTTCTCCTTCAGAGCCACTTTCTGGCAGGTACCTTCTAAGTTGTTGTGGGAGAATCAGTCACACAGTTTTCTAAAGTGTGCTGGAAAGGAAGTCAGCAAGAATACAGAGGGACAGAGCCAATGTTCTTAAAGTTGCTCTGTCCTTTGGGGGAGAGAGTGGAACACCATTGACTGTTCCCACCGAGGTGCTGAATGACAACCACTGGTTTTAAACCATAGTTGACACATAGTTGAAAAACCCACAATTCTGGTTTCTCAGAGTTAGTGACTCAGGTGCTCTGGGTAGCAAAGGATAGGTTTAGTCCACGATATGTTCACCTCTGGAAACTTGTGGCTCCAGTAATAACTTCTAACAGTCTCCTGTTTATTTAGAAAGATGAAGCAGCTTAAGGTTTAACTGTTAGTCTAAACAGAACAGGTAAGCTGTTCAAATTCTAAACCAAAATGAATAACAAGGAAATGTTCATCCATATAAATATGTGACAACTAGGAAAAAACCAATCTGGTCCTGGCCGTTTTCTGTTCTGTAGACACAGTTAAGGGGCCTATGGAGAAATGAACACCAAGGCTGCTGCTCTCAAGCCAGCTTATTATAGCCTTCCATTGTTCCTTATCTGACCCAGATTCTGAGTCACTACTCTGAACTTAATTTAAGGAGTGGTTCAATGTAATGAGTTTCCAACTCCATGCAGAAAACAAATTTGCATTTTTCCAACTGATTAGTTTCTCTACTGATTAACTCAGCGAGGTCAGCTTTTGGTCACTGATGCAGCTGATAGGCACAGCTGATATTTTCCAGTTTTAGGTTGAGAAGTCTACCTTGAAGCTCTCATTTTCACTGCTGAAGGACGCGAATTATGAGAATTCAGAAGGGAAGGAAAGATGCTCACACATCTACTTTGGTGCTTATGGGCTTCCGTTGTTTGGGGACTTAGCAAGGGACAAGCTCAACTGCCTTCCTTTCCTTTCCTAGTGCCAACTACAGAGTCCTCTTATGAGAAATGCCAAAGATGGTCCATGGCCAGGGGTCTCATGGTTGCACTGGAAACATAGTATAAAATAGAAAATATGGGCTTTGGAAACAGAAGACACTGAATTGGAATCCCAAGTTCTACCATGATCAAAGCTATGTAAACTTGAATTAGCTCTGTGCCTTGGTTTGCTCATCTGTACAATGGGGACAGTATTAGCCTTCTCATGTTATTGGGAACAAAACAGGAAACATGTGACAATGCTATTAGTAAATAATAATTATCTTCCATTGTTGAAGACTTAGGTCATATATGGTGGTATCTAAGAAGGAAGCATAGTAGCACTTATACTACAATTCTTTTCTGTAAGTGTCCATATTATTTCTGTTCTACAGCATAGTGGTTGGATAACCCTGACTATGGATTGGACTCCACTCAAATCTTACAGTATCCATGAGGGCTCAGCAGATCACAGATTGCTCCTTCCCTTGATATCAGGAAGACTTATGGCGAAAGAGAATGATCTGAGTTTGTGCAGATGCATGTTCTTCTCAGCCAAAATATCCAGCTGAAATTTTATAACATCATTTTATTTTTAGTGCATTTGCTTTTATACTTTCTAATTTCTGGAAAATGTTGCTGTGTTTCTGGTTTTAGTCATGATCTAAAGTTTCTTTTGGCTATGGGGTTATTTAAGAAAAAAAGAAGTGATTAATTTATATAATGCTATTGAGTAAATAATAGTGATTCCAGTGGATGTGAAAATGACAGAGGGAAAACTATCAGATTATCAAGCAGGTGACTGAACTTTAAGAAATGTAAGTGTGGGGGCCTGGGTTGTGGCTCAGTGGTAGAGTGCTCGTCCAGGGGGATTGGACAACCTTACCCACCTAGGGTGAGGTGAGGCACTGGGTTTGATCCTCAGCACCACATAAAAATAAATAAATAAAATAAATGTATTGTCTCCATCTACAATTAAATTATATATCTTAAAAATAAATAAATAAATAAAAAGGTATTGTGTCTGCCTACAACTAAGAAATATTTTAAAAAATAAATATAAGTCTGTCTCACTTGGCAGAACTCCACTCCAAGGGTCTGCTGTCTTTTGAGTTTACAAATTGCTTCCTTCCTATTTTCCCCTCAAATGGACTGTTAACATCTTAGCAAAGAATGTCTTTCTACATCCTAACCTAACCGTTCTATGATGTATTTGCATGAAACCTAGTTATTACTTGATTGAAGAAGAGAGTAATATATTTCTTGATTCAATCTTGTAAATTGGCACACACTCATGGAAGTATAATCCAAATAAAAAATAGTTATGCTGTGAACAATTACAAATTGTGATAAAAATGAGAACATAACTCACCCACTGTGACTTTTCTTCCTTATAGGCATCTCTTAGTTGTTGCTGGAAACAGAAAATTACTGTAAGCCTAGAAACATGGGGGAGAATAGAAGGTTTCTGTACTGGATATTAGAATTAAAAGAAGTTTATCTTTGAGAACCTACCAACAGGGACTGGCTACTCTGTCAATTAGGCCTGACTGGCCAGCTGCAGAGAGGAGCATTTTGATGTGGTGGCCCTTGTCAGTCCCTATTTGTCATAGGAATTATTCTCTACTTGATTATTGGGAGTAGAACTCTGATCATTGGGAGGTACCAAAGAACATGAAAGAAATTCTTGGTTAAATGTGTAATGCCATGTACCCTCACGCCTTAGAAATGACTCCTATGCACTGTTCAGCAAATAGTTTTATTTGGTTTAAATGAAGATTCCATCTGTCAGGATGAATTACGTTAATCAGTTATTCAAAGAGAGGTCCCTATGTGACATGGTCATATTGTATTGGCAATATGGAAAGAGCCCACTCATCAGCTCCTCTCATCCCAATGATTCCTAGAGTGCTCCACTCTGAAGTTAGACAGGGCCACCTCTTCTTTCAATGTCTTTATCAAATGATGCAGTTAGATTACTGGGGTTGATTCTTTAATCAAATCTGCCCCTGTAAGATGACATTCTATGAACAGCGGATCAAACTTTTCATTTTCTAACATTCAGATGTACTGAAAATAGCAGTCATTCTTATGGAGTGGGATATCCTTTTAGCTTTAACATTATAATGTTTTTTTTTTCCTTTTTCAAGGTGGTTAACTTCCATGTCGTCTGCTGAGTAGGATCATAGAAAAATACTTTTCTCTTATGATCTTGTTTCTGCTTTGAACTAACCATTTGGTTTGGCACTGCAGGAATAAATTCAGAGCAGCATTTATGGATTCCAACAACTGATGTTTAACCTAGAGGAAGAAAATCATGCTCTGGAGAGTAAAATTTGGCCCTATGTAGGATTTGTATCTATTACTGGATATTGTTTGATATATTTTTATATATTTATTATTTGATACTATTTGGATTTTTTAATCTTTTATTGTCTGATTCTTGATGCCCCTGAGGAGAGTTGGACAACCAAAGGCCCATTTGTGGCAAAATGGAATAGTATTACAATAATCATTAATTATTGCAGAGTATTAATAAGGGATCTTATTTGCTAATGGCAAAACCCAGTTCAAACTAACCTATACCCAAAATAACTGCTTTCTTATTTTTTAATGTTTTATTTTGGGTGGTGGGTTGGAGAACATATAAAATTTGAGTTCCTTGGAGACAAGCACTGGGCTTTGTCTTCTTCTTAACTTTGCAGTGACCCCATTCTTTCCCATTGCAAAAGGTCTTTATATGTCAGGGAAGTGCCCATTCTCCAGGAAGATACTAGAAAAAAACTCTATCTTTATGTCCCATGCCTGTTTCTTTGGCCGTCACTGTGGTTATGGAGGCAGGGTTTTTAATATACATATATGTATATATGGTTTTATATACATATATGATGAATTTATATATGTATAAATAATACATAATAATTATCTATTCTAAAATTATGCTATAATTACATAATACATATAATATATATTATACAATACATTATATAAGTATGTAATAACATGTATATATTTTATATATGTATATATTATTATAATAATATGTATATATTATATATGTGTGTGTATATGCAGTTGCAGTTCACTCTTGGAAAACATTTGAATTCTGGAATCTGAATGAGGATTAGATAGAGACTAGCAGCAATGGCCCCTCATAAAGTTAGGCGATGACCTCAATTAGTACCTACTATGTTGAATGAAAGGAGGAGGAGAGTCGAGGGCAAATTCATATGGTGATGATGTTGGACAAATAATAGGAGGAAAAACTGTCTCCTAAGATTATTTCCAGTAAAATCTGATGTGTTGATTGGGATGAAGGCCATATTGCTATAAAAGAAGAGACCCTTAAACTCAGACTAATGAGATAGACATGTCTCTCTCTCCTGTTACAGTCTAGAATTGGACAGAGGTGCAGACTAGTTGAATCACTTTGTTCCATGAGCTCCTCCAAGGAATGAGGTTACTTCTGTCTTCCTGCTCTGCCTTACTCTAGGCTCAGGTCCACATAATTAAGTCTGGTTCACACCGTTACCTTTGCACTCCAGCCCATGGGAAAAGAAAAGGAGGGTAGAGGTCAAAACCCTCTTGATAAAAAAATCTGAAGCTGGATATGGTGGAGCATACCTGTAATCCCAGCTTCTCAGGAGGCTGAGACAGGAGGATTGCGAGTTCAAAGCCAGCCTCAGCAATGGTGAGGAGCTAAGCAACTCAGTGAGATCCTGTCTCTAAATAAAATACAAAATAGGGCTGGGGATGGGGCTCAGTGGTTGAGTGCCCCTGATTTTTCAGGTTACACAGATGGCTTCTCCTTTATTCATGAGTCACAACAGCCACGTGCCACACATAACTACAAGGAAAGCTGGGAAAAGTGATCTTTTTGTTTTGTTGTTTTTTGGTGGTGTTAGGGATTGAACCTAGGGCCTTAGACATGCTAGGCAAGCACTTTACCAACTGAGCTATACCCCCAGCTTGGGAAAAAGCAATCTTTAGGTGAGTAATCTCATACCCAGATAAAGCTCAAGGGGTTTTGTTGTGATAGAGACTGGAAAATAATTAGCATCCACCATGCCCACAAACGAGGAAGCTCCTTTAAACTACTGTAGCTGCAGCGTGGTGAAAGGTAAGTGTATTCATTGTTTATGGTGCTGATTAAAATAATGCACTTAGCCAGGTGGGGAGGGGGTCCACCCAATACGCAGCTATGCATGTATACATCCCTACTTTGGTAGTACAGGCACCCTTTGCTTTGGCATCCACGTTACATTTGCTGTCCTTTGATTTTCCTTGTGTCCGTTAAGACAAAAGGTAGATCAGGTCTCTGGTATCATGATATTTTTGCCCAATTTAAGTCTGAGTAACAAGGGTGAAGGGTGGAGAGAGACTTCCTCAGATTGGAAGAAATGACAGGTGCCATGGCATTTATAATGAATCCATTTGTACCCCCATCATTGTTTGGCTTCCCTTGTGTAATTTTTCCTAGGCATTCTCCGCCAGTTTCCAGGAGTAGAAAACCCTGCCCTTCGTAGCATCTCTCCCGTCTTGGGCTAAACCAGCCTTCGTTTTCCAGGTCTCTAAGCAACAGAATCTTAAAAAATGAAATATTCATTTTCTGAAACCTAATTTAATTTCAGCGATGACTGGGTTGCAGAGCTTATCAGATCACAGAATCTGAAAAATTCTCAGAATTAACAATTCTCTCCTTGTGATGGAGTTTTTATTTAATTTTATTCCTCTATTTATTTATTTATTTATTTGGCTGCACCTTGTTAAAATGTACACACTCTGTTTTAACCTCGGTGTGTCTGACAGTGATATACTCATTTGTGATCTAGGAGTAATGAGAAACATTGCAGGCAATCATCTCACTGTCAATAAATGAAATACATCATTATTTTTCTAAAATGGGGATTAGTGTTTCTCCCAAATGTAGCTTCTACCCTGAGTGAGAAATCAACTCTTCTTTCGTTTTATTTTTGGAGCAAATTCTGAAGTATGGTAGTAAGGAACTCATCTTTCATAACTTCTGGGGCTGATGAGTCATTACCGACATGTAATATCCAATTAAAGCTGTGACAAATGTCATTGTGTGTCGTGCACCGTGGGGGTGATAAATTGTACCACATTTGAAAAGCCATGTTTTGGTAGATGTTGTTTTGCTGAAAGACTGAAATTATAGCCTGCTTTGAATGGGGAGCTTTTGTTTTAAATATAGGGTAATGGAGTTCTAAATAGAGAGATCAGGTTAACAGAAGACTAGCAGTTGAAGTTTTGCTATAGCCACCATTTCTACCTGTAGCCAGTATCCATCTAAATTCCTCAAGGTATGGTTGCCCCTAAAATGTTTGGTCCAGAAGACTTCATTTCTCTTTGATTGATGTGAGCCATTTTGGTTAATTCTAGTTCCTTGGTGTTGTAGGCCCTCAAAACAGTACAGAAACTCTAAAATCCTTCAATGAAGTTGTCTGATATTCAGACAAATGGGAAGAGTTTACATCCTTCAAATTTTACCTTTCTGTAAAATAGTTAAACAGAGAGAGTGGATGATTTAGTTGAATTTTGTTTATCAGGCAGTTTTTCATCTCTCCATATAAACCTTCCTTTGCCAGTATACATATTTTATGATTGTGTCTCACTCTTTTACTTGGGTCTGTTCTAAAGCTTAATATTTCCTGATCTTAATAAGGAGATAAAGAAATTGGTAATGAAGCTGAGCATGGTGACCCAAGCCTGTGATACTAGCTTCTCAGGAAGCTGAGGCAGGCAGATTAAAAGTTTGAGGCCGGCCTAGACAATTTAGTGAGACCCTATCTCAAAATGCACATTTCATATTGAGTGCTATAAAAAATACGCAGATGGTTTTCCTACAGCACAAATATTTCTAACAATATTGGAATAGGAGACAGATTTGTTATAGAATACAATTTACATTTATCAGTCAGATATCCAGTTTAATAATATGGGGAGTATGTCCATTTTCAGCCATCATGGATATATTAGTCACATCCATTACTATATCAAACACTTGAAAGCAGGTTTATTTTAGCTCACAGTTCTGGAGGTGTAAATCCATGAATGATTGGTCCCATTTCTTTCGGTCTGTGGTGGTGCATTTCATCTATGTGGGAGTATGTGATAGAAGAAATTCCAGGTGTGGAAGGGAGAGGGTGGGGGGAGGAAGGGAGAAACAGAGAGAGAGACAGAGACAGAGACACATACACCTCCTCCCCAGCATGGTCCCAGTGATATACAACCTCCTGCTAGTCCCACCTCTTAAAAGTTTCTACAACCTTCTAATAGCATCAAACTGAGGACCAAGCCTTTAACACATGGGTCCCTTGGGGATATTCAAGATCCAAACCAATGGATGAGAAGACCAATCCTCCTGCTAAGAACGACTAGAAAAGCTGAAGAAAGTTTACAAATGTATCATTTTGAAGGCACTAGAGAGATATCAAGGTAGACGTTTTTCAGGGGCCATGACCCTGAAGAGAAAGGAAATGCAAAAAACTGAATCTAAGCCACTTGAAGCAATTTCCAATTCAAAGGTAGTTCAACACAAAGAGGAGAAAAACAACCAAGTAGTAAGAGCACAAGGAGGCTCCTAAAGGATGAGAAAGTAGTAGAAGCTCTTGACAACATAGATGAAATGGACACATTTATAAGAAGAGAAATTATTAACATTTACTTAAGAAAGAGAAGATTTTAATACTCTCATATCTAGTAAAGAGTCCTCAATAAAAATCTTCCCAGAAAGAAGTCCCAGCTTCAGAAGGGTTTATTAGTAAATGGATCTAAACAGTAAGGAATAAATAATATCCCAAAGTCTCAGGTGTTGAAGCCTTGGTCCCCAGTGCAGCAAAGTTAGGAGGTGGTGGAAAATGTGGGCAGCGGGGGCATGGCTGGAGAAAGCAGGTCACTGGGAGCATGCCTTTGAGGACTACATCATATCCTGGTCCCTTCTTTTTTCTCTGTCTGCTTCCTGGCTGCCATGAGCTGAGCAGCTTCCCTGTGTCATTATGTTCTGCCTTGCCTCAGGCCCAGAACAATGGAAACTGCTCACCGTGGACTAAAACCTCTGAAACCATGAGCCAAGATAAATTTTTCCTCTTCTAAGTTGTTCAGGTATTTTGATCACAGAAATAAAAAGTTTACTAACACAGAGAGAATAATTACTGACTCGTTTTATGAAGTCAGCGTGACTTGAAAGCAAAAATCTGACAAAGCATTCTAAAAAAGGAAATTTACAGATCAATTTCTCCAAAAAAGATATAAAAAGTCTTAATCGAAAGTTTTAACAATAATATCAAAAGATATGTACAAAGTAGGTCAGGTTTATCCCAGGAATCTAAGTTTGATTTAACATTTTAAAGTTACTATAATTTAACATGTGAATAGAATAAAGATAATTATCTCAATAGATTGTATCATTATCTCAATAGATACAGATACACATTTGGTTTAATTCAGTATTTATTGTTTAAAAACTAGCAAGAGAAGAAAAATTAATACCTGATCAAGTGTTTGTACAAAAAATACCTATAGCAATGTGGTATTTATTAAGGGCAAAATATGGAAAGCTTTCTCCTTGAAAACAGGAATGAGACAAACATGTTGTCACATTTGGATTTATTATCATATCAGAAGTCCAATGCAATAAGCGAAGACAAAGAAAAAAAGTATTTAGCGTGAAAAAGAAGAAATAAAAATGTCAACTTATTCTAGTTTCTTCTGCTCACATGGTAAATTACGTTACATGCTAAAGTGGCCTAAACAGCTGAGAGGTCTCTGCAGGCAGCACCCTCAGCATTTCATAACTGTCTCAGGGAAGACAGCCATTTTCAAGTCCGCATTCTGTCTTGGAGCCTTACTATCCAATGACTGATGGGTATAAGTTATAAAATCCTGTTTTTCTCATGTCCATTTGGGCATTCTAACTTTAGAATTCTATATCCTAAAGACTGAGGCCTTTATTGAGACTACCTCATTGTGCAACTTCTTCATGGGTATGGATCCCTAAAGCTGCCTAATAAACCTCCTGTACACTGGTCTCCCATTCAGGTTATGCTTTCTGAAGAACCAAACCTTCAACAATAAACACCAGAAAGAGTTGGAAAAAGTAGATATTAAGATGAGATTTTGAAGTTAGACATTTCTTTCTGCCTAAGTGGCAATGAGGATACATCACTGTTGATAGATAGAATATAACATTGTCGTAAGTTAGTGGTACTATTATTAGTATTTTTACTAGTTATACGGGATAGTATAGTGGCAGAAGGAATTCCGAAGTCAATTAAATAGTTGGTATTTGGGAAACATGGCGGCACAATAATAAAAAGGACAGTAGGCATGGATAATAGTTGATAAGCTCCATTGATGCTTTGGGAAAAGATAAAAGGCTGAGAGTAATCAATTGGCAATGAAAAGGTGAAGAGGAAAGCCAAAGAACCTCCTTGGTGGCAAATAAAGAGGTTTTAATCTCCTAAAGTCTAAGGGTAGAGAAGGCTGGTTGGCAAATATGAAGTTAGTACAACTAATTTTATCTACTAAAGGGGAACATGCAAGTGCCCTATATGGTAAACAGAAATACATAACTATGTACTCCAAAGGCTTGTACAAAAATGTTCATAATCACAGTATTTTTAAAAGTGTAAAACTGGAAATAACAGTAGTGGGGGAATAGATTGTAATATACTTGGTCAAGGACTACCAAGCAATAGCTTATGATTCCATTTATGTAAATTTAAAACCTTTGTAAAACTAATCTGTGTTGATAAAAGAAGAAAAAAAAAAGGGGCACCAAGAGGACTTCTGGGGGTGGCTGTGGCTTGTGATGTTCGATTTCTAGGTCTGGGTGATACATGAGTGTGTTCTCTTGAAGGAATTCATTGGGCTGTACAGTTACGGTCATGCACTCTCCTGTTTATTACACTTGAGTTAAAATGTTAAAATAAAGTTAGAGAACCAGAAGAGTCTGGAACTAGTGAAACCAAATGCTGTTGTACTTGAGATGGAAACTTTTTTTGAGGTGGCACTGGGCATTACCTTCCCACCAGGCTTGTTTCCTTACTCCTGTGTCCAGGCGTTTTCTAGCCTGACTGCAGGCTTTTCCTTATGGAAAACAGCTGTTGAATATGTTTACTTGTCCTGGTGTAATGCCAATTTGGTGAGAGCAGGGATCTAAATTGCTGTATCCCCTGAATCTATATCAATGCCTGGCACACAGTAGCTGCTCAATAAATATTTGCTACATAAATGAATAAGTATTCAGAGTATGTATGATAAAGAGACAAAGTAATCTATTTTCCTAATCCCTCTTCTATTTTCATGAGATCAACATTTTTTTTTTCTTTTTTTCTCTCTAGCTTCCACATATGAGAGAAAACCTTTAACTCTTGACTTTCTGAATCTGGCTTATTTTACTTAGCATGTTCTCCTGTTACATGCATTTGCCAGCAAATGTAATTTCATTCTTCTTTATGGCTGAGTGAAATTCCATTGTGCTTGTATGTGTATCACATTTTCTTTACCCATTCATCTATTGAAGGGGCACCTAGGCTGGTTCTATAACTTGGCTACTGTGGTCTGTGCTGCTATAAATGTTGGTATGCATGTATCACTATTGCATGCTGATCTTAGTTCTTTTGGATAAATATCAGAGAGTAAGATAGCTAGGTCATATGATGATTTGTTCCTTGATTTATTTTTTAACCAGGGATTGAACCCAGGAGCACTTAACCACTGCGCCACCCTTTTTGTATTTTTTATTTAGAGACAGGGGTTTCACTGAGTTGCTTGGGGGCCTCACTAAGTTGCTGAAGCTGTCTTTGAACTTGAGACCCTCCTGCCTCAGCCTCCTGAGCCTCTGGGATTACAGGTGTATGCCACTGTACCTAACTGTTCCTAGTCTTTTGAGGAATCTCCATATTGCTTTACAAAGTGGTTGTATTCATTTTCAGCCTCACCAATAATGTATGAGTGTACCTTTTCCCCACATCCTTGCCAGCATTTATTATTATTTGTATGGTTGATGACTGTCATTCCATCTTGGGTGACATAAAATATCAGTGTAGTTTTGATTTGCATTTCCCTGGTTGCTAGGGATGTTGAACATTCATATATTTCTTGGCCATGTCTATTTATTCATTTGAGAAATGTCTGTTTAGGGGGAGGGAAGACAAGAGGGTAGGTAAAAAGGGAAAGAACTGGGGAGTGAAAGTAACCAAATTGTGGTATGTATATGTATTAATATAAAATTCATTCCAATTTCATTTATTACTATAATGCACTAATTACAAAATAAATAGAAAGAGGATCAGGGAAGAGAGGAGGGGAGGGAAAAGGGAAGTACTGGGGATTGAGAATGTACAAACTATGTTATATGCATTTATGAATATGTAAAATTATAATGCCTTAATAAAAACATTAAAAAGAGACAAAGTCCTTTGTTTGAGCAGAAGTTAAACTTCTTCCATACTGGATTTGTTCTGTGATATTTACATTTTATAGCTAAGCACAAGCATTTGTTCTTAAATTAATGCAGGAAAGTATCACTTTGTTACTGTGAATCCGAAGCTCTCTATCCCCTAATTCCTATTTTCTCCATCAAAACAACAATTTTTTCACACCATATTTTTCATAATGATAATTTCTTGGGGATGCAACTACACATTAAGGCAGAAAAAAATGAATGTAATAAGATGGCAAAGTGGAAGGACTAGATTATAGACACCACAAAAATCTGGAGGAGGAAGAGATCCTCTGGGGCTGAAGCATTCAGGGAAATTCCCTGAGTAAGCAGGAGTTTGAACTGCCACAAAGGACAAATAGAATATGAGGAAGGACCAGGTGTCCAGTTTAAGGAAGTAAACAGAGGCATGGAGGGTGGGGCCTGTTCATACCACTCTGACTGGGGTCGGAGCAGCCTAAAGAGATGAGGATCCATTATGGAAGCTCAGAGGGAGGAGGAGATGTGGCTCAAGAACCTAGGGCACTTCCATCTCCAGATCATTGCTTATTGCTTCTGTTCCTAGGCCACATTTATCATTATTGTTTATAAATAATCTTGGCCTTCCCTTCCCTGGGTCAACCATAGTATTTGTTGTGGTAATGATGGTCCAGTTAGAGGTGGTGTGTATCCTAAGCATGCATGTATATACTCACTGTCATGGTCATTTATTTGCTTCTCTAAATCATTGTACCTCCTCCTTTTGGAAGCTATGGTACAGATCTTTTCATTACTGATAATTGAGTGTCCATTTTAGACTAGACATTGGGGTAGGAAGATGAGAAAGAGACAGTTTAGCTTTCTCTAACTAATAGGAAAGAAACAGCTACATAAATATTTGCCATTCAATGACATGTACACGGTGTCAGAATGATATTTGAGAAACAACATTAAAGAAGGGGACAATAATAAAAATTGGTACTGGGGGTAGTCGGGTTCAAGAGAAGATAACTCATCCTTTTGGTGCTCCTGGGACACAGTGCTGAGTTTTGAGTCAGTGATGTGGTCACTGCCAATCCTGAACAAATCAAAAGGGGAAAAAATGAGGGATAAGCAGGAGCCACAAGTGAAAGTTCATGGGTCGAGTAGAGCCAGGAAAAAAAAAATGACCAATTTAGCTTATGGAATTAAGAGAGAGAGCAAAGATGATTAGGTATATTTTAAAAGTAGGGCTACTGTGAATAGATCTGGATTAACAGTTTCTCTTGAGATTGCAGAAAACCTGGCACCACCTGCCCCTTGTCTTTTCATGGCAACAAGTGCCAGCCATTGCCATGTTATTCTTCCCTTCTGGTCCCTGTAGGGATTTCAATTCAATCCCTATTTAATGGCATGGTGGGGTCAAAGACCAGCTGAGGGTGTCTGTAGTATACCATACTGGCTAATGAAATTCTGTGCTTTGGGATTTTATCAAAATATTATGTATCCATCAGGGAAGACTATTAACATGTGGTCACATGCCAAAGCTCAAAAAAAAAAAAAAATTCTGCAATGGAATTGTGCATTCACTGATTTAGATGTAAACTTTGAGAGAGGGAATTGTAGTTTCCTTCATGTTCTTAATGCTACTTTACTTCAGAATGACTGTGAAGATGAAAATATGATTTAAAAAATGGGAATTTTATATAATGGATGGATGCAGTTTACAAACACAAGAGAGGAGGAAAAGAGCAAAGCTATAGATGCAATAAAACTTTTTCAATGGAATAACTGAGCATACAAGAGCTTGGAAAAAGAGCAGCATCTGGGGAGCCCTCTAAATTTTAAGTAATAAGTAATATAAACATTGGTGCATTAGGTAGACTGAGGTTGGTGGGGGGCGGCGAGGAGCCTCCTGGCAGGGTCCAGCATTGCCTTCAACATCAAGGGATGGCCGGGTGCGGTGGCGCACACTTGTAATCCCAGTTGCTCCGGAGGCTGAGGCAGGAGGATCATGAGTTCAAAGCCAGCCCCAGCAAAAACGAAGTGCTAAGCAACTTGGTGAGACCCTGTCTCTAAATAAAATACAAAATAGGGCTGGGGGTGTGGCTCATTGGTCGAGTGACCCTGAGCTCAATCTCCAGTACCTATTCCCCTACCCCATACCACCCTACAAAAAATCAAGGGATGGTTACTTTGAATGAATATAATAGTTTTCCATACTGGTGATAACCCTAAACCTTTCTTGAGCCTATTGAATGGCAAATAAAATAACATTAAACAAAATAAAACAGGAAGGTTAGCAGGCAGAAGAAGTCTAGTAAATCAAAGCAGATTAGAAACCCGGCAGCAGATGTATCTTTTCCTTGGCATTTAATCCGGCAAATAGAGGTGGTTTATGGTTAATATGCAGGTTAGTTATTTTCACTTCCTCATCAGAATCTTGGCTTCTTAAATGACAACTTTCTTCTTATAATTAGTGTAAGTAGAACTCAGACACACAATAGGGTCTCTTTGCAACCAGTGAAAAGGAGAACTGTCTTTTCTCTGGAGAAAAGGAACAAAATAAAAATGGTGGGTAGGAAGAGTGAAGGAGGGAAAATAATTTCCTTCTCTGAGCACATTTTCCAGAAGTTCCACCTTTACAGTAATTGGGTTTGTAAACTTATATGATGATATCGTGGTTATTGAATCTAGATAAAAGGTCATCAGATGGAGTGACCTGAAAGGAAAACAGTGAGTAGATCCTCAAACTGCGGTGTCTTTTTATATACTTATTCTCTCTTCATCCAATAGAGCAGTCCCCAGCCTATTCTCATGCTCGATTTCCCTAACCTAGAATTTGCTGAGTGAGGAAAATTAGCTTGGTGAACCAGGATGAAGATTCGTGGGAGTTCAGTGATTTTTTTTTTCTTCTCTTTTCTGTAAGCAAGTTTATTAACAAAAGGAAGGCCGCTGTCCCAGGACAGTAGGTCTCAATCACTGCTATCCAAGAGATCACTTGGGCCTCTTAAAAATAACCAGACCTGAGCTGGGGATGTGGCTCAAGCAGTAGCATGCTCGCCTGGCATGCGTGGGGCGCTGGGTTCGATCCTCAGCACCACATTAAAAAAAAAAAATAAATAAAATAAAGATGTTGTGTCCACTGAAAACTAAAAAATAAATATTAAAAAATTCTCTCTCGCTCCCTTTAATAAAATAAAATAACCAGACCTAGTTGCCTTCCTGTACCCACTCCAGCAATTAAGTCAATCTCTTGAGGTGGAGTTTGGGCATAAAGATGTTTGAAAAAGTCCTCAGATGATTTTAATGCGCAGTCAACATGAGAAGATTTGAGATTTAGGTCGGTTTCTGAAGCTGTAGGGACTCGCAGAGGGGTCCATGTTAGCCCAGGGGTCAGCAGCCCTCTTTAGACAGGACAGGAAACCAAGGGATAAACTACTTAAGCGAGAACTCTGGTTCCTTGCTTTCCCCCAATTTTTTCTTTGCTCTAGTGAACGTCTGCCACTGGTCAGGGTCGGCACCGTCTGCGCTACCTACAGCGGCAGTACCTCAGGTTTCCTGGTCTAACCAACCTTCTCTCATTCAACTCTGCCATCAAAGTCAGAGAGCTCTGGCTCCACCCATTGCCCTGAAGTACTCTGGGAACCCAACTCAGCCAATTAGAAAACGAACTGCCCTCACCCAGAGTGATTGGTTTAGGCGCAGGCACGTGACTGGATCCCAGCCAATGAGAGACAAGTTTTCATTGAGCGCAGCCCAGGCGCTTTTGCGCACTGTCCATCATCCTGTCTGGTGGGGGCGGAGCCAACCTTGGGCAACCAGGACGCGCTGGAGACAAGAAGGCCCCAGGAGATGCCCAGGCCCTGGAGAGATGGGGGTTCCAGGTAATAGCCACACTTGGTCTTCCTCTTTACCGAAGCCCTGGGCCTCCTTTCTTGCCTGAGCTAATAGTTGCGGCCACCTTTCTGTCACAGTTTAGCATTCTGCTCAACTGGCTCCTCCTGTCCTTTGAGAAATGTAAAGAAATCCCCTGTGCTCACAGCCATGGATGTCCTGAAGGGAGATGCCGCCCAGAAGTGGAATCCATTGGAAGGCCCTGTCAGGGAAGGCCCGCAGACGCTCAGCCAGAGTGGGGCGCAGGCTTGGATCTGTGTAAGGAATGTGAAGGTTGCCAAAATAAAAATAGAGTTTCTTGAGTCAGCCCTAACAACAACACAAATAAATAAATAAAGCCAGGAGGTTATAAAGAAAGGCTTAGGCATGATTGCCAGGTAGTAACTATTCAAATAGAGTGCCACAATCCCGGCCTTACATAAAGGACTTGCAACTTTGTGCAAAAAAGTACTTTTGCGAGACATTAGCTCAGCAAGTACAGTTCAACCTGGGACTAATGCCACCTTGTTATTAATCTCTGTGGCCAGAGACGATTATTTCCAAACATCTAATGTAGTCCTCGTTTTTTCCTTTAAAAATGTCCTCTTGCCTCAACCCCTTTGAATGAGACCATAGTTGACTATGGCAAGCAGAGCCCCATTGTGATGTTGGGCTTTTCCCAAATATATGTCATTATGCTCTGAAGAATCTTTCTTCCCTCTTCTCCCCTTCCCTTCCCTCCCCTTCCCTACCCTCCCCTCACTTCCTTCCTTTCTTCTTTCTCTTTCTCCCTTTCTCTCTCCTCTTCTTTTCTTCCTTCTCTCTCTCTTTCCCTCCCTCTCTTTCTTTTTTGAAAATTTCAGCCTCTGTATCTTGTCTATCTTCTTGGGTAGGGAACAGCATGAAGAACCATCTTGAAGGCAGCCCAGGTGGGATCCTCCTGGGTATGCTTGATGCTGGGAATGCTGGCAAAGTTGTAGGAGTGCCTCACAACAGGCCATTTGATTCGTTTCTTGTGGACTCAGTGAACCAATTCAAACTTGTACTGCTCTCATGGTCCAGTGTCACAAAGAATAACCCACAGAAGAGTATTTGTTTCCTGATCTCCATTTTTAATAAAAGCATATACTGTGCAAGCCTCTGGGGGCTCTCAAGAGTGTTGTAGCTAATATGTGTGGAGAACTTTCTATGTGCCAGCCACGATATGTGTAGATATGTGTAGATATGCGTCTCAGATTCTTAATATATTCATTTTATTCTCATGACAGTCATAGGAGGTTGTTATTGTTATTTTGTGCCTGAGAAAACCAGGGTGATTTTAAGTGAATTCTCACAGTCTCATGGCCATGAAGTTGCAGATGTGGGATTCCAAGTCTCTCCTAGCCTCAAGAAGGCCACTTCCTCAACCAGGAACAAATAGTCCTATATGGTAGGAAAGAAGAAAAGCCTGCGGGATCCTGGGTGATAGTGGATGCCATTGGCAATTACCTTTTTCAGGTGTGTATGTTTGTAGTCACTCTTAACCTCCTGAATGGAATGTTTGCTCTTCTGGACTTGGGCTTGGCTGTATAAATATGTATTGATTTGGAGGGACTGCTCCTGGGGGTGAGGAGCACAGCAACTCAGATGTCAACTGGTGCCACCACTGTTCCAGACACAGTAGCACATATACAGTGCCTCATCATTGAAACCATAAGGGGTGTTTTGTTGACAGAAGGCAGCATTTAACAACATTTTCCCTTTTTAACTTTAACATGTAAAGTAACATTTGGTTCCCTGGGCATTTTTGTTCTCACTGGAGCTCTGAATTGCGACCTAATTAGTACCATTGCCTCCAAATTGGAGCTTTCCTCTCCCAGGGATTGGGGTGGGGGGCATTGGAGAACGTTTCCTATCAGTTGTCCCCTACTGGCTGTATACTGATTTTAGTTTTTTCAACTTGTCCCTCTTTGCCCCAAATAGCTCAGAGGAACAAAGAGAATATAATCTTACTTCTTGCCACACCTTCTGTTTTGTTCTTTTTTTCCTACTTCATGGTCAGATTGAAAAACAAAGCATTTCAATGTGGCCATTCTCTCCTGTGGTCAGAGGCCAGCCCTGAAATTTCAAAGAAACCTTCTTTGTTCGAGATTTAAGAAAACAATCACCGCACAGCAAACATTGATATGACTTTTAATGGCCATTTACCTGATTAATATCCTTTCATGCTACAAGGCAGCATGAGACACGGGCGCTTTAATGAGAGCCAACAACAAAGCGTGGACCAGGTGTGTTACTAAGAAACAATCTCTTGTGTGATTTAATTAGTCAAAGCATTGCATGGAGCAATTATAAGCAACCTTACAGAAGTGGCAGGAGTACAGAGCCCTCTGCTCTAAATTGGTTTTTTAAAGAAAGACATCATGATTTAATAACTGTGCATCTCTAGTGAAAGAAGAAACCCTTCTTTAATTGGGAGCAAGAAGGGAAAAAAAAAAATAACACGCTAATCACAATTTTTAGATCATCCTCCACCTCCCCTAATCTCTTCCTGGGAAAAAGAAATAAATAAAAACAACAGCAATTTATAGAAGGATTTGAGAAGGATTGTTTCTGTTATGCTTTCTTCATCTTTTTTTTTTTCTGTTCCTTGAAGTCCTCCCTCAATATCATCTTTGAAATTGGCATTCCAATTGGTGTGGTAACTTTGGAGAAAACCTGAAAAAACTCAACCTGGTCAGGCTGCATGCAGGACATCCTGCGATTTTAAAAGTTGGCTTTATTGTTTTGTTGCATACAGAAGATCTGGGGGTTGTGATGGTTTGATGGGGCCTTTTTTTTTTTTTTTAATCCTTATGCCTTGGTTTAATGATGTGTCAACCTGCCACGGGAAGATTGACTGGCATAATGCTTATTACTTAAGATAAAGATAGATCTCTTGTGTGATGTAGGAGCTTTACAATAGATAGGGTCTTATCAGGGAAAGTCTGCCTAACCCAGGTAGGATTTGTGACTGGCTTCTACATTTCAGTTCTCTATACTTCTACTTAAATTAAGGAGACAAGTGTTCAAGAGGGAAATAAAGGGAAATAAAGGTTTGAGAACCAAAATTGAAACTTCCCTTCTCCATCCAGCTCCCATGGTGCCAAATTCCTCAGTTGGGGGTCTGGAATGAATTTGTGCACATTGCTGGATTTCTAGAAACATGAGAAGCTGAACATCATATGTTCTGAGAGGGCCCTTGGTCTCTGGAGTCCCTGGGCAATGTGGGATCCTTTTACACATGACAGATCTCTTAAAGTATGAGGTGCTGTTGAGGATTCAGAATCTCCACCCGGCTTAGGGTTTTTAGTAACTCATTCCAGTGATGAGTTAGAGAGACAAGATATTGGCAATATTGGTTGTCAGCCTCAGGGATTTGTAAACTGTGGCCCGCCTGCAGCCTGTTCTTGTAAAGATTTTTATTGGAACACAGCCACACCCATTCATTTCCGTATTATTGGTATTGTGCTCCAATGGCTGAGTTGTAGGATTTCCACAGAAACCATCTGGCCCCACAAAACTTAAAATATTTACTATCTGGCCTTTTATGGCTGACTCTTGTGAGCTCTCAGAAATGACTTTTGATGAACAATCCCTGCATTTGCAGCCTGTTTATTGAGAATGACCTTAGAGGAACCCTCCTTCCCTATTTCTCAGTGTTCAAGTGACTCAGGCTGAGTTGGATTTGAACAGTAGGAAGTTAGTATACCTTGGCACACTGAGAGGTTCTTCTCAGGCTGAAGGTAGAATTTCGGGAGGCAACTGGAGTCCACTTGGAAATACTTAGGAAGCCTTTCTTAGCCTTTGGGAAATTATGGATTGGGGAATTAATAAGTGGATAGCAGTCTCTGGATAATGAAGCCATATCCATATGCCTTAAGCTCTATTTTTTTAGTGGATAAAATATATATGCTTTGCACATATAATCTTTTCTTATGCATATAGCCTTTTAATTTCAAAAGAAATACATACATCAATTTTATTACTAAAACTACTTGAACAGAAAAGATAAAGCTAGTAACCAGGGACAGTATTCAAAGTATCCAATAAAGCCGGGCATGGTGGTGCACACCTGTAGTCCCAGAGTTCCCAGAAGCTGAGGCAGGAGGATCACGAGTTCAAAGCCAGCCTCAGCAAAAATGAGGCACTAAGCAACTCAGTGAGGCCCTGTCTCTAAATAAAATACAAAATGGGGCTGGGGATGTGGCTCAGTGGTCGAGTGCCCCAAGTTCAATCCCTGGTACCCCCTCCCCCCAAAAAATACCCAATAAATGTGTGGCATGGGCACTGACTGATCAGGTGGATACCAGCCTTAGATAGTGAGTGCTGCCTAATAGTCTGCCCTGACACAATGGGTATTCTGCAAATGACCCCCTTTGACCACTGAGTCCTGAGTCCCATCCATTTCATTTCCTTCCCCTTCGATATAACTTTCTGGAAAGTGGTGTGTACTTTTACATAAACACCCAGTGAATTTGGAGCATTTTGGGGACAGTTAGAAGATCTAAAAACAGTGCTAATACAGCACTGATGCATGACACCACACAGGAGAGGTATTCTTAAATACCTTCAAGTGCAATTTCTTAAAATGAATGTAGATGTAATTTGTAAAACACTAGTTCATTCAAAATGTCATTAAATTAACGTTTTATTTGAGCATAGGGAAGTAAAAAAATAGCAGCTATCAAGATGATCTGAGAAATATTTCCTGTTAAAAAGAGCAACAGAAAACAAACAAGTATGTATATTCAAATATTAGCCTGGTTGGGTGTAAAAGTCTTTGGAAGGATCCCAAAGGCAAACCTGGAAACTGATGAATTAGGAGATTGGGGTAAGTAGGAGATGATTCTTTAGTAGATTCAGATTTTCAAATCCTATAATTAGCCCATTTATTTTAAAGAATGAAATGCTAACCAAAACAGAAGGAAGTTGTGTTGGTGGTTAACGTTGAGGTGCTCTGGTCGGGTCTGCTACCCCTGACAACTGTTCTCCTATCAGACCAAATAATTGAGTGCTTAAATTACTATCAGCAACCTCAAGGGAAGTCTGGGCTTTCCTGAAATAAACTGCAGATTGAAAATCTTTTTTTTTTTTTAAACCAACTAAACATAAAATATAGATCCACTAAATTAAAATCATTTCATTGAAACTTAAACAAGTAATCCCTGGAGGACCTGAACCAGCAAGCAGCAGCTGCTGCTCCTTGGGTCCCTCCCTTTTCCAGCCTGTGTTTGACCTTTGGGTCCCAGGGGTCATCTGCTCAGATCCACCTCCTCTAACCCTTCTGGCCTGTGAGTGGCAGGGGATGAGAGAGCAGCTGTTTCTGAGAGGCAGTGAACCCAGATGCCAAGGCTAGGACATTAGGCCTCAGCCCCCAGCCTTCCCAAACAGCAGGGCTGAGGAGGAAGGAGGCTTTCTCTCCCTGCACCTCTGGGGCCGATAAGAACACCCAGAAAATTCCCAGCTAGGATGGGAGAAGATAAGTTTTGCATGCACTTCTTATCAAAGGAAATTCAAAGCAGCTAGAGTTCTCTTTTTTATTATCTTGTATAATAATGACAAAAATTTATTGAGTACTTACTATGTGCTGGCAATTCCTTAAGAGTGGATTTTGAGCTATGATTGAGATATTTGGTGATGTATTATATATATGTATGTATATATAATATTGGGATATACATCATTGAGATTGTACCCACTTTGCTGATAAGGAAAGTCAAAATGGTTAAACAAAACAAAACAAAAAACATCAAAACCAAACCAAACCACACTGTAAAGTAGTATGCCCTGTTATGCCACCAGCAGCCTCATAGATCTTGTGTTTATTGCATCTGTACATTGCACCAAGAGGCACTTCAAGTGCTTGGCCTATCCCTTCCAGGTTTGTATAAGCACACTCTATGATGTTTGTGTAACAGTGAAATTGCCTGAAGGTGAATTTCTTAGAACATATCCCTATTGTTAAGCAATACATACTCTCCAGTACATATTGAGCACTTACTTTGCACCAGGCTTTATTGTAAGTTGTCCACTTTTCACATTTACTCACAGTGATCCTATGAGAAGAGATCTAGTATTTCTTCTGTCTTACAGATGATAAAATGGCAGGACTGGGACTCAAACTTAATTCTATTCTTATGCATTATAACTTATTATACATACCATATCATATTTTATGTCACATATCATATCATATTGTATGGTATTGGTATGTAACACCAGCACAATTTACCACTGGTGATATTAATTTTGACCACTTGTTTAAAAGTGTCTGCTATGCTTCTCCACTGTTTATTCTTTTTCTAGTATATGTAAGTCTGTCACTAAGTCCAGCCTATACTTAAAGAGGGGGGCTTAGCTTCATATCCTGTAGGGGGAGTACTGACATATCTAATTTGGAAATCTTCAGTAAAGATGATTTTTCCTTTTCTCCATTTATTTATCAAGTGTTTCTATCTGTATGGACTCATGTATATTTATTTTATATTTTTGGGTTTAATCACATCTACTAGTCTGCCACTACTGTATTGCTCAAGGTGTTCTACTTGGCCACTGAGAGCCCTCCTGGGTTATTTCTTGGGTGGCTTTGATGTGCTGTCAGCCTTTTTGAGTTTTGCTCACTTTCTTGCTTTCTGGCACAGGACGATCAAACTCATCTCGTACTTTCTGTGCCCCATTCCCTAGAATCAACCATTTCTCTAAGAGCCCTATATCTTTCTAAGGAACAATGGCAGTTAGAAACCAAGACCCGGACACTGGGTGTGCTCATTCTTAACTGGTATATCCCTGCATAGGGCATAGAATTGGGAACCATGTCTAAGCATACTAACCAATGTACACACACATAGCTATAATTATATCTGTATTTGCCAGGCTACAAATTATATTTTCATGAGTTTCTACTAATGTCTGTGATGTTAATTCAGTATCATTAGTTTTAATTCTAGCTCCCCACCTCCTTATTTATTTGTAAACTTTCTGACAGTGAGCAGGCTGGGCCCCCTTATTTACTATTTATTTACTAATTTGTTTAATCTCAAGTATACCAGAGAAAAACATTACCAACTAGAAGGTAATAGTTATATATAGTTCTTTTTGTCTTTAGCCTGACAGTTTCTAATCAAAACAACGTTTTTCCTAGTTACTGATATCAACACTATATTCTTTTAAAGAGCAAATAAACTAAACAGGGAAGCAAGTGTGTTTTGGCCAATGGGAGTGTCGTCCATTGCTATTTGCAGTTCTCTTCTTTAGAGCACACGGGAGGTTTGCATTTCCGTGCCTTCACCAGGTTAGATAAGAGCCAACACTGGTGTTGCCCCATGAAATCAAGAGAGGGTGACATGCGTTGCTTCTAGGAAAAAGCAATTGATTGCTTGCTATAGAATTCTCCAGCCCCCTCTTCCTCTGACAATTATAGAAGCACAAGTTACTATAAAATTAACTGGCTCATCACATGGAAGACAGCAGCCTGGGAGAATCTTCTAGTCCCACAGTGGATTTTATGTGAGAATTAAACATTGTTTTAAGCTCCTGAGATTTTATAGATGTTTGTTGCTGAAAGAATGACTATAATCTTGCCTGATGGACAAATAAACAATTAAGAATTATAAAATATGTAAAAAATAAACTAGCATGCTTTATGAGGAAAATTATTAATGTAAATAAATGCTACAAATAGTGGTTCTTAAAGTTACCTGTATTCACAAATTCATTTGGAAATCTGGTGAACACCATTAATTTTCTTTCTCCCCAGTGTAGAAAGTCGCATGTATGCAGTGGTTTGCATTCCATTTCAGCTGAGTGCATGGATTCCCAAAAGCCTGTCTCGATCACATGGCCCATGTCAAGTAGGCAGGTGATATTCGGCTTCACCAGGTGGGCATGTAGGCTCGTGTCAGAGTGTGAACTGTTGCTATTAAAGTCTGGGTTGACCTGAGGCCATTTGAGAGTGCTTCTTGAAAGAGGTGCTGTTCAGATCGAACTTTCAAGGGAAGGGAGAAGAGAGTGGGAACCAGATTTTAGGTGGAGGTCATTTAGGCAGAAGGTAGCAGAAGAGGTCTTAAAACTCAGGATTATCTTGTTCCAGATCCTGCCATTTAAACTTCTAGGTTAACAGTAATGTCAGCCCCATTTAATCTCCTTTCACTGTTGTAGGCAAACAAGATGGAAACCTGATCTTGAACAAATGAATAGAGCAAGGCTTTGAAGTCCTTGAAGGTGGTTGCACTTAGTTCACAACTGGTTAATCAGTGAGGGAAGTGAGCCAGGGGAAGGAGTGGGTGTGTAGAGAAGACTGTGGCCAACAGAACTGGGCAGCTGCCTTGGGAGAATGTGAGTTCAGAGTTCCACAATTCCATTTTTTTAAGGGGAAAAAAATGTAAATCTGGTTTTATTTTTAATTTTTATTTTTTTGGGAAGTATTCTGACTAAACACACACACACACACACACACACACACACACACACACACACACACCCCAAAACTAACAGACAAAACTGGAGTGGGTGTCAATCAGACCACTGTAGAATTGGGTCAGTTGTGTTCTAGCTGAGGGTTCTAGAGCAGGTGTTCCCAGAGGAAGGGGTTTCTTTTTCTAATCCATGCATAGGTGCACACAGGACTTTAGAACCTGTGATTAAGTCTTATCTAACCTGTAGTCCTCCAATTTGAAGCCTCTGGCTTGGGAGTCATTTGTTTTTCTGTTTTCAGAAGGCCTCTCTTTCTGCAAACCAATGAGCACAGCTTACAAGGCACATCCAGTTCCAGGCAATCTGCCCTCTCCCCTGTGTGTGATGACTTCGTTTCCTATGACTGTCATTCAGTCCTGTAGAGGGGAAGGAAGGTGTTGGGCACCATTTTGAATTCTGGCAACCTGGCACTTTTAAACGGCTCACACTTACCTGGAGCCTGTTTTCATGAACTACAGCACTACCTGATTTTTCAGGAGGCCATGCATATCTAATCACATAATTCTTGTCAACCCAAAGAATGGAATAAAAACAAAAGCAGGGTAAAATTACATATTATGAACACTCTCTGCACTGCACACATAATCCTAGTAATTTGGAGAGAAACAAGTGTCTAAGCTATCATTAGGGGCATTAATATATTTCTCTAAAATGGTTTCACATACCACTTATTCATTCCATGAACCACTCCTTGATGCAGTTTTCTGTTTTTCTTTCCTTTTCTTAGATTGTATGGCTTTCAGGGGGACAGAAATGAGTGGGAAGGTGTTTGGGGTTTCCTCAGCATGGCAGCAGGCTTGCATTCTCCCTACAGGGCCTCTGAGAGAGGTGATCAAACCAAGCTTTCCAGGTGAATGCTAAACCCTGAAGTATGCTTTGCCCCATGGAAAGAGGAAGGAATTCTCTGCACCAAAGAGTGTGATTGTAGTTGTAGATCTGCCCCATGGCTCTGTGGGATATGCTGTGAAGCAGTATCAACTGGCTTCTGCTAGCTGGTTATGATGGACCAAACAAAGCACATACTGAGGAGAGGGGGCCCATGCTAAATAAGTCAAGCATTACAAGAATGCACAAGTTATACTGTGCTGTATACACAGGGCAAACAGAAAAGAGATTTTTTAAAAGAAATCTGTCCTAGTGCATTATTGATGAGGCCTTTTCTTTCACTCTTTTTCGGTTGTTTTTCATTATGTTATTTTGTTTCTGTGAAGTTCTTCCATGGCAATCCTTAAACTCTTCTATTTTTTCCGACGAGAGTTATTCTGAATTTTGATGTCCCTTAAGGGGAGCAGTCTCCAGAAAGAAAAGAAAAACAAACAAACAAAAAAATTATTGAAATCTAATGATTCTCTTTAGTTTCTGATTTCCCCCTCCATTTCTGGTCTTCCACACAATCAGGAGTTGAGAGAACAAACTTGTGTAGGTTATTCATTGAAGTTAGGGAACTCACTCTGTGGCATGTAGGTGGGAGGCATTGAAGGGTTGGTTTTTGATAGTCAGGGTTCAGAATTTAGAGGACATTCATAAATTTATTGGTTTTCCACTTTGTATATTGGAAGCTTTCTGAAGACTCTTGATTCAGTAGGTCTTGGATAGGGCCTAGGATTCTGTAGAGTTTTAAAAATGTATGTATGAAGAAGGAAATGTATGTTCATTAGATGGAAAGATAAATGAATTAAGGAAGGAGTAAACTGTAACTAGACCAAGAAGTGATTGAATTAGAGTTGAGACAAGGATTCTTTACTATCGTCATGTCAACGTGAATCTAAAGACTTTCCCTTCCACTGGCATGCTGCGTGGTGAAGGTTGCTCTAGACAGTCTGCTCTGGTACCTGGATTGTGGATTGTGAGTGGGTACATGTTTTCCTACCTCACTTACTTGTTTAATAAATATGAATTGTGATTCCCTTGGGCAAATGTAGAAAACGTGGGTTTATGTGCACACATACACACAAATACATTCTGTGATGGTGAATTTTATATGTAAGGTTACTTGGACAAAGAGACCCTCAGATAGCTGGTAAGGCACACACACACACACACACACACCCCACACATACACACACACACACACACACACACACACACACACACACACATATATATATATATATATATGTTAATATCAGGTAAAGTAGACTTCAAAATGGAAAATGTAGCCAGACATAAGAGAGACATTTCATAATAATAAGGCCAATTTATAAAGAAGACATAAGAATCTTAAATGTATAGGCATCTAATAATGGTGCATCAAACTATACATCAGAAAAATTAACAGAATGAAAGGGAGAAACAGACAATTCCACAATTGGATTTGGATACCTAGACATTCCTTTTCCACTAATGGATAGAAAAGTACACTAGTCAGAAAGGGTAGAGATGATGTGAATGACAGTATCAACCAACATGACCCAATAGGCACTTAAAAAATTCTTATAATTGATGGACTCAGAACACAATCTTATCAAGAACATGCAAAAGATAAACCAAGATAGATCATATTGTGGCCTGTTATACAGGCACAGATTGGGTGCCTGTAATCTCGCCTCCAAATTTGGGAGACTGAGGCAGTAGGATTGCAAGTTTGAGACCAGTCTCAGCAACTTACTGAGACCTGCCTCAAAATAAAAAAAGAAAAAAAAATTAAAAGGTATGGTGATGCAGATCAGGGGTAAAGTACCCCTGGGTTCAATTCCCAGTGCCCTCCCCCCCAATTATTTTTAACTGACAAGGAAAACATAATTATCAAAATTTGTAGGGTGCAGCTTAAGTTGTTCTGAAAGAAAGTTGTATCTTTAAATGCTTCTTTTGGAAAAGTGAAAGATAGAAAATAAGTGATATAAACTTCTACCTTAATAAACTAGGGAAAATAGGGCAAAATAAGGAAAAGGAAATACAGAGCAAAGTGAGAATGGAAAAAAATCATTTCATATCAACAAATATCTAAAAGTTGATTACTTATGATTAATGGATATTAACAAAATTGGCTAACTCCTAACACATCTGATCAAGAAAGATAAAAAACACAAAAACCGCATTAAGAAAGAAATAAAGCATTGAATCCACAGATCCTTTATGCTACCAAAATCTACAACACATAATAGACAACTCTCTTAAGAACTATAACTTACCAAAACTGATTAAGAGAAATAAATGACCTAAATAACTTTAACTATTCCTTTAAAATTAAAGTCATAATTAAAAGCCCTTTCACAGAAAACTCTTGTCTCCAACAACCTCACTGGTGAATTCTATTACATGTTTAAGGAGGAATAATTCTACTTACACAAGCTTATTTTAAAGAGAAAGAAGGAAAGGCTTTCTAACTATATAAAGCAACATACCAAAACCTGACAAGGGCATTCTGAGAAAGGAAAATTGCAGGTCATAATTCTTCAGTAAAGAGACTTGAAAATCCTTAAGGTAATATTAGCAATTAATATGGCAACAAATAAAAAGCCTAGTACATCATGACCAAGTGGGTTTAATTCCAGGAATATAAAGGTTGTTTTCACATTCAAAGACCAATGTCATTCACCACATTGACAGAAAAGAGAAAATCGCATGCTGATCTCAGGAGGTACAGAGAAAGCAATTGATGAAATTCAGCACACACTTAGGATTATAAAAAAGAAGGAAGAACCTTGGAATAAATTAGAAATACAAAGGAATTTCCTCAATCTTCTATGGGGATCTCTGCAAAAGATGCCATCATTTTAAATTGTGAAATATGAAAAACATTCATCCTAAGATTGATGGGAGACACACATTTCTACTTGAAACCATTTGTCTATAACATTGTGCTGGAGTTCAATGCAATAAAGCATTGAAGAATGACCAAGCAATGCTACTCACGATGACACGATTGTTTATTTAAATGAGTCTAAAACAATGACTCAATCTAATTTGTGAATTCAGCAAGCTCTCAGAATAAAAATTTAATGTACAAAAATCAATTGTACAGTTACTTATTAGCAAAAATTGGAAATGAAAATTTAAAAATACCATTCATAATAGCATGAAAGCCAAAAAATACATAGAAAGGAATTTAACAAACAGTGTCAAAGCTCTCTATGCTGAAATCTATTCACTATTGTTGAGGAAACAATGGATCCAAATAAATGGAATTTTATCATGCTCATGTTTAGATTAACTCAATTTTATAAAGATGTCAAATGTCACCAAAATGAATGGATAGATATAATGTAATTCTAATCACAATCCCATCAGATCGTACTACTAAAATTTACACACAAATGTAAAAGACTCAAAATTGCCAAAATAATATTAAAAAAGAACAAAAAAAGAGGCCTTACTCTACTTGATTTTATGACTTACCATGAAGCCACAGTAATCTGGACGGTAGCCCTAATTGACGTAAAGATAGACATATAGATCAATGGAACAAGAAAGAAAGTCAAGCAAAGATTCATACACATATTGCCAATTGTTTTTTGAAGAAAATACCAATTCATTTTGATGGGAATAAGATAATTTTTTTCAGCAAATGATTTTGGATAACTGGATATCTGCATAGGTTAAAAAAATAAACTTCAACTCAGACTTCACCAAACACAAAAATTAACTAGAAATAGATTGCAGATCAACTCTAACTGCTGAAACTATAAAACTCTTAGATTAAAAAAAAGGGGAGGGGTAAAATATTTTTGTGACCTGGATGGGAAGAGGAATTATTTTTTTCAACAGAATTCGAAATGTAGAATCATAAAAGAAAAAAGAATAAACCTGACTTCATCCACATTTAAAATCTCTGCCATCAATTGTCCCCATTATAGAAATAAAATGATAAATCACAGAATGGGGAAAAGATTCACCATATTTTTATTTCTCATTTATTGTGTGTTTTATTTTCATAAGTGGAATTTGTTGTTCAAGGGTAGCACTCATTTAATTTTATTAGAAGAGCTATGATAGCATAAACTAGCAAAGTTTCCATAGGATTTTCCATTCCTTTTGGATACAGCCTGTACAATTATCTCAATTCAGACATTTTGGACTTTTTAGTTCACCATGATTTTTGCAAAGTACCTCATTTACATTAATAATCACTTATATACAGAATATGTGAAGTACTCCTACAAATAAATAGCAAAATGAGAAATAATCCAATACATAATGGACAAACGTTTAGATAATTCTCAAAAGAGTATATATTAAACATCAGTAAGTGCACAAATAGATTCTCAATATAATTCTGATGGCAAATTTATACCAAAAGCATACACTAAAAATCTACAAAATTTAAAAATGCCCAGTCTTAGAGAATGCAGAGCAACTGAGTTGCTTATATGTTATTGGTAGAAGTATAACATTATGTAACCACTTTGGTAAACTGAAAGTTTCTTATGAAGTTAAACACACACTGACCTTTATGATACAGCAATTCAACTTCTATCTATTTACCCAAAAGAAATTGAAGCATATTTCTAAAAATGACTTGCATACGAATTTTCATTTCAGTTTTATTCATGGCAGTAAAAAATCCAAAACAACTTGAATGTTCATCAAGAGAATGGACAAACTGAGATAAATTCTTGCAGTACAACAGTTTGCAGCAAAAACAAGAACAAATTATTCATTCAGACAACAATATGGGTAAATATCAAAAACATTATGATAAATCAATCATATTTCACGCTCTATTATTCCATGGATATGGCATTAAAGGACAGGTGGAACTAATTTATGAGGCTAGAGATCAGAATAGTATCTGCCTCTCAGGGGAAGAGGAGTGAAACTGGATATGGATAAAAGGGAACTTTCTAGGCCAAGGCATTTCTCTACACTTTGAATGAGGTGTTGCTTAAACGATTATCACATTTACCAAAAGTCATGGAAAATACACACTTAGGATCTGTGCATTTTGCTATATGTGATGAGTAAGAAGGTGAGGTATCAGGCACTGTAGACCCTGGGGATAGGAGGGTGAGCACCTTAGACCTGGCCTCATGGAGCCGAGAGAGGAGAGGAGGAGAAAGCCATCCATGAAATGAGTCCTTCACGGGAAAACATAAAATGAGTGAGAAGTCTGAGCAGAAAGAAGATACAATAAGTTGTAGCAGCAATCCCTGAACCCAGATGAGCAAAAAGTATCCCATTATTTTGTTTCAAATCATCTTATTCCACCCTGTTTGGGTAAGTGGGAAGTTCCACTTCCATCTACTTGGGGCTGCCTCCTGGTTGCTGTAGACAGTCTGCTCTGGTACCTGGATGGTGCAGTGAAGGCCTTTAGGCTTCAGGTGCTCATGGTCTTCTCTGACCTCGTCATTTTTGTTTAATGCAGAAGCATCCTTAAAGGCCACAGACATGTTGCTATTGGTCTCATAAGGATATTCTCTGGAAACCTCATACTTCATACCTCATGCCTCTCTTCAGAAGTCTAATCATCTCTTCAGAGGGCTGTCTACGAGCAGAGAAGTTCTCCATGGCTTATAGGGTTCTCTGTCTCTTGCTCTTCATTGCTTTCTCCATACCCTCTTTGATTCCTAACATATCTCCTAGAAGGGCTTAAACTGCTTACAAAGACAGGCTACTTTTGCTTTCTGCCCTGCAAAACTTGGTAAGACAAGAAGAACATAGAGGTCTTGCGACAAGTCTGCAAGATTGAGAGAGATGAATAGAGCAAAAACATTTTAATAAATAATCCTGCCCATGATTATGCACTATAGCAAATGGTTTGGTGAAGAAGGCCAGGGCAGAGCTTCTTGGAGGAACTGATGACTAAATTAGATTTTTGAAAGAAGAGATGGAGTTAACTGGGTAAGGCTGATGGGGATGGGGTGGGGGAGAAAAGCTTCAGGAAGCAGGCCCTGTGACAAAAGGGAGCATACTTCATTTGAAGAACTGAGAGGAAGCTACTGGAGATGGTGGGTAGTGAGCAAGGCTGAGGGGTACATGACCAGACCACTAGACAGGCAGGGGCCAGACTTGGGAAGGACACACTTTCATCCTTATCTCAGGGTAAATGGGAAGCTGCTGAAGGGTTCCAAACTTTATTCTTTTCCTCGTTCCTTTTGAAATATGTTTTGGTAGGGTATTTATGCTAGTAAGGACTGGCCTTCACTTGTATCCACTTCTGAGACTACCCAAATGAGGCAGGAAGCCCCTACACTGCATGCTGTTGGCCTAATAGATCCAGAAGAGCCACCAGGCTCAGAGACAGGTGTGCCAGGATGATGGGCAATGTACTTCATACACACCGAGCAATTGCCTACTTCAGCAACTTGGGGCATGGGATCATTTTCCTGTTTGATTCAAAGTAGTTAGGTGAAATGGCTGGAGAAATAAAAGTAATTTAGGTTATAAATGAGAATGCTAACCATATGATAGGTTGCTATAAAGGAAGACCAACATTAATGTGCTGTAATATGCAATTTGAACTTACAGAGGAATGAATTATGTACTGCAATAATGAGGAGGTGAAAAAGTTATATGAGTACTTGCTGTAGGGATAGCTATTTCTGCAATGAGGTTTTTACATTCTGGGTGCATGTCTGTGCATAATTTCCATATGCTTCTCAGGTATCATATGTTACATTTAAAGACAGAACGGGGTAAGTGTCCAAAGGAGGAAAAAAAATCTGCTATTAAACTCATTGATTTCTGAGTTCTGCTTAGAGACCATTGTGAAAGACACTCATTTCTTGGCTCGAATGTGGGTCTTGTGCTATAATTTTAAGTGTGAACTTGTGAAGATACTGAGTGCATCTGCTAAGGGAAGCAAAATGTAGAGTGAAAGCTTATTTATTTAACCTTGTCTATGAGTAATAAGGATGGGGACTCTAGGAAGAAAGGAAACCTCTTTGTTAAAATAGAAGCTACAAATGGGAATACAATGGAGTGATGTACGAAAAATACTGAATAGAATATGTCTTGATTTCTGCTTTTTAGCACCTTCAAGTACATTAGAAGTACAAATTTATATATCAGGTATAAATTATGTGCTTCTTGACAAAGTATTTTTATTAGGCAATAGCTTGAACCTGTTAGGATTGTTTGAATGACTGTGTGTTCCTGAAAGGTACGCAGACAGCTGTATTTCTTTCAATGTATTCTAGATGTTTCCCCTAACTAAGTATAAATGGCTTTCTTTCTTTTTTTAATATTTATTTATTTTTAGTTGTAGTTGGACACAATACCTTCATTTTATTTGTTTTTATGTGGTGCTGAGAATCGAACCTAGGGCCTCACACATGCTAGACGAATGCTCAACGCTGAGCCACAACCCCAGCCCAAAATTGCTTTCTTTCTTAAGCGGCTCTACCATTGAAGCTTTGGTTGAAGTGTGAGGATTTCAACCTGGTGTCACTGACTGCTGTACACTAGTGACCACAGGAAGACAGAAGATCTGGCTGCTGGGCCAGGAGGGAGAACATTTGGGCCATGAGTATTGTTTTCCAGTACTACCAATGACCCTGGAAGGAGAATAACTGAACTGTGCAGAACACCTAGACCTTTGGTGTCTTGCTTCTAGAATTCCCAGTTTCTCATATCTGGAATTTTACTCATGTCTGATTCACTCCATTCTTTGTCCATATGGCAGCTGCTCCACACTTGAATGCTTGGCCTTTGCCTCGCCTTAGCTGCTCATCAGATTTCACAGATACGACAGGGCACTGTGCAAAAGTGTGCCTTGCGTCTCCTTTCTTCCCTCCCAGGCTAACTAACCTACTCACAAGGCTCTCTTCTTGTATATTTTCCATAGCCCTCTTTGGGGCCTTTGCCCTTCTCAGCAAATTTCACAATTGCACAGTTTCTTCCTGACTCCAAGGAAACTCACAATTTCACCTTCTGGATGATGTCAATGCCCCCCCCCCCGCCCCACTTTTTCATGTCTTTTATTGGTGCATTGTAGTTGTACATAATGGCAGGATTTGTTGTTATATATTTGTACATGTACATAGCATAACAACACAATATCATTCCCCAGCACTTCCCCATTGTCCTCATTTTGTACACTTGCGTCTTTTATTGTGTATCTGAACAGATAGAAAAAGTACCCCTAGACCAGGCCCCAGGCAGTCTTAAGACCAAGGTTCTGCTCTCCAACATTCCAACTTTTCTATTACTTTTTTTTTTTTTTTTGGTACTAGGGATTGAACACCCAGGGTTCCTCTATCACTGAGCTACATTTCCATACCTTTTGTTGTTGTTTTTAATCTTGAGACAGAGTCTTGCTAAATCTCCTAGACTGAGCTAGAACTCGAAATCCTCCTACTTCAGCCTCCTGAGTAGCTGGAATTATAGGTGTGAGCCATTGCGCCTGGATCATTCGTGCCAACATGCCAGGCTCATTTCCTGCTTCTTCCCTTTTTAAAATTTTATTTCTATTTAGTACCATGAAAGGATTTTCTATTCCTTTAAAAATATACTAACTTTTAAAAGCTGTAAGTCACATATGGCCATTATAGAAAAAAAAAAGATACTTATTAATACAGAACAGAAAACAAAACTTTCCTTGCATTCTTCCAGGTATGGTGTAGCAGTTAAGAGCACAAGTTTTGGGCCAGGATAAGGATTTGAAAACCCAGCTCTGCCACTTACTGGCTGGGTGACCTCAGGCACATTAGTAACCTCTCTGTGTCCCAGTGGTTTCATCTTTAAAATGATGTAACGATAATAAACATCCCTGGAGTTGTAAGGATAAATGAGTTAATATTCATAAAGTGTTTAGAACTATCCCTTGGATGAAGGACCCTTGATAAATGTGCTGTTATATAATTTATAAAGAAATGAGGTCATGTTATGTATGCAATTGTACAACTTGCTTTTTCACTAGAAGAGTATCCTGAACATTTTTCATACTGCCATTTCATGTCAATAAGTGATTAATCCGCTAGCCATATTGTATTTTAAGCATGTTGTTTTAAATGACTATCCATGTGTGGCTGAACTTGAATTCATTAATGCTCATTAGCTCTCCCTCCAGTTTTGTGTTAGAGGCAAAACATCAATGGTGCTCCTAATCCATGCCTACATCCTAATCCTAATCCATGCCTCCTAATTCTGCCTACTCTTGGTTTCTAGAAACGGAATCTATGGGTGGACAGATAAAAGCACATTTTTAAAGATCTCAAATTGCTAACTTGACTTCAAGAGGATATTCCCATTGGTAGAGCAAGACAATTTTATTTGCTTTTTGTTGTTGTTGTTGTTCATTCCTTCAGGAATCTACAGGAATGTCACCTGCAATGTTTTCCAGTGGGTCTGATGGGGCTGACTCTTCTTTAACTATAACTTTCTGGTAGATATCCTGCCAAATCCTGATTTCCGGATTGTTTTAGGAAATCATAGCTGGGAGATTTTAGAAAAGGGGCCCTTAGATTAGCTAACAACTTTAGGAAGGCTTTGAGAATATAGCTAAACCCTATAGGATGCTCTTAATAAAGAGATTCTCCAATTTGTTTCCCCATTAGAATCTCCAGGGGGAACTTTAAAACATTGTCAATGCTCGGGTGCTGTGGTACAACCCATGCACTGAAATGATTTGAAAAGCTCTCCAGGTGATTCTAATGTGCAGTCTGCTTTGAAGATATTAATGTATTGAATTCCTTTAATTACAGGTAAGATTACCTGAATTCATCACATCTGTTTCCTTATACCTGCTGGAGTGCCTTCTCACTACTACAATTTAGTTATTCTCCTCTTTTCTTATGAATATTAAAAGAACTATCTAAGACACTTGGCAGCATCTGGAAGCTTAGGTAAAATATATTCTTGTTCTTCATGTTTCTTTTTCCGTTTTTCTCTTGACAGCATCCTAACATTAACTCCCTGTGAAGCCATCAATCATTTCTCTTTGATCAGACCTCTCCCTCCACACACTAAATTTCTTTCTTTTCAAGTGATTCTACCTACTATTGCATTTCATAAGTTGAGGGTGATGTAAATATCATTGGTTCTATTTTGTTGTATTTATAAGACAACCTTGGCCCTGGTCATGTTTGTTGGAAATGTGAGTTCTTGATGGAGCTCACTGAACCAGAGACTTGACTCTTTCGGAATTTCACAAGCCGTGGGAAACTTCCTAAGGAATGACTCTTAATGTAAAACTAGGGAAGTCATTTAATAAAATGCTTTGCAATAGTATGTTTCTAAGTTTTCTTAAGTTTATTCAAAAAGAAATACACAGAACTGTTCTTTAGACCAAAAGATATTTAATCACACTCTACAATTAAAGAAACAAATCAAATTGACAATGACATAAAATTTGACTTATCAGATTAATAAGGGTGTAAGGAAATACATACATTCACAACTTTTGTGAAAATACCAGCTGGTAAAGCCATTTTGAAAGACAATCTGGCAATATATATACTACACTTAAAAATGAATATCTCCTTTGGCCCCAGAAATTCCATATCATAAAATTTATATTATGGGTATTCTTACAAACGAATATGGAAGCTTATGTAAGAGGTTGAAAAGAAGTATCAGAGTAGAAACACTCCCTCAATGCACAGTGAAACCAAATATTAAAATTATAGAATAATCCCCAGGATTGCATTTGTGTAAACTTAAAAATAAAAACATAAATGTGGTTTTATGTCCTTTTTTATGGAAAGGTAAATGGGAAATGGTTAATAACAGCTATGTTTGAAATGCAAAGTGCGAGGGAAGAAGAGAGCCTTAGACTTTAAATTCTATACATTTACATGTATATTTATATTTTAAATCATACTTAGGGATTATTTCTCTTAAGAATTAAGTAAAAAGTATGGTAGTCCTGGGGTCTGCTGGATCACTTTTTAAAAGATTAAAACAATTTCAGAAAATACAGGGCTGGGGATGTGGCTCAAGTGGTATCGCGCTCGCCTGGCATGCGTGCGGCCCGCGTTTGATCCTCAGCACCACATACCAACAAAGATGTTGTGTCCGCCGAGAACTAAAAAATAAATATTAAAAATTCTCTCTCTCTCTCTCTCTCTCTCTCTCTCTCTCTCTCTCTCTCTCTTTTTTAAAAAAAGAAAATACAAATATTTTTGAGGGGTTGATGAGGAAGATGGCCACATTTGCTATTCCGTGGTTTGGCACACTGTTCCCTGTAAAGTAATTATCTTCAAAGTGTATGCTTCCAAAGTGATCCTCTGGTACATGAATTGACTATACTGGTCTCTATATCTCTTTTTTTAAAATTATCTAAAACAGTTCCTTAAAACAAAAGTTATTCTTTTATTGAGTAAAGTCATTTAGTGATTTCAGAAATGGAAGTTAGGGTTGGGGAACAGATTTTTCTCTCTGTCCTTTGTTCTCTTTGTCCTCCTGTACGGTGAGTTTAAGAGAAACATCCAATAGAGTAGTTTTAGCATCAGCCTCATTCTCATGGTTTTCATTGCAATCTGTATCACAAATATGTAGGCACCCAGAAAAACAAAACAAAATGCAGATCTTCGCTTACACGAGCCATCAACTCATGAAATGTGGTATGTTGAAGAAACACACCAACAGGGCTCTCCATCTCTAACACCAGTGCTGTCCTGTTCTGGCCCTGTTCCTTCCCGCACTGTGACCTCCATGCCACTGTTCCCTACTCCTGGGTTTCATTTCTATCATCCCCCGCCCTGGCCTTGTCTTAACTTATTCCTGGATGAGAAGTTTTTATTTTTTTCTGTTATCCATCCTGTAAAATCTACCAGAATAATTTTCTTAAAATTCTATTTTATCCTGGTCACTCTGTTTGTGTAACAATAGAGGTTGACACGAGATGGAGCCCATATTCCTAAACTGTATTCATTTAAACTCATCTCAGGGAATCTTTCTAATTGAACTTCTTATGTACACACACACACACACACACACACACACACACATTGTTCTTATTGGATCCAATCTGAATTTCATGGTCTTGCCAACTTAATGATGAGCTATTTTCAATGGTTATCTAAATGGTGTCATACAAATTTACACAGACACAGAATCCAGAAAGACATTCCCAATATTTGCTTTCCACAAAGAGATACCCAAAAGAGTTACCCAAAGAGATTATTTGATTCAGAGAAGACTGAAATACCAAAAACATGGTTTGTTTAAATCCTTTTCTTCTCCTTGCTTTTTTTGTATAAGGCTGAGATGTCGTCAAGAAGACGACGTCAGCTACAGAAACCAGAGTGGTTGCAATTTCTTTCCCTACCTGCAGAGTTGTGTGCACATGCACTATTGTGTTACCCAGGCATGCGGGATACCTTGAGAGGAGGAGCTCAGCCCTATTTCCTCGGAGTCCCCTAGTACCATATGTACTTCTGAGAATAGTTGCCAGGACATTCAGATTCAGAATCCAGACCTATAGGGGGATTTGTAGTTAATGAGATTGTGGTCCTTTCCCCCATAGAAAGTGCACACTTGTGGAGCTGTCTTTAGGGACTAGGTCAATGCTCCACCACTTCCTGTGTGGGACCACCACCTTTGAAGTCAATCTCAATTATCATACTAGGGAAGACATTATCGTCTCAACCATGGAATGAAAGGATTAAAGTCTGAACACCAGCTATTCCCATGTAAATGATGTTGTCTGTTAGACAAATTTTTCCCAGAAGTGGATCTTGTGGAAGGGAATAAAAGGTGAAGCCTTGTTGGTCTCTATGTCCATTCTATGTTCTCATGACATTCTTCATCTGGTCTTGTTGGTCCGGTGAACTTGACAGTCCATGCAGATTACTCTCATTCCACCTGTTTTATCTCTTGGGAGTCTAAGCATAGTCTTGATCTTTGGGTGAGGCCTCCAGGTTGGGCAAAAATCCTGACCTGAGTTTAACAGTATCAGCCACCCATCTTGAATCTTCAGGCCTCTGTGTCTAAACCCAGAAGCCTGGAAAATGCTTTCTTTCTTTTTTTAAAGCTTATATCTGTCGGCAGTATTTTCGACGTTTGTTTTCATTACCTAGGTCTCCTCTCTGTTCTGCGCATGCGTTTTCTTGCATCTTTCCCCGAAGCTGTGTGTGTTTTGCTCCACGCTACGCTCCAGATTAAATTTTATTAACACGGTAGCCATAAAATCCACCTGTTTTCTTCTTTTAGGATGCTGATATTTATCTATCTAGTATCATTGATGCACTGGTCACTGGGATGGTTGCATTAGTTTGTGTTTCTTTAAAGCCTTTATATGCCCACTTCTGATAATTTGATAAGTACATACTGGCAAATAAAGTAAAATTAACATGTAGTAATCAAAAATGTACTGTAAAGAGTCAGTCGTACCTCTCTCTCCATAATGACAAGCAAAATCTTTTATGTTGTGATGTCTTAACAGCTGCCTGAGTGCTAAATGTTGCTTTTAATTAAACAATAAAGAATGTAACGCCCTTTACGGTATCATTATAAATTTTGATGTGGTACAACAATTTGATTCTTTAAAAATTAATTGCCTAGGAGTATGTTTAAGTAGTATTGATTATGTCGGTACCTCGTGTTGATCTGTGATACTTAACCCAACATTTAAAATATCTTTTTTTTCCATTATATGTTGTGATGCAAGAATAAAAGCAAAGTACAAAACAAATAGGCACTTGAATTCTAATAGCAATAAGCAATAAATGTCAGGCATCTGGAAATTATGGTTGCAATTTCATCAGAGTACACTTTGTTCTTCTATTATGCCTGCATGAATTTTGCTACAGGCAAAATCTATTACAGATAACAGTTAAGAACCTTTCTAATCTACACAGATAGTCAGGGCGAAATGCTAGAAAACTAAATGTTGGAAAATGTAATATTGCAGAGGAAAATTGACACTTGTAGAAAATAATGTGGTCCTATTTAGAACCACAAATGGTAATAATTTCTTTAAGATCATAGTGTGGTGGATGTTTCTGTGACAGGTGACCCAGATGAAGGACATGGCACTGGCAAAGAGTCTGTTGTGTTGGCTGGTGGTGTGTGTGTATAGGTAGCTTTTTATCTGTAAATCGAGGGGTGGGGTGTATGCTTAATGATTGCTAACTGAAATTGTAATTAGAAAGTCAGATCACATGTGAAAGGCCTGGGTTTTTTCCACTGCCCTTGGGTACACTGGAGAGAAATATTTCTATTCTGGGGCTACTTGACTCCCCTCAAGAGAAGGATTAGTTAGCATTCGCCACTCTTGATGGCACATAGTGACCCTGGATAGTTGCTTGGTAGATTTACTAACTGAGCTTTCAGGAAATTGGCTCCTGGCTATTAACTTGGAGAAATTGTTTTTTTGCACTTAACTTCAGCTTAACCTGCATCTTCTAGGTCTCAAAGAATTAGAAGTAGTGTTTGCAAATGTGGAATCAGCCATTTACTTTATTTACCCTGTTCTCTTTATTTTTCACATCCATTCAATATATATAGAAATGTTATCACTTGAATTAATTATCCGTAGCTGTGTAACCCATAACCACAAATTTAGATAGCATAGAGCAACATATGTTTTGTACTTCACAATTTTTGTGGGTCAGGAATTTGGGAGCAAATAACATGGGTTGTACTGATGTGAGGTTGCTTGAGATTTTATAGCCAAGAAGGCAGCCAGGACTGCCATCAAATAAAGACTTGATGTCAAGATGGGGCTCAAGGACCTTCTTTCTAAAGGATCGGTATTGGCAAAAGATCTCCATCCTTCACAGGTGATTGACAGGAGGCTTCTGTTATCACTTTTGCAGCTCTCCATAAGACTGCATGTGTTTCCCCACAACGTGGCAGCTAATTTCCCCAAGAATGATTTATCCAAGGCAGAGGAAGGAAGCCACAGTACCTTTTATGACCTAGTCTGAGAAGTCACATACTGTTACTTATCCCATATTTTAGTTGTTAGAACTGAGTCCTTATTCATACTTAAGAGAACTAAACTTCACTTCTTGAAGGATAGACTATCAAAGAATTAGTGGACATATTTTAAAATCACCGTATCCATTTATAAGGCAAATCATTATAGATGCCCAGGACAGACCTGTTCTCGGACATATTCAAGTGGCAGCTTGTCTGAAAAGAGCTTCATTTCTCCAACCCACATTATTTTTTATTTTCTCAACTCTAGGTTACTTAGCATCTGGCACTTAATTATATATTGTCTTTGTTTGAAATGAATCATTATTTCATGGATTTGTGTCATTTTTCCTTAATGAAATGTTAGGTGTCTATAGCTTAATTGTCTTTAGAAGCCAGTCAATGTTTGGCAAATAACTGGTGCTCAATGAATAAATAATCTCTGTAGGTTGCCAAGGGTAGTGTTTGAGAGCTCAGCTTAAAAGCCACCAAGTCATAGGTTCAATTCTGATTTGATCATTATTAAATGTTGGGGAAGTTTATTCCACAGGCGACATTATTAGAGTACAATTAACAAGCCCGTTTTGAAAGCGTGTTGAGTTGGTGTCTATTGAGAACATAGTAAAGGATGCGGAAACCATTGTTGCTATGGATTATTTCACCTATCATAGGTCACTCTTTGTGAAATTAAATGGACTGATTCAGATTCTTATCTTACCATCAGGTGTGGCATTGATCACAGTTCTCCATTTTTGAGCATTGATTTCCTTAACTCTAGAAGGAAGGGGGTGTCCCAGATGATTTCTAGACCTTACTGCAGTGAGATTCTGTTTTCTCTTCCACTGGGATAGGTGAGGAATTGGGGCTCTCCATGTAGGACATACCATGTTGAATCCTGCAGAGAAGAACGTGGGCTGGAAGCTAACACACCCGTTACACACAGGACTGACTGTAAAGGAAGATAAAGACTAATATTCATCGAAAACATCCGTGCCAAGGTCTCTACAGTTGCCACGCCATTAAATATTTACAATTCTCACTCTGTACTTCCCTTTCATCCTTTTACCCACCCTCACCCATCCACCATCCAAGTTGTCCCCCAAAGAGGGAGTTCTCATGTCACAGTGATCGTGCATGGCAGTGGGGGATTTGCATCCAGTTCCATCTGAATCCAATCTCAGGTCCCCTCTGGCACCCCTGCCTGCCGTATTGGGAAGGTTGTGAACCTCTTGATTAAAAGACTTAATCTCAGCTTGCCCTTCTGTGCATGGCAACAATAATACGTGGGTGACCAGGAGAAGTCACATGGGGTCATTTGTATAGCTGGATAGCTCCAGTTGAGTCAAGTTGAGGGAAATGATTTGGAGCTCCCACAGTCCCTTGTTAAACCTAATAGTCAATTACCAGCAGGCTCACCACTTTGTATCAGTGGCAATCAGAGGGTCAAATTCTTTGAGATGAAAATTCCAGGGTTTCCATTGCAGCTTTTGAAAATGTCCCTGGCAAGATTTTTTGCTTACTTTTTTGTTGTTGTTGTTTGGGTTTTTTCTTTCATTTTTCCTTTGCCCTGGTCCTATGCAGTGTGGACAACTTGGTTTTGTGTGGCCAAGCAGGGAGGTGGGCTGCTCCCTGTGGGGTTTACCCCATTGACTTGTCACCACTCCATACCTAGTTTGTCCCCATTCCTTCCTACAGTGCGGGTAGAGAGGGTCCTGCTCAGGGTCCAGGCCACCAGTGGGGGTTCATGGCTGCCTCCTTTCAGGAGGGCATGGGAGGCCCAGCCGTCTGAGCCCTGCTTACTCTGGCTACCAAGTGGGGCTTTGTCTAGGAAGAAACACAGGCATTTGAAGGTGGGAAGGCACCCAATCTAATTCCCAATCTTTAGAGATAGAAAAGCAGTGGGTGAGGGCATCTTCTCTGCCACTGCTGATCATTTCCCACCCTGTGTATATTCATGAAACTTTTATCCTTACTGAACTGAGATCTCTTTGAGGTAGGGAGAAACATCTCTCCAAAGGAGAAAGCTCAGGATTCAAGAGTGACAATCCTGCACTCCTTGTGGCCGCCATTCACCATAAGCAGCTAGGAACTCTGAGATGGCTTTCAATTTGTATCACCCCTCTGTTTAAAACCCTTCTACCAAATCCATAATCTGTGTACAAAGAAAAACTAAATATTTGTTTTCTAAAAAATACTAGAAGTCTTAATTGTGTGTATGATTTTTAACTGTAACACTAGACTTCTGTTCCCAGAAGTAATTAAGGGTGCATGGTTATTGTAGGTTAAAAGGGTAAGACATATTTTCCTTTAACTAAATGCCTCATTCCAAGGCAAGTCTAAACTAAATTAGCCTAATTGTAGCATGTAGCTTCTTGGTGTCTTAGAAATCTGTTTCTTCCATTTTGCTTTTTGAATACTGCCTCTTTTGAGACAAGATTTAGATAACTTGTTTATTGACTAGAAAACAAATAGGACAAAAGCAGTTTTTAAAACCATCATCTGTATAGAAAGCTGAAGTTCACAATGATTTCCTATCACACTTGGAATAAAATCCAAATTTCTTAGCATAGCAGTATGTTTTTCATGATCTGGTCACAGCCCGCCCCTCCTTAGTTTCCTCCTATTCACTTCTCCCTGGATAGGTCTATTTCCTCTCTGCCCCTTCCATATGCCAACTTTGTTCTCTTCTTAGGGCCTTCATGCTTGTAGTCCCTTCTGTCTAGAAAGTTCTTCCAAATCTTGGCATGGCTGTCTCCTTGGGGTTCCAGTCTCAAGCCTACGTGGGTGTATGGAGAGGTGTCTAACTATGCTACTGAGCTATTACTAATGGTAATTGTCTTCTTAACTTACTAGTTTACCAGTTTACTCTTTGTTTCCTTCCCTGAAACAGCAGCTCTGAGAGAGCAGGATGACAGCCTGGCTCACTTCTTCCTTTGTTGTATCCCCAGGGCTGGGCCAGTACCTGGCATGAGCAAATGTTCACTGAAGAAATGAAGCAATCTTGGCTCTGCTAGTTGCCACCTGTGTGACCTTGGGCAAGCCACTCCGTTTTATGTTAGGTTACAGAATATACTTGTTACAAAGATGAATAATATGTATATAAAATGCTTAGCACAGTGCCAGTTTCCTAGCACATGTTTAATAAGTAGGCTATTTTTTTTTATTAAGGGGCCTAAACCGAATGTGGACATGTATGTGTGTGTGCTTATGAATGCATGTGGTTGGCACTGAATAAAAATGTGTTGATTGAACAAAATAAGTTCCCCAAATTATTCGATTGCAGAGCCAGATCTTTAATCCAAGTCACCTGATTCCCATCTTGGGGTTTCTATGTCTTTGGTAGGTCTCAGTGCCATGTGTGCCCATGCGGTGGGCTAGAGGAGATTAGGATTCATGGGAATAGAGCATTTTGAGAAATGAAAATATTTCTGGTCTTCTGAGTTGAAGCCTGTAGATGTGGTTCTGCCTCTAACTAGTTGAGTCATTGAGGAAGTCATATAATGTCTAGTGACTAGTTTTTTAATCTGTGAAAAAGCAGACCATGATGATACCAGCTTGTCCTTCTTCTTTGGAACATACTCTTGTCCAAAGATTTAGATAACTTGTTTATTGAGTAGAAAACAAATAGACCTGTCATGGGGTCTGCGTCAGGATAGGGAGCTGGGTTGTGCCCATGTTGTGTGTGTTGTGTTGAGGAGATGTGCTAGATGAGTATTACCAGGAAGAGCACAAGGCTCCTTCAACAAAGGGAGGGCAGCGTAAAGCAGAGCAGCTCCAGTTCAGAATGGGGTGTTCTGTATATCTGGAGTCTGTGTTGGCCTAGAATGCTCCAGAGGAGAAGCTTAAATGGGCTCTTGAAGAACTTTACTAGATGATTACAAGACTCAGATGGTAGCATTTTTATGAAATACTTGAAACACTGCCATGGGCTTCTCCTCTTTCATAAACAGTTGCACCTCACCCTAAGATAGGCTGTCCATTCTGAATTCTTATTATGCCTTACACCTTGGGGAAGGTGTGCGAGAGATGAGCTGTCCTTTCTCCCTATACTATGAAGTACCACATGGAAAAATGAAAGAAGTATCATTACATAGATCAGAAAATTGGAGTCCATGTCTAGACTGTGCTTCTTGGTACAGTCTTTGGACATGTTGCCTTAGAGAAGTACTATAGTCCCTTTAAAACCTCATTTTTTGTCTATGTAAAATGGGGATAGATCACCAAACTCACAGGGTTGCAGTGAATATTACAAGGTAAAGTGTGGTATAGAAACATTCTGAATATTCCAAGCAATGAACGTCCCAGGTTATGGTAAATTCCTCAAAGGTAGAATCTAAAATATTTAATTCTTCTGATTTGTGTTTCATCTTCTATATAGGATCTGGTTAGATGATTCTGGGAGCATAATCATTGATTGGTTCTCAGTCTCCAAGTGAATATTTTCCACATTTCTGCCAGAGTCCAAATTTAAACAGTTCTGTTTGCTTGTTTGGCAAGAGCATCTGGTTTGTATATAAAGGTGGGGATCAGTGGATTCTGGGCATTTTGTCAACACTGAATCTTGAGGGAAACACTAATTTTCAGAATTGGCCACAACAAATAGGTGCTTGTTAGATGAGAAAGCTGAGGTTCTGCAGTCTTTTCAGAGAGGGGTTTTTGACCACAAATCTAAAGTGGTGTTTTCTCAATCATCCTATTCATTTCTACTGCAGGACTTAAAACTATTCAATCTTATTTGCATACTTGTCTATATTTTCCTTTCTCTATACTAGAATGCAAGTTTGATGGGAAGAGGACCCATTTCCTGTCTCTGAGATCTACAATATTTCCTGGCACTTGGGGGTGATCAAGAAACACTTTTTTATTGATTTTTTTTTTATTATGACAGTAGAATGCATTACAGTTCATATTACACTTATAGAGCACATCTTTTCATATCTCTGGCTGTATATAAAGTATATTCACACCAATTTGTGTCTTCCTACATGTACTTTGGATAATGATGTCCATCACATTCCACCATCATTTCTCATTCCCTGCCCCCTCCATTTCCCTTCTACCCCTCTGCCCTGTCTATTCCTCCCATGCTCCAAGAAACACCTTTAAAGCTGGGTGAGGTGGCACAGGCCTGTAATCCCAGCGGCTTGGGACGCTGAGGAGGATCGTGAGTTCAAAGCCACCCTCAGCAAAAGAGAGGCGCCAAGCAACTCAGTGAGACCCTGTTTCTAAATAAAATACAGAATAAGACTGAGGATGTGGATCAATGGTCGAGTGCCCCTGAGTTCAATCCCTGGTACCACCCCCAAAATAAACACTTTGAGAAAATGAATGAGTGAACATAGCTATTAAAGTAGAAAAAAAAAGAAAAAATATCCAATTTTCCAGCTCTTCTTTTATTCCAAGCATCACATATGACCTTCTCTAGGTGCACAATTAGACACACTCATACATTTCATGTTTGTCTGTCTGTTGAGGTATAATATCAATGGGTCTCACTCGTACACAAAGAAAGCCAGCCAGAAGAACAATCCCATGGTCTCAAGATAGTGTCCCAAATTTCTGAAGATATGAAAATGGACTCAGCCTACCTCCTCATTTGGGGTGTGGTCAGTTGTAACAATCTTACTTTGCTGGTTTTCTCTTCAGCAGAGCGTGGCCCTCTGTCACGTGATGGCTTGTGAAAGAGAGTCCCCATCTCCCCATGGAAGATGAAGTGCATGATGCAGGTTAGTCTCTCTGCCACCAGGGTTGTAAGGGCTGAGAGCGGGGATGTCCAGGGATTAAGTGCTGCCAAGACAGGGCCTCTCTGGGAGGGATCCTCACCTCCGCTCCCAGCAGAGGCTGCATGATGGGCAACCCATGGGACCCATGAAGTCTTTCTTTATGATTTGTGTTCGTTACTATTAAGTTAACTTTCAGCTTTCAGTTAGTCATGGTGGAAACTTCTACATTCATGCAGAGTTCTTTCTTGAATAGAATAATTCAAGGTAACATTCAAAAACTCTGAATCCTTCTTGTGATATCATCTTTGAGAGTGGCTGATCTGAATCACTTTGTTCAAAGGGGTTGATTATGGACTGAATTTTGTATTTTTATGTAAATTCCAGGCAAGCCCTTTTTCTCATATATTTGACATTAACATGAGCTGGATAATTTTGAGATTCTGGTGAATGCATTTTTAAATGCACAAAACAAACTTCCAGTGCAAGTAGATATATATATATATATATATATATATATATATATATATATATATATATATTTTTTTTTTTTTCCACTAACCAAAAAGGCTGGAGTGTGTGGTAAATATCACAAAAAAGGCAACATTCTAGTCCTGCTACGGATTTATTTTCTCTTGAAACCTAGATCTAAGCTTCATAATGGTGCACTCCGATGTCTACCTTGTCTATCACCCCAGGCTATATTCAATATTTCCTCACTTAAGATCCATAAGGTTTTGGATGATCACATCTCTGCACACTGTGGTCCTTTGGGCATCCCTTTGATTCTTTTGAATTAGGAGCTATTAGAAGTGGAAAAAGGCCAGAAAGATGTATAATCTAGCAGTGCCCACACTCTTTTTTGTTGTTGTTGTTGTTGACTATGTCCAAGTCAAAACACCTGAAGATCCTTTTTTAACACATAGATCCTAGGACTCCCCCTGCCCAATCTTATTTAGAAGGGTGGAATCTGATTTTAGAATTTGTATTTAAACAAATAAGAAGCACACCTGGATTTGGGAACAGCTGGCTTCCAGTTCAACACCATGATTTTGTAGGCAGTGAACTGGGATCCACAGAGGGCAGATGCACAGCTGGTCAACCCCGTCTCTTTCATCCTGACTCATCCACATGCTTTAATTATGATGACAACAGAATAATCAATAACGACTCTGTTTGTAACTACCCCTCAACAGGTACACCTGCTGTGCATCTCTTTGGTACTGCTGTGGATGCTTCATGCACATCTCTTCTTTTATCTTTCTAAGGATACTGATGAGATATGCCTTCTCTGCTTCCCAGAATAACCAGTCCTCACAGTACCTCCTTATGTAACCAAGTGCCTCTAATGACATTTCTACACGTTTCCCAATGAGAGTGTGAGCGGCTGAGCCAGGAGGCTGTTAATGCTTTCCACAGGGAAACTGACCTGGAGGGTTGAAATGTCCATGATTCCGAGCCAGAAGATAACAGACACAGATGGGGGTGGGTGTGTTTAAAAAGCGCTTATGCTAATGGCTGTTCATAAGTCTTCTTTGTTCTGGGGCTCCCAGAATTGATCATCACTACTTTGTTTTAATCAGAAGCTGAAACTTTCTTGGTTACTCTCAAGGGGGTGAATTCTCAGTGTTAAAATAATTTTCAGGTCTAATCAAAACAATCCCCCACCTCAAAAATCTCAATGTTTAATAGGCAGACGAGTTATGAACTTAGAAATGGAGGCTGAAACTCTCCGAAGTGATTCCCTGATCTGGATGCCCTGGGCTGGGTTTTCTAACAGGGCACCTTCCAGAGCAGGTGGGCATGTGGCAGGGGAGGGGGGGGGTGAGGCCTGAAGCCTGCATGTGCACAACGGAATGGAATACTCTCCAAGCTCCTCCCCTTCTCTCAGGAACTTCTTCGGTGCTCAAGATATTGTTTCCTCTTTATTTTTATTCTCTTTTATTACCAAAGTAATACTTTTAAAAAGTACACAACTCATTTTTATTAATTTAATTTTTTTTTTTTGGTACTGAGAATTGAACCCAGAGTATTCAACCATTGAGCCACATCAGCCCTGTATTTTATTTTATTTATTTAGTTTTTAAATTTTGAAACAGAGTCTTGCTAAGTTGCTTAGGGCCTCACTAAGTTGTTGAGGGCTTTGAACTTGTGGATGTTCCATCCTTAGCTTCCCAGTCTCTGGGATTACAGGCAGGGGCTACCACTTTATTTTTAGAGCAAGTTTTAAGATCATAGGAAAATTGAGCAGAAGGTATGAAGAATGTCCCCCATAGTCCTTTCCTGCGGCTGCCTGACATATACAGCTGTCAATGTTGCACACAATGTGGTCCATTTGTTATGATCAGGAAACTTCCATTGGTACATTATCACACAAGGTCATAGGTTAACTTTCACTCTTGGTGTTGGACATAGTATGTTTTCATTCTAAAAACTTTGAAACATCCAAAAACCAAAGGCAATGAACAGCATAATCCTATTCCCAAATTTAACTCCTGGTAACCTTTTGGTTATGTACAACATTCATCTGGGAGGGTGTGTATAAGTGTGTGTGTATGTTCTTTTTCCTTATCAAAATAAGATCAAACTGAGAATACCACGTTAGTAGTCTTTTCAGCTGACATTAGACCTCAAATGTTTTTGACATTATTAAATCTTCTAGCAAATGATTTTTCAGAACTGCATGGATCTACATTGAATATTATTAGATCATGTTATCTCTCCCCATAAACTATCACAGACAGGAGAGCAGGACTCTCTTCCAAGTACTTTCTCCTCCTTGGGAACCACTTCCCAGGGGATGGATTGCCATGGCCTCTGGCCACCACACTTCAGATTCTTCTATAACCAGCCAGACCAGTCTCCAAAAAGTCTTCACTTGTGTGTCAAGTAGGAAAGGGCCCCCTTGTACCCACAAACATACTCAAACTAGAGCTAATTATTTAAAATAATATCAATTATAAAAGAAAGTTAAGTGGTCTCTGTTATAATAAAGAAAGGGAACAGATTATGTTTCTTTGACTCTATGTCTCCACGTATTTGCTAATTTAAATGCACTCATTTAATAAGTACCTTCTAACACTGTTCCATTCATTGGGGCCGTTAAATAGGTAAGTGTCGTCCTCCTCATTAGACTGAAACTAGGAAAAAAGTACATAATTGAGTTACATGATGTGCTGTATTTTGTCTGTGTGGTTGGTGCTTGATAGCTATTTACTGAGGAACAGTGAAATTGTGGAGGAGGAAGTTAGTCATTTTCCTGAGGGTGGTCCGGAGAGCCTTCCTGGTGGAGGAGACTTTCCATCCATTCATTGTCCAGTTATGGGTACTGGATATTCTTCTAGGCACTGGAGGGTCAAAGCTAGCATAGACTTTGACATTGTGGAATATCATTCTAGAGGGAGAAGACAGCAAGCAGGAAAGCAGCTCACAATGTTGTGTTGCAATAATGATGTGAAGGTGATCAGGTTAGCCAAGGGGCTCTGAGAGGCTGTGCTCCAGTGAGTGCTCTTCTGCTCTTCTAAGCAGGGTTTTGTCACAGTGAGGTGAGAAAAGCACTTGGAAAGGCCTTAGATCGTGAATAAAATCAGAGGTGGCTGATGAACAGTGGTGGGCATGGCGGGGCTGGAGGCGGGAGTGAAGGGAGGAGGCACACAGTGAGAGATGGGTCGAGAAGGTCTGGAAGGTTAGGTAGTGAAGAATCTGTAAGGGAGCCCTCCTTGCCTAACAGACTGAACACCGAAATCAGCCCTTATCTCCTGCCCCCATTTCCTGATGAGCATTTTGGGGACAAAGGAAATGTGGCCCAAGGTGCCTCATTGGAATAAGGCTAGTGATTCTACATGACCCCACTGTGACTTCCTCCCCTGGCACCAATCTGTACTTCTAGAAGCTCCACAGGTGGATCATTGATATGTTCTATACCTTGGGGGAGTATGGCAGAAGTGGGTTCAGTAGCAGGGTCATTGGATAAAACAGAGGACACCCAGTTATATTTGACTTTCAGATAAACATGCAATGATTTTGGTATGAATATGTCTCAAATACTGCATGTTAATCCAAAAATCAAATTCAACTGGGTATTGGGTAGGGTATTTTCACTTGTGAAATCTGGTTGGCCCTAGGGGGGAGGTGGGAATGCCAGAACCGGATGTTGGTGTCATCTTGCAAGGGCTCTGAGATTAATTGAGAGAGTGTTAGAGAAGAACGTTGGTCCTATTTTGGTTTTAATTCTCTCAGGCCTGATTAAATTATTTGCTAGCTGTTTTCTTTCTTTTGAGGAGTCTGAAACATGATTGTTGGTGAATGTTTAATGAGGATAACGAGGAGTCACTACATTTTAGATAACTTCTAGCAGGGGAACCTCTGACTGAGGTCTCACAGTGGGAGGCCATGGGGGGTACAAACAGCATGGATGGGCTCCTTTGGAATGTAGTGTGGTCTAAGGGGGAATGGGACAGTGACGATGTGCTCACAGGGCCCAGGACTATGCTGATTTACAACTGTTGTCCAAGAGCAATTATGAATAGTACTGACTTTCCACTCAAAAGTCTCCTGGTTTTAGATGATGGATGACATTGTCATTCCATGAGGTGGCCAGGGAACCTAGAGAACTAGACTGCACTTTTTATGACTGCAGGTGTCACATGATCTCAAGGAGCCACTCTTGCTTCATTTGTGCACGAGGGGACAGTGAGCAAAACCCTCCACTCTCTTCCCAGCTATGAGATTCCCTTTATGCATGTTTCTAGGCACAGCTAAAGTGAGAAGACCTTGGTTCTGTCAGTGTTGAAAGATGTGTATTCACTGTGTTTGTTTTCTTTGCTTGTTCATGCCCGTAGAGTTATATTAGTTTCAAAAAAAAAAAAATCTTTAAAGAGTAAAAACTTCAAATTATTGTTTTTTCTTCCTTTGGATATAAAGACCAAAATGCTAGATAATGTCTGAAATAAATACAATTTTAGTGACTAACAAATCACAAATGACCAAGCATAACATTGGCTAATTTGACCTTAGCTGTATAAGCAACTTCATTGACTTTTTAAAAGAGTAGTTGCACAGAATGATACCAAAATGTAACATTTTCACCTTTTAACTCCCCTCTCAGAACTATAGGGCTCTCTGAAATAGCTTTATGTGAATTCTTTCAGACCTTGTAAAGACATGTATGACTATAAATGAATGCATTTGCATTCATTTATAGTCATACATGTCATGGTTTGGATGTGAGGTGTCCCCAAAAGCTCATGTGTGGGATAATGCAAGAAGGTTTAGAAGAGAAATGATTGGGTTATGAGGGCCTTAACCCAATCAGTGAATTGATCCTGTGATAGGGATTAACTGAGTGATAATTGAAGACAGGTAAGATGTGGCTGGAGGAGGTGGCTCAATGGGGGCGTGGCTTTGGGGTATATATTTTGTATCTGGTAAGTGGAATCTTTTCTTTCTCTGCTTTCTGATCATCATGTGAGCTGCTTCCCTCCACCACACTCTTCCATCATGTTGTTCAGCTTTACCTTGAGACCTGAGGGATTGAGCTGGGATTGAGTCCACGGGGACTGAGCCTTCTGAAACTGTGAGCCCCCAAATAAACTTTTCCTCCTCTAAACAGTTCTTGTTGGATTTTCATGTCACAGCAGCAAAACAGCTGACTAAAACAATACACATGTAATTTTTAAAATGAAAAAAATATCTATTTTCTATTTTTAGTATATTGCTAAAAATATTTCTCAGCCACCCTTCTCTTTCATCATCTATGAACCCAGCTCATTCTTTTCTCTTACTAGCTTGTGGTATTTCACACTGTGGATACATCAGAGTATATAAAAATAATCCCATATTGTTGGACATTTAGGTTATTTCCAATTATCTGTTATAATGATGCTTCAATGAGTGTTCTATGATCATGCACATCTGTTTTAATGTATATAGGGCTGTATATAGGGCAGATTTCTAGGAAATGAATAATTCATTTTAATAATTAAGACAAATTGTTATTTTGAAAGGCTCTTCTAATTCACATGTGAGATTGAGAGCACATTCTGGGAAATTGAAGAGAAATTTTGCTTTGAAACCATGGAGACAGGTGTCAGTTTATTCTGACATTTAGGTCTGGGTAGATTTTTTTTTCTTTTCTTTTTCTTTTTCTGGCAATGATTCCTTGACCTGTGCAATTGGATCAAACCAAGACCAAATTAAATCTTACTTATGTAGAAACTTGGTCTCTATGACCTTGCGTTTATCTGGTGGGTGATTTCCTAGGGTAAGCTACAGTTCAGCTCTGAATGACCCTGATGGGAGAACACTTTTATCCCTCAATCTATAGAAGCTGAATTAGGCTCACTGGGATTAACTGGGACTGAAGGACTTGTTCATCTACTTTAATTATTCTTCCAATGAGAGCTTTTTCCCAGACTGGATTTTGAATCAGAAGAAGAATGGAGGCTGGAAAGAGTGATAGAACAGATCAGTTAAAGATCTTATAGAAAAGGGGCTCAAAAGGGAAAGATCTAGACTAATGTAGGTAGATAAGATTTTATTTTATTTTTTATTTTCTAAGGAGTGTATGTATGTATGTATACATATATGTGTGTGTATATATATATATACACACACACACACACACACACATTTATACACACATTTATGTGTATGTACATCTACCTGTATATACACATATACATATATATGCATCTGTGTATATACATACATAAAATGCACCCATATAGGCTATATATGTACATATACATACATATACATCTGTATATATATATATATATATATATATATATATATATATATATATATATACCTATATATACACACACATACATGCACAGATGCATTTTAAAAATTTCAATGCAATTATTTTTCTGAGGCATCATGTCAAAAAGATGGAAAGAAAAATAGTAATGGCCTCCCTTGTTCTAGAACAAACAAGGCTGTTCTGTATTGAAACTTGCACCAAGAAAGCCAAAGTTAACAAAAGGATAAAAGCTGGGAAAATTGAGGGAACTGGCGAGCTGAAGACAAAGGCTGGGCAAAATGGCCATTGTGCCATCATTGTGTTCTCTGCTTCCCTCTAGTGGTCATGTGGGGGAGTTGAGTGTAGAAATGTCTCAAGGTCATCTTTTCCACAGCTAAATTGTACAAGAGGGGAAGTTGGTATTTGGTAGCCCTTAACACTGCCCATCTTGTCAATATCTTGCCTAGTGATGAGAGAACAAATGTTCTTTCAGGAAACAGCCAAGCATATGCTGCAATGGTGCTACCTAACAATAGAAAAGAATAAATGGGGGAAGCAGGATGCCTTTACTACTTATTTCAGTGCAACTCTTATAGGTTCAGCAATGATGGTTCCCAATTCTGTACCTAGTGTTGGAGACACAGGGAGGAATTAAACATGACTCCTGCCTTTGAGGAGATCCCCATGTAGAAGGCAGGATATGGGCAAAACAAGTTAGATTGCAAATTGCCATATAAGAGGCATTTGACAAGATGTTTGTTCTTGATAGTAATTCTCAAGTCAGAATGAGATGACTCACTGAGGATTTTCATTTGTTCCAAAATAGGAAGACATTTCCTTGTTCTGGGTAGAGATGATGGTACAGGGAATGGATAACGTTTTCTTTCTTCTCTCTCTTTTGTAAAACATTGAATTTGGGCTGCTGAGATGGCGCAACGATGACAGCTCAAAGTTTCAGTCTTGGTTTGAAGATGAAAGCCAAACCGTGTACATGAGTTCTTTATTCCTCTGCAAAATAAATTCCTCTGTGAACTACAGGGAAATAAAAGGCTCTACTGAGGGAGACTGCCACACTGAATGGCGGCAGAGTCAAAGATGGCCACCTGCCCCCATCTGTGCAGAGCACTGCCGGATCCTCCTGAAGGAATCTTTTGTAGACCCCTCCCCATCGTCAGTCCTTAGGAACCCTCTTTATTTAGGCACTTTAGACTTTGCTAAGGAAGACTCTTTCTCAGTTCTTTTGTGAGCAGTCTTTGTACTGCAATTAGAAGAATGAATCCTTTACTCTTTGCATTAGCCAAGTAGAGATGGCCCGAGGAAGAAGGTGGCATACCAGGGATAGGGCTCCTTTTCCATTATGCAGAGTAATATTAATGTGTGCAGGAGTGTGGAGATTTAGGCGGTTTCTGTCATCTTAAAACTCATTACGCCCCAAGTTTTCAGTTCTGTACATATTTCAAAGAAGTTGACACAGGTGCATTAAAATAATCATATTCTAGAGCTTATGTATACTATTATATTAATAATATGCTGCAATTATTATGACATAATTATATATTATTATTATGTAATAGTAAGAATAAGAAGCTTTGTAGGTGTTCCACATCTGGGATGATGGAACAAAATGGATTTTAACCTGGAATTTATTAGGAGACCAAGGGCTAAACCTCTTGGATACATTGTTTCTTTCTGGTATATCTATTCTGCTCCCACCCAGTCTTTTTTTCATCCACATTAGATTTTTCTAGGAACAGTCACCCCTGTTCACCCTCTGTCTCTGTGGCTCTAGAGTTTTCAATTCCTTTGACATGAAAACTATGACTGACCACCTAGAGTTCAACATACTTGGGCTACTGTAGTAAGTTCAGGGAAGGGCACAAAACCAGGGCTCGGTCAGGGCAAATGGGACTGTATCCTGGGATTTCTGTTGCAGCTATTAGGGAAGAAGCATTCTCTTTCTTCTGGAACAATCAAGAAGAGGGGACATAAATCTGGAGCTGCTGACGTCTTACCCTCATGAAGAGAGAGGTTACCCAAAGTGCAGTCACTCTAGAGGAAAGAAGAGAAATTGACACCAGGGTCTTAGTGACATTGTTTGAACTCCTGGATACAGCCATACTTGAAGCACCATATATCCATGAGTATTTTAGTTATGTGAACCAATTTGAACCATTTTCTTTTTGGCTCATGCTCAAGTCAATGGATCTTGAAGTTTGATGCACGTTGAATCATCTGAGGGGTTTGTTGAAAGGCACATCACTGGTCCCTGACTCTAAGTGCGAGTGGGGCCTGAGAACTTGTATTTTGAATGACTGATTCTCTGGGAGGTACTGATGCCTCTGGTCTGGAAACCATGATTTGAGGACCAATGACTTAGAAGCCTTTTTTGCTTTTTGCTGTTTATAACCCAGACAAACTTGAGTACTACCAGAAGATATTTTCTACATGGGTAAGAATCTTATTTTTAGAAGAATTAATAGAATAAGATCAAAGAATGTATTTTATCCTAGTCAACAAGCACTTAAAAAAAAATGTCATGGCCAAAGCTCGCAACTCTCGGGACCAATATGATACTTTAGGAGGTTTTCTACTCTGCTCCTACTCATGCCTGGGCCTTTTTATGGCTAAAGGCAAAGCCAATGGAGTATATGACAAATGAGCAAAAACAGCAGGACTAATACGTGTTTTGTCAAAGACTTAAAACTCATGCATTGAGAAAATGCACATTTTTTTTCACTCTGATCCAGTCTGTCAACAAAATGCTTTTCATGAGAAACATCAAAGCCATTTCATCTGCAAATTTCATTTTTTGAATCCCTTAATCTACACTGTTGACAAAAATTTCTGTCAAGTGCCTCAGACCATTGTATTAACAAATTTTATTTTGTCAATCATGATTTAGCCTGCTTGCAAATGCATTTTGTAATATTCCGCTCCATCCTGCAGGAAGAATACCTAATAGTCAATGCCTCAATCTTAATATTGAAAGCGAGTGAAAAGGGAAAGTAAAAGTAGTGTCGCGCCTGCTCATTTAGCACATCTATCTGACGTCCCTGTGCATTTTAAATAAATCCAGGTCATCTGAAATCTTCCCTGTGAAGGTAAGGAGATTGCAGTTGGTGAAGTCACATGATGATGCTCATGATTTTCCTTTTTGACATCTTGTCTGCTAATCAGTCTGTCTGACTTTACCTCCCAGTTGACTCTCTCTGGCTGGTCCTGGTGACTTGCATTACCATTCACAGTTCTTTCTCATTGGAGATCTAGGAGGATGGTATGTAGACTTCAGGGTCTTCTGATTCCAGGGTGTCCTCACCCAAATTACCATGCCATTATGATAAGGATGGTCATTGCTGTCTTCCAGAGATGCTATAAGAACATCTGATTGTTTCTGCTCAAGAGGAAGCTATGGCAGATGATCTCAAGCATGAGATGTCTGTTTTCTGCCTGGCTTATCTCTGAATTCTTGGTGACGGGATGCTAAGAAGGGGTGAAAATGTAGCTGAATTTCCTGATAGCCTCTGACATATGAAATGGCTCAGTTTTCTTCGGTACTATAAAACAAGAAAGTCATCAGCTGAACCCCCCAGTTCCTGGGGACAGTTTGCAGATGGTGATATTTCCTGCAGTGGATTTAGTCACCTTATACTGCAGAAAATGAAGGGTGTGCTGGGATAAATATTGGGCAATCTGAATTTGAGTCTTGACTCAAAATCTTAATAGCTATTTGTCCTTCAGAAGTCACTGGACATCTCTGTTCTTAGACATGTCCCCACGTCCACAATGGTGCTAGCAGAAGGGCTTGCCTTGCAGACATTCTGGAAAGATCAAAGAGGGAGTTTATGTACCAGAGTTTAAGGTGATTGTCAAATGCTAGATAAATGTAAGGTGGTGATGGATGTTGTTTCTGAGGACTTCTTTCATTTCAATTATCTTAGAGGAGGTTCTAGATTCCTCTCTATGGTGTAAGCCAATGACTGAGGGTTGTTATAATTTAGGAACTTTCTGCAGATTTCTTCAGCCTTCCATGTAGTCTGAAAACCCATTCTTAGGTAGTCTGTGGAGCCTGGCATATGAAGGAGAAGAGCTCATATATAAAGTGTGTTGGCAAATGTTGCTATATGGATGTCCTGTATTTAACACCTTGATGTATTGCATGATCATTGCAGGAAACAGAGATGAATTGGTTTGATGCAGGGATAGTTGAGAAGCCCACCCTTGAACAGCCAATGGAACAGAAGCATCACCTGGGTGTCTTAGGGAGGTCGGAGGCCCCACCAAGGCCCAGTATTGCCTTTCCACAATTTTGCTTTTATCCAGTTCTGCACAGGGGAAGACTCATTTAATATCTGAGAAATTCCACATCCCAGATTGTGCCTAAGGAAACCAGGAACTATAAACATGACATGGTGGCCAAGTTTGGCTGGCTGACTCTCACGGAAAAGTCCCTGTGTCCAGCATTGAACAGGGCCTCTGAGTTCTGCATGCTAGTGCACGTTCCTTCTTGACCCCTGTAAGACTCTTCTTCGGGCACAAATGCCCGGTTTCTGCCCTCACTCTTTCCAAACCCTTCATCATCTCCATGGCCACCCAACTTCAGGCTCCTCCACATGACAAGTGATGTGCAGTTAATAATAGATTTCCTGGAGCTCTCAGCCTCAGATTTGCTGCCTACGGCTAAGGGAATCGAGATTGAGTACACAGTTAGGGAGAAACAAATCAATTATAATAAGTGACAAACAAACAAACTCTCTTTTTTCTCAGAAGCCAAAGCTAATGGAGTGAGTTACACAGAACAGGGCTTTTCTGGGCTGGTGGAATCATCCTGAGGATGGATGTCCACAGACATTAGGAGGAAAAAGGCCTGGGGCAGCCTAAGGGTAGAGAGAAAAGCAAAGTGGTAGCCTCTGGCTGTGGGTTCTGCACATCCTATTGCACATAATTGGTTCTTTCCCAGGAAACATTTGCACTAACCTTTGACTTCTGGAAGCAGAGACGGGCCCACAAAATAAATGACTATATTGGGTAGTATGACAATCAGGACTTTTTAATCGCAAATGATGGATAATGCAGCCCAAACTAGCTTAAAGGAGAAGAAAAGAAAGAAATATGAAAGTGTCTTGGCTTACATATTTTTATGTAAGGGTAAATCTTTCTTTTAGGTGAAGCTGTACACAAAATCTCAAGCCACTACAGATGTGATGTCTTATTTTCATTCCTTTGCTCAGCTTTCTTTTTGTGGGACTCATTTTCAGATGGGTTTATTCTCATGGGTGCAAAATGGTTCTTAAGGTCACCTCCAACTAGTTTCAATCCTGGCAAAAAAAGTGCTTGAGTCTTTATTTTTAACATTCCCAGAAACCTCCCTGAGATTGAGTGGGATTGGGTGAATTGGGCCACCAGCTCATCCCAGAAGCAATAATTATGGTTGGCTTTTGCTCAGGTGGTGCACTGTACCCATAAGAGTCTAGAAAGCCTGAAGTGAGACAGGTTGGAGATTCAGTTGAAAATCAGAATTACTAGTGAAAAAGAAGGATCATGCTAAGTGGAAAAATTGCTATTTAACCTAAAAGCACTTTAGGATATTCAATGCTTGGAAGATGGTTTTAGGGGTTAGGGTCAGTTTCCAGCAATGACTTCCAGAAGACTCATACAGAATTGGCCTAAGTAGGGAATGGGGCCTCTGTTATATTCAGGAAGCTGGAAAACTGAGAGGCTGCTTGCAAAGTATTGGCTCCTGGCCATGCCACCTTCATGTAACCCAGGGACCAAGAAGCCACCATCAGAACCATTGGATCCAGTAAAATAGTGACCACAAATTTAGTGAGTTTCTTCCCTTTGTCTATGTTAAACCTGCTATAGAAAATCAAATACCATTATGATAAGTCCAGGCAGCAAAAGCAGTAGAAGAGTGCTCTCTGCCTCCTGGCCTTCTTCCAGATCTTGTGCATCAATTCACTATTCCTAAATGACATCGTCAACCTAAGAGAGAAGGGTAGCATTTAACTTCCTATGTCTGCAGCCACTAGAAGAAGGATAGAATGGAAGTTGAATGGCTGTCTCCATAACTATGATACCTCCATGCCTCCACAGTTGAGATTTGAATTATCCACAAGGTGCCTCATGGGCAGTTCTTGCTTGATCTTTGCCCCAGATAGACTTGTCCAGCTGGGGCAAAGCTATAATGCCTCATAGAGGAGAGACATGTATGCTAGACAGTCACTCATCAGAACCTAAATGGAGACAAAAACCAAGGATAGAAATAAGAGGGGAAGATCAAGTCTATGTAGTACCTAACCAGGGGTTGGCAGCAAACCATGGGGTACAGAACAATTTCAGAGGAAGCAGCACTGTGGACTGCTTTGATTATATACATATGTTTATTCTGGTTCTGGTGACCCAAACCTGATGCTAACATTGTATATTTAGAGTTAATGATTCCTCGTTTGGAGGATGCTTATTGGCCATGTTTTAATAACCAGTATTTCTTGTATGGGCCAGACACGGTTCTATGCCTGTCACAGAAAAAAAAAAAAAAATCCCGCTTAAGCTACACTGCAGTCCTCTCCAATAGAAACCATTATTCATTCACTCAACAAAGACTTGTTGAATGCATATTGTATAGAGGACCCAGTACAAGGTGCTGGGGTTGCAGCCATAAACAAAGAAGGCAAGGATCCCTGCTCATATGTTTCTTAAGTCCTGGGTAACTATTATTATTCCCATATAGGGACTGGAGAGGAACCCAAGGCAAGAAAAAGGTGACTCACCCTCTCAAGGTCTTTCAGCCCATGAAGGCATGGCCCGTGTTTGAACCCTGACAGTCTGGCTGCAGAGCCTGCTGGTTACTCACCTGCCACCTCTATTCCTCATGGCTTCCTTGGGGGAGGGTACCAGAGCAGGCCCTTATCTCCTTTTCACTGGTGGGTTGCTAGTAGGTTGCTAGCAGATATGGCCAGGCTCCCAGTAACAGCAAGAAGCACAGGTAGAACTCTGCACGTGTTCAGAGCCATGGTGAAGTCCTCTCAAGGACATGTTCTGCCCCCCAGGGTGTGACACAATACTACGTGGGAGCCAGAGGATGAGGATTAGCTCAGGGCTGGCATTAAAAAGATGGCAATGCTCCACACTCTGAGACAACTGCTTTATGGTTCTCTCATTCGATCTTCATGACACTGTGAGGTGCCTACAATGGCTGGACCCATTTTGCAGGTGAGAAAATTAGGGAGAAAATCAGATAGAAAATCAGGGAGCTGAGGTCTCAACCAGCTTCCCCAGTTCAAAGGCAGACTTTCTTCTGGCCATAGAGAACCTCAGTCTTTCCCTCATATGCGAGAAAAGGTTTGGGGAGTTGGCAGAGCAAAAGAGTCCTAATGTAAGAAGCATTCTGTTCTCATTTGTGTTGTCACAAAACAAGTTCAAATGCATGATCAAGACTAACCATTTGCCAAGGCCACAATGGGTATGTGTTCATTCCAGCACATGAGCTAAGATCAGGTAATACCAAAAAAAAAAAAAAATTTCCTTTGGCATCCTCCCCACACTGCACCCTGGTTGAGGCCAATTTGGCTTGCCTTGTGTCTCTGATTATTTGCAGTCATATTTCCAAAGAATATATTTTTTTATTACAGCAATAATTTCCATCATAAGTTAAATAATTTGGCACTCTGCCATTTGCATTAAAGGGAAAAAGCCCTGTACTACTTAAATTGAACAGTTTTGTGTCAGCCTCAGGAACTTTTCCAGTGAGGTAACCTCTGTGGGCCAGGCCCCTCATCCTTGGATCAAACTGCAATGTGTAATGTTAAGAGTAGGGCTTCTCAATCTGGGCACTATTGACATTTTGGGCCAGTTAATTTTAAGTTATGGGAAATCTGTATATTGCAATGTTCTGGACATTATATGGCATCATCCTTGGCTTCCTTTCACTAAATGCCAGTCCTGGCCCCCTAGTTGTGACAAGCAGAGATGTCTAGAGTTGCCAAAGATCCAAGGGGATTAGTGGGATGGGTGAAACACTGGGGAAGGGGGTAATATTAGGAGTCAGAGAGACTTGCATTCTGAGTGTAGTGCAGCTGAATGAACCTGGAAAGGCAACTGACTTCTTGAAGCTTTTAATATGCAATGGAATCAATAATGGTATGGTTGTTGAAAGGATTAGGCTGAAGTCACGTAAGAAATATACAAAACCAGGATTTGCTTTTTGTTCCCTAAAACCTGTCCATCTTCTCTTTGGACACATAGCCAGTCTATATTTCCAAGCCTCCCTTGCAGTAAAGTGGAATTTATGTGTCTGGGTTCTAGCTAATTGACTTGGTCCATAAACATTTCCCTTAGGTGAGCCTCTAGGATCTTTCCCTCTGTGTTGGCTCTTGTCTTTGACTTCATGGACCATAAGTACCTTCTCTACCCTGCTGCTTCTGTCTGGACTTTTTCTGTAAGAAATAAGCTTTTATTACATTTAGCCACTGCAATGTGAGAATTTATCTATTATAGCAGCCAACATGACACTAACTACTACATGTGCATAACAATACATTTGGCACATAGTAAGTGTCAATAGCTGTTAGATAGTATGATTAATACTAATAACTGGTTTTCTGAACCTGACAGACAACTAGAGATCAGCTCAGGGAAGAAATAGGAGCTGGATGGATTGACATATATCATAATGCGTTGCTCACCAAGTCATGAAATTTGATGGATGAGTCAGCATCGGCTCATGTCAGACATTCACAAGCAACACTGTGAGCCCCCAGAGCCTCACAAAAACTAGCAGCCTGGGTTCCTCCCACAGAATGGATCTTGCCCCTTGTAAGTGGAATCTAGTTTTGTGAAGTCCGCCCTCACAGGCAAGCACTGTAATTAGTCTATACAGGTATAGACTATGATGTAAGGGGCTCTGGGAAGGCCCCTTGAGTCCTTAAGTTTATTTCTTATCAAAACTAGAAATCCATATTTCTGTGGGGAGCTACATTTGAATAAAGTGCATTGAACAAACCCCAATAAGAGTTTAGGCTGGTAGAATAATAATGAACAGCCCAAGTCCCACAAGGAAGACTTAGTGGCTCTATTCTTTTCTTTTTTTTTCCTTTTTGTCCTCTACCATAATTCTGTCTTCCCTAACATTGAAGATGTGATGAGATTGTAATTCAGAAATACTATAAATGCTTCACATATTTTCTTTCTGTAAATATCTGTTGCTTACTGATTATGGTAGGTTGAATAATGTCCCCTGAAAGATACCCACAACCTAATTCCTGCAACTTGTGATTTTGCAAATATAATTATGTAAAAAAATATGAGGTGGGGAGATTATTTTGGACTATTCAGATAGTTTGAATGTAACCACCAGGTCCTAATAAGAAGGTGGCAAAAGGATTGGAGCTTTATGTGACAACGGAAGCAACAGGTTGGAATGATATGAGGAAGGAGCCATCAGCCAAGGGATGCAGGTGGTCTCCAGAAGCTGAAAAAGGCATGGGAACATATTCTTCCTCTGGAAACTTCAGAAGGAGCAAGCCCTGACAACCTTTTGAATTTAGCTCAGTTGAACTCATTTTTAGATTTCTAACTTGAAGAACTGTAAAGTAATAGGCTTATTAGAAACAAAATCAACGAGTCCAGTTTGGGTGAGGAGTCATCAGACAGGTCAGGATTCTCCTAATTGTGACAGAAATCTAACACAAACTGCTTCAGTAAAAAGGTGAATTTAATAGCTTTAGGTATACCTCTGTTGAAGAACTCAAGTAGCATCATCAAAAATCATGATTTTTTTTTTCTTCCAGAATTTTCAGGCCAATTGTGAGAAGTATTCCAATTGGTTGGTTTGGAACAACCTTTGGGATGACAGGAATTGTGTAGTAGGATTGGCCAATACTGGGCACACCACAAGGGTCCAGGTCAAGATGGTCAGCTGGTAAATGAGAACCACAATGTATACAGGTTGGATAATTATTCAAATACAGTGGAGGCTCTCTTTCCAGAAGAATGAAGAAAAAAGCACACAGTTAGATTTGCTCCTGGCATGACCACCAGAGTCAGTGAAGGGTTTGAAAATGACTCTAGCAAGTTCTAAGTGACTGATTAAAGAAACCCATCATGATTATCCCTCCATTTTCTCTTCATCCCAGTTCCTATGTCTGCATCTTAAAAAAAAAAAAAAAGCCATTGCTGAGAAGGGCAGGGTTTTCTCAGCTCCCAGTTGTGCCACTCATCCAATGATATTTTGGGCTAAGAACTTCCAAGAATCAACTCCTGGGCACAGCTCTTAGGGCCCTCTTTGCAAAGACTAGCTGGAGTGGATGCAATTAATCATTGTAACTATTTAATTTTCTTTGAGAGAATGTCAGACTTTTACTAAAGAAGCAGCGCTCCTGAGTTCTGGCAGCATTTTATACCTAGAATTAGCTCTCTGCCCCTTTTGCCCTGGCCCTGATCTTTCTTGCACATTAATATAGCTTATTGGGTTCCTGTGGCGTTGACCATGAGGGCCATCGAGTGAATTTTCTTCCACTGTGGTGCTGGATTAGGATAATGCCAGTGAGAACCTGCTGATTTTCTAAAAATGACTCGAAGAGCATGCATCTGACTCCATTAATCTTTCCTAATTTGTGCCAGCTTGTTACATTCAGGTTTGAAGCTTTTCTCCTTGCCTTGGTATTTAAATGCTCTCTGGTTAAGATCACCCCCCAGGGTGTGTGTTTGGGCTTGTGTGCATGTATGTGTGTGGTGAAGTGCTTAGCTAATCTTCCAGCTAGGCAAGGAAGCTAGACCTCTTGCTCCTGGGCCCATGGAAAGGAGATGCACTGCACTGGGAATGGGGTGGGAATGTGGATCAGGTGCTGCTGGGACACACTAGGCTCCAGGTGTGCGCGGGCTGGGCCTTGGGAAAGGTCTGCTCGTCTCTCTGTGTAACTTGCCCTTGTGGCTCCACATGGTCCACACCCTACCCATGGTGTGGGAGGAGCTAGTTAGTGTTAAGCAGCAAAGCCTGCTTCTCAGTGAGGAAAGTTCTGGGGAATATTGTTCTTAACCAAGGGGCCCACTTCTTCTTGAGGAACTTTCCAGAGACTTTTTTTTGCTCATCTATGCTAGAGATCTTCAAGAGGATAAAGTGTGTGTCATTTCTCAAACTTACAGCAGATCTGCTGTTGTAAGATGAGCTTCATGGCAGCCTCACTGGCTCATTTCGCAGGCATTTATTTGGTGCCTTGCCTGGACTGAGTTTTCTTATGGACGGACACAGGATGCACCACCTTGAGATCAGGCTCATCCCTGTATATTCCCAGCAGTAGCATTTCAGGGAATGCTTTATGGTAAAGGTGGCTATAGTCCATTGTATTTGCCTTGGAATAATAGGTTTCTGTTGGGTTTATTCCTTAATCTTTTTGTTCTTAAGAACAAATTTATAGACTAAAATGAAGCAATTTGAAAGACAGAATAACAGGTAGTATTTAATGTCATAGTATACACCCTTTAGGAAGAAGAGTCTTCTGTTTCATGGCCTTTTGTATTCTTGTGGGATGTAATATATATTTACTTAAAAAATATAAATATATATAATTATATAAACACAGTATTTCTATATAATATAAATATGTAATACTTATATGTAATAATATTTAATTTATATATTTACTTAAGAGTTTTATATACATATATTACTTTTAAGCTCCTTGCATTTTGGGATCATGGCCTATTTTATTTCTACTTTATTTCTCCCTTTTCACTAGCTAACCAATTTTAATCAGAAAATTTTTGGATTTTATAATGAGAAAAGGAAAGAACAAGAGTGAGGCTGGCTTTAGGTATTGCAGATCCCTGACCTCAAGCACCCTGAAGTCACTCTAGCGTCATGTCTCTGTCCGTCTTACACACACATGCAGGCATGAACATAGCCACATGTCCCCTCTTCTGTCACTTCATTTGCTTTTCCTGTAGTCACTCTCCTCTACCTGCTGGGGGTTAGAAAGAACACTGTGACAGCCACAGGGCTCTCTTCCAGCCACCTGACCACAGAATAAAGAGAAATCTGATCCTGGTCGCCAGTGAGACAGTCTCAGAGCAGGGTGGTGGTCAGGCCAAGTTCTTGCTGTGTGTTAGTGAGCTTTTCATTCACTGGGACAGATATCTGAGGAAAACAACTTGAAGGAGGAAAGATTTATTCTGGGTGTTAGCTTCAGTACACAATCAACTCTGGCTCCATTGCTTTGGGCCTGAGGTGAGGCAGAACATCATGGCGGAAGGGCACAGTCCAGGAAAGATGCTCAGGTCATGGCAGCTTGGGAGAGAGAGAGACAGAGGTAGAGATAGAGACAGAGAGGAAGGTGTGGGAGAAGGGAGGGGGAAAGAGAGAGAGAGGGAGGGGGAGGGAGGAGGGGGAGGAAAGAAGGAAGGGAGGAAGAAAGGAAGGAAGAGTGGAAGAAAGAAAAAGGGTCTGAGGACAAGAAATATGCTCCCAGGGCATGCCTCCATGACCTTCCTCCTCTTACCTCCTACAGTTTCCACACTTCCTAGGAGCCCAGTTGGCTGTCAATGGATTAACCCACTGCTGAGGTTAACACTCTCATGATCTGATCATTTCCCTAAAGCTCCACCTCTGAATATCGTTGCCGTGGAGACCAAGGCTTCAACACATGAGTCTTTGTGAGACACTTCATATCCAAACCATAACTTGAGCCCACTCCAGGCCATTTCTGTGAGCATAGATGTAGGCCACACTGGGATGACCTGCTGCCCAAGATCATGGCCTTGGCACGTATTCTCTTACCAAAAGGAAAATATGCAGAGCACGGTCAAAACAACTTTCCCTTCAGTTCCACAACCGCCCCCCCCCCCCAGAGTATTGAGAAGATTAGAGACACTGAGTTAGTAGTGGATGGGTAAAATAAAAAATGCCAGTTCCAGGATGTGGGATTTTGTATAATTGAATAATATGTTTCTCCCACCTGATTATAGTCTTGCCTCATCATAGGTGTTCAACAAAGGTTTGCATGAGAGGGAAGGTATCTTTTTTGGTTTAGCATTATACAAAATTTTGTTGCCTTTGTCTCATTTTGTTTGGAAAACTTTAATCTTAATATCTTTATACGAGTTTGCATTTTAAAGTGATTTTGGGGAGGGGTGATTTCTGACAAGTTTCTACTCCCCCCAAAGGTTCTCCCTTCTCATTCTCTAGTGCTGAAAGTGCGTTCTCATTAGACTCCTGGCTTTCTGGGTGTTTGATTCTTCACTCCTTGTCCTTATAAAGATAGCCGACCTCCACTTTATCACTCCTCTTAATGAGGTTCCACACGGAGATGCAGGTCTGCATGCACTCTCCTAATTGCAGCCCAAGAAGCTTGGTGTCATTTTATAGGCTGATGCCACATATAGGTAAGGAGGGCCGGGTGGTGGCTAAATAGTGACCTTGGGCTGGAGAATTACAGCCAGGGCTCTGTGGACTTCTCCTTTCTCTCTCTGTCTCCTGAAATTCAACTCAGTATGCTCTCAATTCTAATGGCTGTCTTATTAGGAAAGATGGAACTGAACACCTGCACGGAGGGGGCTGTCTAAACATATGGCCTCTGCCTCCAGCACAGGGACCATTCTGTCTGTTCTCTGCTTTTTTAAACCAAAGAGAGGATTCAGCAAGGTTGAAACAGAGAACAAAAGTACAGCTGTCATCCTCATAATAGATAATATATTTTGAGCGTTCATTACATGTCAGGCATTTTTTATTAGGGACTTTACAGATACAACCTGTCCATTCTTTAAATCAGCCATTTTGAGTGTTATTATTTCTATTTTATTTTTAAATTTTTGTTTGTTTGTTTGTTTATGGTACTGGATATTGAACTCAGCGGTGCTAAACTACAGACTCAGCCCTTTTATTTTGAGACAGGGTCTCCCTAAGTTTCCCAGTCTGGCCTCAAACTAGGCAATCTTCCTGCCTCAGCCTCCAGATATTGGGATTGTGGTGTGCACCACAGTATGTGGCTGTTCCTGTTTTAGAGTTGAAGAAGCTGAGCTCGGAAAAGGTAGAGTGAAGGGACTTGCCTAAAGTCCTATAATAAAGGTCAGACCTATTTAAGCACAGGCAGTTTGATTCGGAGCCCCTTCTACTCCCTTCACCCCTTCTACTATATACCCGTATCCTATCTGCATGTAAATGAGAAGGGAGGAGGCATTTGTGCTACTCAGTGCACTTGACAGTACACCCCAGATGAGGGCTAGAAGACTCAGGTGCTGGCATGATGGGCTCAATTTGCTGCAAAAGAAACCAAGATTGAGAAAGGAAAGTGGCAGATCTGGAATCTTAACTCCGAGGACACTGTGCTCATTCAAATTCCTGAACCCCAATGAAGAGTGGTACTCAAAGTGTAACCCTTTGACCAGGCATCTGAAAACCAGCTCCAGTGACTGGTGAGGTTGCACATTCTGTGAACCCCTGCTTGAGACATAGGGAACATCATACAACTTCCACAGGGTCTCTGGGGAATACTCATGCACTCTAGAGTTTGTGCAAGGGAGTTGGAGCATTCTGTGGTCAGTATTTTGAGACGCATATAGGATGATCCATCTGTAGGCAGCTGTGGCTTGGAGGAATAGAACTGGAGGTTCTGTTGATGCATGCAGTCTGACTCATTTCCATACAGAAGCCTCAGTTTCTTCAACTGCAAAATGAGCATCTGGCACCCACTTACATTATTGATAAAATTACATGGGTGAAACATAGTTTGTGAGCTGAAAAGTAGCTCTGTGCAGAAGTTAGTTGTTGGTGGCATACAGGAGGCTCTTGTATGGAATTTGTATGGATCCTGCTTCTATCCTCAGAGGCCATGTGTGGGGATGAATCTCATGACTCATGTGTTTTCTTTTCATTTAGCTCTCAGAGGTGGGAGAAATCCCAAGCACAGGTGATGGTGATCCCAGATAGTTGATGGGTGGTTGATGGAACCTACAGTGGCCTTGTTACCAGCTGGACTTTCTTCCTGCCTCCTGCCATCTCCATGCGGGTAGCTGTGGAACTACTTGCTCTCCTCCTCACCCTCCTATTCTTCTATCCCTTTGCATGCTGGTCCCTTACCATCTATCTCCATTATCATCCTATAGTATAAGTTTAGATCACAGAAGGGCAGAGCCAAAAGAGGCTATTGGAATAGTCAAGAGGTAAAATTCCTAATTTATCCAGCATTTCTCAAAGCCTGGTTCACAAACTACAGGTGAAACTTGGAATTCATTTAAGTGGCAAAAGGCATGTACTCTCTCTTTCATTTTAGTGGTGATGTATTTATGTGAACACATATTGGAAAAGAACGTTAGTGTTTTATTCATGGTAAAGAGATAAAATTTCCTTTAAAATATTCCCATAAAAATCATAACACAAAAGTTAAACCCAAACACTATGAAGACAGTGTGACATTATGATGTGTGATACATTTTAATTCTCCTAATTAACGAAAGAAGTAATTTGGGCCTAAGAGGGTGATGACCGCATCCAAGTCCTGAGCTAGGATGAACGTTAGGTCTGGGGCTCCTCTCCCAGGACTTTGCTCATCAATTCAATGTCAACTTCAGGCATTAAGTCAAATGTGATCCTAAAAGTAGACCAAATCCCTGCAAAATGCTCCCAAAGATAGCCTAAAATATACATTGAGAGATGATCCCTTTCTCATTTACTTTGGTTCTGTGTTTGTGGGTGGTCCCTAGTGAAAAGCAAGCCAAATCCCCAGTACCAGCTGGAATTCCACAGCGCACGTGCCACAAGGGGTGGGGCAGGGGGTGGATTTACCAAGGAAGTCTGCTCTCTCTGATGAGCAGGGACTTAGAACGGTGGCCAGGGCCATCACTAGCCTGTCTTCCAGAGTTCTAAACTGAAGCAGAGGCATTTCAGGGGCCTCTGAGGCTAAAGTGCATGTGTGGGCAGGTGGACTTTGCCCCACTCCACACCCTCTTTAATTTTACATAGTTTATAATTCAGAGTTCACAGAGGTTTCCACTTTAATGGGGGTGGGGAATGGAGTTTGATAGGAAAGGCTGGGAAATTGCTGGTATGGTAGAAGAAGCACAGACACTGGGGAAAGATGGTTCTGACTTTGGATCCTGGCTTTGCGATACATCATCAGTGAGATTGGGTATGAGTTGACTTACCTTTGTGAATCTCAGTTTCCTCAACTCTGTGTTTCTTAGGGTTTATTGTGAGTCATAAGTGAAATAACATACAGGAAAGCACCCTACATCCTTCCTGGCCCATAGTAAATGCAGAAGGAATTTCTGTTCTTCGTCACCATCACCACCACCACCACCACCACCACCAGAGTTGTCATCATCATCATCATCATGAAGTCACCTCTCTTCAGCTTATTTTTGTTAAAACTCTAAGCTAGAATTCCAGACTATTCTAGAATGCCTACTGTAGTTTGAATATGTCCCTCAGATTCATGAGTTACAAAATCTCAGGAAAAGCACAGGTATAAACCCAGGCAGCGACCTAGGGCACATATGTGTGCATGTATGTGTGTGTATATATATATATATATATGTCCATCTACATGCACATAATATATACATATATATTCATACACTCACATACATTGGGGTGCACTAGGAATTGAATCCATGGGCTTTACCAATGAGCTAAATCCTAGCCTTTTTATTTTTTATTTTGAGATAGAGTCTTGCTTAGCTGCTGAGACTGATCTCAAACTTAGGGCCCTCTTGCCTCAACCTCCTGAATAGCTAGAACTGCAGGCACATGCCATCAAACCCTATTGGGGAGTGTCTATTAACACAGGTGCAGAGGAAATTTCCATGGTGCTCATCTTATCAACCAGTCCTCCAGAATTTGCTTTCTTCCCCATTGTCTATGTTTTGGGGAAAGGAAAATAAATTTACTCAGGCTACTTATAGATTCAAGAGATTATTCATAATAGCCTATTTTGTTTTTTTGAATGAATTCCTGAGGAATCAGTTCCTGAGCCTGCAGTGCTAGGGGATGCTCTAGTGGTAATGGATTATCTGAAGTGACTCCTTTCTCCATCCTTCCTGTTCTGTCTTCTCATCCTTCAGCACTAACTCTCATTCTGGCCCAATTAGAAACACACAATGACTCATGTTCATGAAGTGTGTTTTGAACTTTAAGTCGCCTCTTCATATTCTTAAATCATTGCATTTAAGTCTAATTCAATAAGATTCTGTATTTCCTTTCACTTTAATCTGTGAGCTGCTTTTGCCTACCTGTTGCTAGGACAACCAGTGCCTGATCTGGCTTTCGCTTGTTGTCCAGGAGGAGGCTGTGTTAATTAACTCCCTGAAATTGCAGGCCAGGTAATCAATACCAAATGTATGGACTTGGCTGGAATGTTTTAATTAAATTTACAGTCATTTTATTTGCAGCTTCTTCTGCAATCTGCACAGTGGGCAATTGATTTTTATTTCAGATACAATGGCCTATTCTGTAGCCACGTCTTCCCTTCTCCTATGTGCTTTTCTCCATCAGCTGAACTGGTGTTAACTGAGGAATAGCCAATGCAAATTGTTAGCTAAAATAATTATAAAAGAAGAGATCAACCTTAAAATACCAGGAGGGTTGAGCTTTTGCCAGTTGAAGCACCCTCTGACTGGCTGGATAATGTGTGAAAAATAATCCAGAAGATAGGGATCAGAGAGATCCCATGGAAAATATCCCCTGATAAGGGGAAGAAATACCCAAATCACATGCTGCAACCTCCTTTGTGCTACTGAAAATAAAATATGCAAACAATCACCTTCCACCACCAATATCTTGGTAAAGTTGTGTTTTACAGAATTGTGCATACACCTCTTAGGAGAAACTTCCCTACATTCTTTAAGCATAGTTGATAAACGTTTGAGCTCCCATGACAGTTAAAACTCATACAGCAATGCCACGAATTCAAGTGTATCAACTTTTTTTTATATCTAAAAGAGAGGTGATGGATCAAACCCACCTCATAAATTGTTATAGGATTAACTAAAATCATACGCATAATGAGATATATTAGAACTTAAGTTAAAAACTCTAAGTTTTGGGTCCACCTCTGACACTTGCTCTTTCAATGACTTTAGGCAAAGTGTTTAGCTTTGAAGGGCCCCAGGCTTCTCACTTGTCAAATGGACATCTTGCTCCCTGTATTATAGAGTTATGCTGGGAATCCCGTGAAATACCTAATACCTAAGGCATTGGACCTCAGTGCCTGGCACAGGCATTACCTGAGGTCTTCTTGAGTTTATGTTCCAGCACACTACTGGGGGAGTTTTTGAGTTCTGGGTAGCTGGATAGCTTTAGCCAAGAAGTTCCCTTGGGGTATAAGGGACAACCTGTAACAATTAGTTGGTGTTATAATTTAAATGTTACATATAGGGTTAGTCCCTAATGTAGCAGTGTTGGATGTGGGGTCTTCAGGAAGATCATTGGATCATGAGCTCTAACCCCATCAGTGTATTAATCCATTTATGGGTTCATAATTCGATGACATTGAGAGGTGGTAAAAACCATAGGAGGTGGGGTCTAATTTGAGAAAATGGGTCAATGGGGAAATGCTCTGGAAAAATCCATCTGTCCCCAGCCCCTTTTTCTCTTCCCTATAACCATGAGGTAAGCAGCTGTACTCTAACTCTCTCAACCACATCTCTCTTTCTCACTACAGGACATAGCACAGGAGCAAGTCTATCATGGACTGGAAGCTTGAAACTTGATTTTCCAGGTGTTTTGTTACAGTGATGAAAAACTGAAAAACAGAAAACTGTGCTGAGATGTGAAGTCATTGCTGTGACTATTCCTGTCCATGTGGTTCAGAAACATTTGGAACTGGTTTGTGGGAGATGTTTGGAAAGGTTTGGAGATGCAACCTAGAGAAGCCCTAGGATTTTATAAGCATAACTTTATGGACAATTCTGGTATGAGCTCAGAAGACCAGAATGTTGACAGACCTCAGTCAGTAAAGACTATGCTCATGAGGCTAAGATTGAAATGGGGATTTGATTAGGAATAGAACTAGAAGCCATTAGTATTATGTTCTGACAAAAAAAGACTTGGTCCTTGCCCTGAGACTTTGTGTAAGGCTGAGTTTAAAGGTGATAAACTAATTATGTGGCAGGGGAAATTTCAAGGCAACACATCATTCAGGCAGTATCATGGATATTTCTGGGGGCTTTTAGTCAGGTATGAAGTGAGAATAAGAAGCAAGAAGCAGAGCAGAAAAAACATGGGAAACTTGCAGTTTGGCCAGAAAAGTGTATGTAAAATTTGGGCCAAGGAAGATATGGCTGCTGAAAAGAGTAGAACCACTAAAGGGAAGCCTAGTAGTTTGCATGAAGACAATATGAAATATACCTTGAGGTCACCTCAGAACCCATCCACTGCAGGCCCAATGATATAAATGTGTCAACTCATTTGAAAGACTTTGTTTTGAGAAAAGAGCACAGGAGAGCTCTGCTCCCAAAGGGTCACCTAGGAAGTTGTTTCCCCAGGAATCCTTTTCCATGTTCAGCCACGTAGTCACTAAGAGGCTATTGTAGCTACATTAAAGCAAACCCATCTATTGATTCACTGAAGATAGACCTTGGTTTTGTAGTTTTGGTTTTGGCTAAGCAGTTTCCTTGGGGAATTCTAGAGTTATGGGGTCATAGAGATTTCAAAGGAAAGTCTGGTAGGATAGGTTGTACGTAACAGGGTCAGAATACTGTGGGCAGTCCCTGAGAGGGTGGTATGTGAAGCTGTGAGAGTGAAGCCAAAGCTGTAATGGACACCTTAGAAAGTTAGAGATGATAGGAATGTGAAATATCTGCTGAAGAAAGCTGTAGGCAAGAGACAAAGCCAGCCCAAGAGATAGGATATGTGGGCTGCAACCAGCAAAACCATAGGGAAAGGGCTGCTCAAAAGCTCTGGAGAACAATCCTCACCACCACATTCTTCAGATGTCAGACATGGAGCTTCAGGACTTAATGATTTCCCAGCTGAGTATGGGTCTTGCTTTGGTCTCATTTCTTCTATGTTCCTATTCCTCACATGTGTAATGAAATGCTTACCCTATGTCTTTCCCACCATTGAATATTGGAAGTATGTAACTTGCTTCTTGATTTTTACAGGTGTTTCACAGCCAAGAGTTGCCTTGAGTCTTAGAGGAGTCTTTGGACCTTGACTTTTGAGCAATACTAGAACTGTTAAGACTATTGAATTCTTGGAGAAAGGCTGAATGTGTTTTACATTATGAGATGGGTATCAGCCTTTGGGATCCAGGGTCAAACTGTTATAGTTCAGATCTGGAATGTCTCCCAAAGATTCATGTGTTGAATGTTCCCAATGTAGTAATGTTCACAGGTGGGACTTTTGGGAAGTGATTGGATCATGATGGCCACAACTTCATCAGTGGCTTATTCACTAATGACATTATAATTTGATACTATTATTAGGAAGTGAGAGAAACTGTAGGAGGTAAAGCCTAGTTGGAGGAAGTGACCACTGGGCATATGTCTTGGAAAGGTGTACCTTGTCACAGGCAACTTCCCTTCTCTGTTTATGCTTCCCAGCAACCAGGAGGCGAACCCCTTTGTTCTGCCATATACTTCTGCCATGATGTTTTACCTCACCTCAGGTCCAAAGCAATGGGACCAGCAGATCATGGACTAAAACCTCTGAAACTATGAACTAAAATAAGTCCTTCCTCCTTTAAGTTGTTTTTCTCAGGTATTTTTGTTATTGCAATGAAAAATTCATTGCTCACTTGGGGTGATGGAAGTTTATGCCAAGTATCTTTAAGATCCCAGGAAGAATTAGAACCTGTCCCTCAGCCACACTAACACTCTACACTCTGTTTCTTCCCTCTTATAGGGATTTTTCTTTAGAAGTATCCCTCAAAAAGTCTTTATCTTCCTTATGGACTGGAATATGAGCAGAATTCCTGCTATTTTCTTTGTTTGCCTGACATTTCCACTTTCCACAGTGAAGATTCTTTTTGAAATGGTGAATTTCTACTGGACAAATTTCTTTGTAGCCATACTAGAATCAAATGAATTTTTTTATATGCTTCCATTTGGGTATGATCATACTCCTGTCCTCCAAGACAGGGACAGAGGCTGGCTCTGATGCCCCCAGCCAAGAAAACAACCAAATATGCCTAAAATAAGAACAATTCAACACAAAATTAGCCCTAGCAGGGCTAATGTGGCACTAAGACTTTTATGTCATCCAGTAGTACCAACTTTTATTTGCAGATAAAACTTTATATTATTTGAATACCTAGTAGGTATCATACCATATCATTGAAGGAAGGGAGAAAGGAACAATTCAAAAAGGCAAACATGGTTCCATATGGTGTTTTCAGGATGGTGGAAAGGTGGTCAACCTCTGACTCTAAGGGAATGTGTTTCAAAAACTCATTTTCTAAGAACAATGACGTGTTTAACTAAGGGCAGTATTGGCCACACAAACTTGGAATCGCCATTAGGGAATAAGTGAGATTTTCTTATGGCAAACACCTGCTTGAAAATCCTTTCTCTCTGACCATATGTTATGTTCCAAATAAACAGAAACTTATTGAGAATATATTAATTTCCCTTCAAAGGCAACAGTAGAATAGTGTATTGGAAGAGCTTCAACTAATAGGAAAAAAGTATATATATATATCCTCTGGTGAAAATAGAGTCATCATGTTGGAATTTGAGGATATTTCCTTTGACAATAAAATTAATCTTTTTTTTCATTGCTTAAGATGATTTCCTGATGGGAGACACTGTGTCTATGGAGATTTTTGCTAATTTATTTGAGTTCAGTTTGAGAAATGACTCCAGTTCATTGTAACTAGGGAATGGCTGACTCTCAACAACTGTTTTTTTTTCTAGTTTTTCTAATAAACACCTCCTTCTCATTCACATTTTTTTCCCCATTTTTCATGTTGTCTAGACTCAAAGACGTACATAGGCAGCAACTGAGGCCTATGAAAGAGCAATTATGATCCAGTGACCCTCTTGCCTGACCTTCTCTATAAAGATGAAGGAATGTCATAGGTGAAGAGGTGACCAAGAATGGCCAAGGATCTCTGCTCCCTAGAGACAGCCCCTGGAAAGACTTCCTGCATTAGAATTCTTTGTCCTCTCTCCTCTGCCCTTTAAAAGGCTTGGCTCAGGGATTTGTGAGATTTCTGAACTCTTGGGGAACTCACAGTTGGCTTTAAAACAATTCTAACAAAGCTGAACGCAGAACAAATTTTTAAAATATGACTTTTGGGTCCTTTGACTTGTCATTGCTTGTGAGCAGGTTTCCTTTTCATCCATACACATTATCTTAATATAATGATTATGGGGATTGCCATTTTCCTCTAATACTGCTTCCTATAGTGCAGGAGCTATGTACAGGAGTTATATACACTTACCAAGTCTGGTCTGCCTTAGGGCTCAGGTTGAGCTTAACAGTTGACACACTCTGTGATCCCTCAAATACAATACTGATCTGGGAGAGTTTGGTACAGTCTCAGTGTTCATTCTTTCCACAAAGCAGAACAGAATCAGTATAGACATGATAGAGAACATAGCACACACACACACACACACACACAAACACACACACACACACACACACACACACACCCCACATATGTATAAGGCACTATTATAAATCCTTAGGTAAAAAATTCCTGTAATTGTCATAGCAGCTTTTGAGAAAAGTACTATCATTATCCCATTTTTAATAAAAAGAAACCAAGGCAAAGCCAATTTAAGAAACTTGTTCCAAATTAGTTGGTGGTTAAGAGGAAGCATCCAGATTTAAACCTCAGCAGTCTGGCTTTAGAATCTGAGTCTGTGGTATTTCAATTGTTCCTACCCTGCTCTTGAAAAGATTCTGTAGTTTTTTCCTCAAAGGGGTTACCCTTTCTAACCTGACTTGTGTTATCCTTTTACTTATTTACTCATTTATTTGATTATTCATTCATTCATCCATTCAATTTCTTTTTTTTTTAACTTGGCATCAGCTGTGGTTTGGATATGAAGTATCCTTCCAAAGTTCCTGTGTTAATGCAGGACTGTTCAGAGGTGAAATGACCGCATTGTGAGATCTATAACCTAATCCATTCATCCTAATTTGAATGGACTGCCTAACTGTAGGCAGATGGGGTATAGCTGGAGAAGGTGGGTTACTGGGGGTGTGTGTTGGAAGTGTTTATCTTCCTTGTAGCCCCTTCCCCCTTCCCTCTCTCTGATTGTTGGCTGCCACGAATGGAGCAGTGGTCTTCCACCATGCCCTGCCACCATGATGTTCTGCCTCAACTTGGGCTTATAACAATGGACTCACCATGGACTAAACCTCTGGAACCATGAACCAAAGTAAACTTTCTCATCTCTAAGTTGATTTTGGCAGGTATTTTGGTCACAGCGATGAAAAGCTAATTAACCTAGCACCCAATATGTTCAGAATTCATGCTAAACTCCAACAGTGAATGGAATGGCTACAGGTCCTGCCTTCAAGGAACATGCAGTCTACTGGGGCAAACAGGAAATTATGGAGTAACTGGTATTTTATAATTTCTATATGCATTTTGTACCGTTATATTTGCTTCTTACCACTTTTTTTTTTTACATTTACCTATTTATTACAAAGGATGAAAAAAACCACAGTCAAATAGAAGTGATGCATAGGGCAAGAATGTTTCAAGGGGTGTGGAACTTCTTTACTCCCTGTATACACCACACTCCAGAAACCTCTGTGTTCAGCAATCTGGAAAGCTCATCTAAATTCTTCCTCTTTTTTAGCTTTTATGGAGTCTTTATTATGCAGATATAACTGATTGCGTCATTGGCTACTGGTGACCAATTCAATCTTTAGTTCTTCTCATTTACCACTTTGAGCAGTGAAGAGTACAAACAGATTCACAGAGAATGTATAAAAATGGGATAGGAACTGGGCAGGAAGAATGAAGTGGAGGTGGCTACAAGTCAGGAAAAGAAGGCCTAAGGCAGGAGGGGTATCTGGTTTCTAAGATGTGGTGTGCATTTCTTATATTAAAGAAGCAAATATGAATACAGTCTAATGATTGACAATGCTGGGTAATTTCTCAAAATTTATTTATAAAAGTAAAGAAAAAGAAAAAAAAATAAAAGAGTGGAATATTTCAGAATGTGACTTGTGTCTTTTAAATGAAATGGAGTTTGCAGAACTAGCTTTTAATATGATGTGGAGTGAAATGTGTTTATTGACCTTCTAGTCTGGGAGTAAGAAGTAGGTTAAAGGGAGCTTATGCTGTATCTTCTGCCTAAGGAGGAAAGCACTCCCAACATGAAGCAATAGGTCCATTGTGCCTGTGATTTGTGGTTGATGTCACTCCAACAGGTCGAAGAGGCAGCCTTTGACCCCAGATGAAGTCATAGCAAGCAGGTCCATTGTATCAAGGCTTCATTTTCCTGCCTTTTCATAAGAGTATCTTAGGGATGTGTTCCTCTGTCAGTTGTGGTGTTTCTAGTGTGATCCAGGAGATCTTCAAGTGATGGGACACGTGGCTCTTGACAGGAATTCTTCTCTGTGTAGTATTAGCAGATGGTAACTGGGAAATCATTTTTGGTCCATTCAGACTTACACGTCCAGGGAAAATGAAAGGGGATGACCCAGAATCACCCAGTCTATGGTATAGAGGGAAACTTCTAAGGCATCACCTGACTGCTGACTTTGTTCATTGAAAGCATTTGAAAGAATACTAACTCTATCTACTCATCATCTAAGTATCTATTATCCACCCCAACAAAGGGATGGATAGAGAGATAAGTAAAAGAAGATTTATTATGATAATGGACTCATACAATTACAGAGGCCAAGAAGTTTTCTGTATAGCATCTATAAGTTAGAAACCTGAGTGCTGGTGGTATAATTCAGTCTCTGTCCAAAGGACTGAGAAATAGGTACTCTGATGTCCAAGTGCAAGAGAAAATAAAGAGAGAGAGAGAGAGAGAGAGAGAGAGAGAGAGAGAGAGAGAGAGAGAGAGAGAGAGATAGATCACCCTTCCCTTTTGCTCTGTTCTGACTCTCAGTGGACTGGATGATGTCCATCAGCATTGGCAAGGGCAGATCTTTACTCATTCTAATGCTAATATCTTCTGGAAACACCTTCACCAACATAGGAAATAATGTTTTATTAGTTATCTGAGCATCTCTTAACCCAGTCAAATTGACACATAAAATTTTATAGACATATCCAGCTCTAGTGATTCTCACTTAGCATGTTTGGGACAGGGTCCAGTAACCTGCAAGCTGATGATTCAAAACTTTTTTCTAGAACACTCATCTCCCCTGGGGAGCTGGCCAAAATGTGGACTCTACTTTAGCAGGTCTGGGTGGGGTCTCAGAATCTGCATTTCTAATAAGTGTCCAGGTGACATTGCTGATCCAGAGGTCACCCTACTATTTTCAAGGAATTAGAAGAACCTTCTAACCACTGAAGTTACTTTTCAGTCATAATTTTAAAATATTTTTTCTAGAATTATGGAGTTCTCTGCCACATAATGTAGTTCCTACCATATGAGAGAAGTTGCACTTGTTAGAAAGGCCTTCATTTCATTGAGTTCAAATCTATGATGGTAAATTCTGGAAGGTAACTTTTTAAAATGTGAGCTCTGGAAACAGATGACCTAGTTTGGATACTGGCTCTAACTTTTGCTGGCTTTATGACTTTGGACAAACGTAGAGTCTTTCAGTGTCCATAAAAGGAAACAATAATAACTATCTCATAGGACTACTATGAGTCCATAATATTAATCCATGTTCTAATTCAATAAGATTAGAGCAATGCTTGACAGAGAGTAAGCACTTACACGGATTTTGTTATTGATGCAGCTTTAAGTCTGATAAACTCATTTTGACAATCATTCTGTTTCATTTCCTAATCTGAGGCATTAATAGACCAGGTAGCAATTCACAAAAACACCTCCAAGATAGGAGTTAGAATTTACTCTTTCAGGCATTCCATCAATCTTTGCAATTTTCACACCCCTGGTGGGTGTGTGTTGACATACATCTGTGCAATCTGATCTGTCTAATATAACTTTGCACAGAAATAAATGAATAAGGCATTTGGAATGTGGAAGAGGGCTTTTCTTCTCAATAACAATATGAAAATAAACTGTTGTAGTTTCATATTAAGCAGGAGAGTGTCAATCCCCTCCCCTAAAAAGTGGAATAAGTGAGAATTATTTTCTTCTTAAAAAAAACCTTGAGCATTTTTGGATACACAAAATACATTAAGAATACTATAAGATATACTCATGCACCTACCTCCCCACTTGAGAAATAGGATATTAGTAGTACTTAAAATCTCCTTGTATGCCCCTTCTCAATTGTGTCCCCTCTTTTTCAGAGGCAAATGTTATACAGAATTAAATATTCTCATTTTTACATATTTGTGTTATTCTTTAACCATAAACCTATATGATATCTGTGTTATTTTGCATATTTAAAATTTTTGTACTGTGTCTCCTGCAATTTGCTTTTCTCTCTCCTCTACATTAGAGTTGTGAAATTCACTCATGTGGCTATCCGTGGCTCTATTATTCATTTTCAGTGCCATAGAGTATTGCATTGTACGGCTGTAACCCAATTTATTTCTCATTCCCCTGCTTGACAAATTCTTAACTCCTTTTCAGTGGAGAATGGCTGTTTCCTCATCATGAATTCCTTCCTTATCTATCATTTATAGCATGAATTTTCTAGCTGGAATCTTCAGACTTGGTCCTGGAGTTCAAAGGTATTTTGTCTTCTGGCTTATGTAGCTGAAAAGTAATGAGTTTCAAAAATTTTTTTTGTTTGTTTGTTTCATTTTCCTTTCTTTTGCCTTTACTATACCTTGAAAACAGGTTCAGAAATCCAGTTCACTTCTTTGTTAGGTAATGTAAACCTCCACCTCCACCCATCTAACAGCTATTTCTGTTGATGAATGGAATGAGAAGAGTAATGGGTAAAGGAAGTGGTGGAAAGGTATTGGGTCAGAAAGGATTCTTGGTCAATATCTTAACATAATATCTGCCATACTGACAATGACAGTTAATAGATCAACACTGATTATTATGTGCTGTAATTGCTATTGAGTAATGTCCTGCCTTTCAAATTTTACTGCATACGTCTATCACCTAGGAATCTTGTTAACATGTAGATTCTGACACCATAGGTCTGAGATACGAGCTGAGATTCTGCATTTGCAGTAAGCTCCCAGCTGATGCAGATGTTGCCAGTCCTGGATCACACTTTGAACAAGAAGGGCGTATGGGCAGAACACACATTTGGCTCAGATCTGAGTTTGAATCTTAGCTCTCTTCTTTTCATTATTCTTGGGGGACCTTGGGAAAATTAGCTTCCAGCGCAATGATGCCTATTCTTGCTCTACATTTTATCTACTTGGGATATATTTAAAAATCAGATACCAAGGTTTCATCCAAAATCAATTAAATCAGAATATGTAAGGGTGGTATGTGTGTGTGTGTGTGTGTGTGTGTGTGTATAAATAAATAATAGTAGTTTTAAAAGCTATCTGTGTAGTTTTGATGTGTAGACAAGGGTTTCAAATCCTTTGTCCCAGGAAAAGTGTTCTCAAACTTTGCCTATAGAAGGAATCACATGAAAGCCTTGTTAAAACATAGGTTGCTGAGTCCCAGCTGAGTTTTAATTCAGTGGTCTGGAGTTGGACCTGAGGATTTGTATTTCCACTTGGTTTGATGGTGATACTAATGCTACTTGTCCTGGGACAGCACTTTAGCTACTATTGTTCAAAGGACTTGAGTTATTAATAAGATGGGTATAAGGTTACCCACCTTTCATGGACCATTGTAAGATCACTGATATAAAGCAGTATGATGCTTACCATGTGGCAGGTAATCAAGAAATGATTGTTTTTTGCTATGGTTGCTAATAATTGCATTATGTCTATGCTTGAGTCAGTAGTTGAGTTAATCATATCTTAGGCCGATGGTGTCAGAATCTACATGTTAACAAGATTCCTAGGTGATAGATGTATGCAGTAAAATTTGAAAGGCAGGACATTACTCAATAGCAATAACTTTTGATGGTTTACCCATAATATTGGTTAGGTTATTTCACTTAACTCCTTCGCTTTCAAATTTCCTGAGGAATCACTTCCCAATGTGGTTAAAGAGACACTGTTACCGCTCAGAGATATTTAACCCATGATCTGGCTGCTCTGGAACTAGCTTTGTTTGAGATTTCCACAACACCTGGAGCCACATCCAAGAGTCCACTGGTGACTGCTTGTACACAACTCACCCAGTCATGCCTGGTTATCCATGATAACTCCTCATCTAGTCCTTTTTCTCCAAAAAGAATTCAGTGGCCCGCACCTTCCTTATGACAGAACTGGAGTCCTCAGGACCTCAGATTGTGTGAGACTTGGTGGTCTCCAGAAGCACTGGTAGAAGAGAATGGGAGGGGGTTGGTGTGCCCCCTCCTGAGTCTTGATGCTCTGTCATGAACACTTTTCCTCCACGGCGACCCTGGTACATGCAATAACTCCATTGTGATTTTTCTCCTTTTGAACACTGTATTTCCACACAGCTCTTTCCCAGTGAGAATGGTTCCCAGGTGGTATTCTGGCCCAAACTCTGCTACTTCATTATCGTCTTTGTTAACTGGAGAATGCTGCCCTTCAGGTTCTGCAAAGGAGCACATCATTCTCGCTAAATTCACTGTGTCAAAAATGACTCCTTGCTGGGCTTTGGAGCTTCGTTGGTGAACTGCAGCTATTGATCTTGCTTCCAGCATTGTGAATAATGCAGACAATACGGTTTCTGGGTGTCTTCTCTGAAAACTGCTAGATTTGGACTTGAGCTTGATGCAAACTGCATTATAAACATGCCAAGCTTTTACTGACAGCACTGAAAGTGCTTTGGGATAAACATTTGTGTTTGCTAAAAATGTCTCTAAAGATTGGATGTATTTCATCAAAAGATTTATCTGTGCATTTCTGAGGGTCTTTTTAAAGCTTTCCATGACCCCATAGCAATAATTCCTTAGTGACTGATTTATCAGCGTCTGGTACATTTCTAACCTTCAGCTTTAAAAAAGAAAACTGAAATTAAAAGTTAATTCTTATTAAAAATTGACAGGCGCTTTCTGAGAGATAGAAGGATTTCATTGACAGGGTGTTTTGCTATAAATTGGAGTTTGGGGTTTGGATGTGATTATTTTGTTACCTCTTTATGTTTCTTAGCAACTCTGGATTTGAGGGGCAGATCTGTTGCCTAAGAAAAGATAGTAATTATCACTAAGCAATTGCTGGGTTAATTAGGTCTGTCAATAATTCAGAGGGCAATTGGAGCAAAGTTGAGACAGGTTTAGAGCCAAGGCTTGTTGCTGTTTTGTGAAACAGTCTGAAATAAATCTCTCTTAGGTCGATAAGTCTGACTTGGATAATGCTCCTCTTTTTGGAGTTGACTTTAGACAGCTGGTTCTAGTAAAAGCTATGTGTTTATTAGGATCCACTGGCCACTGGACATTAAATTCTTCCCTAATCTAGAGTAGAACCTAAAACAGGAGGAGGAAATATCCATTAAGGAGAGATTAATGTTGCATGTCTATTTGAAAACACAGTCTGTGGCTCTGTGATTATAACCAATGTTATGGGAACATTTTATAAATGGTCTTTTAATGGAGATGATATAGTGCTGAATAGAATATATATCAGTATTGATTTTTTGATATGTATAAGAAAGATGCTCTTATCCACCGATACTAATCAGAAAAAACAACCATGATAATAATATTCATTCCTAGGAATTATATTATGTTCTATGTGCCAAGTGCTCTGTTTATGCCGTTTCTGCTTCTTGTAATGATAACCCATAAAGGTAGGGATCATTAGCACATTTTTTTAAATGGAGGCACAAAAAGGTGAAATGAGCTGTTCAAATTCATGTAGCTGATAAGCAGCAGAGCTGGAATTGAAATCCAGACCGTGTGGCTCCAAACTGACTCCTATGGAGGGGGCAAGTGGTTCAAGGAGACAAGGGTCCACAGGAATATTGGAGATTCCAGAGGGGACATTTCAGTTCTAATAGAGCACTAGGGTAAAAGTCTGATTTTTGTCTCTGAATTTGTCCACCAGGTAGGACTTTTCCATGATATTGTTTTTTGTTTTGTTTTTTACACATGTGCAAGGGAAGAGTAGAGACAAGGTTTGGATTTGCTGAACATCTATTATAAACCAGGAAGTTACATGAGCAATTTACATATATTAAATAATTTCATTATCACAAAAAGTTTGGAAGGTAAATTTTCTTATTCCCATTTTATATATGTTGAAATTAAAGTTTAGAAAAAAAAACCCATCTTACACAAAGTCATATGGCTAAGCAGTTACAAGAAGGATTTAAGCTCTAATTTTTCTTAGCTGTTTATAAAATAAAAATGGCAGAATAAACTTTCTTGGATTATTATTATGTGTGCTCCATATTTGAATACTATAAATTTTGCAATTGTAGGGGCATATTGAATTACTTATACTCATCTTTCATTGTATTATCTATCTACTCATTTACTTACAATCTTCTTATTATTTATAATTTTAACATAAACATAGAGAAAAGTGTTGTATATATTTTTTAGACATTCATCAGAGCATGTTGAAGTCACCTATGCCACTTCTACAATCTCATTCTCCTTCCTTCCCTTCAGATACGTAAACATTACCATGAAATATTACAAGTATACTCTATTTGCTCTACTGTACTACATTTACCATGTACATACTACATTTATAAAAACACAGAATTTTTGTTCTTTTAAAATGTTTATAAATGGTACCCTATATTGTGTATTATTTTGCAACTTTTTTCTTTTAAAATGAATATATCTGATATTAGACCATCCTTGAATTCCTAGCATAATTCACCATGTTTAGGAAGGATTATTATTCTTAAGATAAACTGCTTAATTCATTTTGTTAAAATTTCATTGGTAGTTTTCTTTAAGATTGGTCCATAACTGACTTTTTCTCACTTATTCCTGAAAAATAAGCCCTAATCTGACTTTGTTTACTTATTTTTTTTTTAAAAATCAGCTATTTAAAATTTTTAGAAAATTTTCCTGGGAATAACAGCAAATTAAAAACAAATTCAAGAAAACCTATTAAAACTTGGAAAGAATAGTGAGAATCTGTAGTATTTGAGCCATGACCCACTTCTTCCCTCTTCCTTCCCAGCTTTTCATGAGAAAAACTCCATACAAGACAGATGCAGTCAAGGACACAGGACTCCTTATTCCCAGAACTACAAGTCTAGAGCTAAGTCTTTCTGGAAAGAGCAGGATGCTGGCATTTCTTATCATCACCAGCTTCTTGCTGAAGAGGTCAAATTCCGGGTGAGTCTAGCAGAGGTTTGCAGCAGAAGACCAAGGTATGGTCTGTGGTAAAAATAAATAAGTAAATAAGTGAATAAATAAATGATGAATAAAGAAACAGTAACCAATACAGATGTTTCTTCCTTAGCCAAGAATTACTGACATATTGAAAAATTGTGCTCTATGTGTATACTATGAATTGAAATGCATTCTGCTGTCATATATAACAAATTAGAATAAATAAATCAATAACAGAAATGAATATAGCTTTAAACTGATTGTGCTGAAGAATGACCCTAAGTTGTAATTTTAGACTCTCTCCCCTATTCATAGCGCAGAGGCTTTCTGAGAATAGAGGCCCCTGTCACATTCACCTCAGCTCATCCCTGAGGTTGAGTTTCCATGTCAGAAAAGGCCAAGCAGACCTTAGACTACTATCCTAAGCAGGCCCTCAACCCTGTTTCCTGTTCTGGAGTTTGTGGCTCACAGATTTTACCCAGTAGCAGAAGCTTCAGAGTTCTCCTCAGGAGAGCTAACTTTATTTGCAATGGCATTTGAGAGAAGTTCAAGACTAAATGTGCTCTCAAAATCAATGGAGGTTTGAGAGGTGAAAGCAACAAGCAAAATACTAGTCTAGCTAATTTACCAGAGAGAATTAGGGAAAGAGACAGCTAACAAGAGCCCTCCCAGGGTCAGAGCAAACCTCCAATATCAAACTCAAACATCCATAGCAAGGGATCCAAAATCATTGGATTAGACAGAGAAAATTTATGCTCCAGGGCAATGACAAAGAGTAGAGCAACCATCTGGCAATTAGTGGACCTTACTTCCAGGTGTGATCAGGAAAGGGGGAGTGCAATGGAAACCTGATGAAGTCACTGTCATCCCAGGGTGGTGGGCAGAATTAGTTCTGTGTTCCCTGGGGAACAACTTCAGAGGCTTACCACTACAGGAGTGGTAAAAAGAATGGACTTCACTACAGTAGTCCAGCCATTCACCAATAAAATGAATCATGCCCCAAGGGCAGGGCACTAGTACCCAGAATTATTACTGAATATCTAAATGTACCATTTAAAAAAAAGAAATATGATTCATAAACTAGAAAAGGGAAAGCCTGTGGAAAGAACCAGATGTCAGATTGAACAGAAACATTTCAAAGAAGTTATTTTAAATATATTCAAAGAACTACCAGAAAACATGATTAAAGGAGTGAAGTATGATGCTAACATATCATAAAATAGAGAATATTGATAATGAGGTAGACATTTTTAAAGGAGCCAAGTAGAAATTCAAGTTGAAAAATACAATAACTGAAATAAAAAAGATCATAAGTGAGACTCAACAGTAGATTTGAACTGACAAAAGAAAAGAATTAGTAAGTTTGAACATTGGTCAGTAAAAATGACGTAATCTAAAGCACATAAAGAGAAAATTACAAATAAAAAATAGAGATCAGAGTATATCAATACATGCATAAGATTATTAGAAAAGAGAAAAAAAAAGGTGGAAAAGTACTTGGAGAAATAATGGCTGAAATTTTCTCCATGAAAAAAAATTAATTGACACATCCAAGAAACTCAACAAAATACACTGGGATAAATGTAAAAAGATCCACATAGACATATCATAATGTGAATATAAAATCCAAAGACCAAGAGAATCACAAAAGCAGCAAGAGAAACTGATTTACCATGTTCAAAGGGTACTCAATGAGAGATTAAAGCTGGCTTCTCATCGAAAAGAACAACAATGAGATGACATATTCAAAGAAAAAAAATAAAACATAAAACAGACTATTCTATTTTTTTTTTTTTGGCAGGGGTGGGTAGTATTGGAGATTGAACCCAGTGTCAATTTACTAAGCCACATCCCTAACACTTTTAAAAATAATTTTTCTTTAGGCAGGGTCTTGCTGAGTTGATTAGGGCCTCACTTAATTTGCTAAGGCTGACCTTGAGTTTGCAATCCTTTTGCCTTAGCCTCCTGAATTGCTGGAATTACAGGTATGAACCACAACATCTGGCTTCAAGCTCTATTCATCAATAATTTTATGCCCAACAAAACTATCTTTCAAAAATAAAGATGAAATAGAAACATCCCTAGTCTTTATTAAAATACAATAAAGATACAAAGATAATTTCTTATCTAACTATATAGGAGTAAGTGGAACCTGACAGTTTTCTTTACTAACAGAATCACCTTGTAAGAAACATTAAAGGGATTTCTTCAGAATGAAAGCAAGTGATCCCAGACAGTAATTTCATTTCATGAGAAAACAAGCAAAAAACAACACCAGTAAAGGTAATTCTATAGCTAGAAAAGACAGTATAAATATATATCTCTTTTTCTTTTTTTTTTTTTTTTGGTAAATTAGCTAGCCTAGTATTTTGCTTGTTGCTTTCACCCCTCAAACCTCCATGTGTGTGGATTATGTTGTGCATAGTAGCCTCCTAAGGGGAAGGGGGTGACACTGTGAGCTCCCTGTCAGGGATTGATCACATGATGCAGGTGCGCCTCCCCCTCTGCCTAAGATCCCACACACCACCTGAGATGGGCGTGACTTGCCAAGATGTCAATCAAGATGCTGCCCACAAGACATCACAAAGCAAGACTCCACCCTTAAAACCTTATCTCTCTCTGATGTCCCCACTATAAAATAAATAAAAAGTGAGCACGTGCTCTCTTTACAGCGTGAAAGTGTGACACTTAAGGTCAAGGAGCCGTCGAGCCCTTGATTCCAAAATTATTTGTGTTGTGTGATTTTTTGCACCTTCTTCTTAGCTTAATGTTGCAGCCAGCCTGTTTAAACCCAGTTTGTCTCATCTGCAGGGGTCACAGTCGAGAGGAGGCACACTTCAGATTCAGTGAGACAAATATACTGAAAGAGAAATGATGGGAAAAAGATATATCATACAAATAGCACCCATAAGAAAGATGGCTATACTATTACTTGGCAAAATAGTTTCAAGCAATGTTATTAGAGAAAAAGAGAGTAATGATGAAAGAGCCAAGAAATCAGGAAAATATAAAAATTACAAACACTTGCATCTGATGGGTACTAACTGAAGTCCAAAATCTAGCAAGGCAAATGTCATTGGATCTCAAAGCTCAAGAATGATCTTCTTTGATCTGGTGCCCTGCCCTCCAGGCCCTCTGGGATAGCAATATCACTTCTACGGCTCTACAGAATGACCTTGACTTCGAGGTTCACTGAGGCAGTGTTCTTGCCTCCATGGCTCTTCTGGACAGGGGTCACACTCTTTGAAACAGGGAGGAAGCAACTTTGAAATTGCACCTGAGGAGGGAGTGGGAGCACTCATGTTCTCTGAACTAGCTTTTCTTGCAACTGGACAGCTCCATGGTTCTATCCTGCAGGTTCCAAGAAGTCAAACAGTCTTCCTTGATTTCATTGTGTTCTTGATGTCTCCATTAGTCCCAGCTGGCAGGATTTCTGCTGGTAAAATTGCATCTCTGTTCTTGGCTTCTACTGAGGCAACTGATTAAATTCATGGCTCATATCCCTTCTGATCTACTCATCAAATAGTTGTGTAGACACCCCTGTAATGTTCTCTTCCAAACAAGTGTTTTCTCATTGTTCACAATATGAATAGGCTGAAAATTTCCCAAGTCCTCAAGTTCTGGTTCCTTTTTGATTAATAATTGCTTCTTTGATTTACCTCTCTCCTCATCGTTTACTATAAGCACACAGAAGTATCCATGCCATGCCTTCAATATTTTGCTTAGAAATCTCCATCGCCAAATATATAATTTCTGTTTTCCACAGAACACAATTAGGTCAAGTTCTTTACAACTTTATAACAAGATCTTTGCAACTTTATAACAAGAATCTTGTTTTTTCTTCCGTTCTAATAATCCATTCTTTATTTTTTTTTGCCTGAGAGGCACCATGATACTTACATAAGGATAGATATATGGATTAATTGAAAAAAATTGAGACTCCAGAAACAAATCCTCATGTTTAGACTAAAATGAGGTTCTAAGGAATGTCAAATCATGCCAGTGGAGGAAAGAATAGTCACTCAAACAAATGGTGCAGGGGTAGCAGGATAACCACATGCAAAAGAAAGAACAAACCTTACTTCCTACTTCCCATCATATACAAAAAGGTACTCAAAGTAGATCAAAGACATAAATGTAAGAACAAGAACTTTAAAACACTTTAAAAATGTAAGAGTAAATCTTACCCTGAATTAGGCAATGCTTTCTTAGGTAAGGAATGATAGCACAAGCAATACAATTAAATAGAAATAAATTGAACTTTCTCAAAATTGTGCTTCAGGCCTTGGGTTGATCCTCATCATGACAAAACAGAACAAGACAAAACAGCAACATCAACATCAACAACAACAAAAAAATCAATATCCCTAAAACAAAGAAGGAAAGAGAACACTGGGTTCAAAGGATGCTGTCAAAAGGTAGGAGACAAACCAGAAAATGGGAAATAAGTGTATACACATCTTATATACATTCCTAGACTCTGTATCTAGAACATATACAAACTTTCCAACTTAATAATAGAAAAACAAATAACCCAATCTAAAAATGAGCTGAATAGAAATCTGTCAATAAACGATAAACGACCAATAAACACATGGAAACCAACTTTGACATTATTAGCCATTAGGCAATGCAAATTAAAACCACAGTGAGGTACCACCTCACATCTACTGGGGTGGCATAATAAAAAAGACAGATCATGACAATTATTGGCAAGGATGTAGGGAAATTGGAACTCTCCTACAGTATTAGTGGGAATTAAAAAGGAATGGTAGAGCTACATTGGAAAGCTATCTGGCAGTTCCTCAAAATGTCAGAGAACACATGATCTCACAGTTACATTTCTAGGTTGTTATAGTTTGGGTCCAAAATGTCCCCCTCCAAAGTCCATGTGTTGAAAGCATGGTCATCAGTGCAGCAGGGTTCAGAGATGGGGCAAGTGATTGTATCTTGAGGACTGTAACCTCATCATTTGATGGATTAATAATTTGAAAGAACTAGGACATGGAAGGAGGAAGTAGGTCACTGGGGATTTGGCTTTGGGGTCTATATCTGACTCCCAGCCTCTTGATCTTTCACTCACTCACTCTTTCTTTCTGCTTTCTGGCTGTCATGAGCTGAACAACTTTCCTCCACCACACCCTCCACCATGATGTTTCCGCCTTGAAGCTAGTCAACCATGGACTGGCGCCTTTGAAACCATGAGCCAAAATAAATCTTTCCTCCTTTAAGTTGTTCTTGTCAGATATTTTGGTCACAGCAATGAAAGGCTGACTAATGAATAGGTTTATATGCAAGCTAAATGAAAACATATGTCTACACAAACACTTACAAGAATGCTCTGGATAAATCTTGAAAACATTATGCTAGGTGAAAGAAGCCAGTCACAAATGACCACATGTTGAATGATTCCATTTATGTGAAGTGTCCGGAACAGGCAAATGGATACACAGAATGTAGATCAGTTGTTGCCTGGAGTTGAGCAGGAGGGGAGTAACTGTTAAAGGGTATGGAGGTTTTTTTTTGGAGGGGGGCGTGGAGTGATGAAAATATTCCAAGATTGATTGTGGTGGTAGATGCACAATTCAATACAACAAAATATCATTAAACTGTATGCTTCAAGTGGGTGAATTGTGTGGCATATGAATTTTTATTTAATGAAGTTGTTGCCAAATAAAAATAAATAAATAGATGCAAAGGAAAAAGTTAATTAGGGTAACATATCCTTACTGCTAGCCTCTGATACTGTGAAGCAGGACTGATCTTTTCATTGTAAATGGGAAAACAAGGGTGGGATGTTGGAGAGGGCTTGGTGTCCTTCTAGGGAAGAGATTTGGTTTTTCCACCAGACTAAATTTATTTGATGATGATTAGCTTATTTAGATGTCTTCTTGAGTTAACCGTGATTAACTTTTTTTGCCCTAAAAGATTATCTATTTCAGGTAACTTTAAAAAATATTGGCATAAAGTAGATAGTTTTACTTACTTATTTCAAAGTCTTGGTTACTAAATCTATTTTTCAACAAAAGTATCCAGGGCTTCATGGACAAATGGTCCATTGCTCAGATCAGCTGGGCAAAGTATAAGACGAGCCTGAACATGTCCTGGTGCCGGGAAGTGAAGATTTACCAAAACACTGATGGAGCATACTTAAATTCAGAGACTTTTCAAGGAGCTCTGAATAGCACATGGGGAAAAATTGGGGTAACTAAATAACAATGGTACTGGGTGATAATGCATAGAATAAAACCAGTATCCAAGATCATGCTGATATGAATGAATTATTATATGATTTATTAAATAAATAAGTGGAGGAGAAAAGATAACTTTTTCTCAAGGAAGATTTCACTTAATAAATTAATACATTTCAATGAATAAAATAAAAATGAAAAGTGAATAATGCAACAGAAAATCACAGTTTGGCAAAATGTGGGGAAAAAAAGAATCGTCAGCAAACATTAACATTCATGGGAGAAATTATGATACTAAACAAGATATTTGCAATGTTTTGATGGGTTTCTCTACAAGATAGTTATTGGCTGCAAAGGGGTACAGATAATACAACTGTGGAGAAACCATCTTAATCATCTTAACCAAATGCTGAAAATGAACATCACCAGAAATGAGATGTGTTGACATTCTAATATAACTGCTGTGATATGGTTACCAAAGGTGCATAACTTGAATTTAATCATTAAGAAGCAGCAGGTAAACTCTAAGGAATATTTACAAAATAACTCCTCTAAAATATCAATTGTCAATAACCAAGGACTACGGGATTAAAACCTTTCAGAATGGAGCAGAATAAGGGAGACCTAACAAGGAAATGTAATATATGAGTATGAATTAGATCCCGGTCCAAAGGATGTTTGTAGGGCCATTGGTGAAATTCCAATAGGTCTTTAGATTAGTTAATGATGTTGCAGATTATCTGAATTTTCTGTTTTTGCCCAATGCCCTGTTGACATTTGAAAGATGTTTAACATTTGAGGAAACCTGGGTAAAAATTATACTGGAAGGCTGCACAATTTTTCAGTATTTTATAAATCTGAGGCTATTGTAAAACTAAAAAGTTTAAACCTTTTTAAAATGTAAAAAAAACTATCTTATCTTTTGATTGGTAGCCTTTTAAATTTCCAATATTGTTGTGAGTGGCTTTTCTCTTAATATCTTATCATAATTTTTAAAAATTTAAGTCCCTTCCCAATAGCTTCAGCTTTTATTTTTGCCATTGTTTCTGACTTTGTCTGATTATTCTCCTCTCATTAATTATAGTTCATATTTATTACTTATTAGGAACATTGTTATATGTTTTGTTGATTGTTGTTTTTTTTTATTTCATCATTATTTTAATTTAATACTTCCTTTGGGTTTTGTAGTTACTTTTCCACTTCATTTAGTGAATTCATTACTGTGTCTTTTTCCTAAGGCTTCCATCATAAAGTACCACAAACTGGGTGGTTAACAAACCAAAAATTTATTCTCTCCCAGTTCTGGAGGTTATAAGTTTAGATTCGGGATTTGGTAGGGCTACACCACCTCTGACCCTTCTAGGGGAGGATCCTTCCGTGCTTCTTCTGACAGTTCCAGGTGTTCCCTGCGTTGTGGCCCCCTCCAATCTCTGTCTTCCTCTTCGTGTGGCCTGTTTTCCATGTCTCTGTCTTCTTACAGGGACACCAGACAGATTGGATTTAGGGTCCACTCCACTCCAGTATAACCTCGCCTCAACTTGATGACATCTGCAAAGACCCTATCTCCAAGTAAGGTCACATTTATGCTAGCTAGGGCTTCGGACTTCAATGTAGCTCCTGGGGAGGAATTCAATCTCTTACTTTTATTTTTCTTATTTCGTTTTGTACATGTATTTAAAATAGTAGAATTTTAGTTGCATCTCATACTTATTTTTCTTATACTGGAAATTGAACTCAGGGGTGCCTAACCCCAGCCCCATTTTTATGTTAGTTTTTTTTTTTTTTTTTTGAGACAGGTTCTCACTATATTGCTGTGGCTGGTCTGACTCAGCCTCCCAAGATGCTGTAACTATAGTCATGTGCCACCACCCCCGGTGCATCTCAAACTTTTTAAAGTAAACATTTGTAGGTGTATAATATGAATTAAGGAAAAACTGCATAATAATAAGTGTGAAATTCTATGAATTTACTCTGACTCGTTGTACCTGTGTAGTAAGTACTCTGAACCTTAGAAGCCCCTTGAACACTCTCCTGGTGGTTACCTAGCCAAGAATAATTAGTACCCTGACTTCTAACATCATTGATTAGTTTGGATTGGGAGTCTTTTTTTTTTTTTTTTTTTTTTTAGCTTTAGATAAATGGGATCATAGATCAGGTAGTCTTTTGTTCCTGGCTTATTTTATTAAACAATTTGTGAGATGCATCCACATTGCTTCCTGATGTATTATTTGTTCTTCTTGCTGTCTAGGATCCTGTTGTTTGTCCAGGTCTAGTGACAGGCACTGGGTTAGTTTTGTTTTTGACCAAGAGTTGCCATGAAAACTCTCGTGCATGTCTTATGAACACATGTGTGCATTTCTGTAGCATATGACATGGGAGGAGGATTACTTGATCAGAGTGTGCAAATGTTCAACTCCAGTCACTATTGCCATGTAGTTTTCTAAAGTTATTGTTGTCAATTAACTTTCCCACCTGCAGTCCATTCTTACCAACAGTTGGGAATTTTCTTTTAGGTTTTAGGCATTCTGCATGTGTGATGTATCTAATTGTGGTTTTAATTTGCATTTCTCTAATTACTAGTAAAATAGATCACATTTTCATAAGTATTGATCATTTACACATCTAATTTTATAAACTTATACAAGTGTTTTTATCCTTTTTCTATTACATTGTTTGTCTATTTTGATTTATAGAAGTGATATAGAATACCAGATAGATAGATAGATAAAACGTCCATTGTTGGAATATTTACTATATATTCTCTAAGTTTTTCTTATATAATGTTTATAATTGTTATTGTTGGGGTGGGGCACAGTGGTGCACACCTCTAATCTCAGGGGCTCAGGAGGCTGAGACAGGAGAATTGCAGGTTCAAAGCCAGCCTCAGCAAAAAGCAAAGCACTAAGCAACTCAGTGAGACCCTGTCTCTAAATAAAATATAAAATAGGGCTGGGGATGTGGCTCAGTGGTTGAGTGCCCCTAAGTTCAATCCCCATTACAAAAAAAAAAAAGTATAATTGTTATTGTTTTGAAAATTTAATTATTACATTGTAATTTCCTTAACCCATGGTTTATTTAGGGTATGTATTTTACATGTTTAATACATATATGCATATAAATCAAATATTCTTGAAAATAAAACACAATCTTATTTCTTTGGTATTTTTTTTTCCTATAATAAATAGACTTGTCAATAAATATTGAGTGAATTCACTTGAAATAGGAACTATGCAATATTTGTATTAACTATCACTTTATCTCCCTATGTGTTTGTCAATTGAAAATGTTTTAAGATGATTTAGTAAATAAAATTAACTTTCATAATAAAAAAAGAAATACGAACTATGTAACTATTACCTGTTTATTAGGTGTGTTATTTATAATTTACATAATTCTTGTTTTGATTTTTATGTTTTTGGCCATTTGATCTATTAGTTTCTAAGGGAATTATGTTAATATCTCCCATCTTATGAAATAAAGGCTTATTTTTGCTTTATATTTTTAAGATATGTATGTTAGATGTATATGATTTTAGTGTTCTCTTGGTGGTTATTTTTCTTTCATTATGTAACGTTCATTTTTATCTTTATTAGGTATCTTTTATTTTAATGTTTTATTGTGGAGCTATCACTTTATTAGCTTTTCATGTTGTTTATAATTGTTTTATCATCTTCATAGTCTCCATATTTTTATATCATTTTCCTTCAGTTTGTTTCTCTAAGCAGGAAACAGTTGAGTTTTGTTTGTCCAATCTGATGTTTCCTTAAATCAATACTACTGAATTTTAAAAAATGATTTCTACTGTCTTTCTGGTTTTCAGTTTGACTTGTATTTTCTGAGCTCCTCTCACCCATCTTTAGTAAGATTGATAGAATTTCTTAGTTTCTCTCTGGTTTCCTCTGCTAGTTTGGAAGCGGAGATTTTCAATTTGCATCTCAGGGTGTTAGATGACCACCCCTAAATTTATATTACAATACTTAAACATCTAACTCTCTTTTTCTTTTATTCTCTTTCTCTCATTTCTCCCACTCTCCTTTAGTTCCTCCCTTCCCTTTTTTGAGCTTTTATTTAACTGTGTCACTCAATGACACAGTTTCCAAAGTTAAATAGATTTACAAAGTTTATAAGGAGAAGTAATGCTCTTCTGATATAGCCACTCTTATTTTTAAATTCACTGTTTTGTACACAGTGAAGACACTTTTAACAATAGTTCTTATTATTATCGTTCTAAATGAAAGAACAATGTGATTTCATCTTGGGGGAAGGGGAATTAAAAGCACTGTGTGCCAGTGCCTTGAGATGCTTCTCTCTCCTCATGCACATTTGGACCTCTAGGACAGAGAAGAGGAAACTCACTTTCTGCATTCTTAGAGTCAAAGGTAATCATGGCGTCAGGAACCCAGGGGAACATTCCTCAGCTCAGAGTGTGAGAGGGAAACCCACAGGAGGAAGAGAGAACTTTTGAGTTGGCTGGTCCAGCAGGGACCCATCTTGTTTCTGCTTGTCTTCCAAAGTGAGTCACTTCTAGGGATTGTGATGAGCAGGCGTCAAGCTACACACTGCAGATCTCTGGATAGCTAGCTTAGTCCCCAAACCAAAAATGTTGATGAGGGGCACCTGGTTGGGGAGATCTGTGAAACCTGAATGAGAAGCAGCAAAGCCAAGCATGGTCACCTAAATTAAGAAACAAATGATGTTCATGAATGAGGACTTTCTGAGCTGGCTAGTCAAAGAGATTCCACATAGAATAAAGGGACATAGGCTCACTTTTATTCTCACACCTCAGCCCCGTGATATCTCAGCTGATGGCATTTTTCTCTAAGTGACTGGAGGTGGTAAAAATAGAGGCAGTTAATAATTTCAGAGCATTTCCATCTTTGCAGTACACATCTAATGAGTGTATGTCTTCATTCTTAATTACTTCAGCAATAGATATTATATGATCCCATGTGAAAAGACGTATTTAATTAATATTGCCTCTTAAAGCTTTGGGCGAAAACATTTCCTTGATAAGTCGTATAAATTTATAGGCTCCATTGTGGGTATCACTTGTGCAATAAGTGCCTCGGGAGAAGTGTGCCGAGCAAAGTCTCTCAGCAATCTGGTAGCAAACAGGAAGCCAGGCAACAGCTGTATTTTCTGTGCAAGACCCCAGGTGGAACGCAAAGAGTAGAAGTAGGTCATCTGAACTGTTACCAGAGTTATGGGCTGCTCGCCTCTTCACTAGTAAGCTGAAGGAGGCAAGGTTGCACTGAGGCTGGATTCTTCCCATGCACTAGCCAGAAATGAACCCAGGAGGCTGGGATCATCTCCAAAGATTTAGTTATTATCTCCTTTTTTATAAACGTAATAAATACTTTTGCAGGTTTTGTTTTTTTCTCATGGTGCAAAACAGTACCATTAGAAAAAAATTGAAGAAATAGAAAAAAATAACATCCTGAGATATTACTATTTGTATGTTTTCTTCTAGTCTTTTTTTTCTTTTCTTTTCAACATGGTGTATTATTACTCTGTGTATGTATGTATACGTATGTACACACACAGAGACAGACACACACACATACACAAACACACACACACATAGTAGTTCCTTCCTTATCCATGGGGGATTAATTCCAAGACACTTAGTGGGTGCCTGAATGCATAGATAATATCAAACCCTATTAAATACTATGTTCCTCCCCCACATACATATATACTTAAGACAGAATCTAATTTTTAAATTAGGTATAGTAAGAGATTAACAATAATAACAACTAATAAAATAGAACAGTTATAATAATATAGTGTAACAAAATCACCAACACCACTCCTCTTACACCTGGCTATTAAATAAAATAAAATCTTATAGAAAACAAATACTGAGATATCACGACATTCAATCTGATGACCAAGATGGCTGCTACATGACTAAAGTGTAGGTAGCTTATACACACTGGATATGCTGCACAAAAGGATAATTCGCAGTGAGACAGTGCAAGATTTCTCATGCTCCTCAGAATGGTGCACAGTTTAAAATTCATGAATTGTTCACTTCTGGAATTTTCCATTTACTATTTTTAGACTGTGGTTGATCACAGATAATGAAAACTATAGAAAGTGAAGCCAGAGATAAAGGAGAGACAACTACAGTTTATTTCCTCAATTTCATTTCACAATATCACAATCTTTACAAATATCACTTTCAGTGCACATGAATGTATTATTTAGATATGCTTTAAGTGAACTATTAACTTCCTTCAGAGTGTGCATTTTTCTGGAAGAAGGGAATGGCTGTGTGGGCATTCATAAAATAGTTATTAGTGAATGCCTTTTTCTGCATCTCCATCTGTATAATGGGATTATGAAATGTGACACCTTGTCTTCCTATTGCCAAGTCTATACACAGCTAAATATCCAAAGTAGTCATTGACATTTTGTTAAGGTGAAAAGCTTTTCACAAGAGTGATTCAGGATCCAGAAGGGCAGACCTGAGGTTAATAGTGAACTGAGCTTCATGCATTTTAATTACTGACAAACCCAAATTAGATTCTGAGATAAAATAGCATCAAGTATTAACAGAGGCCGGGAGGTCGGAGGTGCCAGGGCCCTGCCAACTATGCCAGCCATCAATGCTGTAATTGATTAAAGCATTGCAAGGTGATATTTTTTCTGAGCATGTCACCATGTTTTTTCTTGTTAGGTGCTACATTTGCTTGCTGCAGTAAAACATGGTGAAATAATTGAATTACTAGGATCTTAGGGAAAATAATTTCTGCCATGGAGACCGTGTCACAATATTTTAAAGGGGAAAAAAATTCAGGAGACTTTGTTTGTGGCCTGAAACTTCTCTTATTCTTATCCTTTGTTCACTTTCTACATCTTCACATCTTTGCTCATGGGCAGACAGTAGTCAGATTTCTTTGGGGTGTGAACTGAACAATACTTGGATGCTTAGGTAGAATATGAACTAGTATGCTTCCCTGGAGTTCTTTAGAGGTGGACTCTATGAATATGTATATGAAAAGTCAGAATGAGGTCAAGAATGAATAGGCTGACACATACAAACATTGGAAAACATTGGATTTCCATATATTTAACATTATAGTGGATGTTCTAGGTTCTAGGAATGGTAGAAAGAATAGGAGACCATTGGTTTGAGACTGCCATTTTCTGGCTATATTGGTCATTTAATGTCACCAACCTTCAATTTCTTCCTCTGTAAAAATAATGAATTTAAAATATGAATTTAAATTTAAATAGTCCTTTCTTGCCTTAGTTTGCTGTGAGAATAAATTTTGGCTCAATAAAGAAAGCACAAAATCTCATTCTTGAGATCCAAGCAATGGCCATGCATAATTGTCGACAGGTGCAGGAATCTGAAGGCAAGAAAGCTTGGAACCTGGTGGCCAGTGGAGGGATGGTGGTTAGTGGCTGTGGGAAGAATGGGGAATGGATGGACTTACTCATTTGCCTGCTTTCCACCTCAGATGAGAGATCCATGAGGGGTAGCCGGCCTTGTCTTCAGGGCCTAGAATCATTTATTGGGACACAAAGGTGTCATGAATGCTTTTTTGAATGAATATACATGTTTGAGGACTAAATAATAAATAGATTTGCTTAGTAGTAGAGATTTATAGTGTAATATGCAGGTCCATTCCGTGCTACCCACAAAGAGCCAAGATACATTTGGCAAAATACCCTCATCTTTGAATTGCTTCCATGCCCAAGGATTAAAATGGGATGGGTCTATGCAATGGAGCTTTATTAATAAAAGTCATTTTTCCCCCAATAGATTGGGTGGCTACTGGATTGACTTTCAGTAATAATTCAGGAAGTTGAAAGATTAGAAATTCCACATTGGAACTACTCTCTATTTGGAAATCTTTTGACCAGGACCTTTTTCTCTTTCACATTTTTTAATTTGTTTACTCAACTATTTAATTACATCAGTATAGATACATAGGCATTTATTTTCTATTTTGTATTATAATCTAATACTACTTTATTTTGTTCTCCAAATTGTTCCAGCTTTGGCTCTTGGGAGCTCCTTCGGTTGACCCCTGTATCCTTTTAATATGCTTCCATCAATGTGGGTGTTTTGTTTATTTTTTTCTCACTTTCTCACTTTCTGCTACTAAAACATGTCTATGCTCTTTCTGAATATTACCCCACCACACACACACACACACACACACACACACACACACACACACTCACACACACACAACTTTAGAAAATAGAAATTTCTCCAAAGATACATATCCTTTAAAAATCTACTTTTTTTCTTTCTTGAGAATGTTTTGGTTTTCATTTTCAGCTTTGCCTGTGCTCAAAAACTTTAAGCTTTTCTGAATGTCAGTCCAGAGATGTAGGTATTAGAAGAAAGTTTTCAGTTTCTATTACTAAATAAAGAGTTTAGAAACAGACTAGCAATTTCTCTTGTGAGGCTCCTATATCATTGGTGTCAAATGTTAGAGCTTGTTAACAAGAAAGCTACTACCCAGAGAGGGCTTAGAAATGCCAATTAAAGTCAGATCATTTATTTATAAATGCACGAATTCATTTCACATTTTATCATGGGGCAAAGCATGCCTTGCCCCTTCAACTGCACGGATGATTGAACTGGGCAGAACAAATGGAATGTTCTCCAAATGACATATCTGACTTTCTGTCTTCTTCCTTCCTTCTCAAAGGCTCCAACCTCTCCTGAATTCATAGAAGGCAGGCATTGTATTGTATTTAAGGATGGTTTTTCATGGAAAGGAGAAAACCTGAGTTGCTCCTTGATAAGAGAGAGAGAGAGAGAGAGAGAGAGAGAGAGAGAGAGAGCGAGCGAGCGCATGCACAGATTTTGCACATCAGAAGGACACATTTTAGCTACAGGCAAGTTCTCCAGTTGGTTTCTGGAGTTTTCCAAATTTTTATTTATTTTAAAATTCACTTTTAATAAAATGCTAACTTTTTAATTTAATTTTTAAGACGTGGCCAACTATGACAGACACTCTTTTTCCAAATCATTCTAGGTCTGGGCCTTGGGAAGAAAATATTTCCCTTGGTAATATATAGATTCTGAAAGAGAAAAATCATTTCCCATGGATTTGCCAGGGTGTCCTGTCTGGCTAGGGAGCAATTTCTTTTTTTGCCTCAGGGGAAATTGTATATTCAAATCCGGGAAAAAGTGAGGCCACCCCTGGCTGTCGCCTTTTGCTTCTGGAGACATAGATTATTAGTATTTTCTTTTGTGGCTGGAACTGCATCTCAACGGAATCACTAGAGGAAACATAAATGTGTCCCCTTCTGCTCTGCCCCCAGGCTACCAGTGCATTATTCAGGGTGGACTCAATTAACAGCACCCATGCCTGCCAGTGTCCTAAGCAAGATTGGCAATTGAAACAGTAGGGGCAGCTGTAATTCAGACACTTCTTACACATGTTGGCAAGGTGAACTAGAAGACAGAGGCGGGGAGCTTTATTCCTGGTTTCTGTGAAGATATCAGATAGACTTGTCAGTAACTGACACAAGTATGCTTTTAGTTTTATTGATACTTTGAATAAACATAAAATATGTGCCCATGCACCCTTCTCAAGATCAGATTTTTCAGGAAAAAAAGAATTCTTTTGTTTGTTTTATTAAAAAGAAATTTAAAATACCAGAAAGGTGTTGTTGGGAATTGACTGAGATCTGGGAGCTCCAACTGCAAAATTTTTTATTAAATTTTAATTCTTCTATCTGTATTGGTCCTTTGGCATAAACTCAAAATCCCCTCTCCAGCTTCAGAAGAAGAGAGCAATACTATGTGCAAGGCTAGCCCCAGTCTGATGTATGAAGTCTTGCTGGTTCATTATATTCTCTGCAGACTGTGAAATGATTACTAGCTGTAACTTTGGTTCAGGGGAGTTCAACATTTCCTTTGAATTTCCTCTTTGTATATGGCTCCCAAATTAACCATCAATCAGGGGACACTTCTGTTGACATTAGATTTCTAGACTTTCTCCTTTGGAGCCCAAGTTTTACCAGAGGAGTCTACATGCTTGGGTATGGGTGGGTGCATCAGATATGATGACAGGTACATGTCTCTGCTCATTCCCACTAAGTGACCTTACACTGGATACAGAATGGGGACTCAAATTGCAGGGCTATTAAGTTGAAAGGCCTTCTTTAAACTTGTGTCTTTCCAGGTAGAGCTTGAAACATAGCCACATTAAAGTTTACTACGGATGAAATGTACATAATGGCACAAGGCGAAATGTGTGACAGTCTCTTGGCAGGATTCATCAATCATTCCAGACTTTTTCAGTGGGGATAAAGGGCTCAGCATGACTGAGTAAGGGTTTACGTCCCAGGAATCTTGGTTTAGTAGAAATATATCCTCTGAGTTATTTTTTATTAATAGCTCTTTGGGGAGAAAAGGTTGTAAGAAAATTCCCCCTTCTTGGGCCATGGATTTATTACTAAAAGCCCATATCAAATCTCTTGATCCGTTAAGTACTGTGCGTTGCTATACATCATAGGTGACTATGTTTGGGGAAGCAATGACACAGTGCATAAGACAGACAATACTTTGTGGATGGAAGCTATTCAGTACACTTTACCTCTCTCCTCCCCCCACACTCCCTCCTCTCTCTCTCTCTCTCTCACCAAGAATGATCAGGTAACAGCATGTACTACGGAGTTAGATATTTGATCAAATAATATTTACTAATATATTTGCTAATGTTTTAGTCATTTTCAAAAGTTGAAGAACAATGAAATGTTCATGCTTATAAAATATTTCAAATTTTTACTGCTCAGGTTTAGCCAAAAATTCCTCACATTAATGGGGCCTTAATTAGAACAAGATCTATCCCATGCTTATATAGCTTTATCAAAATGGATTCAACTGTCATGTATAACTAAGAAGAACCAGTATTTTTTTCTTAATTTAAAATCCCCTAATATTTTCTGAGTGCTCAATATGTGCTAGATACCATGAAACTCCTTTAAATGCATTATCCCACTGATTGGGATCTGCTTTTCTTTAAGGTAGGTGCAAGTACTGGTTTCAATATAATGAGTTGGTAATCGAGGCTCAGAGATGTTAAGTAATTTTGTGCAAGATAAAACAACTTTCAGTGAAGGGGTTATGGTTTGAATTGGTGACATGTGCAAGGCATATTGTGTGTAGATGGCAGAGTTGAATTTTGAACCTGAGCCTGTCTGACTCCCAAGCTTTTGCTTCTACTGGGGTGCCCCGGTAGACTCTCCTAAGGACTTTCTATTTTTGAGCCCCAGAGACCATTGAAGGCCCAGCCCCAGGTAGCCACCACATCCAGACCTTTTCCTTCCTGACTGTTGTCCCAAGGCCCCAACCACCTAACTTCTTGTATAGATAACTAACAATATTTATTCTTTCTTTGTGGGAGGCTTCTGTCAAATTAGCTGCAGACGGATTCCAATATACCACCCCTTATTCTTTTCTTTATCATTTTAAGGGTTTGCCACAGGGATACCAATGGAAACATTAAAAAAAGGAAAATATTTCTATAAGAGTAGTACAGTACTGATGCTTCTTGAGGCTCCTCAGGAGTACAGTGACTACATGATCTTAGCCTTCATGGGATTTCTCCAGTTTTAGCACTGGAACAACCATGTCCTGGGATTTCCTCATTTCTGGACAAACCAGGACAATTGGTCACTGAATGAGTGTAATTGGACTGGCTCTTAGAAGAGAGGGTCTTTGGGTTGGCTTGGGGCATGAGGGGAGTATAAATTAATCTCCTAAAATTAAACACAAATTTGTGTACTGAAGATGCTAGTGAATGGCAAAACCAGCTTTTGAAGGCAAATCAGCCTAAACTCTGGTCGGACACATTGTGCCCTTACCATGTTGGTTCTGGTGAAAACACTCATGGGGCAAGGGATCAACATATTACCATTAAAAAAAATAAAATAAACCACGTGACCTAGAAAAATGCAAGTAGCAAGTACTATGAATACTATAAATACTCTTGAGCTTGTAACATTTTGTGTAAAAAGAGATTTCTGGAATGTATCATTCAGGCATAGTCTGTCCAGTGTAAAATAAGACTTATGAGTCTGTTCTTCTAGATACTTTACTTTTACTAGGACAACCTTTAGACATGGTGGTGGCTTGGGTACTAGACAGCCACATCACTCATGTTTTGAGTCTGGGGACTGAGATTAGTCAGCACTTTTTTTTTTCACTTGAACTAATATTTATATGGGTACCTGCCACTCACCTTTTTTTCCCTCTTTATTGTTTTTGGATATCTGGGAATAGTTTTATAATCATTTCAAATTTCTGAATGTTTGTTTTCTGGATCTTCCCGTGGTTAGCATTCTGTCTCTGTATGTAAGCTGCGTGTCTAATCATTGAAGTGGCACCTCAAAATAACAGTGTACAGATAGAAAACAATTGCATGTTCATGGAAATTATAGGTAATTTTCTTTTGGAAGCTTCTTGCTTTTTTGGAATATGACAAGTACAAATAAAATGTAATGTGAATTCTTCAAAGATTCTCCTCTGCCATCAAGAAACATTGATTTCCTTCTTGCTACAATAATAGCAGTTAAATTTTCCTGTTAGTCACTATTTCAACTAAACAAAGAATAGCAAGACACTCTGTGCTCAGGTGTGTGCTGAGAGGCAGTTTCTCATGAGTATCATTGAAAAAGATTTCTCACCAGTAGTTTTCCATGCAAGTTAGAAGGTGGTGAAACTGCACATACATTATCTTATTTGATCTTCATAATGAACCTATAAAAATCACTCATACTGGTCTGGGGATATAGCTCAGTTGGTAGAGTGCTTGCCTCAAATGCACAAGGCCCTGGGTTCAATCCCCAGCACCAACACACACACAAAAATGTATTCATACTTATTGAGTACTCACTATGAAATCAAACACTGTTGTAAGTTTACCTGTCTTAATGAATTAACATAATATATCTAGAAGTAAAAGTATTAGTTGGGAATACTTTTGAAATCTGTCTAAGGTGGCTTAAATAAGTGAAAAGACTTACTGTTTGGTTTATAAGAAATCTTAAAGTAGGCATTATCAGAGCTCAATGATGTTCCAGAAGACATCCTTTGATATGTTCTTCCTGCCAAATTCAGGGAGTCTTCAGTTCATGGTAGAATGGCTGCACAAGGCCCAAGCATCATGTTTTGGTATAGCAGCACCGAAAGCAGTTCTCTTGTCCTCAAAGTATGGTCCACAAAATCTTGGGGAGTCTGTAAGAAATAAGCTATTTTCATAAAAAAAATTACTGTGACATTTACATTTTTCACCATGGAGCAAAAGCAATGGTGGGCAAAACCAAGCAGTTCTCAGGAAGGACAATCCTTCTGGACATCCCCAGCAGATGATGGCCAGTTTCTCAGAACTAGATTAAACCACCACCCCACCTTCTAGGGAAGACAGGAAGGTGATTATATGTCTATGGAAAATCGAATTACCTTAACTGATTAAGAAGGCGAGAGGGTGTTCTCAAATTTTTTGGTCTCAGGATTTGTTTTCACTCTTAGAAATCATTGAGGACCCTGGGGAGTCTTGTTTATGTGGGTTATATCTATTGATATTTATCATGTTCAAAATTAAAATAAACCAGGTCCTGTGGCACATGCCTGTAATCCCAGTGGCTCGGGAGCCTGAGGCAGGAGGATTGCGAGTTCAAAGCCAAGCCTTGGCAAAAGCGAGGCATTAAGCAACTCAGTGAGCCCCTGTCTCTAAATAAAATGCAAAAAGGGCTGGGAATGTGGCTCAGTGGTCGAGTGCTCCTGAGTTCAATCCCTGGTACCTAAATAAATAAATTAATTAAATTAAATAAAACAAAAATTTTAAATATCAATTAATTCGTTAAAAAAGAATACTATGCATTGGGTTGTGTCCATTCCAGGTCCTGGCACCTCATGGATGCTCCCAACTAGGTTGGAACTTCATCCATAAAGTGTACTGATACCAGAACATGGGTCCTGTTGCTAAATGTCTGGAATGACCTATCCTTTCCTTGGCTAGACACAAGAGAGGAAAATTAGGATTGGTTTTATGCATATTCATGGCCAACTTGACACACATTTGTCTTCTGGGAGTTGCTGCATAATCAGATGTAAGCTGAGAACCATAAATGCAGCCTCTTTGATTTTATTTTTATTTTTATTTTTTGTTTCCTTTAACATGGTTTGTTTCCTTCATTCCAATGTGCATGATGGAACGAGAGATCATTTTGGGATGTGAATTCTTGCCTGCCTGACTCAGACTCGTTGAGGTGGTTGATATGAAAATTTGGCACAGGTGTGCAATTCTTCTGCTAATTTAAGCTACTTTATCAAACTCAATGCCTGATGCAAATGAAAAGCCTGAATTAATTTTTTTTCAAGTTACTAAAATAAAAGTGCATTAAAAATGAAACTCTTTCTAGATTATTCCTCCTAAAGGCTTGCCAATGAACCTTAGTAAGTAACTTGAAAATCTCTTGGGGCATAGCTGGAAATTGGAGGTGGCAGAGTTTGTTGTATCCTGACCCTGAAGAGGATTTATCAATGCTTCTGGGCTGTTATTCAGGGGCTCTGTGGAAGGAACAACTGAGATTTAGGAAGTGGTAAACTTATTTTCAGTAGGGTTTATTGAAGTATAATTTACATACAGTACAATCATCTTTTTCTTTTTTTTTTTCTTTTTCTCTGCTGGTGATAGAACGCAGGACCTTGAACCTTTGAGGCAAGTGCTCTACCACTGAGCTACCTCCTCAGCCAAACTCATCCGCCTTAAGAGACAGAGTGATATATTTAGAGAAATTCTCATAGTTATGAATCCATCACCACCATAATCTAAACATCCTATCTGAGGGTTTACATCACTCCCAAATACTTCCTTTTGCTTTACTTCTCTCCAACCCCCAGCCCCAGAGGTCCACTGATCTGTTTTCTGTCCCTATAGTTTGCCTTGTCAGATGTCATGCAGATGACATTGTATAGAGTACAGTCTTTCTGACTCCTTTGCCTTAACATAGTACACTGGAATTTCATCTGTGTTGAAGAAGGTATCCAAAGTTGGTTCCTTTATTGTTAATGATGATGTCATTAGGCAGGTGTACCACAGTTTGTTTATCCATTGATCAATCAAAGAGCATTTGGCCTGTTATGATGAATATCACTATAAAATCATGTAAGGATCTTTATGTGAAAGTGAGTTTTCATTTCACTGGGGTAAATTCGTATAAGTAGAAACATTGGGTCTTAGGGTATGTTCAGGCAATAATATGTTTATTTTAAAAATTATATATCTTCACATTTCTTATAAAATTCTGACTGTTTGTGGTCATGAGGTCAGCAGAGTCATGTCTCAGCTGGAACAACAGATGATAATGCCATTGTCATTTGGTATTGAATAACCATTATGTGGTAGTTTCACAATAGATTTATCATCCTAATTATATTTTTCTTCAAGCTGTTGTTTAAGTAAGTCAGAATTCCCTGGGTACCGACCAGTAATGTAGCCAAACAGAAGGTTGCAGCCCGGGGGGGGGGGGGCAACTATCTGAGGATGTCCGTTTGGCCACAGATAATCCACAAAGTGGATAACAAGCATGCAAACAATCAATGGATGCCTACAGTATTCTTAGTTACAATGACAATTGCCCTATTTTACAGGATATTGATTTTTTTTCTCAGAGTGCAATATGAGTCAGGACTGTCCCCATTCCTTAAAGTGGAAATATGAAATTCAATTCTTCCCACAAGGCCTATCTCAATGTTCCCCTCCTCCAAGTCAATCAGCAGGTGTCTATTGAGTACCCACTTTCTTTTTCTCTATTCTTTGCTGACTGGTAGAGGAGAATTAGCTGTGAAAAATGGAAAACTGACTGCCTTTGTTCAGAGCAATGAGATTTGTATAGAGAGAAACAGAGACTGACATCGGATAATCTTGTTGGGTTAGAGTAACTGGACAAGAGAGCAGGGGTGTTTTATGAACAGGAGGAAGGAGCAACTCATGAAGGGTAGGGATAGGTAGGAAAGGCACCATAGAAGGAATGAAAAACTGGAGGCAGGTGACATCAAAGTGGCCTCCACCAGGGCTGGGAGCTCCTTGTCTCTGCTGTGCTCTGGAGAACCTATCATGGTCCCAGCACCTAGCAGATGTTTATGGAAACGATCCTGAACCAGGAGAATCAATGGTGCCAGTTTCTTTCCAAAAGCTGGCAGACTAAGACACAGGAAGAGCTGATATTTCAGTCTAAGTTCAGTTGATGCTTAAAATTAACCATCACACCAGCCATTTACATTCTCCTGAATATGAATCCTAGAGATACACTTGCACATGTACAAGAAAATTCAGAGCAGCATTGAAAAACGGAAGTGAAAATTGAAACACTGAAAATGAGACATATTCCTCAACAGTGGAAAGGATGAATGAATTGTGCTGCAATCATTCAATGAAAATGAAAATGAATGAACTGTGGGCGAATACTTCAACATGACAAATATCTAAAATATATTTTGTTTCAAAAAAAAAGCAAGACAGAAGGATACATGCTGTTTTCTATGAAGTTTATTTATATGAGGTTCAAAGTGAGGCACAATGAAATAATATATTTTTAGGAACCATACATACATGGAAAAACTTTAAGAAGAACAAAGGATGGATGTGAAAAACACGACATTCATTGCTTCTGGGAGAGAAAGGCATATGTTTTAAAAAAAGAGCATACAGGAAGTCTCTAAGGCACTGGTAGCATTTTATTTCTTTAGCAAGACAGTTGGTAAATGAATGTTTCTTTTTATTACCTTTCTTTAAATGTACATATTCACATTTCATAATGAAAATTTAACAACTCTCTGGAACAGATAATAAGAGTTTTGAAATGCCTATGGCCTTATTGTCTAACCTACTGAGCTGGGGTCTCCTATTTTGTAGACCTTCCAAGTCTTAGTTGGAAACTTCCTGCAACAGGAACGGTGGCCAACCCTACATTCATGGAACCCAGTTACAGCTCACATGTGCCCAACCTGTCTCAAGACCTCTATGTTTGAAATGACAGCAGTCTTTGGTGACATTTGGACCATGGTAATAAGTGAAATTTTAAGCTCTTTCAATTGGACCAACCCCAAATATTTGAAAATATCAATAGATGTCTTTCCCCTGAAATTCAAGCCCTCCTTACTGAGGTCTCTTGGTAAGCATGCCCAGTTTCCTGAACTCCAGCCCACATAAGGGATGGCTGGAGACCTCTTTATCTTAGCCCTCTCTTCCAAAGCCTCATCCTAGTTGCTTTTTGAAAGGCTTATAATGAAGTTCAGGAACACAGGAAATGCCTGATATGGGCAAAGCCCACAGAGGAATTTGGAAGGAGGCAAATCAGTTTTGCATAAAAGGGCATTAGATTAGTTGGTTAGTTGTGTCCTAATTTAAGATTTTTCTCTGCTTTTGCCCAGTGGATAATAAGACTGCAAATCAGAGAGAGATGAACAATCATAATCAAATGTTGCTTTGGTTTTACAAAATAAGTCTTCCCCCTTAGAATTTACAAAAATGGTTGACATTACCTAAATTTGGGTGTTAATAACATGCTAGCAAGAGATTTCTTATGCAAGTATTTAAATAAAACAGTTTTCCTCTTCCCTCCCTCCATTCCTCTCTCCCTCTCTCCAGGATAGGTATCTGCCTAGTATTTATTCATCATTTATGAAATGACATTATTATTACTATTATTATTTTGTTTTTTTGGTACTGGGGATTGAACCCAGGGGCACTTAAGCACTGAGTCACACCCCCAGACTTTTATCTATTTTATTTAGAGACAAGGTCTTGCTCAGTTGCTCAGGGTCTCACTAAATTTCTGAGGTTGGCTTTGAACTCATGATCCTCTTGCCTCAGCCTCCCAAGCTGAGGTATAGGTGTATGCCACCATGCCTAGCTAAAATGACATTTTTGGAATTCTGATGGGTTTCAACTAGACCCTGTTGGAAAGGATACCCAGACCCATTCTTCATCACTTACTCGCTGCCATTCTGCTCCTTTGATTGCTCATCTGCATGTTTGTGAGGATCCTTCACCCAAATGGGATACGAGAATGATTTTGAAGACACCTGGGGCTGGCACAGGGTAAACATCGAGTAAATGAGAAATAGCTTTTAATCTCCCTCCCTATTTTCAAGGATTTCACAGCCCAGGCTGCCACGATTCCACTGCTCCAGTTATCTTCTTGATCATCCTTTGGGGTCTTCTGTTTCTTCTCAAAGACTCCTTCTTTGCGAAGCAAGCTCAGATGTTCTGGATGGTCCCAGCATCCTTCCAACGTGGAGCTGAAAGAAGTAGCCTAAGAACCCTATGCAATTTAGTTGGCAAAAAAAATAATCACTTTGAAAATTGGGATTTGTTTTACATAAAATCAATAATTCCAACATCTCCTTATTAATTTTTTCTAACATCCCTTTAAAAGCGGTAGTATCCACCAGTGCTGGAGTTGTGTGTCTTCAGGCACCAATTGGCTATGTCCAAGCCCTGGCTGTCCATTTTGCAGGACACATGTGTTCTCTGCTGTCCTCTGGTCAATTCCCTAGCATCCACACACTCTGCCTGCTAACCAATGGATCGCAACCCTTCCTCTCCTTTACTAAAAAGGGGGTCCTTTTTTGAGAGCATAAACTTGTGTTTTGCTATCATACATTTCAACTTCTAAATTTTTTTTTCCAGGAGATTTTAAATTTCTTCTCACTTGTCAGAGAGACTTTTTTTTTCTCTCTCCTTGCAGCAGGTTTCTTTTTGTACTATCCAAGAACAGCTTGCTGGCTTGCAAAAAAAAGGAGAAGCAGGGTTCTTTGGGGAGCTGTCAGAAAGAGCAGATGCAGCCCCAGCATGGAGCTCCTGATCCCCGCAAGTGGCACCGTAACACTTTATTTGTAAAGGGAAGGACAGAGAACTTCTCTGCTCCCCATGTCTCGATTTGCATTTTATTAGGCACCCAGTAGGATGGTTTGTAAATCGGCCATCTTCACTCACAGATCTCTCTATCAACCCCCAACCTACCAGAGGGCAAAACACAGGAATGCTAAAAATGGATGGTGTTAAAAGAATAATAATAATTTTTTTAAAAATGCAGCTTGCGAATGTGACTTTTTCTTCTTTTTCTTCTACAAGCACCTTTTGTTTGTAAGACTTTTGAGGGAGACAAATGGTCTCTGCAGAGAGGCATGGAGGTAGTCCAGGTCTTAGACCAGGAAGGCTGTGTAGAGGAGAGAGGCAGAGGGGCCAGGGTTCTACATTAAGCACCTGCCTCGGCTGGCTGTGTTCTTCTTGGCCTCAGTTTCCTTATAATCTTTTTTATGGAATTGGCTTTCTATGCAATAGAGCAAAACATCCAACTTCCCTGGCCATGTGCACATGTCTGTCCATCCACCCCCTCATCTCTGCAATTTTCCCTGTCCAAGGTTCCCACAGTAAATTCCGCCTTAGTGAGCAGGAGGAAGACCGTGGCTTCCAAAGGGCTTTGATTTATTTCTTAAGCGCAGCGGATACTATAATTGTAGTCATCCCAATTGTAGTCATCTGACTTTTCTCTCAGCATTTCATTAACTGGAAGGTGCAAAACTGTTGCATGCCATTATGATTACCTTAAATCAGAGATGTATCCTGGGGACTCTTTGGAGATCTGAAAGGACAACATTGTGTTTGGTTGAATTTGTCTTAAGAAATACATTATGAAAAGTGAACAGCCTTTGTTCCTCCCTTGGTGTCGGAACGATCTGGTACCTGGCCATTCTGTACTTAGTTCATCTTGCCTTCAGTATAATTTGGATTTAAAAAGTAAGGCTAGCTGCTCATTACTCAGGAGGAAAGAAGGTAGAATCAAAGTTAAATAATGTCTCGTACACGTGTTCATTAACTTCCCTTCACTGAAACTAAACACAACTTAAGTTCGGAAATATTTAATATTGGCTCATGGTCATCTGGCTCCATTGTTTTGGGTCCATGTTGAGGCAGAAAGTCATGGCAGAAGGGTGTGTTGCAGGAAAGTTGCTAGACCCCACCTTCTACAGTCTTCACCACCTCCCAATAATTCATCAACTTATGAATTCATCAATAAACTAAGCCACTGATAAGGTCAGATCCCTCATGATGCAGTCACCCTTCCAGAAGGCCTTACCTATGAATATTACTACATGGGAATAGCTTCCCACATATAAGTCATTTAGGTACATTCAAGATCCAAAATATAACAGTATAACATGAAGATTTCATAAAGGACACCAAGCCCTCTTGCTTTTTTACATGGCAATTGACTTTGCACTATACTTTTCTACTTTCTAGAATTTTGAGAAGGGATTAGACTGATCAATGGCTTCCCATTTTTCTTGTTGCTAGATGCTAAGATTAGATGTTCCAGATTTATGGAAGTTTGAAGTCAGTAATCTCTGACAATATCTTCCAGGCCTGTGCCTAGTGATGCTCCACAAGATTTAGTCTATTAATTAGTGAGCTTTGTATGCCTACCCATGTGCATTATGAAGGCTGATGGAGCACAGACCATCTCCCCTGTAGTTACTCTCTTCCTCTGTTGCAATTCCTTAGTAGCACCTAAAGAGCTTTATTTTAGCACTTAATATTCTTTACTGTAATTATTTGTTTATGTATCTATCACTCAGGAATTTTCTCAGGACAAAGATAAGGTGTCACTCATCTTTCTATTGCTGGCACTTAGCACCATGGTAAGTACTTTGTAGAGGGCAAACTTAGTACAGTGTAGGATAGACTAGAATGAATGGGTGGGTGTGGCACCTGATATAGTCAAAGGCATGATACCTTTTTAAAAATTCTTATTTGCATATCCCCAACTCAGGAAAAAGTGGCTCAATAAGAAAAGCTTTGGGGAGAGAAAAGGCTCATCGATAATCCCTCTGTCTGGCTCAGCTCTCTCCCTGCAGAAAGGATGATGGGCAAGGAGGAAAATAAAATAGATCCATGTGAAGGACCATGCAATGAACGATAACAGCAGCACATTGGATTTTCCTGGTTTGTTTTAACCATGGTCCTGTTGATAAGCAGTCCCCACCCCACATCCATCTCCTTCTTCTCCAAGGGCAATGTTTATGGGGCTTTAGTTTTGCCATTACCATCACTATCAGTCCTTAGATGCCTAGACTTTGGCATCTTCACCCTGGACACTTTGTAGAGGATGATCTACTTGAGGCCATGTACATGTGTAAAGGTCTACTAGTGCTCAGGGAGAAATAAGTGACTACTTGCAAAGTAAGTCTTCCCCGGAAGCTGGGGAAAAGAAGGACAGGCAGAGTCCCAGAGGCAGAGCTCCCGGAAGGAAATCATTGGGCTGAGACCAGGAAACTCATGGGCTGCCCACTCAGCTCCCTAGGTGAATGTCCCATGGAAGTGGGCTCCTCTGCAAGATGATCTGTGTTGCTGTGGCCCTTCTGTGTTAACCCTTTCCCTGTGACCCCACCGATGTCTCTTCTTCATCTCTTTTTCCTGTTTCCCATCTCTATGTTCAACCTAGGGAATGATTCTTTTGTTAGAGATGGTAGATGAAACCTTTCCAATGCTATTTCCTCCAATCCCTTCCAATGCCATCCAGTACCTTCTGAAATGGTCAAAGGACAACTGCCTTTCTTGTTCTTGTTTTCTTCCCGGTGTCTACCTCCCCTTCCAGAAGCAATAAGTGTGGAAACATTACTGCTGCCTTCATGGAGCAATAGTGGGAACTTGAAAATATGGGAGCAAAACAAAATCCAGGGGTAAGGTTTCAACTACGCCATCTTGCCAAATTTTCTATGCATTAGGTGATGGGTAGCCTGGGAATTTGGGTCAATGCAGCAACAAAATCTGTTGGAGAAGTTCTGTTTGTCAGCTCATATTTTCCTTTGCCAACCTGTTCCCAGTTGTAACAGGAGTAGGACAGCAGTGGCTACTGCCTGGGCATTAGCAGAACATTACACCCAAATGGCAGGCTCAAGCTGGTGGCCAGATGGGAATGTAGTGACCTTTCTCCTGAGGAACAGACTGGGCTCCTTGCTTCCACACTGCTTCCTTCAAATTAACCAACTGCATTTGCCCATGAGCTCAAAACGACCCATATCCTGTTGCCTTATAAATACTGCTAGCTCCCATTTCCCCCTCTGTCTGTGGCTGACTCTCATTCCTGTTTCTCATGGCCTAGGGATGCAGGATGAGGACTGCTTTCCTGACTCATAGGCTCTTCTCTGCCCCAAGTCTATGAGTAAAATCATTGAACTTGAAGCTTGTTGTGATGGTGTGTTGAATTCGTGCCTTCCATCTGAAGAATCAGGGGCTGGTTTGGGTTTTCCATGAGTCACAAGGTTGGGGGCTTTCAGAGCCAACAGGATCAGTCAGGGAGGCATACACTGGACAAGGGTCAGACGAGAGCCACAAGGGTATCTGCAGTATGAGAACATTTCTCATATTAAGGTCAGACAACTAGATATTAGGCTGTCCACCAGGTAAAAGAATTACCCCATGAAAGGCACACTGTGAATGCCATGTCCAGCTTCCTTTGGGTTCTCCTGGCTTTGGAGATTAATTTAGGGAAGGGCTCTAACTTGAAAGGGTGGGACTTAGGTCTCCTCTCTGTGGTCAGGAGAGTGAGCAGATGTGAGGCCAAAAGCTCCTGCATGGGAGAAGCCATGGGAGAAGGATGCCAATGAACAGGGTGGATCGTTAGTCAAGGGAACCAGAGAAAAAGAGTGGAAGAGATCTCTGGATCAAACCACACCTGAAGCCTCAATTCTGAATTTGTCGGTCCCATGACACAATAAATGTTTATCTGGGTTGTGTTTTTCTTGTTCCTTGCATTGAATCATATGAACAGAAGTTTGATGGCCTATGATGGCAGGGAAAGTCTTGATTCCGTGGAGGGGAGGTTCAAATTTGTGGAAAGGGTGGGTGATGAGCTGTTGAGTTTGATTAGTTGGATGAGACTGAATTTCAGAGGGTTTTAACAGCCAGACTGAGGCAGATGTATGTGGATAGACATCAGCACCTTGCTTGATAATAGGAAAAACTTCCTAAACATTTTATAAAGATGTAAGAATAATACTGGCCACTAAAACCCATGATCAGAAAATCATATAATGATCTCGTTTTTAGATTCTCTTTTTCCCAAACAGAAGACCCATATAGGCCAGTTAATACCTCCCCAAACCTATATTTTGCCAGTTACCCTCTTTACACCACACTCTGGAACAGCTCCCATCAAGTTTAAAAGTTGGTGTGTATAAGTTTATGTGTTTCCTTGTAAAATGTATTTGCTATATTGCTTCTGCTTGAAATAAAATGTATTTCCCAAGTTATAAATATGAAGTTTAGAAGAGAGCATATTTCTTGGTAGAAATTTATTCCCTGTGACACATTTTGAAGTTTGTTTTCCATTTTTCTTTATCTCTGTTCCTTCAGAACAGTGTTTGTTTTTTCCATTTTGCAAGATTTGCAGCCAAACACTGTGGTGTTTGTAGATTCTTCCTTAATCGGATAAGAAAATCATTCTAAGCTCTATCTAGAAATTTCCATGGTAAGTATAGTTTAAGAAATTCAAATAACACTATGAAGGGTATTAAACCTCAATTGGTGTGAATTCAGTTATCCATAGGAAGCACAAGTTATGGGTAGAGGCACAAACTATAGTACAGTTTCAAAGAGAATTCCAAGTTCAAAGACTACCTAAGATTTACTTATTTTAGGTTCCATTTCTTATTAAGAAGAGATATCTTGCACTTTGCTATTTATTTTCACAATAGGCTGTTTCTTTGCATTGAGCATTGTTGATTTTTATAGGGTGCTGGTGTGGTTTGAGCACCCATCATCACAGATGCTGTTAACACACTTGCATTGGACAGAGCTTTAGGGTAGTTGGGCTCTGGGAATCCCACAAAGGTACTGTTGATCTCTGGAGGACTTAAGGTGAAACTGTGAGCAGTTTTGGGGGTGCCATCAATGATCAAAGTTGAATTTTCTGAGTCTTTTTGTTTTCTTCTCAGTATAATTCCCTAAGGTACTGTGTTAAGAGAAGACCAGTAATTTTTTAAATGAGGAGCAGGTAGGAGCTAAATGAACCCAATGAACAGGACTTTTATTAAAATAAAAATCTGATGAGGATGTGCAGATGGAAAGCGATTCCACCATCCATCCAATCACGGAGCCACCGATCACATATAGGGAAGTTTTAGTTCATTCCAGGAACTGAGCCATTGGTGCTGACTCTAGCAGAGCCCCAGAGTCCTAAGTTGGCTGACAATCAAATTCTCAATTAGACCAGAGTTTGTAGATCCTCTCGAAGGGAGAAAGACTGGGGCCATAAATCAGCAGAGATGTTATCAGATAAAATGATTCCGTGGGGGTAGTCTTTCCTTGTCTACTGAAGTATTGTCCAGTTGGTGTATCACTCAGTACAAGTGTGTTCAGAAACAGCTTGAATGTAGTGGCTCAATTCTTAATAGTTAAGCTGCAGAGCCAACCTAGGTGCCCTTCAATAGATGAATGGATAAAGAAGCTGTGGTATATATACACAATGGAATATTACTCAGCCATAAAATAGAATGAAATTATGGCATTTACTGGTATATGAATGGAACTGAAGAATATCATGCTAAGTGAAATAAGTCAATCTCCCAAAAACCAAAGGCTAAATATTCTCTGTGATGTGCGTAAGATACTGACTCACAATATGGAGGGTGGCGGGGGGGGGCAGTGGAGCTTTACCAGATTGGATAGGGGTGAATGGCAGGAAGGGAAGGAGGATGGGATAGGAAAGACAGTGGAATGAATTGGACATAACTTTCTGATGTTCATATATGAATACATGAGCAGTGTATTCATGTTCAACCACAAGAATGGTATTCCACATATGTATAATATGTCAAAATACACCCTGCTCTCATGTATATCTAAAGAGAATAAGAAAAGAAACAGCTTAAATGGTGGATGAAAGCCTCTTTTCTTTCCTTTTATATTCTGTTACCTTTGCTTAACCTGATAAACTTATAATTAATTCATTTTTATCACAACACTCCTCAAAGTGTGTTTCACAGAATACTATACCTGCAGGATCATCCAATAAAAAAATAGCTGTGGAATCAGTTAAGGTGGGAAAGTATAAATTCTACCCCCTTCCTAGTGGGATTATTTTCTAAGAAGTTCTACAGTAAAGAGATTTGTTCAACTGTCCTAGATTTTCCCCACCTTGATCATAGAACCAATTCCATGCCATCTCGAGTTCTGTTTCCTTTATCCTTCTCTAGGACATGGGAACTATGGAGCAGCAAAGAGACAGACTGCTGGCAGCCTTCGGGGCTCTGATGCTGAGGCAGTTAACACAGGGCACCAGGACAGCGAGTCTAATTTTTGCCAGTTCATGACTCCTTCTGTGTAGCACTGTTACCAAAGAAGCAAGGCTGTATGGATATGCAGCTACAGACCCAATGAGAAGCAACTGGAGGCGACGGGACAAGCAATGGGTACGGGTGACATTCTCTTGCATATGAGATTCACAAATTCATAAAACTCAAGACCACATTTCTTACTCTGTTCCCTTCCAGCATGAAGCATACCTCCCGTGAGCTGACCTACAAAGCCCACTAGCCTGGTGCCACATGAAGCTTCTAGCAAACAATTACCTTTTTTATATTTAATCATTGTGTTTTTAAGCTTGGCCACACACACATACACATTTTTGTTTCTTTTTCCATTTTTAAAACATTTTATATAACTCATATAACCTATATAAACGGTGCTTGTATGAAAATCCACACAAAGTTGTTAGCATACAATTTTCAAAAATGTCCTGGGTTTTTATTAAACTCAGTTTTCTAGGAATACACTCAAATCAAAGGTAAAATGTAGACATTATGTGATGTTTCATTACCTTTGGTGAAACTATTCTCATTTTTTTGTCTCCTCACAGTATCTACTCTGACATCTGCTTTTCAGGGTCTGCTCATACTAGGATGTCAGGAAAGCATTAAGGCTGAGATCAGAGGCAAGTGTGTCCAAAGAGCATGGGCGGCCCCTGGGACCCCACCCCTTCTGATCATCTCTGCAGCCAGTGAGGGTGAGAGCTCAGTGACCTCCAGCCAGGGCTCTTGAAACTGCCTGTCAATAAGGCAGGAAGAAACCTCTGGGAGGAAAAGTGGACACTGAGGCCATCTCTACAGGAACCCAAGTGGCCATACTGTGGTTTGGTCAGTCCTGAGACTCATTTAAACATCATTTAAACAGCCAAGTAGATCCCGATGACTGGTAGATGACTGCTGTTAATAGGTTTCACTGACTTGAAAGAAAGGTTTGGGGCCACCCTGAAAGGAGAGGCGCACACTGGGGCTGATGACACTTTATGCTCAGCTATTCCCTGTCATTAGTAGACACAGCCACATGAATGGAAGCAGGTCTAAACACTTGGTTCATTCATGTCTGTCTTCACACATTCTTCAACAGCTTACTAATGGAGATAACCATGACCTCTACCACCTACTGTGACTTACTATTTTATTTAACATCAGGATGTGTGATCTGTACTAATTCTTTATCCCTTGGGATATGTTGTGGTTTAAATATGACGTGTCCCCTCGAAACCCATGTGTGAGACAATGCTTGAAAGTTTAGAGTTGAAATATTGGGTCATAAAAGTCTTAACCTAATAAGCGAATCCATCCACTTGAATGGATTAACTAGGTGGAAGTTGTAGGTAGGTAATGTGTGGCTGGAGGAGGTGGGTCACTGGGGTGTGCCTTTGGGGTTTGTACTTTGTCTCTGGCAAGCCATATCCTGAGCTGCTTTCCTCCACCACACTTTTCTGCCATGATGTTCTGCCTCAGCTCTGGCCCAGAGCAACAGAATCAGCCATCTGTGGACTAAGACCTTTGAAACTGTGAGCCCCCAGAGTAACTTTTCCTCCTCTAATTGTTCTTGTCAGATCTTTTGGTCACAGTAGTAAAAAAAGCTGACTAAAATAGGATATAAGGCAACATCAGAATGAACATAAGTAAATATACTTATGTATATACAAAATATACATAATATACATAACTCAGATTCCAATACTTGATTGCAACATAAACATTCCAATAAGATGGCGCTACTTCCTTTCCTATAAGTGCCTGTTTCTTCAACTAGTCTGTTAGTTCCTGGAGGACAAAATATACATAAGTAACAACCAAAGAATTCAGATGGGGTAAAGGGTAGAGATGCCAACAGATTTTATGGAACACATTAAGTTCTGAAAAAATAAGTATTTTGTACTATAATTACTTCATGTAATAAACATGCCCACTGGAGATACTTGTATGGATGGAGAAGTGAGAATACCACAGGGTCAGAACACAGTCCAGGGTCCCCGATTATGTCTACCTCTCTTCATTAATAGATTGTAGGATTTGCAAGAACGGTATTGAGGAAACCACCAAAATACTTTCCAAAATTTTAACATGTTCTAGGTTACAAAGAGACATATTTAATTTCTAGAACCCATTGATTTTTTTCTTAGAGAGAGAGAGAATTTTTTAATATTTATTTTTTAGTTTTTGGTGGACACAACATCTTTATTTTATTTTTATGTGGTGCTGAGGATCGAACCCAGGGCCCCATGCATGCCAGGTGAGTGTGCTACCACTTGAGCCACATCTCCAGCCCCCCAAACCCATTGATTTTTATAATGTGAATAGATAGAATTTTATTTTCTAGAATTAATAAATGATTGTGTTTCTGAAGCTGCAGGGTCACATTCCACACTCTAGAAAGTAGGGAAACTTTCATGTGGTTTGCAATCTTTTTAGATACATCCTAGAGACCAGAATAAATTCCACAGGAACTTCTACCAGTGGTGCCCACAGGAGAGTGAGTGCTGTGGCCATCTTTGGGTGGGCCTGGGCATGCATGCATTTAGTGGAGAGGAAGGCCCAAGAAAGGGGGTGAAAGTGATGGCTGACCTTGTCCCCTCTTTCCAGGTACAAAGAAGACCAACTTGTTATCCATGTATATCTCCTTCATCTCTGTCAAATTTTCCTAGTAAGAAGTATGTGTGTACCTGTGTGGATGTGTGTGACAGTCATTAAGTCCCTGTGCATTTTTCAATTTCAATAATTTAGGTGTGTGATTATAACAGAAATAATATGGAAATGACACTGAAGAGAAATTTTATGATGTTCAAAATTCTGTGTTATAAAAATAAATGTATATTGGGTAAAGGCAAACTAATGTCATATAGTTACTGGAACTTAAGCTTTTAACTGTATGAAGAAAATTTGCAGATTATTTCTATTATTTCTGAATTTTAAGGTAGCAAAATATTAAAGTATTAGGTTATTAAATCTTGGTTTTTATGACCACATGACTACCCTCTGTGATTCAGTTAATTTTCCAGGTATTTGGTAAGATGTATTCAGTATGGGGTAGACTGTTTTTTCTTTTCCTCTTCCACATTTGGCCCCCAGAGTCAGTGAGTCAGTCAGTCAGTCTGTATGTCTGTCTCTCTCACACACATACATTTGATTCCTTATTATCTGTTAATCTGGTACTAGCAATAACAGGGCTACTGTAAAAAGTTGTTTTGGTAACAGAATTATTATCTACAAGTGTTTTTGAATACTTTTGTGTGATACGCTGAAAGGCACAGTACCTGCCAATGTGGTTCCTGCCCTCCAGAAACTAACAACCCAATTGAAGAGATAGGCACTCCCAGGAAAGGAAGTGGCGCCAAAGTATTGGAATGTTTATGTTACAGTCAGGTGTTGGAAACTGAGTTAATGAGGGAAAAGTCTTCCCAAGGTGATTTAGAAGAAGCTCAGGTTTTTTGATTCATGGTTCTGGAGGATTTTTTGCTTTGCTTTTCTCCCTTGTCTGCTTTGAATAGAAAGTCTTCATTGACCAGGGTTGGTTCTCACTGTATTTGGGCCTAGGAGCTTTCAATGTTAGTATATTAGGAAAAATCCACGTTTCTCTTGAATCCTTGGCCTTTGTGTTAAAGTGGAATGAGGGACTGTTGCGATGTCAGACAGGAGTGATTATTCTTCAAACCTTTTCCTTCTAACATGCTGTATTATCTTTTTTTAATTTTTATGATTTTTCATTGGACCAAATACAACAAATCAAATTTACTTTTTATTAAATTGTTTCTTACAATTGGAAAAAATTCTTTCTCCTCTCCACTTCATGGATTTATACATATTACTAACTACTCAGACATTTAACACACAGTTTGAAGCTTTTTACTATTTTGTTATGCCTTAAACTTGGTATAATAATTTTTGAGAAATGAAAAATCTTAAGATGAAAAAGTGTAATAAACACCTGTGTTTTTGCCACCAGAAGGAAATGCTATTAATTTTTTTCTCTACCTTTGCTCTACGTCAAATTTAAAAATTTTAGTAAAATATTAATTTCAAATGAAGGTAGATTTTTCTTTGATCATTATCATTTTCCAACCGCCCCCCCGCCATGTGCTCTATCTTTAAATTTGAAAAACATCCAATAAAATAGTATTTATCCAAATTATAAATACCCAATGTACATGTATAAAAAATGGAGTTTCATAAATCACATCAATAGCTTTTCTTGTGTTTTAGGTTTTTAAAAATATATACCAAGAAATAAAATTGGGAATTAGATTTAATTCAAGGGAACCAAGTAAAAGAGAATTAAGAAAATAACTGAGGCACTAAGATAATAGGAGAATGTGTTGGGGGCAGAATGCTCAAGTGACCATTAGATTGTTCCACAGGATGTGGCTCCTGGTCATGGGTTACTTTTAATCAGCCACTCTTATTCTAGAGTCGATTTTGCCTTGAATCTGTCAACATAGGCCCCAGGGGACATTTGTCTTTGCCTTCTTTTAAACTTCATGGATAAATAATCTTTTTCTTTAGGGGGACACTACACAAAAATCCTGGTACCAGGCCCTTGGATTTCCACCCTCCAGAACTGTAAGTCAAAAAACCTGTGCTTCTTCTAAATCACCCAGGCTCAGGTATTCTGTTACAACAGCACAAACTAGACTAGGAAAACAGCTTTGTTTTCCCTGTGGAAGCAAAGGAAGACTTTTTTTCCTTGTTTACATTCTCTGAAAACTAGTGAATAATGAAGTCAGATGATCCTAGTCCTGAGTTTGAATCTTGGGAAAGAGAGGCAGAGATGTGGGGACAGTTGAGAAATAATTCATGACTGAATTTGCATGAATAATGTGTGATTTTTTCCAATCTATTTTCAACAGTCTGTGTCCGACACTGTTTAAGTCCTTCCTATAGAATGATATCTCTCTTTATGCTCATGATAACTTTACACATTGAATACTGTTATGTTATTCATTTTTTATTTGAGGAAAACCTAAAATATCTTTTGCACATATTTAAAAACATGAATCAAGGTATCCCTATTGTGTAAATTGAACCTTGCCTTCTGTGTCTAGCCTTTCTTGGCCTCTGTCCCAAAAAATAAAACTAAATTGTCTAACCTCCCTTTGATTTATTGTTCCATAAGTAAATTTTTCTCATTAAATTAGCCAAAGTTGGATTCTCTTGCTTACAACTCAAAACCTGATTGGTACCTAGGCTCTGCTTCCAAGTTCTTAATTTTACAACATTAATCCTTATTCATTTCCAAGAAGCTGCTTAAAATATCATATTTAGTTCTGAACTTGATGTTACAGGTAAGATTTGCATTTTTTCAAGTTACAACTTCTGTTTTGTATGCCCTGTTTTTGAGCAATGCCTAATTTTAAAAGGAAAGTCAATTCTATTTTCTGCTTTTTTTTTTTTTTTTTTTGGCAAAAGAGGGGTGGTATACGGAGGGTTGAACTCAGGGGCACTTGATCAATGAGACCTATCCCCAGCCCAATTTTGTACTTATTTTTTTAAATTTAGAGATAGGGTCTCAGTTGCTTAGTGCCTTGCTTTTTGCTGAGGCTGGCTTTGAACTCATGATCCTCCTGTCTCAGCCACCCGAGTCCTGGGATTACAGGCATGTGCTATGGTACCTGGCTTATTTTCCTCTTATTTTGATGAGCAACTTAATTTGTTGATGTGGTTGGCCAAATAATGGTCTTCCAGTATAGCTAGGACCTAATTCCCGGAGCCTAAGACCTTAAAATGGGGAGACATAATTTATTTGAGTGGGCTGTAAATGTCATCACTGTGTATTTATAATAAGAAAGAGGCAGAGGGAGATTTGACTTCATCATATGATGACAGAAACAGAGCCTAGAATAATGTGTTGTTAAGATGGAGGAAAGGGACACAAACCAAGGAGCACAGGTGGCTACTAGAAGCTGAGAAAGGTGAGGAAGCTGATCCTCTCCTGTAACCTCCAGGAGACACCAGCCCTGGTAACACTTTGGTTTTATTCCTGTGACAATCACTTCAGACTTACTACCTCTAGAACTATAAGACAATACATTTTCATTTTTTAAAGCCATTAGTGAAACGAAAGTGAGGAATTGGGAGACAGGAGAGAGAGAAATGAAAGACAGAGATCAGGCAGAGATACACATGAGAGTTTATTTGTCAGAACTGACAAATAAAGGCACATCTCTTCATAGATGGAGAGAGGCAAAACAGGCTTGGGGTTCCGGAATTTTATGGGGCAGGCTCAGAGATTAGAGCCAGGCAGGTCCTAATGCGGGTTAAGGGTTGGGTTGGTATGAGAGAGTGGTTTGCCTTTCTCAGAAATGCCCTTGGGCAGGAAAGCAAAATTTCTCTTAAACTAGTGGCTGTCACTTGAGATGGCTGTCCAGATGCTAAGCAAGGACCTTACCACTAGACTTGTGGTAATTTGTTACAGCAGCAACAAGAGCCTAAGTGTTGATGAAATGAGATCATCGTTTTGTAGGCTTATGCATGGTGCAGGAAATGGAACTCATTTTGACTGCAGTATGGCTTTCGCTGGGGAGGATGGATGACGACTCACACATGTGCATTGTAAATTGTTCAGGCAGTTAGTGGGGAAATCATCTCATGATTTCTATGGGGAAGGCAGAGCACATTCATGGGTGATGGATTTGTTTGTTTGTTTTCAAGGTGAATGATATAAAAACATCATCGGACACAAGCTTGATTAATTTCAAAAGTTCATATCTCAAATCGTCACAATTTTTTTTTCATGAATATCATTCACAATGTTTCTGCTACCAGTTTTTCCAGCCTTGAGAGTCATTCAGCGTTGACAGGAGTAGCAGCAGGAATGAGGTGGGGCTGGAATACCCATGTAATGTGACCTACATCTGAAGAAAAATCCCAGGGAAATGTATGCCCAAAATAAAACCTATTTTTGTTCTAAGAGCCATTTGTCCTTTAGGGAAGGGAAGAGTAAATTAATCAATGCGGCAGAGTCATTTGAAAGATGACATGGCTTGTGGAGTATAGCTCCTATGAAAGCTACGCTCCTCAAACGTACTGCACACCTGATAAGCTTTTAGAAATTTAATAAAAAATGTTATAAATATTTTAAGTGACCATGGAGTCCCTTTGTTAGATGGGGAATAAACGCTTCATGTTTCTCTCTGTGTGTGTGTATATGTGTGTTTGAGTATATGTGTGTGTGTGTGGTGTGTTGGTGATGGTAGGGGAGTGAGGAAAATCAAATGAATACCTGTTAAGATTCCTTTGAATAATGTCTCAATATATTGCTATTGTTAATAAAATTATGGTTGGTGCACCAAGCACAGTACATCTGAAATAAATAGCTTCTAAACCAATATTACAGAGATTTCCAATATCAGCTTGTTTCTATTTCACAGTGTGTAGATAATAGGAGTGGAGACACGTCTAAAGGTCATTGCTTATGCTGTGGTTATATGTCTTACAATGCCTGACTGATGTTTTTAAAAGAGTGGCTGAATACTTATACCATCCAGCATGGAGATTCTCTCAGATGCTGACAAACACACATCTATCTAGATAATGGAACTGATTCTTTTTTATTTTTTTATGTGTGTTTGTTCACATAAATACAACACATAGAGCATTCATCTGTGACTCATGAATAAATCTTGAAGATGCATGAGAAGACACGGCATTCAAATTTGATTTTCAAGTAAGGTCCGGGGAGAGATCGCCCACGGGGAAGCGTGCTATTTCATTACATTCCTTTGGTTCTACTGGGGAGGTAAGGATGCACTTGATAGGGAATTTACATGTCTTCGATCCAACTCTTGATCACAGAAGCCAAACATTTTGTGGGTTTTGCTGTTGTTGCTGCTATTTCCATTAGAGAATCAGGATCTTGGCCATCTGTTAAAGGAAAGGCCATGTCACTCGGTCAGTTTGATGAATGTCTCCATTTGAGGACTATGGTGTGCTTTTGCTGCAGTTCTGAGGATCAAGGTGTTCTTTCCTTCCCCATAAGAGACCAAGGAGTTTGAGAATGATATTTAAATAGAGTAACTTAAATATCATTCTCCGTGAGAATTGGCAAAATGCGACACACCTTCTTTCCACTTCCTTCTTCCTTGTCCATGGTGACATTGCAGACTTCTCAGGGTTTTCCTTTCTTCTGACTTCGGAGGAAGCTTCTCTTCTGAGCATCACATACCATGACACCACTGCCACTGGGCTGAAGATGACATTCTCAGTGGGACTTGAATGCTATCATTTTCTCAGGTAGGCAGGCCGCTTAACTTCACTAAGATAAATAAACTTTATTTATTTAGCTATAAAATGAGAACAAGAATATTCACTCTCAAAGGAGATAACAAAACAATATAGGTGAAAGTTTTGAGAGTCCAAAGGTGGTGGGTGTTGACTTCCACGTGGCTTGATGAGATTTTCAAATGTGAGCCAGCTTGTGTGAATAATATCGTGAGAAGTAACAGCTTCTGGTAAGTTAGAAAAGGGAGCTGTGAAACCAGAATCTACCAATAACAAGGGATGTCCTCTGTAGTTGTTTATCTACGCATTGTAATCATTCATTAATTTGACAAATCAACAAGAGCACACCAATATAGACCAATGTCTGTGCTTCTTGAGGAGAATTAAAAACTAGCTGGAGAAGATATATTCATCGTACTATGTTCATCATTCATACTATTTTGTAATCTTGAGTTGTCTCCTGCTCTGGACCAAATGACATTTAATTTACATAAATAGGGCAAAAACTCTCCATGCCAACCCTATTAGTTAGAATCCTAAACTTACTTGCCTCACAAATCTTTCTAGAAAGCACACCTTCAGGTACTATTAATGCTCAGATGGGGTATATATAACTTTTGTTTGTTTGTTTGTTTGGTACCAGGGATTGAACCCAAGAGTGCTTAACTACTGAGCCACATCCTCAGCCTTTTTTATTTTTTTCTTTTGAGACAGGGTCTTGCTAAGTTGCTTAGGGCCTGACTAAATGAATGAGGGTAGTTTTGAACCTTTGGTCTTTCTGCGTCAGCCTCCTAAGCCACTGGTATTAAGGTGTGTGCCATGATGAAAAGATACCCTTAACTTTTCAGCACAGAATGATTATCGTCTTTTTATTCATTCATGATAGGCTTTGGGGGGACAAGAATTGTCATTGAGCAAATTAGAAATATCCTTCTGTAGCATTCCCATGACACCTGATACAGCACTCTTGATAAGTGAGCATTTTGGAAATGATGTGTTCAGAAAATCAAACCTATTAAACATACTAAATATTTGTATTTAGATGCCTGGTGCTTATAGAATCTTGACTAAAAAAGACCCTGAATGGCACAGGGATTCCTTCTGTGTATGAGAGCTTGCTCCTATAGTTAGCATGACACAAGCATGGCTATCACATTAAAAATAATACTGGGGGACTATGAACACTTCATTTTTTTTTCCTGGTGGAGGTGGAGATCAGGGGCAGGAGATTCAGAAAGGGAGAGAAAAAGAAAGGTCCATTCGTTTAAAAATGACAAAAATAATATTTCTCAGTTTGCTCTCTCTGTCAAACAAGGATAATAAAACCTGTTTTACCTTCCAGAGTTGTTTGGAGGTACAAATTGGGTAAAAGATTTAAAGTTCCTTGGAGAGTTAGAAAACATGAAGCGTGTCTGACATCCCCTCCAGTTCTAGCTTAAAGTAATATAAGATAATGTGTTTGCAGTGGCAAAAAGCAGAATGGGCATTATGATCCTCAGAAAAGTCCTTTCCCCACTTTTTCCATAGTGTTCCACTCTAGGAAAGTACCATGTGTGAGCAAATTGGTGCAAATAGACCCACAGATGAACAGGGGCTAGTCTGGGAGCTTCTCTCATTTCAGGTCTGCAAGTAGCAGTGAGAGGTGAGTCAGCATCCTGACACACCTGCCACCAGGAGGGGACTTCATGGAGATGCTGATGAAGCCTGTACTTTGGGAAACCCTCACTTTCATGGGTTCTATCTGTGATTTCTGCGTCTCATTTTGCATTTGTAGTTGTTCATTCATTTCCTCAACGTGGCTAAGTGGTTAAGTACCCCTGGGTTCAATCCCCAGCATAAAAAGAAAAAAAATCTTCCTCAAATATTATCAGCTTCAGGTACCACAATACTGATTTTTCACTCCTGCTTAAAATTCATGGTGGGAATTGCTGAGCACTATACCAGCAATTCATTTGATGGCCACTAGGGGTATCTAGATTATAGAGATGATGGAGCTTCTCTACCTATGAGTTTTAGTTCTGTTGTTTAAAATTTATAAATATATTAACTAATTAATACAGGCATATGTTTAATGAGCACATAGTATATCTATGTAGCATTCTAAAACACTAAAAGAACACCCCTTTGGACTGAGGGTTTAATAAATAGAAAAATTATGCATTAGTTTTCAGTGTCTTCTTATGAATGCTTCTACTACATTCTCCCATCAGTTGATGCAACACATCCTTCATTTTAATTCTTCCTTTCAGAGGTGAGGGAACTAGAAAGCAAACTTCTAATCTCAGATCTTTTTGTAAGGTGTTCAAAGCCTAGAAGTCTCTCCAAACTCTTAGGAATCAGGACACATTACGTCTCATTTCTGAAAACCACTGGATAGAATGTGGTAGGAACTCAAGTCTCAAGTCTTCTCTCCTAAGGTAATTTTTCTTTAAACAAAAATGCAGAATAAGGAGAATTTGTCTTCCATATTGTTTCACTTTCCTTCTAACATCTACTTTGTTCAGTTTGCCTTCAAGGAGTCATGGCATCTCAGAGTTAGAAGGGAACTTAGAAGTGTCACAGCTCAACCCTTAGCTGATTCTTAAGTGATCTATGCAGCACTTTTAACAAGTGCAGACCTTATCTACCCTGTGCCTCCAGCAACATGACATCACTCAAGTCACTTTCCTCCTCATGTAGTCAAACATCCTGCTTCAGTGGTCACTGGTTTGTGACAATTCTCCTCTTCTTCTGTTGGTATTTCTACTAAGGTGGTAACTGATGATTCAAATTCTTCCCTTTAGGGGAATACACTCTTTAGCATAATATCCATAAATGGGGATCTAAAGAAGTAAATAAAAGTCCCTGTAAGAACATCAAAGAATAATTTTAACAATGAAATACTTGGCACAGGCTTTAAAGACAGACCTTTTCTTGTCCATCCATTTGTAAGTTGGTGTATCCTACCACATGACTTTCTTTTTTTAATTTTAAATTTTGTCTCTCAGAAGTACAGTAGGAAGACTCAGATGGACATTTGGAGGGTCCATATGAGACAAAGCATCAAAGATAGAGAATTTTTAGAAAATTCTCTAGACTGAGACTAGCAAACTTCACTGTGAATGGCATCTGGATAAGATACAACTTCTCTGGAAGTCTCCTATTAGCTCATCTACAAAATGAAGGGGTTCATCTCAACCTTGCAAGCCCCCTCTGTCCACAAAGCACTATGATTTGGGCTTCTGCAATTATTATCTGACAGGTTACTGAATTATAGTTACCACCTATTTAATAGAAGTAGAAATTTGGTTTTGTATACTTGAGTGAATTTAACCTTTGAAAACCATTTGCTCCAATACAGTAACTTGAGAAGTTATGTTTCTTTAAAAATCATATCACTTCTTGGTGGTTACTAATTTTCATTTTGGGTGAGTACTTGTTAAACCATTTCTATCTGTGTTGGTATTGGATTATTAAGTACCACAAGAGAGCTGTCTGAGAGCTCTGTGGGAACAAAATCATATGCATTACAATAATTTACCTCTCAACAGTCTATTAATATAGTCAGGTAGCACTTAGAAGTCTTTCCTTGCACCTCAACTGTGTTAAAGTAGTAAAGATTAAAAACTAATTATGCACATAACATCAGTACCCAATATTTGTAATTAATTGTGATTCACAGTACCCTAAATAATAAACCAGATTGTAATTTTTAAAATATTATGTAAATAGTCATTAAGGTGTTTCTTCTCTATTGCCTTATTCATTTTTAGAAATATATTAAATGAATGTTCATATTTTTTAAAGAGAGAGAGATTTTTTAATATTTATTTCTTAGTTTTCAGTGGATACAACATTTTTATTTTATTTTTTTTATGTGGTGCTGAGGATCGAACCCAGCACCCCACGCATGCCAGGCAAGTGCGCTACTGCTTGAGCCACATCCCAAGCCCAAATGTTCATATTTTTAAAAGCAAATTAAAGTCATGCTCAGCCCAGATAAAGCCCACTGAATGTGATTATTTAGCAGCAATACAGCTTGTTTTTATGGACTTTTCCTTGAGTCCATTGTGATACTCTGTGTTTCAAAAATGGAAAGAACTCTGGAAACAATTTCTGTGAATTAAATTAATCCATTAGACCGAGGCAATCCTTGGGAAATCATGAATTGTGTTGGAAAGAGAGGTCAGTAAAAGTAAATTTGGGGTCATGTTCCTTTCAAGATGATACAAAACCATGCTAATGTTTAACTTATATGTAAATGAACTGAGCTAAACATCAGATGATATCTTCAAATCCTACTAGTGACACATAGACACTATGACTCTGTAGAGTCCTTAGACATCCTCGATTTCTAAATATTCCCTCATCATTGCTAACTAATCCTGGAAACTCCATAATTGGTGATTAGTTCCTTGGTATATGGAGAGGGTAGAGAGGGTACCACCAACACTACCTTACATGATTCATTATGTACCTGCAAACAATAGTGGACACAACGACAGGTGCTAAAATAACTATTCCTTGTTGCATGTTTACTGTGTTTCAGATGGAGTTCTGGGAGGGAAGACCTTACTTTAGAGAAACACCTTTATCTTTGACATGAGATTTGCTCTTAAATTTGGCCCTAGACCTGCCCTACATCTTTTTTTTTTTAATTTTTAAATTTTTTTTAGGTCTTTATTGTTCTAGGATCCTCACTTCCATAGGACATTGCTTGGCCAGACATGGAGTTCTTGGGGAAAAAGGTTCTATTTTATTCATCTTAATATCTGAATGGCAGCACATCTAGTGGCTTATCAGCATAATAGCACAGATGTTCTTTCTACTCCCCTCCATATTTCTATTATAAAATATCTCCAACAAGAACACTATTACAAAAGTGTGAGGAATGCCAACCTACTAAGCCAGTGATTCTGAGCCAAGGTGATTGTGTCCCCCAGGGGACACTTTGGAAATGTCAAGAGAATTTTTGATGGTCATGACTTGAGTAGATGCTACTAGCATCTAATGAGTAGAGGCCAGGAAGCTGCTAAATATTCTATTATGCATAGGGCAGTTCTACTTCTCAAAGACATCTGGCCCCAAATATCAACAGTGCAAAGACTGAGAAACTAAGAAAACCTTTTAATGATCCAGTTATTTTTGAAGCCATTTTCTATCCCTCTTTCACTTTCTGAAGTAGGTGTCCCTAGGCATGATTTTATGTAGGTACTCTTAATGTATTATCTAGTAATATATGTATCCATGGAAACACAATGGGTGTTTTGAATGTCCTCTGTCAATATTATTCATTGAATTTTAAACTTAAAATTGTGTTTTTGAGTTTTATCTGTTTTTATAAATTTGTACCTACCTGATTATTTTAAATAGCAGAATAGCATTCAATTTCTTTACTCACCTTTTGATAGATATTTAAATGGTGTCTGATTTTTTTAAAGCTTTGATGATTCTGTGAACTATTCTCGTACATGGGTGTGCAGTAATCCTTTGGGGCTTACATAAAAAAACCCAACTCTCTGGATAGGTCCAATATTCATTACTACCAGCTGTAAGTATGAGTTTCCATTTCCTCATGTCTTCTCCAGGGTGTCATATTGTCTTATTTAGTTTTTGTGAGAAATTCCTTTTACATTGTAGAATCGTTCGGGAGTCCTTAACACTTGATCTTAAAAGATTATCAAATTCCTTTACATTTTACAGGACAGTCATTATACTATGTCTTATTTCCATTGCCTTCTATTCATGTTTGGAAGCACATTTAATGAATTTGAGCCAGCGCCCTCTTGGACCAGCTGCAGTGCCTCTTATTCAACTGTCATCAAAGCATCCACCAAGGCTGAGGTTGAATTTTCAGGCCAGAGTCAAAAACTCTGGAGACACCAGGACTCTTCCTTTACCTTTGACCACACGTAGGTAATCACTAAATTTATCTTTTTAATGTATCCTTTTCTCTTTACCCCACTGCAATCTCTTCATATTGGATTTTATCATTTCTCATGGAATTTCTTTTTTCTTGAGAGAGAGAGAGAGAGAGAGAGAGAGAATTTTTTAATATTTATTTTTCAGTTTTCGGTGGACACAACTGTCGCAGTCTAGCTGGGCACAAAAATCATCTTAATGGCTCACTGGCGTTACTTCTCAACCACTCCTTCTGGCAAAATGCCAGGCACCACCTTGACTTGGTTGTGGCTCTCAACACACAGCATCTTTATTTTATTTTTATGTGGTGCTGAGGATCGAACCCAGCACCCCGTGCATGCCAGGTGAGCACATTACCGCTTGAGCCACATCCCCAGCCCTTCTCATGGAATTTCAACAACATCCTAACTGATTTCCTTGTCCCCAGTACCATTCTTTTTAAATCTATTTTTCACCCACGATGCAAAATAGTCTTTCTAAAACAAAACTGTTCTTAAAATCCTTTATGCGTTATTTAATTTTTTGCAGGGGGTGTATTAGAGATGGAATCCAGGAGTAGTTTACCACTGAGCTACATCCCCAGCCTTTTTTTTTAATGTTTTATTTTGAGACAGGATCTTACTAAGTTGCTTAGGGCTTTGCTAAGTTGATGAGGCTGGCTTTGAACTTGTAATCATCCTGTTTCTGCCTCCCAAGTTGCTGAGTATCTGCATGCACCATAACATGACCTAGCACCTGCTTGCCTTTCCAGTTTTCTCACTCACTAGTGTTCCCTCCACAGTCCTTTCTACCTTCCAGCCACATGCAACTTCCAGCTTTCCCTGCAAACCAAGCTTCCCATACCCCTGCCCTTGCACATGATGCTCTCTGTACCACAATGTCCTTAACAAACTCTGTTTAGCTATTTTTCTTTTTATTCTTGTGTCTGATGGGATCGCCCCTGGGAAGTCTTCCCTCAATCTTCCCCCACCCCAGGGAGGGTAAATATCTGTCTTTGTATTACCCTGACAATGTGATCCCTGTCCATAGATGTTGTCTTTTTCCATATCTAATGTGCTCAGTAGAAATTCAACTTCCATATAGGACAAGGTGGGTCTCTTCTTTATCCTGACATCTCTAATTCCCAGTGCAGAATAGGTGTTCATTAAATGAGGAGGATTTAATGGTAGAGGATTCCTTAACTTGGGAGTATCCCACACGTCCTGAAGTCATGTATCCACATAGTGGTAGATGCTGGGGGTCCAGAGAGCTAATACACTCTCTTTGAAATCTTGTGTAAAAAGGCAGAAAATCTCCTGTTTTCTCTGCAGGATTCCACAAACCTCAACTTGCCATGCTGACCTGCTTAAATGTCCTATTTTACTTAAATTTACTATATTGCAGAATGTGTTCCTTCTAGAGGATTTTCATTAGTTTTTAAAGCCCACGTGCATCTTTAAAAAAAAAAGTGTTTGCCACATGTTTGACATTCATTTACACTTTACTTTTTTTCTATAAAAAAGAAAAATGTAAATTGATGTTCAAATGCCTTTGGGCTTTTTAATAAATATAACTTTCAAGTCGTTTTTCTTTCCATGGAATTATTACAAAGGAAAATGCCTTTGAACAATAGAAGGTCATGGCTCAATCCCAAACAAAATAAGTGGTATTTTAGTGGGTTCCAAACTTGGTTAAAGCCCTTATCCCAGAGCTCTGAACCACAAAGCCCCAGTTGCATTTATTCTCTTCTTCTGTCAGAGGGAACAACAAAGGGTACTGACCTTTTATTTATATTTGCAGCTTTAAAGCATAATTTGTTCAAAGAAATGGTTCTGTACTTGGAATGAGAACATCTGAGTCTAGCCTTGACTCACGACTAGAAGAAAGCCTGACATTCACACTCTCCCTCCTTTGTCAAGCTGGTGGGGGAATCCAGTGACATGGTCATGAAAGTCTGTGGTACACAGTGTTCTCCTCATGGTCTGCTCATGGGACAGTGAGTGAATGCAGCCTCTTGAGAGGAAATATCTGGAGACCTTCTTTAAGAAATGCATCCTCCGTCAGCAAAACACATTATAAAAATGTTCATTGGGTTAGAGTTTTTAATAATTAAAAAAATGATATAATCTAAGGGAACATCTTGGGAGCTAGTCAAAAAGATTAATGGAATATTAAGTGATTGTTGAAAATTATAGATTAAGAACATCAAGATATAATACATGAAAAAAGCAAGGGTCAGTGCATTTGGGGTTGTTCCATGAAGTGGGCAGAAATACCCACATGCACATCACAATGCATATGATAATATAGTGTCCATATCACAGATCAATACAGAGTACTTTTGCTTAGTAGGCTATATCAAAAATACAAAAGTGGTTGCTGTTGAGGACAAAGCTTGGAGAAAGCTTGTTTTTCATCTTACACTACTCTACACTTGCATTTTAATGGTAGGTACATGTCAGGACAGTGGGCTTACAACACATTTTTGTTTCTTCTTCATTCTCTTCTTGATATAATGCAACACACAATATTTATAAAATGTTTAAAGAATGAAAAAAAAAGTTCAGTCCATAGCTGAGGCTGGAGCTCAGTGGCCGAGCACTTGCCTAGCATGTGTGTGTGAGGCACTGGGTTCGATCCTTAGCGCCACATAAAAATAAACAAATAAAGGCATTCTGTCCATGTACAACTACAAAACAATCAGTCCATTAGAAAGGAAGATATGGCTGGATCTTCTGCCCTTATCCTGTCATAGAGAGCACATGCTTTGGAGCAAACAGATTTGGGTTTGCATCCTAGCCACACCCTTACTTTAGTTATAGCTCCCTGGGAAAATTACTTGTACTCTCTGAACCTCTGTTTCCCTATATGAAATTGGGAGCAATAACCTAGCTTTTAAGACAATTATGAGAGTTAACTTATATAATAAATAATGCATAATAATACACAATAAATAATGCATAAAGTTGCATACAGCTTGTTACATAGCAAACCCTCATTAAGTTATGTTTATAGTTATGGTTTTTGTTATTATTATTATCACAGTAAAATAGCTACCACCTTTAAACCCCTTTGTTCATTAAGAAACCTATTTCAAGCCATTTAGTTCTCAGCTTTGTTTCGGGCTAGTTTTAGGAAAAAGAAATATGAGAGTGTGTGTCTAGTATGGTCTAGCTATTACAGCCAAGGCTTAGACTTGAGGTATAAACCAAATATTGTTGGAGCCTCCGGTTTCATTTGAAACACATTCCTCCTTTACTATCTATGGCCCTGAATGTCAAGGCCACATTTCTTGGAACTCCCGTCTGACACATGACTTTTTAGCCAGCTCATAGTATTTAGCTTTCCCATTTCTATAAGAAGCTTCACTGCTGGGTTTGGACTCTAGAATCCCCTGGTCTTGAGCTTCATATCCTTCAGCGGCCCATTGTGAAGGGCCTCCCTGGAACAGACTTTTCTAGAGTTAGAAAAAGTTAAAGTGCACTCCTGACCCAAAACCCATTTCTTGACTCTGAAAAGAAATTGTTCCTGGAAGCGCTTCAGGGGAAAGATTTGGAGGAGCAGCTTTCCATTTTGCCTTGAATTGCAAACTCACATTAAAAAACATTAAGGATAATAAACTGGAAATTCAATTACCAGGCTTGAAGCCAGAACACCGCACACTCGATTTGGATTTGCATCTTAACTTATAGCTTGTTCTTGCCAATATTACTTACAATTCAGACCTTTGCTCATGGTATAAAAAGCACTTAGTGCACAGATGACTTCTCACCAAGTGCTTTTTGATGGACCTGCCCAAATGTCGATTTGGGTATGAGTTTAAATTAGGAGGAAATGTAAAATATGTCCCTTTTTATTTTTATGTTTTTATTTTTGCATGTTGGGAATCCATAGAACTACATGACAAGGGTTTCAAATTTCTATACAATGCTGAGTGTCTATTTTTGGATGCCAATCAAGGATTCCATTGGGTCTACATTCTGACTTACCTACAAATTTCTCATAATGAGATGTTAGTTACCAGTGCTAGTTATGATGTTTCCTAATAGGGGGGCTGGAAAACAATAAGAGAATTTGCAATGGTCTTGCCAAAAAGCAATTGTAAGACTATGCTTTTGACTTGACTTGATTTTTAAAAAAATATTTCAAGGTGGATGTCCCCAATTCCTGAAGAGTGACATCAAGACATGAAGGTCCTAGGCAGTTCCTCTAAAGCTCTGTCCCTTACCCACTGTGTGACTATAGATGAATTGCTTGAACTTCCTGTGCTTTGATCCTCTCATCTATACAACTGGGATAAATATGAGAGCATCTATCTTATAGGATTGTGCAATGATTAAAGGAGTTAATAATGCATGTGAAACTCTTAGAATAGTACCTGGCACTAGTAAACACTCAATAAATGTTAATTTTTATTATTATCAGGTGTGACTCATAAAAGCACACAAGAATAACTATATTTTTCTTCTTGGGAATGGAGAAAATGGTGGTTTCCCCTTGGAAAGCTCCGAGGATTTTGGCTTCTCTCTGTAGCAGTGAATCTTAATCTTGGATGCACATTGGTATCACCTGGTGTCAAAGTATAATTTTCGAAAGTTGAAAACTTGAATCTGATACAAATATATAGTGAGTATTGCCAAAGGCTGGTTTGATCCGTTTAATGAAGGAACCAGCAGGATGAATTCAAACTGCTTCAAAGAGAATTAGAAAGACTAAGTAGATGTCAGTCCTCAAAGAAGGCTAGAATAAAATTGCTAGGTCAGACACAAAACTGGTTAATGGTTAAAAAAACCTACAGTCTTGGAACTGGATAGAAATTATTAGCATCTCTACTGGGGAACAATGGTATTTGTATAATTATTGGACAATGATCTACTTCATTGATATTAGATGTTTACAATGTGAATTAGACAACCTGCTTGTTACTGTGGCACATGCCTGTAATCCCAGCCACTCGGAAGCCTGAGGCAGAAGGATCATGAGTTCAAAGCCAGCTCTAGCAACAGCAAGGTGCTAAGCAACTCAGTGAGACCCTATCTCTAAGTAAAATGCAAAATAGGGCTGGGGATGTAGCTGAGTGGTCAGTGACCCTGAGTTCAATTCTTGGGAAACAGAACCTTAGCTGTAAGTAGATTTTTTTTTAATGTTACCCAGGATTAAGGAGAAAAAAAAACTTGGAAATAAGTTAAAAGATAACTACATAGTTTTTTAATGTCATGCTGGAGCATTATCTAACAGGCCCACTCAAAGGTTGTCTAATTCTTTTTTTGGAGAGTGATACCAGGGACATCTGTGACATGCTCTGGAAGGGTACATCAGCTCTCCAGTTCTCCTTTCTCTGCCCCACCCCTTGCAACAAAAAGCTGCCTAACAACTGATCATGAAGGAATGTTCACTGGAGAATTCTCTCCTCTCTTCCTAAAACTGAGTGGGTGCAAAAGCATTTACTTCTATTAAAGCCTAGCAAATACATCTGTCTACTCTAACCTGGGTCATTCCACTGAATTTAATTTACTAACTCTTTAATTCAGTACATAACATTGAGCATAACATTGACCACATACATTCTTGCTACTATATAAAAGAAGAATGTTGTCAGGAAATGAAATAAAGACCAATGGTTCTCAACCCGAACAGCACATTAGAATCCCCTGGAGAGTTAGGTGCCCTTAATTCCCAAGCCACAGGTTCTGATCAATTCCTCTGAGGTGTGGCTTGGGAATTAAGGGCACATAACTCTCCAGGCGAGAGAGAGGGAGAGCAGGGGGTGGGCAGAAAAAGAACTGGAGAGATGATGTACCCTTCCAGGGCATGTCACAGATGTCCCCAATGACCTACTTCCTCCAGTGAGGACCCACCTCTCAGCTGTCCAATCAACAATGAGTTGGATTAATCCACTGAAGAGGTCAGAGCCCTCAGGATCTGATCATTTCCAAAAGGTTCTACCTCTGAACACATAAGACTTTGTGGACATTCTAGATCCAAACCATAACAACCAGCACACTCTTCATACTACTAATTCCAATTTAAAAATCCTTTGGAGGTGACTAAACTTTCCTTCTTACCTATTCTTCTTTCTGTCAAACACAATCTTCCTCTTTCCTGAAGTCTCAGTCATTTTTATAAAGTTTTCAGAGTGAATCTTTTTATTACAAGATGAAAGTAGTTAGTTTTGGTGTTTTACTCTCACAACCTCAAAGGTCAGCGTAACAACCTAACTTCTTTTTGGCTCCAGGCGTCCCATGTTTTCCCTTCAAGGTGGTGGTTTCGGTGACGTGTTCCTGACAGTAGCCAGTAATGTGCACTGTTCAGCTGGCGGACACCTCAGCTGTCTTTTCCTTTTTGCCATCTGTGCTAAAGGAGTCCTCAGTCTTTCCTTTCATCTCAATTTTCTCACTCTTTTTGCTTTTATTTAGTATTCTATAACAGGTGAAAATATCTTCATTACTACTACCAGAATTAGTCTTAGGGGAGGAAGGTGCTAGTGTAGGAAAAATAGGATTAATAAGAGCTTAGATTCAAGATGAGACTCTGAAAGGATGGGAGGGAGTTGGCTAAGATTTAAGAAGGAACAGATAATGGCTGAATTTCTCTACTTGGGACCAATAAAGAGATTTCCATCTGCTCCTGAGAGGGAGAAGGAAAGACCAGAGAAGACACAAGGTGTTGGGGAAGGCTGGAAGCTAGACCTCGTAAAGAGGAGCCAGGGTAAGTCTTCTGATGACAGAGCATCTGAAGGATGTGTAAGAACAGAATGGATTAATTTTCAGATCTTGGCCATGCTCTGGCATCAGTCCTACCTCTTCATAACCTGCTCCTCCCCACACCTGCTGTACAATCTATTTCACGTGCACACATAACCCACACGTACAGTAAACAGGTGTGCATGTGTAAGTTATAAAAAGTAGTCTAGAATTTTGTGATTGAATTAAGGTAACAGACTCAACATACATGGAAGCAATAGCCCAGACCATGAGGAAACTGTGATTATGAAAATCTTGAAGAGCACTTTGGATGTACTGAGTTTCTGGTGTAACATCAAGGCAGTCTGTGTGTCCCACAGGTGGGGTCACATTGAATTCACGCTTTCCACAAAGACTTAAGGAAAAAATGAAGAATGCATGAATCTCTACTAGACACTTTGCAGGATTTCAAGATCATTCAGTGAGGCCTTGTCAGAGGGCTGCTGATTAATGGGGGTGAGAGAGATATACAAAGAGCTAGACCTTCAAGCCAGGAAGACTAAGTATCTTAGAAGTATAAAATAAGAATGACTTCAAGAACTCAAAAAGCTAAACACCAAAAAAACAAATAACCCAATCAATAAATGGGCCAAGAACCTGAACAGACACTTCTCAGAGAGGATATACTATCAATCAAAAAATATATGAAAAAATGCTCATCATCTCTAGCAATCCGAGAACTGCAATTCAAAACTACTCTAAGATATCATCTCACTCCAGTCGGAATGGCAGCTATTAAGAAAACAAACAACAAGTGTTGTCAAGGATGTGGGGGAAAAGGTACACTCATACATTGCTGGTGGGACTGCAAATTGGGGCAGCCAATTTGGAAAGCAGTTTGAGATTCCTTCGAAATCTGGGAATGGAACCACCATTTGACCCAGCTATTCCTCTCCTCAGACTACACCCAAAGGACTTAAAAACAGCATACTACAGGGACATAGCAACATCAATGTTTATAACAGCACAATTTACAATAGCTAAACTGTGGAGCCAACGTAGATGTCCTTCAGTGGATGAATGGATAAAAAAAACGTGGCATATATACACATTGGAATTTTACTCAACATTAAAAAAGAACAAAATCATGGCATTTGCAGGTAAATGGTTGGTGTTGGAGAAGATAATGCTAAGTGAAGTTAGCCAATCTCCCAAAACAAATGCCAAATGTTTTCTCTGATATAAGGAGGCTGACTCATAGTGGGGTAGGGAGGGGGAGCATGGGAGGATTAGATGAATTCTAAATAGGGAAGAGGGGTGGAAGGAAAAGGGTGGGGGAAGGGGATTAGCAAGGATGGTGGAATGTGATGGACATCATTAAACAAAGTACATGTATGAAGACTTGAATTGGGTGTCAACATATTTTATATACAAACAGAGATAAGAAAAATTGTGGTATATATGTGTAATAAGAATTGTAATGCAAAAAACTAAAGTACATGTATAAAGGCATAAATACAGAGATATGAAAAATTGTGCTCTATATGTGTAATAAGAATTGTGATGCATTCCACTGCTCTTGTGTACTTAAAAAAATAATAAAATCAATAAAAGAGAGAAAAAAAGACTGACTTAAAGGTAAAAGAGTTCTCTCCTAATGAGCAAATTAGTAATAATCATTCCCATACATTAGGTAAGGAAAATACATTGGTGTAACCAAAACCCCTCTTACAATATACAACATATTTATTCCTATATGACATTTCTCTATCCCTCTATCCGAGAAATACCCAGTGACCTTTTACTCTAGGCAACCACTGGCCTGATTTTTATCACCATGGATTAGATTTCTACTTTGTGCTAAATGTTCACTTGTATTATCTCATTTGATCTGCCTAGAAGTCCCCTGATGTAAGTACAGTGACCATCTCTTTTGTAAAGATAGGGGGCACAGGCTTAGTTTAGTGAGTGATTTGCTCCAAATCAAGGTGTTAGAAAAGGTCATATCTGCCACTGGGTCCCAAAGCTAATTCCAAATCCCCCTAGTGTTACCTAATCCATACAGGGAAGAAGAGAGAATTTGTAGGATATGTATAGACAGTAGTAGGTAGCCTGTATAGACAGTAGTGGGTAGCCTGGCTGTAATATAAAGTATATGAGGAAAATTAAAGTTTTGCTAGAATTTATGGGTTTTGATGGGTGTCTCTTCCACCCAGGTGAAGGGTCATGTATATTTGTAATCCCCTGATATTTTAATTCCACTGACCATAGAGCTTGCAGGTTTGAATGATTTTTACATATCATAGAGTGCCCTATTTATAAGGCAGAGGATAACTCCCAGGTGGACCTGTGTAATATTAGGTGTCAACTTCATAGTATTTGGTGTTATTTATACATATGCATGTACACATTTGTACAGGAATAAATACACATAGTACATAGGGGCATCTGTGCTGAAGTGTGCAGCCAAGTGTCAGCACATTATCAGATTTAAATTAGCTGCCTGACTCTATTAATAGCCCTGATTTTTCAGTTTCTAAAATAAAATCCTTCAGAACAGCTGGACTGAGATCTGAAACAGAATGGAAGAACACTACTGTAAGCAGGAGTAGTCTGTCTATAACTGCTAAATAAAGTTTGTAGCTTCATAGGTTTGTGCAGATGTCTATAAAAGAACCCTGGAAATGTTAAGTGCTTTTTTTTTTAAAGTATCATCATTTCTAACCAGTGAAAGGAATGGGTGATGCCTTATCAATCGTGGGATTTGGAAAACCCCTTTGACATCCCATTAAAATTAGAAAATAAGGCTGAATCCAAGAACAGACAGCGTCCATGTTACATGCATGGCTTATTGAAAGCGTAGCATGAAGTCCTTCATCCACCCACCCAGATCATCTCTCATCGGCTTGTGAATTCTGGATTCCCACCATTAACATTTGGACTTTCAGAACACCTCACAGACCAGTCTGATGTCCATCTGTATTTCACTTCTGCTATTCTCCCCACACCCACCTGTACCCTTAAGCACAATTTGTTCCTGCCTCATGGTTCTCTGAACATGTGGTACAGTGTGCTTTGTTAGATCTTTTGCCCAACCCACATGTCTTTTCTTCCTCTATCAAAAATGCTACTCTGTTTTCTAAGTTCATCCCGAACAACCCCTCCCCCAGGACACTCCTCCGCCACCTCCCTGGCTGCTCAGGGAGAATAAATTGTGTCCTCCCTGCTCTTCCCAAAGCACCGTGCTCTTGACCTGTGATGTGACTCTAATGTCTGACCCTGGGGCCAGTGACATTGGTTTCACCTGGATGATTGTAAGAAAATCAGAATATCAGGTCCTGCCCCAGATCTACTCTCTTAGGAGTTTGTATTAACAATGTCTCCAAGTGGATTCACATGAACATTAAACTCAAGAAGTCTGTCTAGAGAGCAGAGAACATGGCTTAGTGATCTTTTGCTCCATCACATTGCCAAGATTATATATTAATTCACCAAACAGATGCATGGAACCATATACTGTATTAGGAGTCAGGAGTTGAAAGGTGACTAGGTTGTGAAGTGTGTGATCCTGGAGTAGTTACAAGTGTGGCTGGACTTTAGGATCCAAGAGATGAGGTGAGAAAAGACCAAGTCCATTGAAAGTCTTGAAGATCTAAGGGCCAAATGCATCTACGAGACATAAGACTGGAAAGGTTTATTGGAAAGAATTCAGTCGGTTCCTTTACTGTGGGATGGCTCACATCACTTAATATATTTGTGTCTCTTGTCTTTATAATGTGCAGCAAACCCCAAACTTATTTGGTCATGAAATCTTTATTTACTTACTTGCTTAAGCACGGCCCCTCTTATGAGATTGTTTTTCAAAATGTTTTTCAAAACGTTCATTGGGAATCTTTTTTTTTTTTTTTAATTTTGCTTGGAAAGAGTGTTTGTATTGTCTCATATAGTGATTTAATTATGGAGCAGTTAATGTTTCTTCTCAATCATCCTGTAAACTTCTGGAGAAGAAAGAGGAAACTTACTGCAATCCTCACTTTTTTGTTTGAACTCAGGGCCTTGTGCATGTGAGGCAAGCACTCTACCAATGGGCTATATTCCCAGCCCACAACTCTCACATTTTTCATCAGTATTATTGAAAGCGCCCCATGTCTGCCTTGTGACCAAGAAGAGAGTGAAGGCATGGTGGGTGACTGATGAACCCCCTATTGACAGTAAGCCCAAGGGGACTTGAACATGCTAGGGAAGACACTTGAATGTGGTTGTAATTCTGGCTCAGGCATTAGCTGTGTTGATTCTGAGCCAGTCATTTACTGTCTCCAGGGCCCCAGCAACCACTTTATCAGCAACAAGCTACTGGGGACAGTCCCCTATGTGGTTTGAGTCTGCAAGTTTATGAGTTAATGTAAGATGCCATTAGAAAAGAGATTGGTATTAAATATGAGAGACAATTCTATATTCTACTTTCTTGGAAAAAGTGTTTGAAATTTAGAGAGTCAACTCTCAAGAAAATTTAGAAGTCATCTGTCCCTGAAGCCAGGAGATGAACACAAAGCCTTCCTGGGAGAGATGTTTCAGGCCTGAAATTCCTCATTCTGTAAAATGGGAATAGTATCCTCTGTTTCCTCCACCCTTATTCATTCTGGACTGGACTGAATCTGAGAAGATTTAGCCTTACTAATTTAAAAGGTAGCTACTAAAACTATAATTAGGCAATCACCACATCAAAAAATTGATTATGTGCTGAATTGTAAAGCATTAACACTGGATTAAAAAAAATCATGTTGGATGCTTACATAACATGACTTTCCAAATGGCTTAAAACACTTAATACTGATTACCTGAAATGTTCACGTTTCATTTTATGGATGGAGAAACAGAAGTCTAGAGGGAGATCACCTGACCCATATCCCTTTAATGTCCTACACGGGGCTGGACTGTTCCCCAGTCTGGTCTTTGTTCCTACCACGAATATACAAAGAATCTTCACTTTGACCTCCAGTCCGGTTAATAAAAGCTGTCTTCATCATGAAACACGTGTGCATCATGAAGTATTGTGAGCTGCCTGTTTATATATTTCCTGAAACCTGCAGATAAACAGTGATAATTGGAAATAGCCAGTGTGCTTTGGCAGGTTTGAAATACTGTAATTCTTAATATTAAGTCCAAATGCTTCTTGTGATAAGCAGCCTTCACTTACTCGAAATCATGGCTCATGATTAACTGGCCATGGGCTGGTATTCATTATGAGACATATCCTGTAAATCTCCCCGCTGGTGGGGTCCCAGGCAGGTCTGAGGCCAGCCACCTCCACAGTGTGGTAGAGGCTGGAACGGAGACCAGAACCAGTTCCTGCTCCCCAACCTGGATCTGCCTCCTAGCTCCTGGCAGCCCAGAGAATTCATGTATTTCAAACTCCATTTCCATCTCAATGACATTACTCCCCAATGCGATTGTTCCTTCCCCTGGCAGGACCCCTCCACCAACCTTGCTGGGTTATCTCCCCCTTGGCTTCCCCCATCGCAGGACTTGTAGCTCCTTATGATCTGTTGAACATTAATATTCACTAACTTGCTCCAGGGAGCTACGCTTCGCCGAGCGCATTTTCACCTGAAAGGAGTTGTTTAATATAAACATTTGGTTAATATTCTGTACATTTGAAAGTATTTTATCAGCATCGGTGTAGGACCAAAAGTCATTTAAATTCAATGGGAACTGATTATGCGCCAAGAATCGGTCCTTTCCAAAAGAGTGTGTTTTCCCCCTAATATAATGTATACATTATAAAACTCACTTACACGGTTGATGGGAACACTTTGTGGACAAACTAGCAGGCCTGCATTGCATCTGACAGAGTATTCATCAGCTCTGATGCTGGTGTTAAATGGGGGAAAATATTATACAATATTGCTTTAAAAACTGTCTAAATATAATTATCAACATCTCCGGAGTGATAATAATTATCATAACAAGAGCTCATCAGAGGAAACACACAGTTTGATGAGGATCTCCTCCCGAGTTCCTGCCCCCTTGCAGAGGAAGGAGGCGATAAGCAACCGTAGCTGTCTGAACTTTTCTTTGGGTCCCTGTACAATTTCTCTTTACCTGTGTCTCCATGAAACTCATTACTCCAAAGCGTCATTCGCTAGACAATGCAAGAGCTCTGAGAAGGTTTGAAATAGACGAACAGAAAATAGATTTCCAGCTGGCTTCTGAGGTTTGTTGGAGTTATATTGCACACTTTTGGCTAAAGTCCTCGCAAAAACAAACTATTGTGTCTTTCTACTGAAGGCCCTTGTTGGATATTCAATTTTCTTTAAACTTTACTTGTTTACATTGGGAAATACAATTTACTAAAGAGTGAATAACACACACACACACACACGCATACATCTTTATGATAGAATAGGTAGCTATATAGGCAAGAACAAGGGAGATGGGAAAGGAAACTCATATTGGCTCTCAGTTGGCTATCACATCACCCAATGACCACCTTCTTGTGTTCAGAAAATCTGGAGAAAACAGACAAGGTCTACGCAAGAAAAATTCCCAACATGGCAAAATTGGCACAGGTGCATTAAGCCGTGACTGGAAATCACCGTTACTGCCCTAAATACTTCACATATGAGAAGGGAGATTCCCAGGCAAAATATAAAAACCCACCACATGGTAGGCCTATTCCTCTCCAGGGGTGACCTGCTCCATGTACTTTGGAGGGTACTTCCATTTCACTGAATAAACCCCTTATGCCTCTTCTATCTATGTCTCAAAGTCCTAATTGGCATCATAACCACATACATTTGTCACATGAAGTCAGACCATTAAACAGCCCAGAATTCTTTATGGTGAGAGAGAATTTGAGCAAGAAGTTGCCCATCTCCTCACCTGTGATATTATTCCCAGTGGGTCAGACATCATCAAACTCTAGAACTCATCAGGATTTCCCTCCTACAACTGAACACACCTTGGTTTTCTTTGTCATTCCGGATTCACACATTCCCTCTGTATGTCTCCAGGTCTAGCTCTCTAGGAATGGTGGCTCTGGCTGCCCTCTTAAAGAAGGTGTCCCTGTTGGACAGTACACCTTTTCAAAATCACTACCTAAGACATGTCTCAACTTACAGAGGGCTGCATTTGGGTTAGGTGCTCATCAGGCACCTGGGTGGTGGCTTCTGTGTAAGTCCCTTGCAAATGTGTTAGCTTAATAGTCAAGGCGATGACACATATTCAGGGTCAGGCCCAGAACAGAGGCCCAGACGAAAACTCAGTGCCATCTGGAACTTTGGGATAGATGGAGCTGCACAGATCTCTCTACTCTCTCCTCCGTCGGTGATGGAATCAGTTGACTTGAAGCTGAACATATGGCAGCTACTGTCATAACCCAGAAACCATTCCCTCTGCCATGGCAACCAAAGAATCCGTGCACACTTCTGGCTTGGACTCAATAAACGCACAATGGTACAATGTATACTTTTGTGTGTGTGCTTGTCTGTTCCATTCTAGAGGCTTTTGGAATAGCAGTAGAGAATTAATCCCTTTGCCTTGAACACACCTCTCAAGTCCTTCTGTGAAGAGTGATACTTGGAATTTCTTACATATCTTATTTGACTTCATTTCTGTAGCAGCTTCTTAATGGAACCATGTTTTGTTTCCAAATTTCAGGGATGTTATTCATCCTTGAATGCATTGGATCCAATTCAGTTTCCTCCCAAAGATCTTTGAAATTGATTCACAGTATATTGTTCCTACGTTCTATACCCAAGGGATAGCATGGCGATTAGAAGAACTGCCCTAATGCATCTGACATCTACAGACTAAATAACTTGGCTCAATAGCGATGGGAAAAATCAGAGGCATGCATTCTGCCTGGTGTTTTTCAGGGTAGGTGTCTTAGTTTTGCTCCACTGTTCATCTTGGTGGTATGTTCTCTCCTTGCTCAGCCCTGGGGGGTAATTGCATCTTATTGTCTATATCAAAGGAGTTCCATCACATAAATGGTTGGAGGGGGAAGAAAAGAAAAGGGATATTTTCTGTGAGAAAGCATTGCCAGGGGCCATTTCTTCAGACTTCTCAAAGCCTCATTCCAAGAAAAGCCAAGCCAAAGAGTTGAAAGGGGTAGAATCGGGGCCTAGGAGGCATGGGGGCTTGGGTTGCACTTCTGTACTTCTTAAGCTGTCTACACAGGGCAGGGAAGTGAAGACTGGTGCATGCAGCCTCTCTGCACGGAATCCGTGTTCTTCTGACTCTCAGCAGTGTGCAGTTTTTCTCTGGGTTGTGCTTACCCATTAGCATTTTAATTTGGCTTCATATAGCGCTGCTCTGCAGATGGATTTGCTTTCTTGCTTTTGTTTATTGTACAAGTGACAAACATGAGGGCATTTTCAAGAAGTGAAAAAATGCCATGAGGTTGTGAAAAGGAGGTGACTTCTTCTTGCCAAGCCCGGAGGAATGTGAAAGCAGAGATGGCTCTGACAAGGCCCTGTGCATGTTCCCTGTATTACAATGCTTGGAAGCCTTGATCAGATCCAAATGGGCAGGGGTGGTGGACCCTAGAGAAAGAGACATGACCCTGAACTTTGCCCTCTGCTATATGGGATGTTGGCTCGGCCAACTCTTCAAAAAGGCACTCAGTCAACCTTTTTTTTAATGGGGACAACACTTTCTGTGGATTCCGAGCAGCATTTGGAAATGAGACACATATCAGTTGAGGGAGGGGTATAATGGTGAATGGGTAAACTCTTTAGTTTTGCAAAACCATTTCCAGACGTAGAGGGGTTCCTGTTTTATGAATCCATGACTCCTTAAGGTCTATTTGTACATTTACCTGGTACTCCCTAGTTTATAAATTGAGGACTTCAGTGAACAACTTCCTTGGGGAAGGTTTTTAAAGTAGAAAAAAAGACATTTTGCGGTACAGGAAGCATGCATACACACACACAAAAAAACTATCTTATGAAGCTCATCTATTCCCTATTTATTGGATATTCCTAAACACTTTACCTTTGTTTAATGTTTGTTGAGATTTAGGGGGATGTACAGTCTAAGTTGGGGATGCCCACTTCTGGTTCAATAGACTTCCAATCAGCCCCAAGTTCATAATGTGGCTAGACATTGCTAGTCAAGCACAGAACTCTCAGAATCCTTCACTACATGCAGACTGTATCAGTGGATCAGACTCTGTCAACGATACAAGATGAAATACCCTACCCTTCCAGGCCACCTCCTTTCTTCTATCTCTACGCTTCTCCTTGTGTTCATCAGGAGTTTGGTTGCCCTGTCAGGGCACAGCCTCTAATTCCTGACTGAGCCATGATCCGCAGGTATGGCAGGAAGACTTCTTAAAGGGCTCACATGATTCCTGCCCTCTGGTGTTTGCACTTTTTTACTCCTATGCTTGGGTCATGTGCTAAGGCAAAGGGGAAGGGATTCTGCAGATAATTAAGGTCTCAGGTTAGTTGCTTTTGAGTCAGTCGCAAATAATATTATCATGGCTGGGCCTGGCCTAATCAGGGAAGTCTTAAAAAACCAGGCCCTTGATGAGAGAAGAAATGAATTCTCCTACTGGTCTTAAAAGATCCAAAAGCCATTTTGTAAACTCCTATGGAGAGAGCCAGAAAGGCAAGACGTTAAGAACACCTTCTAGCTGCTGCGAGCAGTCCCCAGCCAGCACCTAGCAAGAAAATGGGGACCTGAGACCTATACTTATTAGAAAATAAATATTTACCATAATTCTAAAGTAATTTGGAGGTGGGCATTCCTCTGGTTAAGCCTCCAGATGAAGATGCAGAAGAGCAATATCTTGTTTTCAGATTCTTGGAGACCCAGCTAAAACATGTTGGGCTCTTGAACCTCAGAAGCTATGAGAGATAATCCCATTATGCTATGTGAACCTATTAAATTGGTCATGAGTTGCTACACTGTGACATAAAATGAAAGTCCCAGGCCAGATGTAAACAAGGATACATGATCATCTCCTTGGCCTTTTCTGCTGCCTTTCAAAATCAGCAAACAAACCAGGTTTAGAGAGTCATACCGGCTTTTCTTGTAGGAAAGAGAGTCTACTACAGTCAAACCTGTGTCTGGAGCTTCTGCATCAGCAGAGTCAACCAAATAAAGATTGAAAATACTGGAAAAAATAATTGCACCTGTGCTGAACATGTACAGACATTTTCTCTTGTTTTTATTCTCCAAATGATACGGTATAAACTATTTGCCTCTCATTTACATTGCATTAGGTATTATAAGTAAACTAAGGATGGCTTAAAGTATGTGGGGAGATGCGTGTAGTTTATATGTAAATACTGTACCATTTTAGAGGACTTGAGCATCTGCAGATCTTGGTACCCACAAAAGTCCTAGAACTAATCCACAGGGATATGTAGGGATGGCTGTGCAATAACATCCATAAAACATGCATAATTCTAGGGAGTTAAGTAAATTTTAAAGGCTTCTATGCCTCAGTAATTATTTCTAGTTCATATGAAAAATCTAAAGAACAAGGATCAGCTCTCCTCCCCTTCTTTACTCTGGTACCTGGGGTGGACACTCTGTTAGATGTGACTTGTTCAAGGATAGAATAGGTCTGGTCATTGCCTTAGAAAATCACAGGGATGCTGTAGGGTGAGCCCCATCTTAGAAGGAATTTGGCAGCCCCCAGACCCTCTTTCAGAAATTCCTGCCTTTCCAAGTGTTGGGCGGTTAGTCCTTCGTTTCTCTCCATTCCCTGCTCCTTTCTCTCGCTGAGCACCTCATCTCCTTCATGGTGGGAGGCTGTTTTCTCTAAGGTATTTGGCAGGAAACAAACATTATTAATCATTTACATTTTGAAACATTCCAGACAACAGTCTGTGTTCTCACTGCGCCATTGCTCGTGGCTGCCAACTTTGCCACAATTAACTATTTATCATGGCATTGCTTTACAATGTATAAAATAGATCCCCCCCTTTTTTTAGAGAATTTTTTGACACATTTCTATTAGGGGCTTTTATTAATTTATTCTGTAAAATGGAGAGCAACACTATAAGAATTTTACCTACTTTATAAGCTTGTTGTGAGGATCGGATGAGGAAACAGGTGAGAAATCCTTAGCACTGCAAAGCCTGTAAACACATCCTACATAATCTTAGCCATTTTGTTATAATTGCTAAGAACTATGTCCATCAGCGTACAGAGCCTTAAAGTAGGACAACATAAATCCTGTTCCCACTGTATACGTGCTGATAGAGCACCTTAGACTACGTATCATCACAACTCCTGGACGCTCAGGGGTGGGCGGAGCTTGGGGGACAGAGTACAAACTGGGGGTCTGAGCTTACTAAAATTAGACAACGGAATTATTGTGGAAAGGAACTTAACCTGAGAGAGAGAGAAGGGGCTTGATATCACGGGAGGAGTTGAGAAAAGTTTCCATTCTGGGCTTTGTCTAGACCAATGAGGATGGAAGGAAAGAATTGAGAGAATGGTGACAGTTTCAGAATCAAGAAAATAATTGGGTGTGGGTATTTGGTACCTTAAAAGTTTGCCAAATTGGAAAGAAGTTGGGTTCCATAAGAGTTTCTTCCCTTCCTGGGCATGCAGAAAACCTATTGAAGCCATTAAGTTTTGCAAATGTAGTTAGCCTTAGGTATCCATTCTGCATCAGATTCAACCAATCATAGATCAAAAATATTTTAAAAAATTATATCTGTATAGAACATCTACAGACTTTTTTCCTGTTACTATTTCCAAAACAATGCAGTACAATGATTATTTACATAGTATTTACATTGTATTAGGTATTATAAGTAATCTAGAGATGACTTAGGATATATGGATAGATGTGTAAGTTATATGCAAATATCATGCTATTTTATAGAAGGGACTTTAATATCCACTGTTTTGAATATCTTCAGGGGTATTAGAAAAAATCCCCCACAGATACTAGAGGATGAGTGCATACATGTGTCTTGGAGTGTATACACATCAACACAAGCATGCATAACATACCATAAAAAGAAGCATGGGTCTTTCTGTGTGTTTCTGTATCCTTGCAATTTATAGGTATGCTGAACAAAAATGGCCACATGAATTTTTCTGCTGCTCAGCCTGTAGAATCTCTGTGTTTTACATCTTTAGCCCTTCTAAAAAAAAAATGTCAACCTTCTCCCTGGGTTCTGATCACTGGGTCAGAAGCATTTGAGTTCCTGTCATCCGCTGAGGTTCAACCATACTAGTTCTAGAAGTAGAATATCATAATCCCAGAGCAATAGAAGGACCTTTCCGAGGAAGATGAGATATCCAGAGGCTTTAAAGGAAAAGTCAGACGAATTTGACCACGTTCAAATGAAAACCTTTGGTTCAGCAAAACACCAGACACAAATTCCAAAGACAAAATTCACACTGGAGAAGCCCATTCTCTCAACCCAGCCAACAGTTCACAAAGAGCAACTACAGGGCCACTTAGAAAAGGAACAAAATGGACAAAATGGTAGGAAGATGGACAAGAGCATTTAAGAGGCAAAGACATTAGAAGGAACAGGAATGCCCGATGAACCACCACAGGCTAGTCGATCTTAGTGAAATGAAGAGCTCAGTAAAGATGAAAATGTATTGCAGGTGAAGGTGGATATTTCTCACTGTAAATAAAAACATTGTTGGCAGGAGAGCTGGGTAATTGCCATGCTTCTAGCAAATAATAGACATTTAAAAACTTTGAATAAATGAATCCACTTGTGGGGGGTACCCACTAGGAATAATAAAGAGCAGCATTGGCTAGAGAACTACCTGAGTTTTTGGTCTGAAATCTAAGCAAGATGGAGGCTCCTGTGTCACAGGCCCTACCTTTTGACTAAGATTAAGAACAGTGACTCATCCCAAATCACAGAACTTTTTGTACAGTCTTTTGGTGTGTGTTTGGTTCAGTCTGAGTCTGTTTTTTTTTTTTTTTCCTTTCTGTTTTACCTACCTCTTTACCTTTTCCTGCCTTGACTTTTAAAAAAAACAAAAACAAAACAAACAAACAAAAAAAACAACAAAAAACCATTTTCCACAAATACACATATTTGAGAGTTTACTGTTTTATTTGCAAATTCATTTGCATATGTCCTCCAGCAGTGTGTAGAACTTAAAAAATTATTTACTTGATCTCTGTAAGAACCAGCATCCTATATCCTCTCTGTATTAAGGCTAATTTGAGTTCATTACCAAACTATGTCCTGGTGTGTTTCCAGAATATGGACAATCCTTTTTAATCTCAATCAGGCATTTCTTTTCTTTAATTTGGTAATCTTAAAATGTCTTTGTGTGTGTGGGGGGGGAGTAAGCTGGGATTGAACTCAGGGGTACTCAATCACTGAGCCACATCCCCAGTCCTATTTTGTATTTTATTTAGAGACCAGGTTTCAATGAGTTGCGTAGTGCCTTGTTAAGTTTCTGAGGCTGGCTTTGAATTCAAGATCCTCCTGCCTTAGCCTCCCGAGCCACTGGGATTAAGGTGCGTGCTACTGGGTCTGGCTAAAATGTCTTTTCATTTCTCTTTTTCTTGTCTTCCTTTTGTACCCCATAAGTTATCAGTCTCTGTATACATTGGACCTCTGTATTATTGTGCCCTGGGTCTCTGCTTTACTATGCCGTGTTTAAAAATCATTATTTAGTGTCAGGGATTTCTGTGCCTCCATGGAGCCTTTGGCAAAGTCTAGGCACATGTTAGTGACATCTATCTATAGACATGTTAGGGGCACCTCATGGGTAGAGGTCAGGGGTCTTTTATAGTGCACAAAACAGCCACTGCCATAACAAAGAATTAGCAAATCCAAAATATCAAGAGTCATCATTGACAAACCCTCTCCTAAAGTAAAGCTTGATCCTGATACATCTTTAATTTCAAATGATTATGGAAAAAACCCAGAGCTTCTCTGGGAGAAATGTGTAGATATTTCCTCCCACAAATAATATTCCCTGATATTATTGTTAATGCTGGAAACATTTGGGAGCATGTGTATGTAAATTTGAAGGAAAAATATAAGTGTGATATTCTTAGTGTATTTAGCCCCTATGTTAAATAATAGGTACTATGATAAACCTTGATTAAGCCTTGACTATTTGCATATGCTCAGGGCTTGGGTTATTTGTGTGGGTTATATTTTCTAATTCATGAAATCTTCACCTCCAAATACTTTCATCTTGACAGTTGTTTTTCAAAACAATGACATTTTCTGACTTAGCCTCTTGCAGTATCTCTGGATCATGAAGTAAGTTGAAAACCTCAAAATTCTATATGGACTTAGAAGGGGAATACTGTGGTCATCAACACAGTTTTTCTTAATCATGAGAAAGGACTAAAGTGGTAATTGAACACGTGTATTTTCTAAGAGATTTTTTTAAAAGCCAATATCTAGCAGTATTGGGTTCCAGTTAATCAACCTTTGACTGAAATTTTATTCAGCCCCTCAATCACCAGCATATATCAGTCTTATCACGGTGGAGAAATCCCATGAGACTATTGTACTGACTTAGGCTTATTATCTCATTTTCCCATAAATACACATATCTGAGGGCTTGCTGTTCTGTTTGCAAATTCATTTGCATGATTTCCTTCCATATTTCATAGAAGTTACAAAATTAATTACTTGATCTCTTTAAGAATAAGCATCCTGTATCCTCCCTTTCTGTACTAAGGCTAATTTAAAAGGAGGAATTTATTTCAATAGTCTCATTGTTTAGTCAAATTACACAAGTATAATGAGATCTCAGTAGGAAAAGATGCTGAATGCCACCTTTGAGACTCATTCTGTACATTGGGGGCAAAAATATGACTTAATGACTTCTAACCATGAAGTCATTAAGACTGTAGATTATAGCCTTTGGATGGTCAACCTTGTAGATTCCTGGTATCTGATTGATTCTAAAAAGCTAAAAAAACAAAACAAAAAAAAAAAAAACAGGTTGAGAGAAATGTGGGCAATATCTTTCCAAGGTAGAAATTTCCATTGCCCTCATCACAGTGGATCGTCTGGGTTTCAGAATTTCCAAAACTAGCTAATGCTCTACATTTGACAAAATAATGTGATAAGTAAAAACAGGACACAGAAAAAAATATTCTCCCACTTATTTTTCTTTTCTATGGTTATTTCTTGATATTCCCTAACATGTTCTTTACTGAGAATTGGAATAAGGTAATGGGTACAGATATTGTCTACCTGGAGCAAATCTGGGCTGCTATTTTCATTTCTCTATGCTAGTCTGTCTCTCAGTAGTTCTGTGGGGCGAACAAGAGAAATAATAAGTGTAAGTGCACATTCTTTCAGAGATTTTTTTTAAGTTCAATAAAGATCATTTTCATTTATGAAAGCAGTTAATGCTGAAGTTATTCAACCCGTCAGTTTTTTGGATGTTGTGGCATTATTTATACCAGTGGAGTTGGACCACACCACTTGGCTTACACCTAACCATATTTCAAAAGGTGTTTAAATTTGCTTATAAAGATGAAAATTACATGAACAAAAAAAGAGATGGAATATTTTAATTATTTTGAGTTCACATTTTACCACTCACGAAATTCTAAAGGCAATAGAAATAGTAGCTGCAGTATAGATCCTTCTGGACATTCTTTGCAGCAGAGACAGTGTAATTAACAAGTCATTTGTCCATTTTTTTGCAGTGTTTGCCATGGCTGGATGGAGTACTGAGCTTGACCCTGTGAAAACATCAAAGCGTTATCTGGTAGATTTTATCAACTCCAGGTACACTTCTCTTATCTATCTAGGACTCAGCTATCCAGAAGATCTCTTTAAGAAATAGTCAAGAGACATGAATTAAATCTTGGATCGGCCCACATAGAATAGTAACACTAGTCCTTACTGAATATCTTGTGACTGTAACTTTGTACATCAAGTCTAACAATTATGATTCTTGGATTCCCAAGCTCATAGCCATTTTTTTAGAAGCAGGGAGTGGTGGTATGGTGATAGATTTCCACTGCTGGCACCCCAATGCCTGAAAGCTTCTGCAAGAAGAGATTTGAAAAACAGATAAAAGACAAAAGTCTCCAGACCAGGAGGGCTTGTACAGGCACATCCAGTAACAAGGCCCAAGGCAGTCATGGATGACAGAGATGTACTTAACACATTGTGCTTAAAAAGACAGAGACACATGTGATATGCCACAAATATATTCCTTGCCAAACTGTTTAAACTCTTTGAAAAAAAAAACTTGGGCATAAGGAAGAAACCCCTTAAGTATCTGGAAAACTCAACCACTTTGCTGGATTCATTTTTTTTGGATAGCCAAGGGTTCAGCATTGTTGATGAAGCAGGACTCATAGTACACAGCAAGTGACAGGATGTCTTTAAATTTGGGGTCATCCGCCATCACTTTTGATGGGTTCTGAGGGAAAGTGATTGAAAGCTCTAACAGTGAGAGAATATTTACAAATTTGTGCAAGGCCTTGAAGTTGGACTAGAATTTGGAGTAGGCGATGGGGTTTCACACTGAATAAATATGAAGTTAATTTGCTTGGAGCCTTTGTCCTTATCTTATCTCTGGAAAGTGACCACTTGGGGGTAGGGACTCCAAAAGGGGTGGGTCGTGGTACTAGTGCAAAACCTTCTCTCTTAAACATTTTTTTGCAGCATCCTTCAATCACATGGGCCTTTCTCAGATCATCCTAAGTCAAAGCATGTTGCTTCAATATGATGCAGGGAGTACACCAAGGCAGGAGGATCACTTTGTAAGTTCAATTCAAATTCTAGAGCCATATCAATAAAGTGACCTTGATCAAGGTGAGCGTGAGCTCTTGGCCATGACATCTGTACTCCCAAATCACGATCCTCCTGATCATGATGAGACAATAAAGGCAATGAATATTTTTTGCACTCCATTATCTTAGAAATGTTACTAAGCATTAGTTTTTCACTGAGTGATGAGATTCTTCAGGATTCCTCTTTTTCCTCTTCACAAACCTAGGACCTCGGATCCTGATTGTGGGAACAAACTGCCCTTCAGAACCTTCAATGATTTGGTCATAATAACAATGTTGTGATTATTAGCACATGTTGTTTAAATCTCAGCACGAGGGGCAAGCTGTCATAAAGCCTCCTTCTTTCCAGCATGTGGGCTAGGAAAGAATGTAAAAATGGGAATTATTTGGCTGATCAAGTGAAATGTACTAGGGAATGATAAAAATGTAGATGGCCAGACCAAGAAAGAGAGAACAGCTATGATTTCTAGTCTGTCCAGAGGTTTGGAGAGAGTTTGATAATGATCAATGATTGCCCGTTGGAGCCAGTATGGCCTATTAGGTTTAAGTACCCAGGATGGAAATCCTAATCAATCAAACGAGGGGGGCAGTGTGGCCACTCAGACAAGATGAACTTATTTCCATCCAAACCACCACTTCATTTACCAGGAGCAAGGCTTGTTGTGTCTCGCTGAGAACTGTACTCTGCTCAAGTTTTGCTCCTAATGAGAATGATCTCCCTGGTCTAATTGGTTGGAGAGTAAATCTCAGTCTGTGTCCCCTGGGGAAATCTATAAATGCTCAGGGCTCATCTCTCATCACCATCTAGGCCCACCCCCTTGAATCCTCCTCACCATCAGAGCTGAAATGATCTATTTAAAATGTGAATCTAACCACTACTATTATCTTTCAAGATCTTTGGAATAAATCCAAATTCCTGAGCCTGGACTACGAAGCCCTCCTGGAGATCTGGTCCCCTGATCAGTGATATAACCTCACCTTCTGCCTGTCTCTAGCTGGAAACTTATACTCTAACTTGTGGTTACCCAGGCACCTCTTTTCTTACGCATCCTTCTCTGCCCTCCTCACCTGACTATACCTCTTCATGCTTCAAGACTTAACTCAGATGCTTTTTCCAGCATGCTTTCCTTGCATCTCCACAGTAAGCTGTAAGGAAGGCTGTGCTCTGTGCTCACATTCATCTTTCTGCACAGCTCTCTACTTACCATGAAACATCGAAATGGTTTGACTGTGTGCTCTCCTTCTGTATTAATTAGCTTTATGTCACTGTGAGCCAAATACCTGAAAAGAACCACGTAGAGGAGAAAAAGTTTATTCTGGATCATGGTTTCAGAGGTTCAGTCCTTAGTCAGCCAACACCATTGCTCTGGCCAGAGGTGAGACAGATCATCATGGAACAAAGGTATAGCAGAGGAGTGCCACCCAGTTCATGACAGCCAGGAAGCAGAGAGAGCTTGAATGCAAGGAAGTGGGGATAATATCAACCCCCAGGGCACCTCCCACCCTTCCTTACCTACTTCATCCAGCCACACCCTACTCCCTACAGTTACTACTCATTAGTCCACTCATGGATTAATGTCCTGATTAGGTTACAACTCTCATAATCTAATAATTTCATCTCTGAACATTCCTTCATTGTCTCACACATAAGCTTTTGGGGGAACAACTTATATCCAAACCACAACATCTTCCCATCAGAAATATGTCATTTCAAGGGCACAGACTATTTTGTCTCTAAACCATGAGCACTTAGCACAAGAGCTAGCTTCTTTCTCACTGTGTTTCTAGAAAGGAATTATTAATTGTATATCTAGAAACTCCTGACAGTGCAATATATTTGTGGCCCCTGATTGGAAATCTACTTTCATTACCAAAGGGAAGCACTGGAGTGTTTACCAAACTAATATACATTAACTGGTTGTCGTCCACATTTTCCACTGAATAAAAATCCCTGTGTTTTAAGAATCTTTGCTGTTCCTTGCATCATAATAGGCATTATGGGCATAGACCAGTGGCCAGGCAGGACGCCTGCCCTCATAGGGTTTGCTTTCTAGGCACACAAAGCTAAATATACATGCTAAAAGAAAAGTCGTAGGCTTGAGTTTTAATAAGTAAAGACCAAATGCTCCCAACTGAGTTAGGAGAAAAGATACTCCAAGTAACCTTGGAATATGGCCAAGATTTAAAAAATTAGAGATTGGGGAGAGGTAAAGAGAGAGGGGGAGATGATACATTCTGTCCAGAGGAATATCATAGGCAAAGAGATATTTAAAAAAAAAAAAAAAAACTCTGAGGATATTTAGGTAATAAGAACACCTGTGACTATTTGCAATCTGATCCTGAAATCAGTCTTTTCCACCCAGTACTCCCACCTCCACGTTCCAGTCATCCCGATTCTTCTCTTTAGCCTAATGGTTCACAGACTTGGGTGGGCCACAGAATTATTGAGTCCCACATCTCCAGTTCTCACACTGGATTTCAGATTCAGTGGGTCTAGCTCTGCCGATGCTGCGATTAAGGCCATGTTCTAGAACCACAGGGACTTCCCGGTTGGCAGCATTCTGAACAGGGTTGGGAGGTGGACCTTGGCACTCGCCGCCCCCAGACTCTGGCCCTTTGGGCTCTGGAGGAACAACTGCCCTTGGAAACCACACCTACCGCCCATCAGCAGTGTGGTCACGCCATGTAAGTTGCAGATTAGGCAGTGTTTCCCCAGCATCCTGGCAAACGAAAGACTAACTTAGACCATCTGGTTCTGTAACACCCTCCTACACCACTGCTTAAAAGCAGCCGAACATATTTTCTCTTACATTTTGTCAATAAAATATTGCTCCCCCAGGCTGTCGGCTTGCCATGTTCACAGCCCTTCAGCAAATTCGGAGCAGTTAGTGGTGGCAGAAACAGGGGAGGACCATGGGGGCAGCCCTTTAGCCCTTCAGACTTTTGTTGCTGATGCTCCCTGACCCACACTCTTCCTGGGGCAGATTCTCTAAACTCAGACCTTAAAGTATTTTATTTTTTTTTAAGTGGAACCAAAATGTATTGAGACCTTTCTTGGCTACTGTCCCCTTTCTGTCCTGTTAATTTTGCTTTGCCTTATGACAGTGAAAAATCAATGTCTAGCATTTCCAACGGCCAGGTAGAGTGTGTACACATTTATTAAGATTAATTAAAAAGTAACAAATTGTAAAGTAATAACATTAACAACCAGTAGAAAAAGTGTAGACATTTTGACAGTCTTTTTGAATTTCATTAAAAGATGGTGGTGACAAAAACCCCAGAGACGATTTCTACTTTACTAAAGAAATAGGTCACAGATTCAATTACAGTCACTGAAGCATGGACTCAATCTATCATGGCAAATTAAGTACATTTTAGCAACCTACTTTCCTTTAAAAATTTTATAGACACTTTCAGTGGAAGAAGAAAGACTATAGAAAAACGAAAAAAAAATTGCAAAACCACATCCCACCCTTACCACCCCCTTCCCAGGCTTTGAGTAAGCATTTGGCTTATTTGCTTTAGGTATAAGACAGAAAATCATTAAGAAATACTCAGCTTGCTCACAATTATTACTTTTCCCTCGTTCATGGTTTAATGATGCAGATTTGGAACTGGGAGTGGGAGAAGGCTCCAAATGAGAACTGCTATTCTTCAAAGGGGGGCTTTGTTCTACAGGCTCAGCCCTCCTCCCTTCTCTTAAAAGAGGACTTTTGTACTTTATAGCTTTTATGAAAATTTTGCCTTAGACTCTTAGTAGATACCTTGTGTTCATTTTAGAAAAGATAAATAAGTAACTAAAGAGAAGTTGTCTGGCCCTTGGGCATGGTTTAGCCAAGTGCAAACATTGGGACAATGAAATACCCGTTTGCCCATAGTGAGATTGATTTCATGTTGACAACTGAAATTTATGAGGGGCCTCTTGCAGAGAAGCAGTGGGGCCTGTCTTTAAGTCACCACTGCAATAGCAGCGAATGTAGAGAATGAGAGGTCCAGGACCTTCTCTTGCCCTTTGATAGGGAGGAACCTGGGGCAAGAACATTGCCATCCTAGGGAAAGAGTCTTAGGAATCCTGTTTGGCATGCCAAATCACCTACTCAGCATAGCGCTGGCATTGCTTAATCCAGTCTCACCTTTTCTTCCAGAACTCTTGACTAGCCTTCCCTCCATGCCTCTGTATAATCAGGAACAAGATAAGCAATTGCATTTGCTCCACAGACCAGTGGTAGAGATGCCTCATGCATCTGTGAATGGTCTTGTTGCTATTGTCCAATTCAAGGAGAGCCTCTCTTCACCTGCCTACAGGTGGAAGCCTGGAAAATTGCATTTCTAATTTTAATGACAAAATCGCAGCTCCCTTGGGAATTCGGTTTAACATCAGCTCATAAGATGAAGATCTCATATGGTCAACATCACTCTTCAAACTATGGCAGATCCATAGGTATGCTCTTGCTTGGCAGGATATGTGGGACAGTGAGTCAAGAGCCTATATGTCTTCTTCCAGCCCTGGCTTCTTCAAACTAGAGAGAGATAAAGTAAGGGTGGACTGCTGGTCTACCTGGTATGCTGGGAAAATCCCACTAGAAACCCTGATCCTGGAAGGGGGCAGTGATGATCTGGGAGGTGACATGGGAACAGAAAGGAAAAAATTGGCAGCCAATGGAGGCTGCTCGTTCTCCATGTACAGATGAGACACAGGTTGGTGCTCTTCTGTAGCAGCTATCCCTGCCTTGAATGTGCTGAGGGCTGCCCTGCTGCCCACTGTGTTTAAGGTGGTGAGCTGGCTGCATTTCCTCTATTTACCCTTAAGCTAATTCCAGGTAGAGGTAAAGCCTAGTGTGTCTCCAGAGCTGTAACTTGTATCCACTGCACTGCTGGTGCAAAATCCCTCAATACTCAGTTGCATTTATAAATTTATAATATGTACAAAAGTCATATCATGTAATGATTTTGTACTTTATGTATACTTTTACAGTTGCTGATTTATGCTTTTTCAACTTTATGATGGTGCAAAAGCGATAGATATTCAGTAGAAATATACTTTGAAATTTGAGAGGTTTTTATTTTTTTTTGGTACTAGGGATTGAACCTAGGGGTGCTCAACCACTGAGCCACATCACCATCCCTTTTTATATTTTATTTTGAGACAGGTATTGCTAAGTTGCTTAGAATTTTGCTAAGTTGCTGAACTTGTGATACTCCTGCCTCAGCCTCCCCAGCCTCTGGGATTACAGGCGAGCACCACTGTGCTGATGAAATTTGAGTTTTAATCTTTTTCTGGGCTCATGTGATGCAGGACTGATGGTCTCTCATGAGGCTGGTCAGTGGCAGCTCCCAGTGACCAGGGGAAATGACCAATACGCTATGGTGTAGAGTGTTGCTAAGCTATGGTATTCAATCTGCTAAGTGTAGTAAGTGCATTTTGGACTTACGATATTTTCAGGTTAGGATGGGTTTAACATGACATAATCCAATTGTAAATTGATAAGCAAATATGTATTTTGAATTACACTTGGCACAGCCAGCATCTTTCAATGAAAGCTCCCAAGGAACTGAGACCAAAAAAGAGCTGTTCCCATCTCAAGTTCACTTGCCAAGTATGGAAAATGAGTGCAATATTTAAATCAAGGTCCTGTCCTCACATGTTCTGGTTTAACTCATTTGAAGTGGGCCAAGTATTGGTAGTTAATTTTCAAGTTTTATCAGGTGATTCTAATGGATAGCACCGTCTAGTATCATTGAGTTAAGTAGTTTTTCTTTCTCATTTTATATTTGTATAATTTAAAATCACTTTCAATGTGACTTCCTTTTTTTTTCTTCTCTGTCATTTAGGGAGCAGACAACTTCCAAAACTATCCTTGTTTGTGGAGAAGTATTCTTTACCATTGAAGAGACAAAGATGGTGCGAGTATGGTGAGTCCCCACAGGGGCCTTGGAGTGTACCTACACATTCCCAAAACTGACAAAGCAGACAGGAACTGAGGCTGCCCAGAAGAGCAAGTGCTTAGCTTTGCAACCTTCAAAATGATTTTAAACCTCAGAGGTCAATGCTGATAAGGTGAGCACTTGAGATCAATGCTGAGCAATAGGAGGTCAAGAACTGGTGGGAGGATCTCTGGAAATATGTGAGAGATAACTCACAACCTTGGGTAAAAGGCATCTCTCCCTTGTTTGAGTGTTTAAAAGGCACAATCAAATAGTGCACTAAGCTTAGCATCCCGGGGAGGTGGCATAGAAGGATGATTGGGATTAGAGACCTGGTAGCTAATTTGCCTGTATTGAATACTCTACCACTTGCTAAGTGATTTTGAGCTGGGTACTTAGCCCCTATGCACCTCTCATTCATCGTCTGCAAAACAGAGACTATATTCACATCCACTTCACAGGGTTATTCCCAAGATTAAGTTAGTTAGTGTATGTAAGTTGCTTAGAGTATGTGCTGCTTTCAGAAATATCACCATCCTTATATGTACCATCCTAGGCATTAGGCAGAATAGTTCAGAATAGTTCAGTTGGCTCATTTCTTTGTCTTCAGTTACTGTGTGAGTCAGATTTCCATCACCATGACAAAAAACTGAGATAAATAAACTTAATAATAAAAAAAAAAAACCTTTGTCATGGTTTCAGATGTTTCAGTGCATGCAGGGTCTGTTGACTCCATTGACTTTGGGAGGCCTTGGCGAAGCAGAGCATCATGGCAGGGAGCATGTGGTAGAGCACAGCTGCTCACCTCCTGCTGGCCGGGTAGCCAAGAGTAACAGGAAGGGGCCAGGCTCCCAAGAGCTCCCTTAAGGGCACTGTCCCTAATGACCAAACTTCCTTCCACTAGATCCTCCCAATAGCGCCACAGGCTGGGGTCCAAATTTTCATTGTGCAGCCCTTTGGGACACATTCAAGATTCAAACTATGGCAATTACATTTTCCTGTCCTAGCTTCAATGATAGGAGAGCAAAAGATGTATTTCAGGAAAAACTATTGATATCCATCCATAATAATTCCTTACTAACTCACCAGAGTGACATGGAATTAGAACCCCAAGACCTATCCCATTCTACTTCCTGTAGGTGAATTTGCTCAAGTTGCTTTGTGAATTCCAGTTTCATTAAGTGCAAACATGGAGATTCTTAATTTTCCTTGCATCTTCTACTGGGATTCTCCTTAAAGCCTTATGAAACAAATTCTTTGTGTTTATGTTCTATGTATTTGAGAGAATTTCTCATAACTCATTGTATTTAAGCCTCTTGCTCAACAGTTGAGAAAGATATAATTGTTTATAATTTACAGATGAAGAAATGGAGTTCAAGATGTTCATAGGACCTCTGCGCTGGTTAAGTGGTGAGTACTTAAGGTTCCCAAGTTCAGCAGTATCTCTATTAGACCCTATGGGCATTGTTTTAGATAAATGGTACATGCAAACATGCTTCCGGAGATATAGCATATGATATAAATAGTATGTTGTGCTTAATTTGGCAATTGTCACTCTGGTATTATAAAGAGAAAAGTAACCTGGAATTGACAAGCTTCAGCCATGAGTCAGTCACTCATCACTCATTAGTACTGAATCTGGTACCCAAACAGTGACCAAATCCTGATATCCAGTGTTGGCTTAGGATGGATATCATACTATTGATTTATTTTATCGTTTACCCTCTTTCTTTGCTGATTTTAACTTTAGAGTGACACATTATGGATCTATTAACAGTGATCTTTATCCACGTGGACACTAACTTATTGATATAACACTGAATAAGAGCTGGGGTCAGGGGTAGAAGGAAGAACTCTGCAAAGTAGACTAACCAGAGTTTCTTGCTTGAGTTACTGCCTTCCATCTGAGCCTCATTCTGCCTTCCTCTGCTCCTGCTCCCTGAGAAGCTCAACTATCTCTTGATGAACTTGGCATAATATCTGTGCACAGCTGGACTGCAATATGGCTTGAGAAGAAGTACACTCACAGCCTGTGGTGTTAGATGAGCTTCAATTTGTTCAAACGACTCGCTGTGTCAGTCTGACTCCAGGCATCAGTGTGAAAAATGGGAAATTTAGTTACCTATATAGATAGTAATAGCAACAGTCATACCTTGAAATTTTGTAATATTTTTCAAGTTGCTACACACATGCACATAAGGTTTCAGGCAATTCCTTCAACTGTTGGGTGAAATAAGCAGGATGACTATTAGGATAGAGTAAATAAACCTGAGACTCAGGGAATTTTGGACTCCTCTTATCCTACAGCTGATCAGGGACAGACACGTGCCTTTCTTGACTCTGTCCTTTTGTGTGGACATTCTTCTACCTGCCTGGAACTGCTGCCATATTCTTTTCCCTAGAAATAGCCTTCCCTTTTTATTTTGGCTACTCCTGTGCTCTCAACTACAAACACTGGTTTCCTGTGGCAATGTGCTCACCAGGCCCTATTCCCCTGGCCAGCCCTGATTGATACAGAGTTGGACATCTGAACCAATGCCAGCCATTGAACGTTTTGAATAGGAAATAGAATGTTTTGAATAGGAAATAGGAGATAGAATCAAGACTTTTCCAGTAATTGAAGCTTAGGCAGGCATGTCCTGTGTTGAACAAGCTGGCTTGCAGGAGAACAGTGGAGCTGACATCAGAGAATCAGAGCTGGGGACACAGGGAGAATTGGTGGCACTGGAATCAGTGGTTCCTACAGTTCCTAAGATGGCAGGCGTGGCCCTTCTCCCCTAAGTTTCTTTAAGCTGGGGTTTCCTGTCATTTATGTCTCAAAAGTGTGTACCAACACAGTCTCATTTTTCTAAATTAATACAATGACATAATTTAACCCTAAAAATCATCTGGGTTTATGTCAAAAAAAGTCCTGTTTTCCATGTCTGTCCTTGCTCAGTAGTTGCTTAATTAATTCATTGAAACGGTTGTATGCGATTCAGAAAGTTGAATAAGACTGGTAATTAACTAGGCAGGTTATAGCTACCTAAGGTCTCATGGTAGAAATTGGCTCATACATAGATAAGTGATCCTCCACCCTCCACACCAAAATTAGTGGTATTCAAAACCATGAAGATCATGGGTTACAACTTCACATAAGGATTATAATTATATTCCTGAACAGATTTGAATGAGATCGTATTTCTTGGCTTTTCTAATCAGGATTACAAATTCTTACTCTGTAGAAGTATTTTTGATTTGGGCCCAGAATATGGAGACAAAGAGACATGTGATGTAGTTCACTAAAGGTTAAAATTTTGGGCTCTGACATTTACCCTCTGGGTAACTTTAGGCCCATTTCTTCTCCTAATTCATCTGTAAAATTCGAGATAATAACAGACTCACTTCCTAAGGTTCAAGAGAAAGTAAAAGAGTCAATATTTGTAAAGTGCTTAAAATAGTATTTATGATATAATCTTTCTACATAAAATAGGCTATTGTTATTATTATCATTCAGCTTTTTATTTTGCAATTATTATAAGCAAATCCTTTCAAGTTGTACTTTTAAGTGTCAAGAGAAACAAATGGGGTCTCTAAAGAGAAGAACCTTTCTGTACACTTCTCAGGAGTTAAAAGTTGCTGAAAAACAGTTGATAAAATTTAAATTTAAAATGATTCTTTGGCAAGAAGATTCATGATGCTACTAAACAGAAGAATGTTAGAGAAAGAGAGATGTAGACAAAGAGTTCCTGAAACGTCCATGCTTAAGAAAAGGATATTTCTAAGAGTTAGGACTTAAGCATGTGATTATGAGGTTGGAAAATTCTTTTTAGTTTGAGCTACCTTTGAGAGCAAAGGTTAACAACTTGAAGGTAGGGACTCACATTTGTTTGTATCCCCAGCACTTAGCGAAGTGCCTGATTCCATGTCATGTTAAATATGAAAACGTCTTTCATTTTTGAATTTCATATTTTGCTATCACAGGATACTGGTAGCAGAGTTCACTAGTGGAACTGAGATGATAGGAATGACAGCCTGACTCTGATGTAGTTAACTAAAGATTTTTCATGCCTGGGAAGGGAAAAGGAGGAAATCTTCACATCATTTTTTTTTTTTTTCCTGAGAGCCCAGAAACATTATAGGTACACAAAAGGAGTATCTTATAGTATAACTTCAGCTACTAAGAAAATAATCAGAGCCAATTATTTTTATAAGAGAAAAGTGATTACCATTGAGGTTTAAAGTGAGAGAAAATATTCTTGTGCACTAAGAATTATATGTCTTCTGAGTTTGCTCCTTGTATAATTCCTTTATATCCAACTCTAATAGTAAGTGACTGCCATTTCTATAAAATTGCATGTTTTATTCAGAAAAAACCACTAATATTTGCTCTATGGGCTGATACTCAACAAGCCACATCCAAGAAAATGTTTCTATCTACTGTACACTCACTGTTTTCGAGGTAGGGCTTCCTAATAATATCCATGTGTATGTCACAAATGGCATCACAAAGGAAATGAGTTTGTGTTTTCTCTTGAATCCAGCACTATTAGGCAATGATAGGCATTACATTTCAGAATTTTTAGCTCATAATATACTTATTTACAGTTATATATATATATATATATTTTAGATTTTAGATTTTTGACTGAAAAATTCTTAATGGTTTCCTCTGCAAATGGAGCCAATTACCCAATGCTGAAAACAGGCATTTGGATTCATATATACAATTTAGGATGTGCAAAAATTTCAGCGTGCACTGTGTGGAATGTATTAGTCGAACTTCTGAGAGTTTTGAGATTGGTGGAGTAGAGATAATGGGAGAGGGGTGCATGTAAACTGACACTCACCCATTTTGGAAAAACCAGTGTAGAATCTGGCTTTTGGCTATTGTGTCTTCCTTACATAGAAACTTAAAACTACAAAGAGAAACGTAGGCCGTGTAATTCTTGCATTTGTGGATATTTACTTTAACAAAGCTTTTTATGCATGTTATTGCCTTTCATTTTAACAAAATCCTTCGAGGAAAGTAGGTCTTACCACCCCAAACACTTGTACTAATGAGGAAATTGTGGCTTGGAGAAATAAGTGGTTGGGGAGGCAGAATATGCTCAGAGGTTTAATTGGATAACCCTTTTCCTCATCGATGTTTATACAAAGGACCTAGCAGGTTTCCAAACCAAATGGGTATTTTAAGTTCTTGGTATTTTTTTCCCACTTGTGGCCTCTCAACACCTCCCTGCTGTAGAAGTCTGGGCTCTCCGGGGGTGCTAGGCAATCCCCTGCTCTTTAATCACCAGGTATCACTCATGCAATGCCTGTACTTTTGGCTTTTAAATTTTCTAAAGTTAATGCCTAAGACCTTCTTCAGAATATTTTCCCAGTGGTTTATAACTCTTTTATGATTATACATTGAACAAGTTTGATCTGGAATTTTTTATGAATTAAAAAAGGTAACACATTATAATTTGTTAAAGTCTAGAAAAAGCAGATTTCTCTTATGATTTCCTAGAAACTATTTTTTTTTTCTTTTGACTTTCCTTATGGACAATACAGACCATTCACTATTCTTATGAACAAGGATTTAGATGAGATTGGCTTCAGTGTTGAGATGGGGATTAGATTAAACCTATAAACCACACCTATACTCTCAGCTGAGATTAAAACGAACCCATGACCCAGTGTGAGGTGATGAGAGGGTGAGACACAGGTGAGGAAAGTTTCAGGAGAGGCACCATTTTCTCATGAACAATATGGTGCAGGGGGACCATGTGAAATCTGGAGCTGCTCAGATTTATTTTGTTACCACAGGGAGAGAGTTTGGAACCATTGAAGCTACTGGGTGATGCTGGTAGATGAACCCAAGACTTTAAGGACTTGGTCCATGATGACATCCTCTGAGCAACCTAGACTTCTGAATTTTTCTTATGTGAGCTAATATTTTATTTGGATTGTTCAAGCTAGTTTGAATGGGCTTCCTGGCTCATTTACGTGTGTATTTGGCCCTGATACAAGTACATGAATAAGCCCTGGTATAAGTACAGGGATAAGCTCCCTGGATAAGTCCTTTCTTCCTTTTCTATCTTTCACCACTCCTGCCCTGGGAGTTTGAGAACTGCAGCCTGAAGACCTATATCCATGCCTATCTCCAGCAGTTTCCTCCTATGCATACTTGAATAAGTAAATATTCCATATTGCATACTTGTGAGCAATTGATGATACAAAATAATATTTAGCCTACAAGGCTGTTGGGAGAGTCAAATGAGATCATGATTATAAAAATACCACACAAATATTAATTATCCTTCTAAAGAGTGCTAATTTAATGTAGAAACTACCGTCAAGCCCATTTCGCCCAAGTTCTTTCCAGAGATAAATTTATAATGATCTGCTAACAGATCTATAGCCAGATAGAAGCAAGAAGGGTTCTGTGAAAATAGGTCTTAGGTAGAATAATAAAACTCGAGTGTCATAATTATTTTATGTAGGGCCTGACTTAATGCCTCGTGGAATATTCCACTGCATGAAATCACTGCAGACTGTAAGCAGCAGATATTAGGAGGCAGAATTTACTCATTGTGATTGATCATATTAAAATAATTTGGTTCAAAATAGGCATCATTATATCTCATCTAGAATTTCCTCCTAATGTGAGGCAGTGTTTCTGCATGGTAAATTTGCTCAATTGTGCAGCAGCTGTTCCCGAGCTGGAGACCCTTGTAATTCCCCGGGGCTGGAATGCGAAGGGCTCTGGAAGCTGGGCAGCCTCCCTTTGACCTCACTGGGGAGTGGGCATGCGCCGCAGCTTCTCCCATGTGCCCTAGGCTCTCTCTTCTGGACTAACTATTGTCTGCCGCAGGACTGATGTTTTCAGGAAATGCTATTCAGTTGCATAAACAAGTTCAAAACCGGCTCCATTTTTCTCATCTGACGGAATCAGGCTGCTTAACATGGAAAATACATTCACTAGTGCTTACCCCTTTGTGGTCGAATTCATTCTGATGGCCCCATCTAGTGGAAGAAAGAAAAAATGCTAGATTTCCCCCTGCTTTGGACAGACATATACTCCCCTGAAGAATAAATTCCACTCAGTTCTCTCTCCCCATCTTTCTATGTAATTTCTTCTCTTTCTCATAATGGATTTTAAATAAGCTATTTTGAAGAAAGGCTGGTATTCCTCATATTTTCAGTATCTACTTCTTTCTTTACTGATAAGAAACAATTACATATTATTTGCATGCAGAAGTATTAGACAGAAGTCTCTTGATACTCAGAGGATCCAGCCCTCCTTGCTACCATGTAGGCCAAGGTCAGATTGCATTTCTGCACTACTTCCAGCCTGCTGAGTTCTTGTCAGAATTCTAGAACCATAGTTCTTGTTACACTTACAGAGGAGATATTCTCTACCACTTCCACCCTACTTTGTTCTTATACAAAGAAGAGCGTTCTTGTACATGTTCATAATCACGCATTCATCCCTTGAACGTGTATTTATTCACTATGTTCCCTGAGACATCACCATGCTAGGTCCTAGGGAAATATTAATGCACAAAAGAGCCACATTCTCCACCCTTATGGAATTTGAACCTCAGTTGGAGTGTACACAGGGTAAATAATCAGACAATATATAATTGCCATCTATGATAAATCTAGAAAGGGAAATTAAAGGGTACTATGAGACCATAAAAGAAAGACCTGAGCTATGATAACATTTCTCATGGTAAAGGGGCACGTGAGCTGACATCTGAAGGAGCATTTGCCAACAGGACTATAAGTAGGCACAGCAAGAATAGAATCTGTGAGCTAAGAGAAGCATCGTGGTTCATGTAGAAAGAACTCAACAGCTGGGGTACAGACAAAAGAGAAGAGGTGACCACTGATGCTGATGTACGAGTGGGCAGGGCCCTGATTATGTGGGGTCTTGAAGGCATGCTAGGAGCTTGACTATCTGACCATGTGGCTTGCAACCATGAAGTACATCAGATTACAATGATTTAGTCTAACCTTCCTCAGCTCTGACTCAGAACACTTGGGGCTTTTTGGATGTCCTCATCTCTTCTGGGCCATCAGCAAATGCAGTGGGTTCCACTATGCATCCTGGGCTTGTTCAGTCCAGCTCTTGATTCACAGCTGCATCATTAGAAGTTGCTGCCTACTTTCTCAAATTACAGTTATGTGTGTACATGCATGTGCATGCATGTGTATGTGTGCGTGTGTGCAGCAGTGAGCCTCCAAGGTTTACCTAGCACCTGTGAGTTTTAGGTTTGTATGTATAAATGACTATGGATTCTGTCTCTAGGTGATAAAGATGAGTTTGCCTCCTCCAGCGGTCAGCCTGAAAGTTGCACAATACTGACATCTGCTGCTTGTGTGTGGTTGGAGATTGTACCAGGTCAGAGAGGCCCTCCAGAGTTTAGCCCACGCTGCAAAATGCAGCAAAACTAAATGTTTGAAAATATTGAACGTGCACGCACACACACACACACACACACACACACACACCTCCTTTATAATCTTTGATCTTAAATGTGTGGTTTTTCAATAATATGCTGAATACAAGGTTAATTTCAGTATGATGTTTACTTGCTGTCAATATTTGCAGTGGGTCAAAGATGTTCACATGATGGAATGAGAGGTTCTGCTTAGCTTTGCAGAAAAACAACTGACAACAAAGCACATTGACGTTTTCATCTCATATATTAATACAAGGCATAGAATTAAGTGAATAAAAAGGTCTCATTCAAGATAAAGGCAACTTACTAATGGTGATTTTTATGGATGACTCATAATATTTGCATTGTAATTCATTATTTCTAAAGCTTTTTAAGAGAGAAATTTCCACAATCCTTCAGTCATTCAACCACTGTTCATTCACATAATGAGCATCCACTTTATGTGACTGATTGGTCTAGGCTGTAAGAAGTCTTCTGGTCCTAGGGTAATTAGCAGAGAAGATAGTACAGCTCTTAATTAAGTGTGCTTTGGAATTAGTATTAGCTACTATAAGTGGCTATATATCCCTGTGTGTTGTGGCCAGGGATAGAAAATATATCTGTATGATAGAAATGTTATGAAGATTTTTTTTTTAAAAGTAAGCATTCACCACAATGCCTAGTATGTCCCAAGCTACCGAAGGACAATGGCTTTGGGCAAGGCAAAAATTATTTTATTCCCAAATTTCCCAGTTAGAAAAGCTTTAGACAGGTTTTAGCTTTTTTTTTTTTTTTCTGCTGCTGTGGCCAAAAGACATGAGAAGAAAAATTTTAAGGGAGGAAAAGTTTATTTGGAGCTCACAGTTTCAGAGGAGGTGAGTCAGAACATCAGGGCAGATGTGCATGGCGAAGGAGAGCCGCTCAGGGCATGGTAACCAGGAAGCCAAGAAAGAGCTCCTCTCATCAGGGACAAAATATGAACCCCAATGCATACCCCCCAAGTGACCTCTTTCCCCCAGTCACAACCTGTCTACAGTTACCACTCAGTTAATCCATATCAGTGGATTAATGCAGAGATTAGATTAAGACTTCCATAATCCAATCATTTCACCTCTAAACTTTCTTGCATGGGTCTCACACCCAAGCTTTTGGGGAACACCTCATCTCTAAACGATAACAGAAAACAAATGATCTTAAGCTTGAACATAGTTAGTGATGGGAAGGTGATAAAAAAAGAAAGAAATATGCAGTTTGTGGTTTGTCAATCTGGGAATATATGAAGGTTAATGGAAAAGAGAAGGTAGGAAGGCTAAAAAGGAGGGCTGGTCCTGATGTCAGCAAACTCTGACATCTGAGAAGTCTTGGCTTTGTGCTGTAGGGAGGTTGAAGGAAGTGCTGTCCTCAGAGTAATGTTTTATGGTAGAGGTTGCTGGGACTGGGTGATGGGAAGAGCCAGAGGTGGAAAACAGAACCATCCGTTAAGAGGCACTTACAAGGGTCCTGGACTAAATTCAGTGGGCCTTGAAGCCCACTGGAGGGCATGGTGGGAATGTCCTGGAGGATGGTGAAGAGTGAATCTGGATGACAGGTGGGCTGTTTGTTGTTTATTGATCTTGGTGTGAGATGGTTGCACTGTCACCTATGGGGATTTTATTCCTAGGAAACATAGAGAAAAGCTGTTGACATTGTGTAGAGATCAAGTTCCACTCCAGAGAACTCAGTGTGTCCCAGCAATGCATTTATGTAGGGAACCCTTTATCCGAGGGGGACTTCTGGTGACTGTCAGAACAGCCCCACATTCTTGCTTCTGAGAAGGAGCTGGGGATACTTTGCACATATGAACTGATTGGTCTCAGACCTGGAGGCTCTGGGCTTAGCTTTCATAAGGAAGTATCTAAAAGGTGATTCTAGAAAAGTAAAGAGAATCAGGTTTTAAATGTAGTAAAAATTAAGAGGAATCAAATTAAAAGATGGAAGCTACTAACACATTTAATAAATAAACACAAAACTTTATTGTCTGTGGAAAATACTCATTTCTTATGACCAAAACAGTTTTTTAATACTTATCATAGGGTCATTTAAAAAAAAGAACTTAACAAATTGTAAAGTATGGAAACCTTAGAAAAACTCAAACCCAACTTTACAAATCATTTATTAAACTATGTATTATCATTATGGATGTTTTAGCTATTAAGCAAGAAAGATTTTTAAGAATTGAAATGAATTAAATATTTGACTTAAGAAACTAAAGATAACACTAAAACATTCCAAATGAAAGTAAGAGAAAGGGATGAAAAATGCTGATCTTGTTGAGATGGACAACCAAAGTCCAATAATAAACCAAAAATTTCCTCAGAGCATCAAAATTGTGCCCTCTTCCCTGACAGTCTAGGAGAAAATACACAAGAAGAAATAGACACCTTTAGAATAAAACAGAAGACATAACTATAAAAGTTAAGAAATTAGATTAGAAGAAGGAGGAATTTATTTGTGGAAACTTGTCAATGAATTTCAAAATCCAGATTGAGTGGAAAATTCCAAAGAACATGAATTCTTAAAATAGGCTCAGTCAAGATAAATATCCATACTGTTTCAATAACCAGCAAAGAAATGTAAACAGTATTATGAACAATGTTATGTATACAAATTTGATAACCTGGATAAAACAGAACAACTCCTTGAATTACACAACCTGCGAAACTCACAGAAAGAAATAGATGATCTGAATAAACCTGTATCAGCTAAACAAATTGAACCAATAACTGATGACCTTCCAAAACAGAAAGCACCACGTTCAGATGGGTTACTGGTGAGTTTGAACAAATATATATGACACATTGGTACCAATTCTTTACAGTCTCTTACAGAAAATAGAAACAGATGTAATACTTCCCAATGCATTCTGAGCATCCAGCATTACCCTAATACCAAAATCAAGCATTACCAGAAAAGAAAACTAAAGACCAATATTTCCCATCAAAATAGATACAAAAATCTTTAAAAAAAAGAAATCAAATTTAACCATGTATAACAATATCTACATACACGAGATTCCCCCTCCCCATGTGCTAGGTTTTAGTAACATTTTAAGAAATCAATTAATATAATCATCACATCAATAGGCTAATAATGAAAAATTATATGATCATATTAATAGATGGGGAAAAAAATTTTTATAAAATCTAACATTTATAAAAACTCTCAATGAATTAAGAACAGAGGGAAACTTCCTTAACTTGACAAAGAAATCTAACAAAAACCTACAGTTAATATCAGACTTAATGGTGAGAAGTCAGATGATGTTGTTCTAAGAGCAGGAGAAAGGCAAAGATGCTGGCTATCATTACTCTTATTCAGCTTTACTCTGGAAACCCTAGCTAATGCAATACGACAAGAAAAGGAAATACAATCATGGCAGGTTAGATTTAAAAAAAAAAGACAAAAAAAAATTCATTCACAGATGCAATGATTGTCTATGAAGAAAATTCCAAAGAATCAACATCAAAAGATTACTGGTTCTGGGGCTGGGGATATGGCTCAAGCCGTAGCGCGCTTGCCTGGTGTGCGTGCGGCCCGGGTTCGATCTTCAGCACCACATACAAACAAAGATGTTGTGTCCTCCGAGAACTAGAAAATAAATGTTGGAAAAATTCTCTCTCTCTCTCTCTCTCTCTCTCTCTCTCTCTCTCTCTCTCTCTCTCTCTCTCCCCTCTCTCACTCTCTCTTTAAAAAAAAAAAAATTACTGGTTCTATTAAGCAATTACAGCAAGACTGTGGGACAGAATGCTAAGATATGAAAGTCAATTTCCAATTTCTTTTCTACATATCAACAAAGAACACTTGAGATTTGAAATTAAAAACATAGTACCATTTATAGTGGCACCCAAAAAGGTCAAACAACTATAAGTCTAATAAAAGATATATGAGATTTATATAAGGGAAAACTGCAATTCTCTGATGAAGGAAACCAATGAAAATTTAAATAAATGAAGAGTAATTCCATACATGAGTAGGAAGCCTCAGTACTGTCAGGATGTTAGTGTTCCCCCAAATACACCTCTCTCTCTCTCTCTCTCTCTCTCTCTCTATATATATATATATATATATATATATATATATATACACACACAAACACACACACACCTATATATAATTAGTACAGACTCAATTTGAATAACATTATGTGATTTTATGGATATTAACAAACAGAATTGAAAATTTATATGAAAAGGCATAAGACCCTCTATAGCCAGCATGGTTTTGAGGAGAGGGGCAAAATCTGAAGACAGACCCTACCTATTTTTAAGACTTACCATAAAGCTATAGTAATCAAGAAGGTGTGGTATTAGTAAATTTTTTCTTTTACTAATTCTTTTTACTTATATAAAACTTTAGGATACACTCTGACATAATCACAAATATATGAATTATAATTTGCTCTAATTCAGTCTCCAGCACTTCCCCAGTTCCCCTCCCTCTCCCAGCTCCCTTCCCTCTACTCTACTAATCTTTCTTCAATTTATTTATTTATGGTTTTTATTTAAATAAGTGTCTGTGGATAAATTGGTGCTAGAATTCATTGTACTATATTCACGTGTGTATATATGAAAGTTGATTGATTCATTCCACTGTTTTTTCCCTTTCCTCATCCCTCCTTTCCCTCAGTCCCCTTCATCTACTCTACTGATCTTTTCTGTATTTGGATGCAATTTTCCCCCTTACAGGACACCAAATGTACAAAATTACAACAGATTACAACCAAGGCACATTATAGTGAAAATGCGTAACATACAGAATAAGGATAAAATTTTAAAAGCTGCAAGAGAGAGGAATCAGATCACATATCAGGGGAGACCAATTCTTATCTCAGCAGATTTTTTCAATCCAAACCCCCAAAGCCAGAAGATCTTGGAACAACATATACCAAGCTCTGAAAGAAAATGGATGCCAACCAAGAATCTTATATCCAGCAAAACTAAGCTTTAGATTTGATGATGAAATCAAAACCTTCCAAGATAAACAAAATAAAAAAATTTACAACTAAAAAGCCTGCACTACAGAACATCCTCAGCAAAATGTTCCATGAAGAGGAAATGAAAAACAATAATGAAAATCATGGGAGGAAGGGATTACACTAAAGGAAAAACTAATCAGAGAAGAAACTAAGTCATGTTAAATACCAAAGATAAACAAAAATGGCTGGGAATACAAATCATGTCTCAATAATAACCCTGAATATTAATGGCCTGAACTCACTAATCAAAAGACATAGACTAGCAGATTGGATCAAAAAAAAAAAAAAGAAAAAGAAAAAGAAAAAGACCCAACAATATGCTGCCTCCAAGAGACTCATCTCATAGAAAAAGACATCCACAGACAACAGACTGAAGGTGAAGGGTTGGGAAAATCATACCACTCACATGGACTATGGAAGCAAGCAGGGGTTTCTATCCTCATATCAAATAAAGCAGACTTCAAACTAAAGTCAATCAAAAAGGATAAAGAAGGACACTACATACTGCTCAAGGAAACCATACACCAACAAGACTTAATAATTATAAATATATATTCTCCAAACAATGGAGCATCTACATTCATCAAACAAACTCTTCTCAAGTTCAAGAGTCATATGAAACACAACATAATAATTTTGGGTGACTTTAACACACCTCTTTCATCACTAGATAGATCTTCCAAACAAAAGCTGAACAAAGAAACTGTAGAACTGAATAATACAATCAATAACTTGGACTTAACTGACATATATAGAATATTTCATCCTTAAACGAGAGAATACACTTTCTTCTCAGCAGCACGTGATCCTTCTCTAAAATAAATCATATACTATGCCACAAAGCAACTCTTAGCAAATATAAATAAGTAGAGATACTACCCTGCATTCTATCAGATCATAATGGAATGAAATTAGAAATCAATAATAAAATAAGAAATAAAATCCACTCCAACACCTGGAGACTAAATAATATGCTACTGAATGAGCAATGGGTTACAGAAAACATTAAGGAGGAGATTAAAAAATTTTTAGAAGTGAATGAGAACACAGATATAATGTATTGAAATCTCTGGGACACTAAGAAAGCAGTTCTAAGATGAAAGTTCATTACACACACACACACACACACACACACACACACATTAATGCTCTATCTGATGAGCAAGTGGCAAAGATCTACAATTTTGTAGGCTTTATCTTCATGTTCTTATTTCATTTGCAGAAGCTCTTTAGTTTGGTGGCATCTGGCTTATTGATCTTTTATTTCTTACCCTTTAGGAGTATTATTAAGGCAGTCAGTTCTTGTGCTGCCCTGCTGAAGTGTTGGACCTACAATTTTTCCTAGCAGTTGCAAAGCTTCTGGTCTAATGCCTAGGCCTTTTCTGATCCACTTTTATTTGGCTTTTGTGCAGGGTGAGAGAAAGGGGTCATATTTCATTCTTCTACATGTTGATTTCCAGTTTTCTGCAATATCATTTCCTAAAAAGGCCTTCTTTTCTCCAAAGTATGTTTCTAACACTTTTGTCTAATATCAGATAACTGTATTTATGTGGGTTTGTCTCTGTGTCTTCTGCTCTGTTCCTTTGGTCTTTATGTCTGTTTTGGTCCCAGTGCCATGCTGTTTTTGTTACTATAACTCTGCAGTATACTTTGAGGTCCAGTGTTGTGATGACTCCAGCCTTGTTTTCCTAGCTAAGGATTGTTTTGGCTATTCTGAGTTCTTTATGTTTTCCATATGAATTCCAGCACTACTTCTAGTTCGGTGAAGAATGTCATTAATGTTTTGATAGGGATTGCTTTGAATCTGTACAGCACTTTTTGTGGTATGAACATTCTGACAATATTAATTATGCCTGTCTGAAACAAGGGAAGTCTGTTCATCCTCAAAGGTCTTCTTCAATTTCTTTCTTTGGTTTTCATTGTAAATGTCATTGACCTCTTTTGTTAGGTTGATTCCCAAGCATTTTACTTTTTTGAGGTTACTGTGAATGAGATAGTTTTCCTAATTTCTTTGTCACAGATTCATTATTGGAGTATAGAAAAGCAATTGACCTATGAATGTTGATCTTTCCTGCTACTTTGATAAATTCATTTATCAGCTCTTCAAGTCTTCTGATGGAGGTTTCTTGGGTCTTCTAAATATAGCATCATATCATCAGTGAACAGAGGGCTATTATTTTTCCCTATTTATATCCCTTTAATTTTCTTCTCTTGCCTAAATTTTCTAGCTAGAGTTTCAAGGACTGTGTTGAATAGGGCATCCTTATCTTGTTCCTGTTTTTAGAGGAAATGCTTTCAGTTTTTCTTCATTCAGTATATTTGTGGCCTTGGGTTTGTCATATATATGGCCTTTACACTGATGAGGTAAGTTCCTTCTATCTCTAGTTTTTCTAGTGTTTAGACATGAAATAATGTTGTACTTTGTCATTTTTTTTTGGTATCTACTAAGATTATTATATGGTTCTTATGTGGTGAATTACATATCATGATTTCTGAATGTTGAACTAACCTTACATCCCTGAGATAAAACCCGCTAGATCATGGTGCCCCATATTTTTAATGTGATTTTGTACGTGATTTTCCAATATTTTATTGAGAACTTTTACATTTATATTCATCAAGTATATTGGCTTGAAGTGTTTTATACCTCGATGTGTCCTTGTCTGTTTTTGGTATTGAGGTGATACTAATTTTGTAGAATGAGTTTGACAGTGTTCTCTCCTTTTCTATTTCATGGAATAATTTGAGGATTGGTGTTAGTTCTTCTTTAAAAGTGTGTTAGAATTCTGCTGAGGATCTGCCTGGTCCTAGGCTTTCTTTTGTTGGAAGATTTTTTTATAGCTGCTTCAATTTCATTAGTTGATATTGATCTGTTTAAGTTTTCAATAAACTCATACTTCAATTTGAATAGGTCATATGTCTCTATGAATTTGTCAATATCTTCAATATTTTCTAGTTTATTATAATATAAATTTTCAATATAGTTTCTGATGATCTCCTGGGCTTCAGTACTGTCTGTGGTAATTTTTCCTTTTTCATTTCTGATTTTGTTAATTTGAGTGTTTCCTCTTTCTTTTGGTTAGTTTGGCCAAGAATTTATTAATTTTGTTTACCCTTTAAAAAAATCAGCTCTTCATTTCATAGATCTTTTGTATTGCTCTTTTTTTTCAATTCTCAATTTCATTGCTTTCGACTCTGATTTTAATTATTTCCCAGCTTCTACTGATTTGGGTGTTGTTTTTTTCTTCTATTTATGGGGCCTTGGGATGTAGTGTTAGATTATTAATTTCATATCATTCTATGAAAAGGTAAAATGCCCACAATAACAAGCACAATATTGAAAGAGAAGAACAAAATCTGAATTGACACTACCCATCTTCAAGACTTAGCATAAAGTTATGGTAATTAAGACAGTGTGGTATTGAGAGAGAGAGAGAGAGAGAGAGAGAGAGAGAGAGAGAGAGAGAGAGAGAAAGGAATCAATGGAACAGAATAGATAACCCAGAAACAACCCACAGGAATATGTATAGTCAATTAATTTTTGACCAAGGAACAAAGACAAGTCAATGGATAAAGAAAAGTCTTTTCAATAGATGGAGCTGAAACAATGAGGGAAAAAAAAAACAGCTACAAACAGGCCTTATGCTTGCCACAAAAATCAGTCAAAAATAGATTACGTACCTAAATGTAAATGCAAAATTATGAAGCTCCTAGAAGATAATAGAAGAGAAAATCCAGATGACTTTGGGTTGGCAATGATGTTTTAGATCAAAATAATGAGTTGGACTTAAAATTAAAACGTCCCTGCAGAAGACACTGTCGAGATAATGAAAAGATAAATCATAGTAATGGAGAAAATATTTGCAAAGCATATGTCTGATATAGGACTGGTATCTAAAATATGACAATCTATCTCTGAAAACTCACAATAACAAAAAAAAAACAATTAAAATGGGTGAAAGAGCTGAACAGTTACCTCTCTAAAGAAGATGTGCAGATGGAAAATAAACATACAAAGAGAGTCTTAACATCACATTTAAGTGTGGAATTGCAAACTAAACCAGCAATGAGTTATATTACTGTGCACCTGTTACAATGGCTAAAATCCAGAATACTGATAGTACCAAATGCTGGCAAGGATATAGAGCGACAGGACTCTCTTAATTCCTGGTGGGAATGCAAAGTGATGCAACCACTTTGGAAGACGGTTAGGCAGCTTCTTAATAAATAAACATAGTCCTGCCATATAATCAGCAACTGCCATTAGTATTTATCCAAACAAATTGAAAATTCATGTTCACATAAAAACCTGTTTACATATGTTTACATAGCTTTATTCATAATTGACCAAACATGGCAGCAACTAAAATATCCTTCAAGGAAATGAATAAACAAATGATAGCAAGCCCATACAATACTATTTTATCATGCAAAAGAAAAAAAAGAAAAGAATGAAGGAATAAATGAGTTAGCAAGCTATGACAAGACATGTAGAATAAGTGAAGGAAGTCAGCCTGTAAAGGTTAAATACTACATGATTCCATCTCTGGAACATTCTGGAAATGGCATAACTACAGTAAAAAGATCAGTGTTTTTGCCAGGGGCTTGGGTTGTGGAGGGAAGAAGGGATTGAATAGGTGGAATTTGGGATTTTTAGGGCAGTGAAACTGTTCTGCATGATTTTATATTGGTGCATACATGCTGTTTTATGTTTATCAGAATCCATAAAGTATATAGTACCTAAAGTGAACCCTAATACAAACTATCGAATTAGTTAAAAGGAATGCATCAGTATTGGCTCCTCAATTCTAACAAAAAAACCACAGTACACGAGATGTTTGCAATAAGGAAAACGGTGTGTGGACGTGGAATGGGAAAGAGGGGCCTATGGGAACCCCATGTACTTTCTCCTCAATTTCTCTGTACATGTAAAACTGCTCTAAAAAAGAGGTCTATTCATTTTTTAAGTGTTTTTATTAGTGAATTCTAGTTATACATAATAGTGGGGTTCATTTTGATATGACCATACATGTATGGGATATAGTTTAATTCATTTTGGTCTGTTTATTTTTAAAAGTTATATAAAAATAACTAAAATTTTAAAAAAGATACCAAGGTGGTTTCATTGAACACTCTTTTAAAACTGTTAAACATTATCCAAATACATTATCCAAATGATGATAGAATATGAGGAAAAGGCAAATCTTACTTCTTTGAAAAATGACCAAAATGAAATAAAAAATAATGCTCCATCTTACTTATAAATGAAGATTCAAACATTCGCTACAACATCAGCAAAGAGAATACAATCATGTATTAAAAGAAAAAAAATCTTTACAGGCTGTAGCTTTCATTTTGAAAGCTTCAGAAAGTACCAATAGTTTGGGATCCTATTAAGAATTCCATGTTAAATCTATTCAGGAAGTAAGTGCTTGGAAATTCACCATACCCAACATTGTATTAAAAATTCTTGAAATCCTACAGTAAAGAAACTTGTTATGGGGTTTTAAACCAGTTCCTCATAGTTGGCGAGAGAACACTGTAACTTTTGTGAGTCACCCATTAACATCTCATAAAAGGATACACCACTCAAAGCAGCCAGGCTTCCATTCTTCAAGTTGCTTAAACAGTAAATAGACAGAGGGTCCCAAGATGCCCTGTCCCCATCCTGGCATCCAGGGAGTATGTTACTCACAGGGTGAAGGGGAATTGAGGTTACAGATGGAGGTAAGGTTGCTGATGTGTTGACATTCACATAAGAATCATCCTGAATCATCTAACGGGGTTCAAAGTAATCATGGGTCTTCAAAATGGAAGAGGAGGCAGGAAAGAAAATTAGAGAAAGAGAGATGAAAATGGGAACAGGTCAGGATGATGTGATCTGACAATGACCATCCACCCTTGTTTGTTTGCAGATTCAAGAAGGGGTCGTAGGCAGACTCCAGAAGAGGGAGGAGACAAGAAATGAGACCATCCCCGGGGGGCCTCCAAAAATGAGTGCATCCCTTTTGGCACCTCGATTTTAGCCAAGTGGGACCTGCTGCGTTGACCAGCAGCACAGGAAGGAGACACATTTGTGTTGTTCTGAGTTTGTGGAAACTTTTAGAACTGTTATAGAAAACAAATACGGAGACTGTTTCGACACCACCTTTAAAAACCTTATGATTTATTTTTGTGCTTTTACAATTAATCCTATGAAACACAAAGGGAAAGCAAATTAGAATTAGTCTCAAGTCAAAATTTTAGAACACGTTTAGAGTGTGCTTGTAAAGACCTTCATCACGGCTGTGGTATAGAGGAAGGAAGTCGTATTTGCAGATTTAATGTGTAGATGATGGGTAAAAATGGTTTTTTATTTCCTGTTTGCTCTTTCATGTTTCTGTTATGAAGTTATCATAGAGACTCAGAGTTATTTGTGGAAAGAATGTGAAAGCAGGACTTGAGACTGTGCTGGTAGGGTTTGGAGCCAAGCTGTGGCCCTTGAGCACTCACTATGTAGTCCTGAGGAATTGCCCGCCCGCTTGCCCTGCCTGCCAACCCATCCTTCTTCCCTTTCCTTTCCATGTAAATTTTGCTCAGGTAAAGTTCACTCACATGTGTGAAAACCCAACAAACCCATTATAGAATTCCAAACAGGGAAATGTCATTCTCTTAATTTCGTTCTCGCTATGCTCAGTCCCCCTGCCACTCCCTACTCCAACATCACAAGGAACCCACCATTCTTGGTGCCTTGTGTGTATTCCAGACTTATCTTATGAAATTCAAGGCAAAAGGGAGACTCATAATTTATACAAAAGATCACACATATCATGCTACATTGTTTTCTTTTATACCTTCTCTCTCTCTCTTCTCTCTCTCTCTCTCTCTCTCTCTCTCTCTCTCTCTCTCTCTCTCTCTCTCTCTCACACACACACACACACACACACACATATTGGGATTGAAACCAGTGCTTAACCACTGAGACACACCCCCAACTCTTTTTATATTTTATTTATAAAACGGATCTCCTTAAGTTGCTGAGGCTTTTTGCTTTTTAATTGAACCATTATTCTTTTTAAAATTTTGTTTTTTTCTAGATAGACATGACAGTAGAATGTATTTTGATATATTCTACGTATATAGAATAAGTATAACTTTTTCCAATTAGGAGCCCACTATTGTGGTTATGTATTATGTGGAGTTACATTGGTCATGTATTCATATATAAGGATAGGAAAGTTATATCTGATTCATTCTATAGTCTTTTCTATTTCCATCCCCTCCATCCCTTCATCCCACCTTGTATAGTCCAGTGAATTTACAATCTTCCCCTCCCTTGTTGTAGCTTAGCATCCACATATCAGATGAGACCCGGTGTGTTCAGGGTTGTATGGCCGTAGATGCATCCATATATCAGAGAGAACATTCTGTCTTTGATTTGGGGGGGACTGACTTGTTTTGCTTAGCATGATATTCTCCAGTTCCATTCATTTATCAGCAAATGCAATGATTTCATTCTTCTTTGCAGCTGAGTAATATTTCATTGTGTATATATACCACATTTTCTTTATCCAACTGTTGCTACTCCAAAAGGATAGATATATTCTGAACTTTCTGAAACTTCCACAATTTTAAGGAAAGAATTCTAAAAAAAAAAAATCAGGACAAAATGACTTGTGTAATAGAAAGTGTATCAGACTAGACAGCCATCATTTTCCAGCTTATCCCAACCAAAATCTTTCTATGTGAGCCTGAAAAAATTATGTAATTACTCTGGTCCTTTATATTATTTGTCCTGCTACATTTGCAATAATATTTAGTACCCCAAATCTGTCTCAGATTTGCCCCTCCTGTTTCTCCCTGGTACTGGTGCATTGGATTTACTCTGTTGATTGCAATTAAAATCAACTTTCTCTAGCTTGAATTCACTTCTGGGAACAGTAGTGGTTAATACACTGGAAGAATGTCGATCCAAAATCTTTGCATTTTGAGTACTAAGTTTTATGATGCCACCTTGCATAGAGGCTTATAAAATGGTAGAAAGGATGAATGGTGAGAAGGAGGATTCACCTTTCCACACACTCAAGTCTAATTGCTTATGCAAAACCTAAGTTGACTTGGTTGACACTCAGCAAGCAGGTCTTTGCTACAGTTCTAGATTTGGAAATCATCAGAGTTTAGTGGTGGTCAGCCCAGGGGCACAGATGACATACTCACAGAGACGGGTACCCAGAGGAGAAAACCAGGCAAACGATTGATGGATGTCTTACATGCCATCCCTTCTCTCTCCCTCAAAAACCCACCAAAACTAAAGACAGAGACAGGGAGTGTAGTTTCCATGCAGTTGGTTTATTTTGGGAAATGGTCTCAAAACAGGAATGAGGTCCTGCCAGAGCAGAAGGAAAAGAGGAAAAATCTTAAAAGTGTTCTTCAAGCTGATCTCTAGGTTGGGCAATGGGAGCTGTGTTCCTTGGAGACATTATGAGGAGCCCTGAGAAATGAATCCCAATCAGCTTTAGCCCCAGTGAGCAAAGGTTGCCCACGGGCATTAACTCCCTCAGACTTGTAGGCACCCTGCACAGAGATGACAAGAAGCCCTGGACTTCTTTTTTGTTTGTTCCTTCCTTGGTTTCATGAAATACACTCCTATTTTAAACATCTATGTTATAGACATTAGGAAATGTTTGAAGATAAGACATTCATTCTTTGCCATTCAATAGGGATGAGCCAACACAGGGATGGAGAAATGGAGAGGATGTGGAAGAGGTGAAGAACGACACAGGTGGCCACAGATCCAACCTTTGTACCTACATGAGCCCTAATTTTCCACCCTTAATTACTTTTCACTCTTCCTGTTGAGGAAGAGGAAGATGAGTGTCAAAGTGGTTCAGCGACATCCCTGTCTATTGCCTGATAGTGATGAACAAGTCCTTCCTTCTCTGATGGAGGCTGCCTCCACATCTGTCATTGTTCCCCTTCACACATCAAAATCTGCCAAGGCCTGCTGAGGGTTCCTGGGATGCTTCAGTTCTAGCACAAGTCTCTCAGGGGTGCTTGCAGTAATTTTAGGGAGCCCAGGTCCCTGTGAAATGGGAAATATGTCAGACAGTGGTACCCATTTACCACCCGGCACCTCAATCAAAGTGTTTGTGAATTCCAGGAGCTCAGAGGTTGCTCCATCTCCCTCCAGAAACTCCAGAAATAGGCCAGAGTTCCTTCGGCAGCAGGAAGGGCTGCCAGAGTCAAGAAGCCAAAGAATGGCTTATACTAGAATGTACATGTCCTCAAGATCTATTTATTTATTTTTCTGAAATTCAAATTTAATTGGGCATCTTGTCTTTATATGGCAGACTTACAACTGAATAATAGCTTTCCCCCCAAAATATCACCACCAATGGGGAAATAGAGGAGTGATAGTGTGGTTTTGGTTGCAGGAGGAAAAAAAAAAGAGTACTCTACCATTTTGGATATGAGGCGAACCATGTTTTTTTTTTCTTTTCCAGGTGGATGTGATTCTCTTTGGGCAGTACAGGCCACATGACTTGATGACACCCAGAAATAGGGGGTACCATGTATTCTGGAGATAGCTATTCCCTGATGATATAAGTTCCTCGAACACATCCTACTCCTCATCAGCTTTATCTTTGTGATGGAGAAAAATTGTATCTTATCAAGGATTAGGCTCAAAAGACATTTCAACCACTTCACATTCATTAGGATGGATATTATCAAAAGGAATGAAGATAACAAGAGCTGTAAGGCCATGGAGATACTGGAAGATTGGAACTTCGCTGCTGTAAGAGGAGCCCTTTTCATATAACAGGGTACACTTTAGGCTCTCAATAGACATCCTGATGATTTACCACTGGTGATACATTTAAAACTTTATATATATATATAAAATATATATATATATATATATATGTAAATATATATATATATATATTTTTTTTTTTCTTCCTGTTTTCTCTCTTCCTCTCTCCAATCTCAGGAAAACCAAGATTAACATTCTTTCAGTGCTAGAGCAATTTGTCTTTGTTTCTGCTCAGTAAAGAAACTCTGGGCCTGGAAACAGGAAGCAATGGCTCTTTCAAGGATGAAAGTCGAACATTAATTAGACTTACTGAAAATGATACCTGGTTAACAGCCCTTATATCCCCCCTTTTAAAGCTTTCTGTTCCTCTGATAGCTAGAATGGGAGCCTCCATGATGTAAGTCTTTGCCTTTCTCCTTGGCTAGCAAAGCAATAAAACTCCCCTCCTCCTTTTCTCAAAACATTGTCCTTGTTATTGGATTGGCACTAGGGACAAGGAGCAAACTTTTAGTATCGGTGGTGGAAATGTGAAATGGTTTCCCAGTGGAGGGAAATATTTGTTGGTACCTTAAAAGTTAAAGACAGAATTACTATGTGATCCAGAAATTCTATTTCTGGGTGTATGTTCAAAATAATTGAAAGGAGGAGTCCAAACATAGATTTGTGCACCAATGTTCAAAACAGTAATGACAACAGTCAGAAGGGGGAAAACGACCCAAAATATATTAACAAAATGGTGGATACAATATGTGGTGTACACAGAAAATGGAATTTTATTCAGCCTCTGACACATCTAAAACATGATGAACCTCGAAGATACTGTGCTAAGTGAAATAAACCAGACACAAAATGGCAGACATTGCATGATTTCACTTATACGAGGCATCTACAATGGCTAAGCTCATAGAGACAGAAAGTAGAATGGAAGTTGTTAACAGGCTAGGGGAGGGGGACAATGAGTTAGTGTTTCATCAAGACAAGAGTTTCTTTTTGAGAAAAATAAAAAGGTTCTGGAGATGGATGGTGATGATAGCTGCACAGTATGAAGTCACTTAATGCCACTCAACCGTACACTTAAAATAGTTGAGGTGATACATTTTGTGACATGCATATTTTATAGGAAAATTATTTAAAGTGAAGTTTTAGAAAATTATTTGAAACTAACATTGTCAACTGCCTAATGTTATTTCTGAAAGCCTGCAGAAGGTGTCTCATTAGAAACTTCTAGTGAAGTTGTTTTCCTTCAGTGTTAGACTAGACTGTTGGCCACATTGTGGGCAAAGCACACAGTGTGGCAAGGTCCCCATATTCAAAGGCATAAAGAGACCAAAACCCAAGGAGGCAATGGCAGAGTCCTGCCCTTCATTGCACGCAGGCAATAGACTCCAGGCAACAGACTTTGAGTAAATACTGTGCTGCATGTCTGCAGTGTTGAAACATTTTCTCCATTTCTTTTCCCCTTCTCCCGATGTATATGGTTAGATTTGCGCAAATAAAATGAATATTTGATGCAATTCAACTGGAAAAACTATTATTTATCTGCCTTTTAATATGCATCAGGCTATGGGTACTGTTGTTTTAATTTCTCTACTTGGAATATTTCATTTACTTCATACAATAAACTAAACAAGTAGGTCAATTTGTAAATGCCGCACAGCCTTATAAAGACACATGGGATAATTGTTGTGTCCATCCTTTAACCGTGAAAGATTTGACTGAGGACCCATTTTCTCTTGTAGTAATTGAACTTGGAGAGATAAAGGCAGTGATGGACAGAAAAGAGGTTCTGGTAGAGTTGAGCCTATAGACTCAGGACCATAACTGTTAACTGGGTTTGGATACTTGCACATAGAGTATTATGGTTTGGATACGAGATGACCCCCAGGCTTCTGTGTTAATGCACGAATATTTGGAGGTAAAGAGATTGGATGGTGAGAACTGTGACCTAATTAGTCCATCCTAGTTTGGATGGACTGACTGGGTTGAAACAGTAGGCAGGTGAGATGTGGTTGGAAGTGTTGGGTTCCTGGGGACATGTCCTAGAAGAGTGCTTCTCCTGTGGACCTTTTCCCCATTCCCTCTCTCTCATCTTCCTCCCTGACATGAGAGGAGCAGTTTTCCCCTAATGGGCCCTTTCCCCATGATATGCTGCTTCAACTTGAGACCAGAGCCATGGCGTTGGCTGTTTATACACTAAGACCTGCAAAACCCTGAGTCCTCAATAGGCTTTTCCTCCACTGTTGTTCTCGTTGGGTATTTTGGTCACAGAGATGCAAAAGCTGAGTAAAGCATAGGGGCTGTTGGGTGATAGAGGAGACTGAGAAGCAGAGATGAGTGACACCGTCCCGAGATAAAGAGGAAGCTGCCTCTATCACTGAGAATTCTTAAATTTCCATGAAAACTGTCTGCACTTGTGACCTCTGTGCTCTAAATTGTCCCTTTGTGTACATTCCTTCTTTCTTTGATGTAAGCCAGCTTGAGAGAGTTTCTGTTCTGCTCAGCCTGGAGTAGGGCACAAGCACAGGTCATTGGAACTTCAGTTGCATCCATAAATGTTTCATATGCATTATGAGGAGAAGGGGTTTTGTCTAATGGGAAAAACCAAGAGTCAGGATTTAGGAGATGCACTTTGGTTACAGCACTGCCATTAGCTGGCTGTGTGACCTGGGGCAAAATACCCTTTCTCAGCCTTGGTTTTCTGGTCTATAAAATCAGGGTAATACTGCTTGCCATGTCTATTTCATGGACGGAAGATATATATAAGTAATATGTTAAAGTGTTTTAGAAGATTATGAAGTGATATGTAAATGCGAGTAATCATTATTACATTTGACCAAAATAAAAGCGTATTATGTTATACCCTTTTTATACTAGTAACATTTCTAAAAGCTTGTCTGGCATTTCAGTTCCATTAAAAGTACTCAGAACTATTTTCACAACTGTTCTCCCTGGTCGAAGACCAGCAGTCCACATGTAGTTTTCTAATTTTTGCATCTTTATGCTTTATCTCTTCAACTAGATTTTCAAAGTTACAAAAGACAGGAACTCTGATTTTTTATATTTTGTTCTTCTTTGGACCAAGCATAGTCTTATAAATTTTTGAAAATATGTGTTGAGGGCATATAGGACAGAAAGGAAGTTGGATGGCTAGTGTTCTAGGCTATTCTTCTGTGGTCATGTAAGAGAAATTTAAGATCTCTGTGACTACGGCTCTCCTAGGAAAACAATAGGAAAAAAAACTGTGGATCTGTGGATATTCATACATATTGTGTGCAGTGCCTATGTATTTCAAGGATGCTTTTTTTTGCAATGCAAATAACATCACTGTTACTGATTCTTCCAGTTCGGTGAAGCTGTTTTAAAATTCAATGTTCCTGTGTTTGCTAGCATGAATATATTTAGGATACCTGCTCAGTTGAAAAAAATTCCAGAGTCTTTCTGGGTAGGAGATGTTCGTCACTTGGTCAAGATTTCAATATTTGGAAAGTTAAGCATTTATTGTTCTATTGGTCAAACAAATAGAAATTGAATTGCAAAATGATCACAAAATTCCCAGCTGTCCTTTGATAAAAATAGATAACTTGTCCAGGCATGCACTTTTGAGGTATTTAAGCTGTGATCAATTTTATTTCTTAGAAACAGCTAATATTTTTTCAGAGGGGAAGGGGATGATTCCTACTGACAGTTTTTACCTTCTTGGATTCTGGAATCAAATTGTACTTATTGGCGACTTTACTCTATGTCCCTATAACACCTGTCAAGAATAATGCTGAACCTCAGAAGTCCATATTCTGGAACAGGGGGCCGCAGACTATCCATGGCTCAAATCTGCCTATCACCTGATTTTGCAAATAAAGTTTTATTGGAATGCAACCATACCATTGTGGCTGCTTTTGACTACATCAGCAAAGCTGAAAAGTTACAACAAAGAACGCCTAACCCCCAAAGCCTAAAATATTTGCTCTCTTGCCCTTTACAGAAAATGCTTGCAAATCCCCATAAGAAGCAGCCTGTAAAGTTGAATATTTGTTTTGCATGTAAGGATGAGGGTGCATCCTCACATGCAAAGCTTATAAGGTCTAGTAGAACTTCTCTATATATTTATTTTTATTTTGTCAGTTTTGACTTTTGACCACTCCTAACTAAGCCTTCTTTTCCACATCTTTAGAGTGAAGAAGCAAATAACATCCATGTCATTGAGTTCCTGTGAAGACGAAAAGTGACGGTAAGTGGTGACATATTTTGTACAGCTTGAACCTGAACTCCTAACCACTATCCTGTATCCACTGAGCAAAAGAAAAAGAAAACATAGAGGAGGGAGAGGCAGATGAGGACTGGGAGAGGGTGAGGATAGGGTCATCTCCTGCAGCTCCAGGGAAGCCAGCTAAACCCAGCCCTCATTCTCCTAGCAGGGGCTTCCCTCCCCCGCCCAGAGCCACACCACCACCGAAAGGCCAGAGACTCTGTTTGCTAGTTACTCACTTGACCCAGAGAAGCAAGCGCCCCTCTAATTTCAATCTCTGCTTTCTATCGCTAAGATAAACCAGTAATGATTTGCCAATGAGATGCAATTACACCACCCGCGGAGGTCAATACTCCATCAGTGGTCCCGTTCTGAGCATGGCTTTGATCAGTTGGTCAAAAATTTCCTTTCTTTCGATGCTTTGTTAAACCATGATTGATTGAGAGGTTTAAGGGGTTAAGATTGGATGCAATTTTGTTTTTGATTTAACTTTTGAACAGCCCTTCAAACTGGGGCCATGTGTGTCCGAGTGTCCCTGGAGAAGTTCCCAGCCATCCAGAGACCAGACAGTTAGGACTTCTTTATATTCCTATGGCCACCTCCCTCCTTCTTTTCCAAATAAAGGTCAGATGCTGGAGAACAGCAAATAATGTAGACTCTTCTGACTGTTTTCAGGGACAATAAGGAAGTCCACAGCAAAATGGAATATGTTTTTTTCATTAAATATTTTTAGATCTTTCTTAGTCTTTCCCCAGGGCTTGGTCTCCTTTTCTCTATTTTTCTCCACCCCCCACCCCCCCATCTCAGACTTTCTCCTCTAAATTAGAACAGCTTGTTCTTCCTCATTTTAGAAATCTCACTCAAAGTAATGAAGCCCTTGTAGATAACCAAAGAAGACTATTGACTGTTTCTTAAACACTCTCCTCGGGAGCCTGATCACCACATGAGGATCGGATGCTGATTTACAGGACTAGAGCAATATTAGGCAGAGAATAAATCTAAATGAAAAATCCAACCTTCATCTGAAACGTTGACAGTTCATCAGATCTTGGTGTTCATCTGGGTCATAATCAAAGTAGAATGCCTGATTTTTTTTTTTTTGAGGGGTGGAGCGGTGGGGGTCTTTTACCTTTTTTGCTATAATTAAATTTATCTGAAACTTTAATTTAAGCTTAGGTCAAAGGTAGAATTTTCATCTTGGTTTTGATATGGAGTCACATTTACTTAAGATTTACAATAGAGGCTTGTGACTGGTGGCAAGGTTAGGATTTCATTACTTTGTGTTTAAAATTTAAATCTTTAATCTTCCTGGATTTTACTTTTATAATATGACAACATGCTTCAAATTTAACAAATACATAGTTATTTTTTTCCCCAGAAATTTTTCTTATAGGAATCTGTAATCTGAAATAATAGCCCATGGACTTTTTATAAGATATTTACCAGATTTTTTTGCCCGGGGGCGGGTGGTGTCCAGGCTAATCAGGACAAAACCAAAACAAGTGGCTGTCCATCAATAAGGGAAAGATTGAAAAAAGTTTGTATAATTCCATTATGGAATATTAAATGTTTCCTAAAAGGGATAAATTAAACTTCAATTTGCTGACCAACAAACTCTAGATAGGGTAAAGGGGAGGCAGGGGATGGGTGGGGGCATGGGGATAGGAAAACAGTGGAATGAGATGGACATCATTACTCTAAGTACATGTATGAAGACACGAATGGTGTGACTATGTTGTGTACAAGAGATAAGAAAAATTGTGCTATATATGTGTAAATTGGAATGAAATGCATTCTTCTGTCATACATAACAAATTAGAATAAATTTTTAAAAATCTAAAAAAAACACTGTATCATCATGAGAAAGGCACCAAATGAGAATAACAATCCTAAATCACTCATATTGTTTATGTATTTTTAATGTAGAGAGACTTCAGTAAGAAAAAAAATATGATTACATATGACAAAAATTTTTTTTAAGAATAAAACAAGTAAATGAGTAGAAGTATTTCCATCCTCATAAAACTTAGCACCAAGTTCTTCAGGAGCCACACATGCAAACAGAGGTATCCTGTTTGGTGTCCTTTGTACCACCAGCCTCTGGGAGAACTGGGATAATCCAGGGAGGAAGCAGGGTCTATGCCAGACTTGGTGGCAGGAGAATCCTCGAGCTATTTGTTCTGGATTATGGTGATTTGACTTGGTTTTCCTGAGATGGTGTCCCACCTGCACTCACTTCCCTGATGGCTCACCCATCATTTTGCCCTCAGAGGGTTCAGATGTCTCCAATCATATAGTTTTATAGCAAAATTTTAACCTATCTCCTATTAATTTGAATTAATTGTATACATTTTGTGGATTAAAAAAGAATTAGATTTGTAGACTATAGGATCCAGGTTTGAGTTGAGCCTCCCCAAATCATCTTTGTAACCTCAAATAAATGCCTACTAGTTTAAGATTCCTCTGTCACCAAGTGGGGACAGGACTGTCTCTTCAGTATATCTCTCTCAGGAGAGTAGGAGGTATTTTAGAGTTGGGTGATAAAAATACTTCATATTATCTGCAAGTTCAAAATGCTATAAATGATCTCACTTCTATTTGATTATCTTCTTTTTGGGAAAGAAATAATTTACATTCTTCTTTTGTGAGGTTCTTTCAGGAAATCACGTTTGCCTTTTGGTCTTTTTGCCTCTGGTGTGTGAGTAGCCAAGGGCAGACAGAGTTCAGGATGGCTGGTGTCAGGGAACACTCCACAGACCCAGAGAAAAGAATTTTCAGGCTTCTGCCTAGTGGGTGAGAAGTCAGTATTCCCAGGGTCTCCTCTATTATGACAGTCAACTAGCCTTTGACAAAACCAGCCACTAACTCATCAGTTCTGGTCAATAACAGGAAAATAATCTATTTTTGTATTACTTTCTGTTCTTCACGTGGATGTCAATCTGGTATTTTCTGTTTTTTTTCCCATTTTTGGTTACAAAATCACCCCCTCTTTATAGAGTCATTGCATTAATAAAACATGAAGGGAATGCCCTTCATGTTTTGGTGGGCAGCATCAAGAGCACAAACGTGTCACCACGACGATATGAGGTGTCTCCCAAACGCTCTAATGTTAGACAATGCAAGAAAGTTTAGAGGTGACATGATTGGGTTATGAGATCGTTAATCTAATCAGTACAGAGCTGCTGATAGGGATTGATGGGGTGGTCACTGTAAGTAGGTAAGTTGTGGCTAGAGAAGGTGCGTCATCGGGGGTGTGCCTTTGGGGTATATGTTTTGTCTTTGGTAAGCAGAAAGTTACCTCTCCCTCTCCCTCTCCCTCTCCCAATCCCTCTCTCCCTCTCCCTCTCCCTCTCCCTCACCCTCTCCCTCTCCTAATCCCTCTCTCCCTCTCCCTCTCCCTCTCCCCCTCCCCCTCCCTCTTCCTCTCCCTCTCCCTCCTGGTGTCATGTCCTGAGCTGCTTTCTCCCTCAATTCCCTTCAGTCATAATGTTCTGCCTCATCTTGGGCCCAGAGCAATGGAGCTGCCCATCTATGGACTGAGACCTCAGAATCCATGAGTCCCAAATAAACTTTTCCTCCTTTAAAATTTTTTTTGTCAGATCTTTCGGTCACAGCAGTGAAAAAGCTGACTAAAACAATGCCCATTATTAGAACATATTAACAACCAACATTAATCTTATTGTCTGCAGGTAACTGATCCGTGTACATATATTCTCTGGCGTAAGGATACCCAACTTGCCCAAGGTCATATTGCCAGTGAGCAATGGAATCAGGACCTTGCTCGTTATTATTTAATGAGCAACCCAAATTATTCTAACATAAAGTTAAAGGGCTAATTACCTTGACCAAATTAAAGAGCATATCACGTGGACCCAAGGGACAGCAAGTCACTCCAGTGTCTCTCCTCCTGTAATACAGAGAGACTTCTTTTATCTGGGGTTTCCCAGAGAAGCTTACAGGTAGTCTAGCTGTCAGCCAAACTACTCACTGATGAAACTCTTCTGAAGACATTTCAAAGGAATTAAACACATGCTTTTGGAGAAGCTGCTCTATCTAGCCACTGTCACATTCTGGTACTAGCAATGTCACCACCTCCTCCCTCCCTGCCCCAGCTCTAGGGACTCCTGCTTAGCTCTCATAAGAGGCAATGTTTAAATGTGGCTTTTTGTTCTCTTTTGGGTGCATAAGCTATTAATTAATTTTAGTTGTAAAGAAATGGGAGTTGCCCTGTGTCCTTTGTTCTTGTGATTGGGTGTTCTTTTGTCAGAGAACATGGAGGCCCATTGTTCTAACTCCTCTCTTGTTCACATTGTATTTTTCATGACAGAGCATATTTATTGTCTTCCATCCAGATTTGGGGATCTGTTTGTGGTGTTGTTTTTTTTTTTTTTTTTCATTTTTGGCAGTGGCCCTTCTGTGGGGTTGCATATGGCTCAGTCAATGGTGTACTTGAACAAGGCTGCTAAAAATGACCAGACCTGTCTCCCTCCTTGTGTATTTCAGGAGGCTTTTCCAGTGCAGGTGCTGATCAAGGACAGTGGAGAGTGCTCAGTGCCAGGAGACTAATTTTATCCCCATGTTAAAAAAAAAAAAAAGAGCCAGGGGATGGATCCTTGGTGTTTACCTAGCACAGAGAATGTGGCATGCATGCATCTATCTTCCATTCAGTCTCCCTTCACAAGTGGTGAGCCCCACTCTTGTAGACTGCAAGTATCATCGGTGACAGCTTTGCAGGGAGCCTTAACAGCTTGTCAGGAAACTAATCAATGTGGCTTTTTACAAAGGAATCTACTTGATCAATATCACCCAGCAAGCCCAGACCTAACAAACAGATTGCATAAGAGTTTTCAAAATCAATAGACGTTCCATGGAACATAAATTATTGGGGATACTTAATGTATCATAAATGCTTCATGCTGATAGCTTTTTCTCTGGTAGCTATAGTAATATGTTAAAGGTGATAAGAGAGACAGTGCTTAGGCTGCCAGACAGTCTCTAAAACACATTCTCAAAACGGGGCATATATGTACAATTAGCTTAGAAGCTGTAAATCTGGTTTTAAAGGAAAATTTGTTTGAATATGCTATTTTAATTTTTTCCCACGCTGTAGATTGTGAACTTTGTTGACATATAGGTTTATTTTGGTGTCTCTGAATGATGGGCATGTGCATGTAGTAGGCATAACAGCAAATTCTTGCTGAGTTGATCATCAGTCCCTACATTCTCCTGGGACTCATGCTAAGAGGTCATCCTGGTCATCTCACCCTCTGACTTTTTCCCTAGGGTTCTTGGAGGAACTGCGATTCTAAATGCTTTACAATTTCCTGGCAAACAGTCTGAAAGTATAGACATTATAAGATGCTGAAATCCCTAGAAATTAAACTTAAGGTATGCCTATACCAGAAGAAACACATCAGAACTTTACCCATTTGTTTTTCTTCCTAGTGTTTATGTCATTGAGAATTGTCTTGCCTCGTTATGAATTGCTGCACAACTGAATGTTTGCAAATCAGCCATTGGGCTGGGCCCAGGGTGGGATTTTCTGCACCTCTTGCCTGGGGTCAGTCATGTGTCTCCTGTGATTTGTCCTTCAGCTGTACTGAAGTCCAAGTTGATCTCACCCCATATCAGGGAATTGGTCCTGTTGGCCTCTGAGCCTTTCTCTTCATATGTCCTTTCTTCTTCAGAGAGGTTATCCTGGGATTCCTCATCTCATGGTACTTCATTCCAAGAGGATAAAAATGAAAGTTGCAAGGACTTTTGAGGCCTAGTCTTAAGAGTCACACAATATCAATACCTTTACATTCTGTTGGTCATAGTAAGACATAGGGCCAGTCCAGAGATGAAGGGTAGGGGAATGGACTCCACTTCTTACTGAAGGAGTTGCAAAGTCATGTTTCAAAGGACCAGAAGACATGATGAAAACAATTACTACACAAAACACATCTACCACAATTTCCTTCTATCCTGTCCCTCATCACCCACCTAATTCAAGGAGCAATATTTTCTCTGCTCCAAAAGGGGCTTTAACAAAAGGGAATGGAAGAGTGGAAAGAAGAACAGGGTGAATCTTTTACAGATATTTATGTTTCAGGATTAAGTGTTTAGGGTAAGGGAGAAACAAGGCATAGAAAAGAAGCTGGGATAAAACATTGTGAGATAGTCTCTACACAGAGTAGAAAAACTCCCTTGGGTCAGGGTTGGGGGTGAGGGTCAAGGAAGATGCAGAGGGGAGAATTCAGAGGACTAAGAGAAGGCTCTGAAACAGGCTTGCAGAGATGGTCATGCTCCAAAGTCGTGGAAGACGCAAAATAAATCCCACAATGTTGAGTATGTGTCAAGATATAGCCTGGGCACTACCCAACGTGAAAGCATCATAAGTCAAAGGGAAAATGGAGACCTATGTGCAGCATCAGCCAAAGAGCAGAACAGGGATGATGTCCCAGAAGGTATCTGCATTGACAGAAAATGTAGAGGACTGGAGATCACCCTTTGCACTCTGCTTTCATGTGGCCAACACCTTGAAATACTCCTACTCAATCCCTATAATCTTCCCTGGGGGAGGTTGAAGAGCCAAGTTGTCTAAGACTATACACCCACCTCCATAATGGGACAGGGACTTGATATCGGCATATCTTGGGTAATTCCACAATCAGATCTCTTGAAGCCATGCCACTGAAGGGTCTTATTCAACGTGATGCCTGTGGGAATCTGGAAAACACACTAGGGAAATCACCTTTGGGAGGGAAATTCTTGGTCTCCTGTGTTCTGGGAATTCATGGGGGTATTTATTCTTTCCATTGAATTGAAGAAAAGGAAATGCTTCCAGAACCCAAGTATGAATTTCCTTCCCAGACGTTGTTGAAATAGAGAGTGCTTATCTTGTTACCTCTGGACCAGCAGTTCAGTTCCTCATGTTTTTGTCCAGGTTCACATTCTCAGATTGAACAAATATTTGTTAAGCATGTATTGTGGAGCAGGATGTAACAGTGACCAAAAATAGACTTGGTCCTTCCTTTTTCAGAGGTTAGAAGATCAAGAGAGACCCTCAGTGGAATCCTTCAATAGGTTCTAGGAGATAAGTGTGTGAAGTTTCTAGAACCTCCCAGACACTGGCTTTTCCTGGGACAAATCAAGTCAAACTGATTCATCTCTGGCAAAAATTTTCCACCTAGAGCTAAAATGAAAACAAAATTGATTACCACTACTGACCGTGATTAAACACTCTGCTGTATCCCTAAATCTCATAACATATCTGACAGTCCAGTGTCTCCTGATTGATTCTGTGCAAAGGTCCTCTTGAAAATGACTCAATATAATACATTTATTATCTCCCTTTCATCCTAAAATAAGCACAACTAATCTTGCTCGTTTTGCTAACACTCTTTTCAAACCCTGTTATCTCCTATGTGTGATAAGAGCTGATAACATAAACTAATGCAATGTGAGGATGGGTAATTATGATTCAATGATGAAAAAAAATAATAAGTTCAAACTTGGTAGGAAATGAAGGCATGTAGACCATTAATAATAATTTGAAAACATAAACAGAAATGCCATGGAGCTTTGGGAATTTAGTATTAGGGTAATATAAAAATATATTGATATTTTTTATGACTCCTGTTGAACCTCACTCCAAGAATGATGAGAACTTACAATAAGTCACCTACTATTTTCAACTTTCAGAGAAGCCCATCAGTCAGCTGGAAAGGGAGAGGGCTCTGACATTTGTGAATAAGCACATGGCCCATTCTCCTAGATCATTTCTCCTCTAAATGTTCTGAGAGATATTCATATATAATTCTAGGGGCAAAAATCTTTTCTCTGACAATGAACAATCTGTTGTTATATCCTGGATAAGCCTAGCCAGACTCAAAAATTGGTTACATGTCAGATACAAGCTTGGAGGGCAACTTGAAATTTCTTAGGGATGTAAAATAACCCTTAGATCTCAACCCAAACAAAACAGACAGTTTTTTTTGAAAAACAATCCATTAATCCATTTGCTTGTTATCAGAAGAGCAGCCTTTGAAAGTTTACAATATTTTGATTTTTCAAATAGTAAGTCAAGAAGAGAAGTCCTTGAAAGCGTAGTTTAAAGATTTATGTATCATTAACTTGGGGGTAGGCACCTGGTTGGAGAGGGGATGCTTTCTGCTGCTGAAATTCTTTGGACTTTTATTTCTATTGGCATTGAAATGCTAAATGCAGTCAAGGGCTAACTCTGTGGTTGGCAAATAAAAGGCAAGACACTTATGAGGTTTTAGTTCTCCAAAGAACATTCTTAAGCACCTTAAGGTCTCAACAATATTTGCCTATTTCTAGAATATTAAAGAGCTTGAAAAATTGATAGGCTGAATTATCCTACCTGCATATCACATGAAAAGATTCTGTTGTGAAAACAATCATGCCTGGGTCTGTTGATTAGATGAGTGGCTAGGACTGAAGCTATTTGCTGGATGCTTACTGCTGTAGTGGCACATGCAGGTTTCTAACCCCAGATTCACCTCTTTCTGATTGCTTGATCTAAGACAGATCACTCCCCTGTCTGCTCAACATAAGAACAATAATGATGCTTACCTCTCAGGATTGTTGCCCAGATAAAAATGGCTTCCAATGGCCAAGTGACCTCAGCAAAGTGATAATTAATAGTTTCAGAAAAGCTCATTAAGTTATTAGACAACAAAAAATAAACATCTCAGCACAATGAATAAAGCAATACAAGAACACATGAATTCCTCAATATTTCTTTCATAAAAAGAAACAAATTAAGTAAAAATAAGGACCAAACTGAAATTCTGAAAGTTGAAAAGTACAATGAAGGAAGTGAAAAATAGCAATGGAGAGCATCAGCCCAGGAATAGGAGATTTCTACCATCATTTCTATAGAGAAACATAAGTTTTTGTAACTACTTACATGTCAGAATACCTTTGTAAGAGTTCAGAAGTCCAGCAGAGAAGTACCATTATACTACTGAAGCAAAAATTTTAAGAACAGAATATAAGAAGAACAGTTTAACTTTATCTGTGTTGCTCCTCACTCAAGATAGCACAGGTCAGTGTCAAGAGGGACACTTTTGGCCTGTAATTTCTCCCATGGGAAAAAGTGACAGCCTAGTGAGTAATCACCTGGCTTCTCCAGCTATGTAGTACATTGTCCCAAAGGTCCATTATTTGCTTGTCCATACTAGGTGATTGGCATGGCTAAAGGATGGAAAAATTTAGAAGGTGGGAAGAGAGGCAGAGACCCATAGAAATGAGCGATGAGAACTCTACAAAGGGCTGTGGAGCCTACTATTCATATTTTGGACTCTATCTGGAAACATGCCCATGAACCTCTGTGGACATCTTGATTGCTGACTTCAACTGGCTCAACTGGTTCACAGTTATTCCCAAAGTTTGTGAGCACATACAACCAGCCAGCTTGACTCTGAGAGGAGCATGCAAACTGAGTATGTCAGGGCAATGATCTAGGGGAAACAAAAGGGGGACTCTTATTAACTTCTATGGCTGTGCAGGATCAAGAGAAGGCACACAATCGTAACAACTCCCTTACCTCCCCAAAAGGGAACAAGATATATGTTACAGTTTAGTTATGAGGTGTCCCCGAAAGCTCACATGTGAGACAATGCAAGAAGGTTCAGAGGAGAAATGATAGAGTGAAGTGGTGGGTTTTAGTTAGAGGAAGTGGGAATTGGAGTATGGCTTTGGAGTATATATTTGTGTCTGGAGGATGGAGTCTTGCTCTCTCTGCTTCTGATCATGATGTGAGCTTCTCCCCTCTGTTGCAGTCTCTCACCATAATGTTCAGCCTCACCTTGAGCCCAGAGGAATGGAGCTAGCCTTCTTTGGACTAAGACCACTGAAACCATGAGCCCTCAAATAGTCTTATAGTCATAGCTATCAAATAGCTGACTAAAACAATATGCAACTGGCACATCCATAGAAAATGACTGAGGGAGTCTCAGAATAACAAGTTGGGTTGTTTAGTGAAGATGTTTCTCTCATAAAGGTAGTTAGTGGAAATGGCAAGAGATGACCACTACTTCAAATGGGAAGATAGAAACACAAGATTTCAAGGAACATGGAAAACCAGGGAAATGATGTCAAAGGAATACAATAACTAGTAACTGGCCCTAAAGAAATGTTTATGTCTAGATCACCTGACAAAGGATGAAAAATATTTGTTTCAAGGAAGCTCATTAAGTTATTACAAAAAAAATTACACATCTCAGCATAATGAATAAAACAATACAGAAACACATGAATTCCTCAATATTTCTTCCATAAAAAGAAAGAAATTAAATTTTAAAAAAGGGACCAAACTGAAATTCTGAAAGTGGAAAAATATAATGAAGTGAAAATGGCAATGAAGAGCATCAACCAAGACCTGATCAAGCAGAAGCATCTGTGAACTCAAAGATAGATTGAAACCATCCAGTCAGAAGAGAAAACAAGAGAATGAAAAGGGATGAAGGAAGACTATGGGATTCATGGGAAACAACCAAGAGAATAAATATGTGTATTACATGAGTTATAAAGGAGGGAAGAGAGAAAGAGAAAGAAAGGAGGTGAAAGCTCATTTAAAGTAACTTTCTCCTTGTGGGGCTAGAAATGAAAATCTTGGTATGGGAAGCTCAAAGTTTCTAAACAAATTTCTAAAACCAAACAGGTCTTCATTGAGATAGATTATAATTGAACTATCAAAAACCAATGACAAAGAATTTTGAAAGTAGCAAGAGAAAACAGTTTCATCCATACATGGAAACCTCTAAAAGACTCTTAAGCAAATTTTTTAGAAAATATAAATAATGGAAAATTATTCAGTCTTGAAAGAGAATGAAATCCTACCATTTGTAATAACAAGGATGAACAATGAACTTGGAGGTTGTTATGTTAAGTGAAATAAGCCAGACACAGAAAGAATATTATTTCATGATCTTACTTATATGTGGAATCTAAAAAAATTTTGAAATCATAGGATCAGAGTAAAATGGTGGGTACCAGGGGTTGGGGATAGAGAAAATCAGGACACCCTGGTTGAAGAATAACAACTTTCAGTTACAAGATGAATAAGTCTTATAGGACTAATGAATGGGTAATCATTGTAAATTATAATGTATGTGTACTTGAAATTTGCCAAGAGTATAAGCTTTTAGTGTTCTCACCCCACCCCCTGACAACACACACACACAGTAACTGCACATATAAGGTAACATATTAATTAGCTTGTGATAATCATTTCACAGTGTTTACATATATCAAAACTTGAGTGCGGTGGCTTATGTCTGTAATCTCAGTGTCTGAGGAGGCAGCTTAGTGAGACCCTGTCTCAAAATTACAAATAAAAAAGCCTGGGTATGTAGCTTGATAGGAAAGCACCCCTGGGTTCTGTCCCACTGGAAAAAAATCTCATTTTACACTTTTATATACATACATCATAAAAGCTACCTATGCTAAGCCCCAGGCCAACATCATTCTAAATGGAGAAAAATTAAAAGCATTCTCTTTAAAAACAAGACAGGGATGCCCTCTTTCACCACTTCTGTTTAACATAGTTCTTGAAACACTGGCCAGAGCAATTAGACAGATAAAAGAAAGGCATATGGATAGGTAAGAAGAACTCAAATTAGCACTATCTGCAGACAATATGATTCTATACCTAGAAGACCCAAAAAATACCACCAGAAAACTTCTAGAACTAGTAAATGAATTCAGCAAAGTAGCAAGATACAAAATCAACACCCATAAATCAAAGGCATTTCTGTACCAGTGACAGATCCTCTGAAAGGGAAATGAGGAAAACTACCCCATTTACAATAGCATAAAAAAAATAAAATACTTAGGAATCAACTTAACAAAAGAGGTGAAAGATCCCTACAATTAAAACTACAGAACTCTAAAGAAAGAAATTAAAGAAGACCTCAGAAGATGGAAAGATCTACCTTGTTCTTGGATAGGCAGAATTAATATTGCCAAAATGACCATATCACCAAAGCACCTTACAGATTTAATGCAATTCAAATCAAAATCCCAATGACATTCCTCATACAAATAGAAAAAACAGTCATGAAATTCATCTGGAAAAATAAGAGACCCAGAATAGCAAAAGCAATCCTTAGCAGGAAGAGTGAAGCAGATGGCATCATTATAGCAGAAGTTAAACTATACTACAGAGCAATAGTAACAAAACAGCATGGTATTGGCACCAAAACAGGCTGATAGACCAATGGTACAGAATAGAGGACACAGAGACTAACCCACAAAATCACAGTTATCTTATATTAGAAAAATGCACCAAAAAAGTACATTGGAGAAAAGATATGGTGCTTGGAAAACTGGAAATCCATATGCAACAAAATGAAATTAAACTCCTGTCACCATGCACAAAAAACTCAATTCAAAGTAAATAAAGGACCTAAGAATTAAACCAGAGACATTGCATCTATTAGAAGGAAAAGTAGGCCCAAATATTCATCATGTTAGATTTGGCCCCAACTTCCTTAATAAGACTCCTATATAAACACAAGAATTAATATCAAGAATCAACAAATGGGATGGATTCAGACTAAAAAGCTTCTCAGCAAAAGAAACAATCTATGAGGTGAATAGAGAGCCTACATCTTGGGAGCAAATTTTTAACTCCTCACACATCAGATAGAGCACAAATCTCTAGACTATATAAAGAACTAAAAAATCTTAACACCAAAAAACCCCCCAAATTACCCAATCAATAAATGGACCAAGGACATGAACAGACACTTCTCAGAAGAAGATATACAATCAATCAACAAATATATGAAAAAATGTTCAACATCTCTAGCAATTAGAGAAATGCAAGTCAAAACTACTCTAAGATTTCTCTCACTCCAGTCAGAATGAGATCCATTAAGAAATATAAACAATGATTAGTGTTGGTGAGGATGTGGGGGAAAAGGTACACTCATACATTGCTGGTAGGACTGCAAATTGGTGCAGCCAATATGGAAAACAGTATGGAGAATCCTTGGAAAACTGGGAATGGAACCACCATTTGACGCAGCTATCCCACTCCTCGGTCTATACCCAAAGGACTTAAAAACAGCATACTACAGGGACACAGCCACATCAATATTTCTAGCAGCACAATGCACAATAGCTAAACTGTGGAACCAACCTAGATGCCCTTCAGTAGATGAATGGATAAAGAAATTGTGGTATATATACACAATGGAATATTACTCAGCAATAAAAGAGGTTAAAATCTTGGCATTTGCAGGTAAATGGATGGAGTTGGAGAAGATAATGCTCAGTGAAATTAGCCAATCCCTCCCCTCAAAAAAAAAAAAACCAAATGATTTTTCTGATTTAAGGATGCTGGGGGGTGGGGATGGGAGAGTTAAATGAACTATAGATGAGGCAAAGGGGAAAAAGGGAGGGAGGGTTAGGGTGGGGGATAGGGGTAGAAAAGATGGTGGAATGTGATTGTCCTCACTACCCTAAGCATATGTATGAAGATATGAAGGATGTGAGTCTACTTTGTGTACAATCAGAGATATGAACACTTGTGTTCTATATGTGTAATATGAATTGTAATGCATTCTGTTGTCATATATAACAAATTAAAATTAAGAAAAATTCAAAAAGAATAAAACCTGATTTAAGACCAGGCAAAGACCCAAATAGATGTTTTTCCAGAGATGTTCAAATGGCTAATGAACACATGAAAAGAGGCTCAGCATTGTCAGCCAGCAAGAGAGTGCTGAGCTAAATGACAAAGGGGATGACTGTAAAAAGACAGGTAATAGCAACCATTGAGGAGGTTGTGGAGAAGTTGGAACTCATACACATCACAGGTGGAAATGGTGAAGCCCCTCTGCCAGTTATTTAAAAAGTTAAACACAGAGTTAGCATATGACCTGGCCATCCCACTCCCAGGTGTGTACCCAAGGAAAACAAAAACATATCCACACAAAGACTTGTCCACCAACTTTCATAGCATCATTATTTATATTGACCCAAACATGGAAACATCCCAGATCCATGCATCAACTGATGAATATCTGAGAAACATGTGTTCTGTTCACATAATGGAATATTATTCAGCCAAAGGAAAGAAGTAAGGAAGTACTAATAATGCTACAATATGAATGAGCCTTGGAAACATTGTGCTAAGTGATACAGACTGTCACAAAAGAACCACATATTGTCCGATTATATATGTATATGAAACATCCAGAATAGGGGCATATTTGTAGAGGAGATCAGTGGTGCCTAGGTTTGGGGAATTAGAAGGTAATGGGGAGTGACTGTTGTTCATGGATATAAAGTTTCACTTGGATCATGAAAATATCCTCAAATTGTGGTGATGGCCACAGGTTTCTGAGTATGCTAAACCCTCTGAACTATATGCTTTAAATGGATGAGCTGTATGGTTTGTGAGTTGTATCTCACTAAAACCATTCTGTAAAGAAATGACTTACAGCACTTAGCTGGTGTGGTACTCACAGTGACTACCTAATGAATAGTGTATATTAGTGATGCTCTGTGAGCTTCCTTCTTCCATTAAGAGGCTCAGTCTGTAGTTTAGGGATCTTTTTCCCTATGGTGGGTGGTGGTGGTGGGAGAGGGGATATGTGGGTAGAATTTCAGTGAGGAGGGAGTCGCTCTTTGCCATGGAAGCGGGCCAGCAGCACGGCACTGGAACCTGCCACACATGGAGATTGAGCATGGCGGCTGTCTGGCAGCGTGGAGACACAGGGTCACTGATCCTTCAGGGCTGGAGCGTGCCAGACTGCAACGAGTGACAGCGCAGAACAAGGGCCGAGTACTGAGTTCCGGACATAGCGTAGGAACAGCCCAGCTCCCTCCACTTCACTGGAAACCCCGGCACTGGAAATGGGTGGTCGCCATCTTGGAAAATCTGTCTCAGCAACTTTTGGCGGGTGTAGCTGACAGCATGATGGGCGTCTGAACAGGTGTGTGGTTCTCAACTCCCCCTCCCCCAGATGTGATGACTTGGTGACTACCCAACACAGAGATAGCGCTCAGTTGATCAGGAGCACGGGGCGGCAAGGGCACCACACGCCCAGAGTGAACCAACCCAGGGCTGAGGACAAGAGATACTTCACTTGGGGCCTGGTGGGCAGGAGAGAGGAGGGGGGATAGAGAACAGGAGCAACCCAAAGAGACCAGGATTGGAGAGGCACCAGGCAGGTAAGGGAGAGCTGCCTCACACGGATTGCTTTCCTCACCCTGAGGGCAGAGACTCAACCTAGAAAGCACAAGGCCACCTACTGGAAGAGAGGAAAACAGAATTCTAAGAGTGCTTTTCTTCTTCTTTTTCCCTCTTTCTTTTTATCTTTTTTCTTTCTTTTTCTTTTCATTCCTTTCTCTCAATCTCTTTATTCCCCCTTTTTCTTCTTCTTTTTAAATTTTTCTTCCTCCTTCTCTTCCTCTCTCACCCTCCAAGTGTTACTATTTCTACTGTGTGTAAATGCAAATAGGTGTTTGTTTCTATGCTTTATATTGTCCTCCCACGTACTTGTCTACCCTAAAATGCCTCCTGTCTAGTCTCCTGCTAATAATCCCCTTCATTAGAGATCTCCTCCAAACTTGCTAAGATATATTAACCCCATACCCTCACATCTTTTCCCCTTAACATAACGTCCTATGCCTGACCCTCAGTTCTCTATATGCCACCAGAAACTGAATACCTTTTATGAAACTAATGACTATATTTTAAATTATGTTTGAATCCAACATCTCTACACATAGAGAATAACTATAAATGTATTAATAACAAAAGCTTGCCAAAGATGATGTATTGTTGATATTGGGAACTGTTAACATTTTCTTTCCCCACAAAGGAGAGATCTCAGAACTATACAAGAGAAATATAAATCTATAGGGGAAAAACAATAACACAACAGTCACACAGAGCTGGAAAGAAACATAAGCAACATGAAAAGACAAGGAAAGAAAGGACCACAAACAATGAAGGACAATACAACATTGGAGGAGATAACAGCTACAGCAGAAAGAATGTCAGATAAAGATTTCAGGATTTACATGGTTCAGATGATCTGGAGTCTCAGGGAAGACTTTAGACAACAAATGCAGACAATGAAAGATCACTTTGACAATGAATTACATAAACAAATCCAAGAAGCAAAAGATCAATTCTACCGGGAGATAGAAGTTTTATACAAAACAAACAAACAAACAAAAACCCAAAAAACAAACAACAAACACACAAACAAACAGTAATCCTAGAAATGAAAGAAATGAAAAACCAAATTAAAAACTCAAATGAGAGTATCACCAAGAAAGTAGAACACTTAGAAGACAGGACATCAGACAATAAAGACAAAGTATATCATCTCAAAAAGAACACAGACAGCACCAGAAGACTGATAAGAAACCACGAACAGAACATCCAAGAAATATAGGATAGCAAAAAGAGACCAAATTTAAGAGTTATTGGGATAGAGGAAGGTATAGAGGCTCAAACAAAAGGAATGATCAATTTGTTCAATGAAATAATATTAGAAAACTTTCCAGACATGAAGAATAAAACAGAAATCCAAATCCTAGAAGCCTACAGAATGCTGAGTGTGCAAAATCACAAGAGATCCACACCAAGACACATTATAATGAAAATGCCCAACATACAGAACAAGGAGAGAATATTAAAAGCCACAAGAGAAAGGAAACAGATTACATTTAGGGGTAAACCAATTAGGTTAATGGCTGATCTTTCAACACAGACTCTAAAAGCTAGAACATCTGGAACAACATGTTTCAAACACTGAAAGATAATGGGTTCCAACCAAGAATCTTGTAGACAGCAAAATTAAGCTTCAGATTTGAAGATGAAATAAAAACCTTCCATGATAAACAAAAGTTAAAAGAATTTGCTAGAAAACCAGTACTTCAAAACATCCTTGGCAAAACATTACATGAAGAGGAAATGAAAAATAACAATGAAAACCTACAGTGGGAGGTAGTATATTAAAGGAAAAACTAATCAAAGAGGAAAAACAAATCAAGTTAAATAAAAAATAAACAAATATGTCTAGAAATATAAACCATATCTCATAGTAACCCTAAATATTAATGGCTTAAACTCACCAATCAAAAGATATAGGCTAATAGAGTGTATTAAAAAAAAGAGATCCAACAATATGCTGTCTACAGGAGACTCATTTGATAGGAAAAGACATACACAGACTGAAGGTGAAAGGTTGGGAAAAATCATACCACTCACATGGACCTTGGAAGCAAGCAGGGGTGTCCATACTCATATCAAAAAAGTAGATTCAAGCCAAAGTTAATCAAAAGGTATGAAGAAGGACACTACATACTGCTCAAGGGAACCATACACCAACAAGATATAACAATCATTAATATATATGCCCCAAACAATGGTGCAGCTATGTTCATCAAACAAACCATTCTCAAGCTCAAGAGTCAAATAGACCACAACACAATAATCATGGGTGATTTTAACACACCTCTCTCACCCTGGACAGATCTTCCAACCAAAAATTGAATAAACAAACTGTAGAACTCAATAACACATTTAATAACTTAGATTTAATTGTCATATACAGAATATATTAACCAACATCAAGCGGATACACTTTTTTCTCAGCAGCACATGGATCCTTCTCAAAAACAGACCATATATTATGCCACAGGGCTTCTTTTACCAAATACAAAGGAGTAGAGATACTACCATGCATTTTATCCGATCATAATGGAATGAAATTGGAAATCAACAATAAAATAAGGAATAAAAATTCCTACATCCCATGGAGAATAAACAATATGCTACTGAATGAACAACGGGTTATAGAAGACATCAAGGAGAAAATTTAAAAATTGTTAGAGGTAAATGAAAACACAGACACAACATATTGAAATCTCTGGGACACTATGAAAGCAGTACTAAGAGTTCATTCCTTAAAAGAAGAAAAAGCCAACAAATAAATGACCTCACACTACAGCTCAAATCCCTAGAAAAAGAAGAACAAATCAGCAGCAAAATCATAGAAGGCAAGAAATAATTAAAATTAGAGCTGAAATTAATGAAATCGAAACAAAAGAAACAATTGAAAAACTGACAAAACTAAAAGTTGGTTCTTTGAAAAAATAAATAAAATTGACATATCCTTAGCCATGCCAACAAAGAGAAGAAGAGGGAGAACCCAAATTGCTAGCATATGGGATGAAAAAGGCAATATCACAACAGACACTACAGAAATACAGAAGATAATTAGAAATTATTTTGAAACCTTATACTCTAATAAAATAGAAAAACGATAGTGAAGGCATTGATAAATTCCTAAAGTCATATGACCTGCCCAGATTGAGTCAGGAAGATATACACAACTTAAACAGACCAATATCAAGTGAGGAAATAGAAGAAGCCATTAAAAGATTACCAACCAAAAAAAGCCCAGGACCGGATGGATATACAGCCAAGTTTTACAAGACCTTTAAAGAAGAACTAATACCAATATTCTTCAATCTATTTCAGGAAATATAAAAAGAGAGGGTACTTCCAAATTCATTCTCTGAGGCCAATATCACCCTGATTCCAAAACCAGACAAAGACACCTCAAATAAAGAAATCTTCAGACCAATACCTCTAATGAATATAGATGCAAAAATCCTCAATAAAATTTTGGCAAATCAAGTACAAAAACATATCAAAAAGATTGTGCACCATGATCAAGTGGGATTCATCCCAGGGATGCAAGGTTGGTTCAACATATGGAAATCAATAAATGTGATTCACCACATCAATAGACTTAAAGATAAGAACCATATGATCATCTCAATAGACACAGATAAAAGCATTTGACAAAATACAGCACCCTTTTATATTCAAAACACTAGAAAATCTAGGGATAACAGGAACTTATCTAAACATTGTAAAGGCTATCTACACTAAGCCTCAGGCCAACATCATTGTAAACGGAGAAAAACTGAAGGCATTCCCTCTAAAATCTGGAACAAGACAGGGATGCCCTCTCTCACCACTTCTATTCAACATAGTTCTTGAAACACTGGCCAGAGCAATTAGATAGATGAAAGAAATTAAAGGAATGACTATAGGAAAAGAAGAACTTAAACGAGCACTATTTGCTGATGATATAATTCTATACCTAGAAGACCCAAAAAAACTCCACCAGGAAACTTCTAGAACTAGTAAATGAATTCAGCAAAGTGGCAGGATATAAAATCAACACCCATAAATCAAAGGCATTTCTGTATATCAGTGACAAATCCTCTGAAAAAGAAATGAGGAAAACTACCCCATTTACAATATCCTCAGAAAAAAATAAAATACTTGGGAATCAACTTAACAAAAGAGGTGAAAGATCTATACAATGAAATATACAGAACCCTAAAGAGAGAAATAGAATAAGACCTTATAAGATGGAAAGATCTACCTTGCTCATGGATAGACAGAATTAATATTATTAAAATGACCATACTACCAAAAGCACTATACAGGTTCAGTGCAATTCAAATCAAAATCACCAAGTCATTCCTCATAGAAATATAAAAAGCAGTCATGAAATTCATCTGGAAAAATAAGAGACCCAGAATAGCTAAAGCCATTCTAAGCAGGAAGAGTGAAACAGGTGGTATCACTATACCTTAAACTATACTACAGAGCAATAGTAACAAAAACAGCATGGCACTGGCACCAAAACAGGCTGATAGACCAATGGTACAGAATAGAGGACACAGAGACTAACCCACAAAATTACAATTATCTTATATTAGACAAAGGTGCTAAAACCATGCAAAGGAGAAAGGATAGGATCTTCAACAAATGGTGCTGGGAAAACTGGAAATCCATATGCAACAAAATGAAATTGAATCCCTATCTCTCACCATGCCCAAAAGTTAACTCAAAATGGATCAAGGATATAGGGATTAAACCAGAGACTCTGTGTCTAATAGAAGAAAAAGTAGTTCCTAATCTCCATCATGTGGGGCTAGGCTCCAAATTCCTTAATAAGACATCTATAGCACAAGAATTAAAACCAAGAATCAACAAATGGGATGGATTCAAACTAAAAAGCTTTTTCTCAGCAAAAGGAATAATCTGCGAGGTGAACAGGGAGCCTACATCCTGGGAACAAATTTTTACCCCCACACACATCAGATAGAGCTCTAATCTCTAGGATATATAAAGAGCTCAACAAGATAAGCACCAAACAAACAAATAATCCAGTCAATAAATGGGCCAAGGACCTGAACAGCCACTTCTCAGAAGAGGATATACAATTAATCAACACATATATGAAAAAATGCTCATCATCTCTAGCAATCAGAGAAATGCAAATCAAAACTACTCTAAGATACCATCTCACTCCAGTAAGAATGGCAGCTATTATTAAGACAAACAACAACAAGTGCTGGTGAGGATGCGGGGGAGGGGGGGACGGTACACTCATACACTGCTGGTGGGACTGCAAATTAGTGCAGCCAATTTGAAAAGCAGTATGGAGATTCCTTGGAAAGCTTGGAATGGAACCACCATTTGACCCAGGTATTTCTCTTCTCGGACTATACCCAAAGGACCTAAAAACAGCATACTACAGGGACACAGCCACATCAATGTTTATAGCAGCACAATTCACAATAGCTAAACTGTGGAGCCAACCTAGATGTCCTCCAGTGGATGAATGGATTAAAAATAGTGGCATTTATACACAATGAAATATTACTCAGCAATAAAGAAGAATAAGATCATGGCATTTTCAGGGAAATGGATGGCATTAGAGAAGATTATGCTAAGTGAAAATACCCAATCCCACAAAACAAATGCCAAATGTTTTCTCTGATATAAGAGGGGTGACTCAAAGTGGGGTAGGGAGGGAGAGCATGGGAAAAAGATTACCTCTAGATTGGGAATAGGGGTGGGAGGAAAAGGGAGGGGGAAGGGGAATAGCGAGGATGGTGGAAGGAGGCAGTCATCATTATACAAAATACATATATGAAGATGTGAATTTGGTGTCAACATACCTTTACACAGAGATATGATAAATTGTGGTATAAAGATGTATTAAGAATTGTAATGCAAAAAAAAATCAATAAGAGAGCTCATGTATACTGGCATAATTTGACATGAACATACTTTATGTACATAGTTATGAAAAATTGTTCTGTGAATGGATAATAATGTAATGCATTCCACTATTGTCATGTATGAAAGAAATAAAAAATTATAACCTTTAAAAAATGAAAAAAAAGAATTTCAGTGAGTAAGGCAATGAACTTCAATGTCAAAAAAACTGATGGATGTCTCTGCTATCTTCAATTATTCTGCTTTTAATCTTCAATTATGAATCTGCATAACAAACTATAATAGTATTAATAGTACCTGTGATTTTTTTTCACCTTCAGAAGTCCTTGGTATTTTCACATGATATTACAATTTTCACAGGGATCTTGAAATATTACTAAGCAGTGCTTTGAAATTAGTGTAGCTGTTAGTTCACTGGGAGGTCTTCTTAGTTAATATCACAGTCCGATGTGTTACAGGGTGGATAGGCTCACGCTCTAAAGGGTGGTACAGGGCTCCATATTCCACTTGCATGCCCTGGTGGAGGGGAACATGTGGGAAGAGCCATCCTCCAAGTCAGGAGGGTCCTCTCTTATTGTTTCCCTCCTCCCCTGGGATTATTAGCCACCTGAGGTTAAAGGAGGAAACAGGAAGCAAGAGCCCTCATTTACTTTTCTGGACTAAACAATTCAGCTATGACCTGGGAGGGGTTGATGCAGAACTTATAGTGCAAATTAGCCACTGTTCCCTGTATTTATCATGCCTTGAATGACAGGGCAAGGTGAGTGGATAGACGTCACTCCCAGACTTCTACAATAAAACCCTGTCCAGTCCTATCAGATTAGTCCCTCTAACTAGAGGTTAACCTTTAATGGATACCTACTCCATCCCCAAGCACATGAATTCATTCCATCTAATTCTTACAGTTATCTGAGATAAGGGTATCAGTATTATGAACGTACAGATGAGATGTGGGAATTGGGGTATGGAGAAGTTCAACAATATTTTCAAAGTCACCTGGGTAAAGAAGGGGAAACTGGGATTCAAACCCAGGGTGCTCTCATTCTGGAGTCTGTGTTGTTTTTTTTAATACTTCCCACAAAGACAAACAGAAAAAAATTGATTTTACTTTCCTGTTTGGTTTCTTTTTATTTTCTTTCTTCTTTTTTTTTAAATTTTTATTTATGTTTTTTAGTCATACATGACAGTAGAATGCATTTTGATATATAATACATACATGGAATGTACATACATCAATCATATTGACTATTCTATTTTGGTTTCTTTTTTTAAAGTAACTTTATTTTATTTGTTTATTTTTATGTGGTGCTGAGGATTGAACACAATGCCTCAAATATGCTAGGTGAGTGCTCTACTGCTGAGCCACAACCCCAGCCCTGGGTTTGGTTTCTTAATAAGAAACCTGACATGTTTATCATAATGCATCTTGGGGGAAGAAAATTCTCCCACCACTACAAAAATGACACAGAAAATACATTTTCTACATGTTTTTCCTTGGGTGGATGTAGTGGAACAATTCTTTCTTCACTGCAAATTCTTTCCTTGATTTGGTGATGAAGTACTTAGAATTGCCTTTTAAATACTGATTCTATCAGATAGGATTGAATTCTTTCTTGTTGGAGAGTAAATGTTGATACAAGCCTTTTGCTAAAAACTATTCCTGCATTCTAGACATTTTTTGCTAATTGGAACTCTGATTTTCATTCCTCTTTTATTATGAGCTGTGTTAATTTTCTTAGTCAGCTTTCTGTTACTGTAACAAAACACCTGAGGTAATAAACTATAAAGGCAGAAGTTTCATTTTAGCTCAGATTTGGAGGTTTCAGTCCATGGAGTGTTGGGCATGTTGTTTTGCGATTTGAGGCAAAGCAATTCCTCATGGGAGGTACCAACCTCCTTTCCCTGACAATAGTCAGCCTCAACCAGTATGATTGACAGCCTCTCAAGCATCTAGCCACTCCATGTACCAATGCAAGTGTTCAGTAAATATCTGTTCAATGAATCAACAAAGAGTAAACTAATGCTTTGTAGAGTGCACTCACGAAAAGGCTCACATGAAGTGATTTTTCTGGAATGTCAAAGCAGATGGGGGCCTCTGATAAGCCAGCCCTAACAGGCATTGCTTGATTCTCTTTTCTTACACAGTGGTGCATCATGACTCAGAGTCCAGGCTGGTACACAGTCACCTCTTCTAGCAGCTTTCTTGGCAGAAGTCACACAACAGATCTCCCCTCTGGAGCTACCTGTCCTTCCTTCATGAAACACCAAGGTAGGACATGGTACCAATGAGGATTCCTTCCACTGGACCCAAGATTTTTGTGTATGTGAAGGATTTGAGGGCAGAGAATGGAAGTATTTCTTACTTTCCTCTCTCTGTTCTGAAATTAGATTTTCTGGGACAAAAAAGAATGCCAAAGGTAATGAAATCTCCACGGTTACAGACACAGTTTAAATTAACAGTATGAGTCAGTGTGCAGAATAGAAATAGTAGCAAAAAGCTGACATCCTGGGAACAAATGACTCAATTAACTGTATGTGCAGTGCCACCCAGTTAAAATTTCCCTGATGATTTGTAGAACCCATGGGAGTTAGACCCCAAAGGGGTTGTGAAAAAATTCATATCAACTTACCTTGGTAGCTGCTTCATGGTGTTGCTCCCTGAGAACCTTTGGCCTCCTGACCCACTGTGGACTTTTATCTGCTTGTTACCCATTTGCAAGAGGACTGGTGCACCTCCCACATGAGAAAACAAGCCAGTGGTCACCTCCATAATTCTCTTTGCAGGAATCCAGATCCTTGGATAGTAAACTCATTTCCCCAGCTCCCTGAGAAGGGAGAAGTTGTAGAATAGGTTTTAGCAACTGCTTCTAAAGAAAGGGCTAGATCAAGTGGTGTGTGGAAGGGAAATACCTTTGAGGATAAAATTTACTCATGTTTTCCCAAAGGAAGGAACAGCACCAATATCCTGGGAATGATACCCATGAAGAGGGACAGTTGTGCTTATAATGACCAAATGTCCTTTGCACCAAATGGAAATCAACGGAACCAAAACTTGATGAGAATAGCAAAGAGGGAAACGGGGTTCTGAGGTCTTATGGAGACTCAGTAGGAACAGGGAAGTCATGTGAGGCTAGAATCCCTCTCTCCAGTTTCATCCTTTTAATGTTCTCTCCTCCAAGTCCCCAACATTCCTCCATTTTCTATTTTTGAAGGGGAACATGCTTTGCTGACCCCTGCCTGGCCAGAAAATCAAATAGAGGTCCGTTGTTTCTATAGTGATAAGGATGGCAGGTCAGGAGAGCAGGGACACATGTCTTGGAATGGAGAGTGAGAACTCACAACTGGCCGGGCTTGGTGGTGCACGCCTGTTAATCCCAGCGCCTTGGGAGGCTGAGACAGGAGGATCATGAGTTAAAGCCAGCAAAAGTAAGACACTAAGCAACTCAGTGAAACCCTGTCTCTAAAATATTAAATTGGGCTGGGGATGGGCTCAGAGTTCAAGGGCCCCTGAGTTCAATCCCCAGTACCAAAAAAAAAAAAAAAAAAGAATTCACAACTCATCCTGTGCCCTTGTCCCCCTGCCCCCCACTGCCCATACACACATCTGATTATATTTCTGAATCTTGGCAACCAGATGGATCTATGGGTTAGAAAGAGTGTGGCAGCGCCTCTAAGTGGAGGGTTTCTGGAGCTCCAACAGAGTTGTTCTTTCTGAAGCAAAATATTGCAGGATTCACTGGAGTTAGTCAAGGACATGATCTGCAAACCAGGATGATTGTGTCTAGAAATACCCCCAAGGACACGTGCTCTACTTTCATTGTAATTTCTTTTCATCTGTATATGATATACAGAGCCCAAGACTCATCATCCACCTATCCTCCCATACTTCCTCCATATGTTTCTTTTTTCTTTTTTTATGTTTTGAGGGGGAGATACCAGGGATTGAACTCAGGGGCACTCAACCACTGAGCCACATCCCCAGCCCTATTTTGTATTTTTTTAGAGACAGGGTCTCACTGAATTGTTTAGCACCTCACTGTAACTGAGGCTGGCTTTGAACTCACTATCCTCCTGCCTCAGCGTCCTGGGCTGCTGGGATTTCAGACATGTGCCACCGCACCCAGATCCTATTTATTAATCCCTTCAATTAACAAACACTTGATTTATACAAATGAGACCGAAACTGTGCTCTGTGTTTTAGCGGACACAGAGATAAATGATTAAGTTTTCATTCTCAAAAGTGCTTATACCATCTCTAGAAGGGATCAGGGAAAGGTGGAAAATCTCTCAGTTGCTGAGAGCAGTCAGCAAACATCTAACCTCTTATGTCCCCTGACATGCTCAAAAGCCAGTTAGATTCGGGGTCTGTCAGGCCATTGAGGGTCAAGGTGTATGCTGGGGTTTACTCATCCCTCCTGGAGAAGTCATTGAATTATTCTGTCACTCACACGCCAAGCCGGATAACTGAATCTAACCTGCTTTATAAATTAGCTTAACCAGGAAGGAAGGGCACAGTGACACCCCCCATCTGCCTCTCCTATCCCTTCCTGGAGGGTTGTCCCTCTCCTGGGATTCCCCAATTTCTACTTTGCTGTGACCCTAGCCTACCTGAAGATGTCCCTTTGGGAAGCACTGAGTCTCTTATTTCAGAAAATTGCAGCAGAGCAGAAGAGGGAGGCATCAGCTCACAGGGGGCAGTGGTTGGTGATAATTTTCTATGACATGGACAATGATCTCAACTTGGACAAGGTTACACGGAACCACTCAACGTTTTTGTCTTCATTGTGACTGAACAGTGCCAATTTGAAGCATCCTCTTTCAGATGGCTCACCCAGAATCTGGTGCTGAAACAGCAAGAATAGGGGGTTTGGAGGCTGCAATATGATATCATCTTACAAAGAGTTTCTCTGTAGGCCCGGGAGGTGGGCAGAGCAAGCGGAGATCATCCTGTTTTGCAGACAACACTAAGGCTTAAGCATGAGAGCTACGGGCATTTCCTGCTCGTTCTCTGTGAGTCAGAACACTACCCCATGCTTAGTTCATAAAACTCTTACAACAGTCTTACACCACTAGTTTACAGATGAGGAAACTGAGGCCTAGAAAGGATATGCAGGTAAGAGAGTAGTAAAGCCAAGTTTCCAGACCAGGGCTTCTAGGCCAAGTCTACTTTCTTAAAGACCCTTGTATCTCAAGGGCCACCTATAGTGGGTCTAGGAGGGAACCCAGGTGCTTGACTCCCAGCCTGGTATTTTTCCACTAGTTCATTTTCTCAGCATTTTCTCCACTTTGCCTGATTCCAGCTTAGCAGAAGGGTCTCTGGAGAAGCTGAAAAGGTAAAACATTTAAAACTTTAGGTTCTGGGCTGGGGGAATAGCTCAGTGGTTGCCCAGCATGCATGTTGCCCTGGATTCAATCCCAGCCTGACAAAATAAATAAATAAGTAAATTAAATACATAAATACACAGATAGACAAATAAATAAATAACATTAAACAAAGATGCAGGCGCTCCCATAACCAGAGAGCATTTGCAGGTACGGATTGTGCCACTGGGTGGAGAAGAGCTCCCAGGACTGAGGACTTGCGAGGTTCTCAGGCCCCATTGTGAGTATGCTGCCTGAATCACCTCAGGTATTCTTTTTCTCCTTAAAAGATGAAAAAAAAAAATGAGGTTCAGAGAGAGTCACTGCTGTGCCCAGGTCACATGGCTGATAAGGCCCGCTGAGCTCTGAATTGTGATTTGTGTGGCTCCCAGATCCTCTTACCATGAGGCCCCATGCTGCCTGCCAACTGGGCTGCCTGTAAGAATCAGGAGAGCCTCCAGTTGGGGGTTGTGAACAAGAAGAGATCAAAGAAAGACAGGGCAGCCGGGGGGTGGGAAGCCAATCAACTCTAGGATATTGGTGTCAATGCCCATGCACCTCAACCCAGAGATATGAGACGGTCCTATACATGCTGTTCCTTCTTTATCAATGAGATTCTCACCTTCAGGAATGACATTTCACATTCCACTTTTTGCTGGAAATCTGAACGTTGAAAATGTCACAGTTTCTTGCAACGTGCCCTACTTATTGATTTCAACGTATGTAAACACTTACATATTTATGTGATTTTTACCGCTGCCATGTAAAATCTTCACTTGGGTTTGATTTTGCTAATTGCCAGAGTGCTTCCTCTCCACCGGAGGATCAACAATAATAATGATGAAAGGCCTGAAAATGTGCAAGCATTTTCTGTTTCCAGCTTCTATTTTCCGAATAAAACATTGATGCTCTTTTTAAGTTGGCCATCACTCATCTGGTAGGTTTTGCAGACAATAACAGTTCATTAGTAATATCTGGTGGGGAAGATGTATGATGCTGTAAATATTTAAAATCAAATTTGAAAAAGAAGACAGAGATGAATGCACGAGACGGGGTGGGGGAATGAACGTCGTGCCCAGGGCTATGGTTTTCAACAGCAACTTCCGTTTGGGCCCTACCATTGTTTCCCATGGAAGTCCCATGGAAGGAGACTTCGCAGTGTAGCTGCACCCAGCAGAGGCCAATATGGCAGGCACAGAGCTCAATGGGTGTCTGAGGCTGTGGTCTTTCTAAAAGTAACCTATAGGGATGTGGGTATTTGGGGGATGATCCCAAGGAGCACCATGAGGATATGAAGGCATAGATAGGGAAGGGAGAAAATCCATCAAGGGTATGACCTTGCAAGGTTTTGTGGTGTGTGAGTAAGCCCAATTCCACGGACCCCACCATGATATCTCCCTAAGAAGACCACCAAAGGGCCAGGAAACTAAGGTGCATCTTCTATCAGTCCCTTTTTCTCACTTATAGAGTTCTGTTGATGGATGTGTTACCCGTGACATTTCCAGCCAGCCCTGAGTTCAGGCCCCCAAAGACCAATAGCCATCTATGAGTGCTCTGTGTGTTTGGGAACTACTTGCTTGTCAGTTCCCGATACACCCCTGGGAATGAATGGGACCCTGACAACTCAACAGCAGAGGGTGAGAAGGGAGCCCAGAGCTACTTTATCCGAGTAGATGGACCAACAAATAAACACAATCCAGTTGGCCATCTCCCTTTTAGAACTCTAAATTCCAGATTGTCTTTCAACATCACACCCAAGATTTATAGAGAGTAGCAACTGGTCACAAGTGACTGTCTAGTCCAGCTAGGGAAACTGAGGCCTGGAAAAAACAGTAGCATTTAACACAAACAGTAATGGCACCTGGTAACGGAACTCAATGAAAGAAGATATGGTGATCAGAGAAGGTAGCTGCCTGTAGGAAAGCCACTGGGAATGTCCCCTTTGCTGTCCCCTCCCTCTACTGTGTACTTGGAGACCTCGTTGGGACCACTGGGGAATGTTCCCCCTATGAGCCCTTCCTGTCCTTTGTTCCTCACAGGGCACTGTCCAACTCAGCAGGCCCCAACCTGTCCTTCCATCCTTCTGTTCTCAACCTTGTTCTATTTCCTTGAATCATGTCTTGTGCCAAAATATTAATCTGAACTCTGGTGCTATTACCCAAGGATGGATGAAACATGTACATTTTCAACAGAGGACTCCTCGGGTTAAATGCTTTCAGCTAAAGCAGTGGATTCCTAAGGTTCCCTCCATCTCTGATTCATGGGTGTCTATATAAGTCATTAAAATGGCAGTTGAGGAAGATCTCAGGCCCACGTCCGTTCAACGTCATCATTTCACAGAGTTGCAAACCTGGGTTCCAAGATGGGGAAGGACTTCCTGATTATGTGACATTATGGCTGGTAAAAGGCTATCAGATGGCCTTGAAGGAACCTCCGAGCAGGGATAGAAACTTAGAGCCCTCTCCTTTGATGCAGGGCACAAAAGAAGTGGGGGATTCAGGGACAAATTTCCTGCCCTGCCAAAGGAGAGCCAGGGTGAGCATTTTCAGCATGTCTGCCTTTGTTCTAGGGCCTGGAAAAAAGTCTTGCACTGGGCCTTAGCACATAGCTGATGGCCTCATTTGCTGCTCAGATGTATTTAAAATGAGGAGCCTGTGGAGTTACCTCGACTCTGTTGAAATGTCCCTTGTGATGAGATGCTTATGCATGCACGAAGTGGTTCATTTTATTTCCTGAAGGTTCTGACAGTCAGTGATGATTTTATGTGCTGTCAATATCTGTCTAGGACGTCCACCCACTGACCTTGTCCTTAGCACTAAGGTCAGAAGGCAGCTCCCATGACAACCTTGCACATGTCTAAATCAGACAGAGCTTACTCTTGTCCACACTCTTGATCTTTTACCTTTGCTTCCCCCCCCCCATATTTTGGCCACTGCTACTTAATTTCTTACAATATGGAACCTGTAACTGATGACGGGACACTGCATCAGTGGTCTGGCCAAGAGAAAGCAGACAATCCCCTCACGTTGCCCAGATATTGTCTGATCCCTGACAAGTTATTTAATCTCTGTATATCGTTTTGTGTTAATTCAGCCTAAAAGCATAATTTTTTAATTTGTTCCTGGCTATATCATAGGAACACAAACTTACTTGAAACTCAGTGGAAAACACAGGATTTTTCTGATTGACTTGCTCTTTATTCTCGTCCACCCCCTTCTCCTATGTTATTCTTGCATTTGAGATTTCAGAACAGCAGTTTCATTTTTGGCAGGCTTAACTACCATCTTCTATGCTAACTGGACTATCATGTAATGACTTCACAATAATGAATTTACTCTATTTAGCTGTCATAATGATGATTGAGGAATAGGATTATGCCATCATAAAGATCAATCTGCAAAAGAAACAGTAGAAGATGTACTTTTGTTGTACAGAGGTCTCCTGAACACATTTTTATTGCAATAGAGGACTCTCCAGAGATAGAGGTGAGAGTGGAATGAGGGGAGCTATTATTTCTCCTGTCAGGATAGATTTGGGCTAATGGAGGGCTTTCTATCCAATGCATGCCCACATGCATAATGATGGATGAATGAGTAGAGGTCTACAAGTATGGTTTGGAGGATACTAGACCCAGAGATATTCCATTGAGCATGGATTCAGGTGAAGATGGCTTCCCAAAGCTTGGGGGAATGCTACATATTAGCTTCCCCTCTTAGAAGCTGTTAGCAATATTGACACTCCTGAGCAATCTTGCAATGAAGAAATACCAAAAAAAAACTTTAATCATGATTTCCCAAGACTTAGGTGATATATGACCACTGAAACCTTTCCTTTTACAAGGAATTCCAATTAAATTTGGTAAATATGACTTTAGACTGCTCAATTCTCTCCCTGCTTCTTTCGTCTTATCTCAAATTTGCCAGCTTCCAAGTTTGCTATTTCAAAAGGCTCTGTGTAGATATAAACTTATAAAATTTTACTAAAATATCCTGTTTTAAGTCATGGATTATAAGAATGGAAACAAATCCAATAATGCTCATATAAAGGATAATCCTCTCTCGAAACTAGCATTGCTGGATTGGGAGTCCTATGCAAAGATAGAGCATTTGCCGAAGGACTTCATTATTGAGTGAAGAAAGAAAAGGAAAGTGGGCAAAGTTCTCCTTCTTCCAAGGGGAGAATATATATATATTTTTCTGTTATTTTTGACTCTAGCTCACCACCTACAGATATTTCCTGAGCCCCATCTATGCACTTAGGGTGACTCTGGGAAGAGAAATAGATACAGAAGGAAAAGATAAACTGTCACTATTCCCGCGGCATCTGCTCTCTAACACAACTAAAACCATGGAGCAAGGGTAGATGTCCCCAAGAACCTGCCCAGGACACAGCTCTTGCAGGAAGTGCTCAAAAGAGATCTGTGGACTGATATGAAGATATGGAATTTGTGGGCCTTAACTATGGCTGGGAAGACCAGGAACAGTTTTTAAGACATAAGAGCCTAAATGGAGTTCTAGGAAATTAAAAACAAAACAAACAACAACAACAAAATCCTCTTGAGAAGGGGCTTCTGGAAAAATTCCCTTTTCTAGGCTGGGAATATTCCAACAAAGAGTGCCTTTGTTCACTAGACTTTGATTGGAAACAGACAAAGCCTTTAAACTCATAAGTCTGGCCAATGCAACTGGATTACATGTGAGGAGTTTGAATTTAGATATCAATATCTACATTCTGGAGATCCCAGTCCTGAAATGTATGGACCACACCCAGCTGACCTGGTTCTGAGAGCTGCTCTCTAGGGGCAGGCCCTGGATCCTGGTTGTGAAGACTCCCTGTAGATGGGAAGATTCTCTCCCTTTCCAGATGGACACTTCTTGGGACACGGTAGCCACTGGACTGTCCTGCTTCACCTTCTTTGCATTCAGAGAGCAGCTTCCTGCCTAGAGTGTTGGGAAGCTGCAACCTCTCAACAGAGGGGTTGGGACCTGCCCTTTGTTCTACACAGAGGCCTGGGAGGAGAGCCAGGGGCTTTGACGAGCACCTGGCCCTTCATCTGTGCTTCTATTTGTTGTGTTTGTCGTAAGATCTCACTCACTTAAAAGGAAAATATTCTGCTTCCAAGCTTCACCCCTGAAACTGGAAGATAAACCAGGGGAAGAAATACCTCCTCTCCCATCTGTCTTTTGGAACATGCTTTGAGAAGTCCTGACCTCTTTCCCTTTGGGCATCTCTCCATGCACATGGCTCAAGTTCCTATTCTTTCTCTCTCTCTCTCTCCTTTTTTTCTTTTGTTTTTTTTTTGATACCAGGAATTGAATTCAGGGGCACTCAACCACTAAACCACATTACAGCCCTATTTTGTATTTTTTTTAGAGACAGGGTCTCACCGAGTTGCTTAGTGCCTCGCCATTGCTGAGGCTGGCTTCGAACTCATGATCCCTCCTGCCTCAGCCTCCCGAGCCACTGGGATTATAGGCACATGCCACCGTGTGCAGCCTCAAATTCCTCCTCTAGCCATCTTCCCTCCATTCTCTTCTCCACTCCTTGGACCAAAACTTGACAAAAGGAAACAAGCAATCCAAGACCCATGGAGGTCCAGTCCGTGGTCCCGGAAATGACTCTTGGAATGTGGAACTCTCCAGAGCTCCAAGAACTGGTTCTCTGTAGGTAGGAGACAGGACCATCTACCCCGAGGTCAATTCCAGGGTAATGGGGACCAGGATCAAGACACATACAGCCACAAACACAATGCTGGGAACAGGGACTAGGGTTCATTAAATGACCCCTCTTCTTGCTCTCCTTCCTTTTGGGGCCCTGGTTGTGCTGAGCATCTGGAATCAGTGCTGGCTCCAGAACAGCAAGCTCCACGACTTTCATAAAATAAAATGAACAGAAGGACACACTTGTGAACAAGCTGTATTCTTTAATACTTTGTAACAATTAAGGAGGATGAGCTGAGTGTGTTTGTGTGCTAATAGGGAAGGAACTTTGAAAAGCAAGCTGTAGAAAAACCTGACTAATGGGATCCTATTTTTTTTTCTTTTCAGAACTAAAGCTAGAGCTTTAGTTGTGATGCACAGCAACCATTTGAGGAATTGGGACCCTTTTGCTGGGTGCTGTGCTGAGGGTCCCAACACCCTCATCTCCTTTCAGGGTTGCAATTCTAGAGACTGATGCGACCCCTGCATTGCACAAATGCAGAAATTGAGACTTAGGGAGCTTGAATAACTTTCCCAGGGACACACACATTCAGGTACTCTGATTCCAGGGCTTGTTCTAGATGTCACTGTGTAATGGAAGAGCTCACTCCTAGAAAAACACAGGGAGGGACACACCGCACACTGTCACCTGTGGTTGATTTGGAAAATGGGGATGTGGTAGAGGGAGGGGGCGAGGCAAGCTTGGGACTTTTATTTTTTTATACTAGATTCACATATCACTTTATATATTTGTGACAAATTTACATATGTATATAATGTGTCTATATATAAACATTCATACATACAAATATACACACACAGACATAAAGCCTTTATAGTTCAAGGGACAGTCCATTGGACATAAAGGCAGATATTGTATGATTCCCGCCTCAAAACATCCCATTCATTGAGACAGAGAATGACTTAGAGGCCACCAGGGCCTGGAGGGTGGGGGAATGGGGAATTACTGCTCAACGGGAACAGAATTTCTTTTTGAGGTGTGGAAAAAATTTAGAAATAATTAAATGCACAACATTTAGAATGTAATGAATGCCACGGAATTCTTAAAAGTGGTTAAAATGGTAAATTTTACATCATGCAGATTTTACCCCAAGAAGAGGAGGAGGGGACGAGGGGGGATGGGGGAGGAGGAGCAATGGTCCTCTGAATTGAGTTTATTTGGGATTTGGAAGACTACCCCTCCCACCCTCCTTCTCATTTTGCTTGAACAGCGCAGTCTCACAGAGGGTTGGGGTCCCCCCGTGGCCGTCAGGCCAGTGAGTGTAACTGTAGCTTTACCTACTCAGGCAGGGATGGCCTCGCTACCCCCAAGAAGTGGAAAGTGCCTCAGAACACCAGCCTCTTCATGACCCTGGCTGGTTTAAAGTTGTATACGGGATCAGCTCAATGTTGGGCAGAGACCCCCTTGCTTTTCTTGGGTACCTGGGAATGCTTTGCAAGGCCTGAGCCACAGTGGGCACAATCATGGGATCCGCTTACATCTTGTGTTTTCAAAAGGTGGGATTCAGTTGGGCTCTGGAGGTTTTATTTACATAAACCAGAACTCCAGATAAAGGACTAGAGAACAAGGCCATTATCCATCTATCCACTCCTCCCTCCATCCAACGCATCCTCCCATCAGTATGTCTGTTCCATTAATAAATATTAGCATGCATTTGAGCATATATATTATATATACTCAAAATATTACATACAGATAAAAATGCATCAAATATTAGTCAAACCCTCAGCCAAATATTAAGCAATAAGAGCCCCATTTCTTATAAGACACTGTCAATAAGCAAGTGTTATACCAAATAAATATATAAAGCAGATGTTATACCAAAGAAATTAGAACAGGTGTTGAGGATTATAACTTCTCTCATCATTTTTATTCTATCGCTGTGTGACTTTGGGCTAGTTTCTTCCCTTCTCTGAGCCGTAAGATGATCTCAAAGATGCCTGACAGCACTCAAATTTGCTCATTCTATTCATGTCGCTGGTATCAGGAGATCCACAAATAGTTCATAATATATCTGCAAATCTATGGGTGTGGGATGTGAACAGGACACGTATAAGTTAAAAGAATATGTCTTTATGTTTGCGCCAATAGAAGCAGATAAGAGCTGTTCCTGTCTCAGCCAGCATTTGAGTGCTTAATGTTGGTAATGATGATAATAACAGGAAAGACAGAAGAACTTGCACACATAGAAGGAATATGTGATTGTGATTTATAGAATGAGCTAAAAAATAGTTGTTCATGTGTGAAAAGATTTCATAAACACCAAATGGAAAAGCATGTTGAGCTTCCTTGAAGATGTCATGAAAGCGTATTAATAATGGGTAAATATGCTTTTAGGTAGCATGCGTATGTGTTTAACAAATATTGACCTGTCCTTTACTGTTATACTTCAAAATGCAAGTAAATCAAAATAAGGTGTCTTTTATGGGGCTCTCTTGTTTTATTATCTGTCATTTAATTTTTAATACCTAAGTGACACCTGATATATTACCTAATCAAAAGAAGAGAATTATACATTGCACATAATCAGTTATTTTTGCCATATCACCAAAATTAGACTAACAGATGAGGAAAATAAATAAGATGAACTTTAAAAATGAAAATGCTTAGCCTTTGGAATTTTAGTTGACAGCTTTTGAAAATTAAATTATAAGTCAAGTCCTGATAGGTTTGATATCTCCTTCGCAGCTTTGCCGATGATGTATTGCGGCTTTAATGGAATATCATTTATCATCTGATAATAACAAATGTAGTATTTCTGAGCTTGTCATCTCTTCTGTGATGACAAATAGTCCAACTTGTAGCAGTGATAATGGAATTTTATAATGATCTGTCCTAAACTGACTCAACTGCAGCCTGAGCTATTTTTCTTATATCTCATAATACCTATTACATGTAGATTACAACAGTCAGCGTCTCCCGTCTCCGCGGGAACATGGACCAGTGAATCCCGATTTTAGGCGAGCGGCCCAAAAGGATCTAACGATATTTACTTGTTTATCAAAATTACTCCTCTTAGGCTAATAAGAGAGCTTGTCAGAAGCCATCCAAAATGGGGGAAACCCATAAAATCTAGAGGGTAAAATAGGTGATGCAGACTCTGTTTATCTAGAGTAGTGGGTAGCACATTCAGTTTGCAGTCCTGCTTGTGCAATCCATCATCCCCTGGAGGTTTATTTAATGAAGGCCTGGTGCGGAGGAGCAGGAGTTAGAGAGCCCACTTGCCTTCCACTTCATCTTGAAGCAGGATTTATTTTACCTCTTCACTCTTGGCGTGTCCGATAGCATCGGCTTGTTGCACCTGTACAGTCTGGAGTCCCCATCGCTTGCCCTCTTGACTCTTTTCTGAAATTTCCAAACAGGCTGAGCCATCACAGAGAGCCTAGATCGGGAGGGCGTGAGCTTCTTGAAATATTCCACTGGATAGATGAGCATCACCGCAGCCGGGATGCTCAGAAGGCGGCTTCCCAGGAAGGGATGCTACAGATACACTGGGGAGCACCTAAGTGAAAATTAGACAGTGTGGTAGTTTCCATTGCAGGTCTGAATTTTGCCCTTATCTGAAAAGATTTGATTTTTAGGCCAGCAGGTGATAAAAACAAAAACAAAACAAAAAAAAAAAAACCCAAAAAACAAAAAAACAGGGTCTGGTGCAAAGGTCCTAGTTTTGACATTGAGGAAATGGAATGCACCAGAATAAAGGACAGAGGGAACTGTTGAAGGCAGGGCTGATATGCAAATCAGTGCCTGACAGGCCTGAAGCTTTCACCTGGTGGGGACAGAGGAAGGTAAAGGGAGCGTGTTTCAAGACAGCTCTGCTGTCCCAGCTGCTCAGACTTTGACTCTGCTTCAATGTCACCTTGGACACCATCTTGATCTTTCTTTTTGTCTTTTAGTGAGTTTCACTCTAGGCCCAACTAAGACACTGGATTCTTTCCTTCATATTCTTGGTCCTATGCAGGATTTCTTCATGGTGTGAAGGGGTATCATGGGGATGGTCATCATGAAGCTGTGAGAGCGGACCCTCCTGCTGCAGCTAGGCCTGCCTGGGTCACCCACCCTTCTTGGGTCTGTTTCCTGTTCCTCTTCTTCCCTCTCTCTTCCTTTCCTGGTTTCTTCCTCTTTTTTATCTACACCGCTTCCCCCATTCTTTATACAAAGGGCACAAATTAAGAAGCCTGTCGTGCAAACCAACCCCTGCTCATTGCTGGGTATGGAGATGAGTGTCCAGTAGCTAAATCTAAGACCTTCTCAAGAGAAGCTGGAAATGTAGTTTTAATATGAAAGACCATATTTGAAAATATTGAAAACAATGTCAATTAAAAAAATTCATTGAGGCCTAATGAAAATTGAGTTCAGGTCAAGGGCCACTTCTTTGTGAGCTGTGGTCTAGACGTCACACAGGTGAGCATACGTGCTCTGATGGTATCATCTACCCACCACTCAGAAGCCAGAGGCCCTGGGGCTCAGGATCTGCTTCCTGTGTTTTCTCTATACTGTTCCAAATATCCGCCTGATGCTTCACAAGTACTTCAAATGTACAGGCAGTATAAGAGTCCTGATTGTCAGAGGCTTAATCTACATGAAAATCTTACTTCAGGAAGAGAAGGAAGTAAGATTGGGTAGGGAGATGATATTTAGGGAATTTCCACCTGTTGGAGCAGTTGGGAGCCATCGTGAGTTCATGAATGAGAGGAACATAAGGGATGTGGGTTTTGAAAAAGAGGGTCTGGAGTCATGTAGGGGATAGAGAGCACATGAAGGTAGGAAGACGTGCAGGGAGGGTGGGCAATGAGAACTTGGACCAGAACTTCAGCCACAAGGATGGACATGTGGGTGTGATGTGAGAGAAATTCTCAAGATGCAGATGACTGGATATGACATACTTCACATGGAGAATTAAAATCAGCATCCACATTATGGTGACGATAACCCTGTGGAAATGTAGGAGCTGGACTGGTAAGAGGGGTGAGATGAGGTCCCAACTGGCTGAACGTCCTTCTCTTTATCTGGGTGTTCCCCACCCCCACCCCCTGGGGTGTTTAGCATGGATCTGGGTGAATCATACCACAGGACGTGGGTGAAAGAGGCCTAATTATCCCCAGTGTCTCTGATCCCTTCCACACACAGAACTTGGAGCTGTCCCAGAGATAGAAGCACAAAGATGAGTAAGATAAAATCCATGCTGCAGAGAGCTCAGAGTCCACAAACCCACTTGAAGATGGAAGTATTGACTTTAGTGTGGAGAACTTGACCAGAGTGAGAAGATCTATGCTGTGACCTTGGGGAGTTCTGCAACTTGTCTTCATTTTCTTTATCTGTCCAATGGGCCCCAACCTTAATTTCTCCCTAATTTATATATTACTTTTCTACAGTGGCCGATGGTCTCAATTTTTCCAGGCCTGATGAGCTTCCTGGGACCCAAAACTTTCAGTGCTAAAACTAAGACAGCCTTGGGCAAACTGGGACCTTGATACCCATATGTGAGGCATAAACATCATAAGACAAGTGCAAGTCCTTTAGAAATCACAGAAACCTAGGAAAATGTGAGGCGGTGCAATTTGTTAGGAATACTGTCTGGATATGCTAGATTGGAAGAGGGGGAAAAACTGTCTAGTGACAGGTAGTAGCTTTTCTAATATCTCTCATGAACTTAAATATTTTTTTCTCTAAATGTCAAATAATGGGATGTTTGGTATTTGATTAGTATGCCTATGTTTCACCTGAAAAGTATTTTTGCAGCCTTAAGTCAATCATAAAACTTGCAAATTTTCCCAAAAATGCACAGGGTAAAGACAACATTATAAATCGATGAAGAAATTTTTCCTACTGTTTGGAAGATGATCAATTTTCTGTATAAACCAGAGTAAGATAAAAAGCTTTCGGTATGTGTGGGGTTTTAATATGTTTTTATAATGGGTTGGAAATCCTACTGCTATAGTTTTTGTGTTTTAAGAAATCTCAAACTTGTTAGCAAAATTCTAGAAGCAACAAAAGGAAAAGGAAAAGAGGAAACTTAGAAATAAATATCGAGTTGTGATGTGATAGTTGCATTTCAAAGACACGTGTGAGTTTTAGGATTAAAGATTGAATGCTCTCTGATTTCTTTTGATGAAACAACCAAGATATCACCATCAAGGCTGGAGCTAGTAGCATTGCTTGTTATACCCAGCTGTGGTGACACAGTTTAGAAGCATAACATGTCATCCCTGGACAACATGAACCGGTTAGAAAGAGCTTAATGAAGTCCAAAGCTACAATCACTTTCAATATGTCATCAAAGAGTAGACAGCACTTCCATAATTAGCTGGAAAGAAAAGGAGGATGTTCATGGTTCACACCATTGAAATGTTTGCAAAGACTCCATTGGCAAATCCTGGATCTGTCACAGCTTTGCCATCACCCAGTTGTGGCTGGCTTAGATAAAGCAGACTCTATCTCTTCAGTGGTTTTCCAACTTGAGTGTAAATCAGAATCTCCAAATGCATCCAGCCCAAATTCTATTTGACAGGCCTTCTGCAACTATTTGATCAAAAAGTACATGCAGAGAGCGTATATTAGATTAGATGCAGCACAGAGGGAGTGGCCATGAAGAATAAAGACCAGATCTTGTCCCCGAGAGTTTTCCATCTAAGTAGGAAAATAGACCTGTAACCCTCTGTGGGGAATATACAAATCCAAGGCTCAGGGCTGGAGCATCTCAACAATCAAATAAGGACTATGGGAGCTCAGAGGCAGGACACTGAAAACAGTAAGTATTGAGAGATGGGTAGGATGTGAAAGGAGGAGTCCTAGGACCTTCTCTGGTTAGAAGGAAGCACTGTAATTGCCTTTTCCCTCTAAGAGCAAGGGAGAGAGCTCAGCTTCCATATCTGCTGCAATAAGATGCATAAATTAACATACACCTCATGCAGCCCCAGCAGCCAGTGAAGGTATTTCAGCAAATTGTTCTGTCCATGCATTTTCAGGACAGGCTGGAGATGCCACCTCTCACTTGATAACTTGTGAACCAATATCATGACTTTGACATTGCTGTGTCCTTGCACTAGCACTTAGTCAACATTTAGTGAATCTTTCTTCCTTTCTCTCTTTCTTTCCCTCCCTTCCTCCCTCCCCCTCCCTCCCTCCCTCACTCCTTCCTTCCTTCCTTCCTTCCTTCCTTCCTTCCTTCCTTCCTTCCTTCCATCCTTCCATCTTCCATCCTTCCATCCTTTCCCAGAAATTAAGCCAGGGGACACTTAACCACAGAGCCACATTCCCAGTTCTTTTAACATTTTATTTAGAAATGGGGTCTCGCTGAGTTGTTTAGGACCTCACTAAGTTGCTGAGGCTGGCTTTGAACTCATGATCCTCCTACCTTAGCTTCCAGAGCTGCTGGGATTACAGGTACGCATCACCAGGCCTGGCATAGTTAACATATCTTTAAAATTAATACATATTTTATCATTTCATCTCTTGACATATTTGGGGGCCATTCAGAACCCCACAATTGACATGAATATTTTAAGCAGAAGATATTGGAGATTCAATGAAAGCAGGAGGAATCTTTCTCAGAGCTTCCTTTATCTGACAGAAAGTAGCAATTTCTGGAAACTAAGATGAAAATAAATTTCCTGTTTGGGATGGATCTCTTTCCAGAAGGGAGAGTGCAAATGAAACTCAAGTCCCTTCTCTGAGGATTATTGTTACCCTAAAGGATATGGAAAGACCTCTCATATCTGGGAAAATGAGCATGATCACAACAATTCTTATCACTCATTTGCCCTCCTAAAAATTCTTTTGTCTTTCCCCAAGAAACTTATTTATTTTTTCCATAGAAAACTTTTCCCTCTCTTCCTTTCCCTATGAAATTAGTTACATAACCCTAAAATTCTAGCCACCTCTTTGAATGAGTGATCACTGAGTGCTCCCACGTATATATGTGTACTGTGTACCTAAATCAACATTCTCCCCTGAGAATTTTTGTCTTTTTAATTCACAGACTCTTGGGTACTTCATCTAAGAGTGTAGAGAAAAAGTTGTTTTCCTCTCAACATAGTAACTATATATGTATTTTACCAAATGCAAACTAAAGTATGCAAGTATGTAACAAACCAAAACGAATACTCTGGTTTCTCTTCCCATTCTAGAAATCTTTCATGATACTTTGGAGAACAATAATCTTGGGACAACACCCATTTTCATATTATTGTATAGGAAAAGAATAATAAACATCCCTTCCAGATGTAGCTGGTATGATAACACGACCTCATTTGCCCTTCACAATGGCCTAAGGCAATATCTTAGGACAAAGCTAAACATGAACTTTAGAGAAAGGCTCTTGAGTAACTTGCTCAGAGCCTGACTTTCTTCTTGTGATGTTTGTGGTCACAATTAAGATCGAGAAGTGGAGAAGTAAGCCAGCTGGTTTGTTTTATAAGAGAATGTGTCCCAGATGGGAAGACAGAAGTGAAGGAGGGAGAAAAGGATGGAGAGAAAGGGGAAGGGGGACCATGCCACCAAGCCACCGTCCATGAACGTCTGGAGCCTGAGTTGAGGCACCCAGGGAACGTCTGTTTTTCCATGGAAATTCTCCCTTAGAGAAACAGACATCTTATTTTGGTCTTATTAATATTCCCAAGATCATCCCTCCAAAATCCCAACCCTCTATCACAACTCAATTCTCCCTACCTTCTCTTGGCCTCTCTGTTTCTTTTCTTCCCTCCTATGTATACATTGTCTTCTGAAACTATATCCCAAATATAGTTGGTTTCTGGTACTCTAAAGGACTGCAGATGTTTACTTTTTATTTGTTTTATAAAACAAGCAAAACAGAACAAACTTACGTAATTAAACAAGAAGTAAGGAACAGACAAAGCCGTATTCTGATCCTTACAACATCATGTATTAGCTGTGTGACTTTGGGGAAGTTACTTCAATTCTCTGGGCCCAGTTTCTTATCTGTAAAATAAGGCTAGTGGTAGGGGTATTTGGAGAATTAAATGAAGTCACATCAGTGCTTGGCACAGTGGCTGTCACATAACAAATGTTGAATAAACACTGGCCCTTGAGCACAGGCACATACATGTCCCCTCTGGTTCTGAGTGCAAGAGGACCATGCTAGGAAGATGTCGGCTGATAACCTGGGCAGGACAGGTGCTACTATTCCTTGCTGATCCATCTCCCTGGTCTCCACCTCACTCCTGATCCCAGCCAGCAGTTGAGTGGGGACTCACCCACTTAGTTTCCAAGTGTCCTCTTTGCTGTTAATAGATAAGAGATGTTCAGAGCGGGGGGGGGGGCTCCCTCCACCTCCAGGCCATGCACGGAAATTTCCGGGGTGTCTGAGCTTCCCTGGATGCCAGAAGAAAATTAGAGTTTAGCCTCCAATCTCTAGTTAGCCTCTGATCTTTCAAACTGGTTCCTGCTATTCACTGGCTCCAAGATCATCAGAGAGAGAGAAGATGAGTCTCTGCCCCGGCCTTGACTTCTGGACCCACCTTGCTTGGCCACTCATGAGCCATGCGGGGATTCTTTCTGTTCATGTTCCCACTGTAGTGCTGGTGGTCCTCCAAATTTGACCCTCAAGTTGGCCACCCCTGCCACTACACAGGTTGTCCGGCCGGTGTCAGGGTGACCACACTTATCTCCTTTAAGGGCTCCCTAGACTTTGGCTCAGCATCATCTTAGAATCCTCCCATGTCCTCTCCTACCTCAGAGGGATGTGGTAAAGCTGTGTGTGCCCAGGCCACGCTTCAGCTACCCCAGATGGGAGATGGCCATGGACAGCCATGTTTTGTGCTAAGGGGACCCCTCATTCTTATTCCTCTGGCCATAGACCTTCACCTACTACTATGACTTGAATAAAGTTTGTCCCCTTCAAAACTCATGTTGGAGTTTAACCTTCGTTGTAAGATATTAAGAGGTTAGAAACTTAATCCTGCGATCGTTGTCTCTCATCCAGTAATGCCCTGCACCCTTTTGGAACTCTTCTAGCAAGAAGACCGTTAAGATGCAGCACCTTGATCTTGGACCAGAACCAAGAGTCAATAATACCTCTCTTCTTTATGATTTACCCTGACTATGGTATTGTGTTATAGCAACACAAAATGAACAAATGCATCTACCCTCTCTGAGGTAGTCATGTGGAAGGCAGGGGGCAATGATCACGTTTTAGAAATGCATGAATTACAATACACAGAGTTCCAAGAGAAGATGTGGTTGGGAGATGTCTTCTGCTTTTTTACCTTTGAAATTTGGAACAATAAAATGAGTACAATCAGAACATGAGTCACTGCAGATTTTCCCCGCATACTTTGGCCAAGATTTGCATTTGTGGCCATCACTAACAACCTTTGAGAGTGTCATTGGAAGCAGTATCCATGGGAATGGGTATGTGGTTGACACAGCTGTTTGTAACCAGCACAAATAGATGGTGTTAGCAGACAGCAGCTGGGCAAATATCTATATGATTTCAGCCAATATGGAAAGCAGTATGGAGATTCCTTGGAAAACTGGGAATGGAATCACCATTTGGCCCAGTTATCCCTCTCCTTGGTCTAGACCCAAAAAACTTAAAAATAACATACAGGGACACAGCCACATCAATGTTTATAGCAGCACAATTCACAACAGCTAAATTGTAGAACCAACCTAGATGCCCTTCAGTAGATGAATGGATTAAAACATGTGGCATATATACACAATAGAATATTACTCAGCAATAAAAGAGAATAAAATCATGGCATTTTCAGGAATGCAGTTGGAGAAGATAATGCTAAGTAAAGAGAGCCAATCTCAAAAAAAAAAAAAAAACAAATGCCAAATGTTTTTTCTGATATAAGGAGACTGACTTATAGTGGGGTAGGGAGGGGGAGCATGGGAGGAATAAATGAACTCAGATAGGACAGAGAGGTGGGAGGGGAAGGGCGGGGGCAGGGGTTAGCAATGATGATGGAATATGATGGACAACATTACCCAAAGTACATGTATGAAGATATGAATTGGTGTGAACATACTTTATATACAGAGATATGAAAAATAGTGCTCTATATGTGTAATAAGAATTGTAATGCATTCCACTGTCATGTATTTAAAAAATAAAACCTATTAAAAAATTTAATTTATAAACTAGGCACATTAGGAAAGTAACAACAACAACAATTATAAAATTATAACAATATGCTGTGATAAAAGTTATTTGAGTATTATGAATTGTTTATTTCAGGAATGTTCCTTTTAATATTTTTGGACCATGGCTGTCTGAAACCTGGGAAAGAGAAACCATTGATAAAGGGGGACTACGGCACAACTCACAGAAGCCTGCAAATTTTGGAAATCATTCAGAAGAAATCAAATGAACTGAACAGACAGAGGCCTTGCAAAAATATTTGTCAAGTGCTATGCACACCTCAGGAGGGTCCTGCCATGGGGTAAATGAAGGCGACTCACGTTGACATGAAAAGATCCTCTTGAGGAATGAGCAGACCTCATCTCATTAAACTTGTCTCCTCTCTCTTCAAAATGGTGTCAACACCAACTTCCATTTTCCAAATGAACTTCCCACAGTCTCAGAGCCTCAGGGAACCTCTGAACCCTCCAAAGTGGCAGCAGGAATTGGCAGTGCTGCAGTGTGAACCTGAAATCAGCTGGCTCTTGATGCCACATTCTGTCCATGGCAGTGGCTTCCCTTTCTGGAGATAGAAATCCTGAGGGTTGGGACTCCTCAGGATGCACTGGGCGTGGCCAAGCTCATGATGCAGTGGGCGTGGCCAAGCTCAGTAAGAGGTCTTGTGGGTTGACTTTGTGTTTGATCACTAAGGAGGTCAATGGTCAAATATCATGTTCCTATTTCTCCAGGCCCCAAGGTCTACAAGTCCATCATCCTGGGCACGTGAGACAGCCTGGTTTTGCTTATAGACTCTCCACTCAGCATTGGTCCACAGACCAGCACTATTAACATCACCAGGGACTTGTTAGAACTGCAGAATCTCCAGTTGCTGGAGCAGCATCTGCATTTTAATATGTCCACAAGTATTTTATAAGCAAGTGGAAGGGGATGAGCCCTGGTTTCCAGGAAAAAATCCAGGATTTAGAGTACAAAGACCCAACTCTTCATCCTGCCTGTATCAACTGTTACCTGAGTGACCTGGAGCAAGATACAGGACTTGTGTATTCAGTGTGCTGTTCAATGGTGGGCACTGTCATACTTGCTTTAATAGGGGCAGGTCCCATGTGACGATCCATGGGACAGCATTTGATAAACTAGAAAGCAGTGCAAAACAATCAAGTGATGAGAACCACAGGTTCAACCTGAGGGCCATTTTTTTTTTAATATGTCCTAGCGTGGCTTGAGCCAGATGACATGAGCAGACCTGACCTAAACCTTGAGAATGTTTGCTTAATTAATTACATAATTAATTAGTGAAATAATTAAAAGACACACTTGCAAGCATTCAACATGTATTCATTCATTGAACACATACTTTTTTTTCCCTTGTGTTTCTGGAGATTGAACCCAGGGCCAAGCCAGGGCCTAACACATGCTAGACAAAGCCTCTATCTCTGAGCTACATTCCCAGCCCTTTTTATGTATTCATTTTTATTTTGAGACAGATTCTTGCTAAGTTGCCCAGGTGAGCTTCAAACTTGTGATCCTCCAGGTTCTGCTCTCTGAGTCAGCTGGGATTAACAGGTGTGTGCCACTGTGACACTGCACCAGCTGGCTTGGACATATTTTTTATAGTGTGCCTTTATGCTTGCATATAATATGAATCAGATAGAAAAGGGTCTTTTCTTTGTGGAGCACTCAAGCATTGAGGTCCTGCTCACAATGTACACACTTAAAATTGACTGTGTGGCTGTGGGTAAGGCAGGGTCCAGTGACACTATTTCCATACAGTATCAAAGCATCCATTATTGCTCTGACTATCTGCAAAGCACTAAAGCTCTTTCTCTTTTTCTTGGTCTTGAGATCTATACAGAGAAAACATGGAAACTTTGATGCTGCCTCTGTTGGTTGCCCTCCCTAACCAAAGGCAATGCCCAGACGATATGTTGGTTGGCCTTGTATCGACTGGCCTGGCACAGAGGGAATTTAGATGCACTTTTGAAGACCTGTGGGAGCCTTGGGTATTTTTCACTATTCCTAGATGATGCCTGGAGTTTGTAACATTCATATTTCATTTCACTGGCTTGAGTGAAGCAGACTCCTGGTCCTCTGATCTGAACACAGTGATCTCTGGGGTGATAAGTACATTGAACCAAACAGTGTGAGCTTGTATTTCCTAAGAGCAAGCGATGTCACAGGGAGTGGAGGAGGAGATGTGCACCAGGGCCTTGGAAATGAGGAGCTCAAGCAGAGGCTGAGGCACCAGCCAAAACTGAGCCATTCTAAGGCTATATGTCTAAACCTTTGTTTTTCATGTATGACATTTTGCTTAAGTATTATCACTTTGAATTGTAACGTAATTGTATGTATTACACATTGTGCATTTTAACTATTACTGAATTATGTAATTTTATTTTCTTTTAGTATAACTCAGCTAAACTGTGGTCCTTCTCATATGCCTTTATTATTCTTGCTGTGTCTGTAGCCTCCAGTGCTATCATGAGCATTGGGAGTGGTTAAATTTTGGACGTGAATGCCAATGCTTTTTTAAAATATTGCTGAAGTTGAATATGAAAAGTAATGAAATATAAGATACACATACAAAATATTGAAAATGCGAGTTGTATAATAACTATATTTAAACTAATTTTTATTTGGACTCCTTCAATGCTTTAACTTTGATCTAAGCAGTGACATTTACTAAACTATGGGTTTGATGCACATCTTCTCCAACTCATAACCTGTTTCATATTGCACTAAAAATCACATTTGATTTTAAAAGTTTATTTCTATGACAACTTAAATCATCTTGAGTAGCACAAGAGGTATGCATTTAATAGTTGGAGAACACTATCTTAACTTCCCATATGAATGATCCCACCATTCAAAGAAATAATGTATGGGAAGAATTTTAGAATTTTATTGTTAATATATAAAGTATTAAAATAATATTTAAAATTTTTTAAAAAATGTGTGCCTGTAGAATATTTTAGTGATGGTGTTGGGAGAGATTGACTGAGAGCTTAAGAAATATGGGTTCTATGGGGGCTGGAGTTGTGGCTCAGTGGTAGAACACTCATCTAGCACACATGAGGCACTGGGTTTGATCATCAGCACCACATAAAAATGAAATAAAGATATTGTGTCCACCTACAATTAAGAAATGTTTTTAAGTAGAAATGTGGGTTCTATTTTCACCTCTGCCACAGAACTTCTTCAACAACTTGGGTAAGTCTTTTCCTCTGCCTGAGCCTCAGTTTCTCCATCTGCCCAGTGAGGGAAGGTGAGGCCCATGAAGGGTCTCTATCCCATGACCATCTAGATCACATGCTTCCCCTGCAGTTGAGTCAAGTGTGTTTAAGTAAGCAAGCCGCCTCCTGCCCGCCTCATCCGGCCTCTTATCTTAATAAGTAATGAGTGTGCCAAGGGCTGACAATGACATATTTTGAAAATAGTTTTAATGCATAGCTGGCAGAGGACCTGTTGGGCGTTGACAAATTACACAAACAGAGATGATGAGGAGAGCATCAAATATTAACGCCCAGGGCCCCGACGGTAATGGAGATCTTACCTGTGCCTTACAGAAGCCTACTCATGTTCGGCTGAAGGGAACATTTCTTTTCAGCTTCTCCAAGCATGTGCAGAGATGGCTTTCAGTGAAATGAAGAAGCCAAAATTAATTTTTGCAGGTGATCCTTGACTCTGGTTTAATTTATTCTGGGAGGATATTTGAGAGTCAAGCTCTTTAAGTGGACCCCCTTTCTTCCTTGTGTAAATGTTATAAATTGGATTTCTGTCCCTCACGCTCATTCCTATCATAAAAAGTACAAAGTTGAGTAAGAAAAGTATTCAAAGCTAATAAAGTCTAAGCATATGCACTTGAAAGCATTATCTAGAATACATTTCTAAATATTTTACTCTAAAGCAAGAAATCTGGGAAATGAGGGAAGGGAGGGGGATGGGAATAGAAAAGACAGTAGAATGAATTGGACAGTAGAATGAATCGGACATAGCTTTCCTATGTTCATGTATGAATACACACACGACCAGTGTAACTCCACATCATGTACAATCACAAGAATGGGAAGTTATACTCCATGTATGCATGATATGTCAAAATACATTCTACCGTTATATATGACTAAAAAGAACAAATAAAGAAAAGAGAAAAGAAAAAAAATAAAGTGAGAAAACTTCTTGTGGAGGATTTTTTTTTTCCAACTTGGGCCTGATTTGATCTCATCTTAAACATTAGGACAACAAAATCCAAGTCCTTTTTCCCCAACTGTTTCATCAGTCTTTATCATTCCAAGTGTCCTTGAACTGAGTTCAAAATTCAAGTGAAAGTTTTCAAAATGTTCATGGCTGATTTGAAGAGAAGCCTTTGTTTTAAAAAATTTTTTGTTTAAATCAGCATCTCTTGCTCGTCTGTGCTAATGAGATATCGATATGTCTTCACTGTGAGTGACCGGCTGTATTCTAGCCCAGGTAGGGTTTCCAGCTTTGCAAATAAAAATACAAGGCATCTGGTTAAGTTGGAATTCCATATATACAACACATATGTTTACCGTTTAAAAATATTCCATGCCATATTTAATACATACTAAGAATTATTTGTTATTTATAGGGTATAAAAATTTAACCACATCGTACATTTTCTCTGACAACCCTAAACATAATGGTTGTTGAGCTTTATCTATAAAGGACCTGATAGTAAATAATTCAGGATTTGAAGGAAACAGGTATCTACTTAACTTTGTTATTTCCTCACAAGGGGACCATAGGCTATATGCAAATGAATAGGTGTGGCTTTATTTCAATAAAACTTTATTGATGGACACTAATAATTGAATATCATCATTTTTGATGTGTCATGAAATAGTATTCTTTTTAGATACCACCCACACAATCATTTAAAAATGCAAACTCCTATGACCTTGGAGTCTCTATAAAAATACTTACCAGGCCAGATTTGGCCCCTAGAACCTAATTTGCTGTGAAAACTCTAAAGGTATAGCCACCGCCTGGGTTTTGGAATCACCACTGCCTTTGGGGCAAAGGTTGTCCATCAGTTCAGATGGACAGTTCTTCTGCTCAATATGGCAGCCAGCCATCAGGCCCTTGTGGCTACTGAACATTTGAAGCATAGTCACTCAGAACTAAGAGGTGATCTGTTAAGTCTAAAATACACACCAGATACCAAAGATTTAATATGAAAAAAAAAATCTGCTACTATATTGTTTTATATTGATTACATGTCAAAATGATAATATTATGTGTAAACATTCATAGACATATAGACATTTAAATTCTACTATTCAGCTGGAAGTGGTGGCCCATGCCTATAATCCCAGGGGGTCAGGAGGCTGAGGCAGGAGGATCGTGAGTTCAAAGCCAGCCTCAGCAAAAGTGAGGTGCTAAGCAATGCAGTGAGACCCTGTCTCTAAGTAAAGTCCTGGGGATGTGACTGGGGATGTGGCTCAGTGGTCAAATGCCCCCAAGTCCCCTTGTGTTCAATCCCAGGTACTAAAATAAATAAGTAAGTAAGTAAATTGATTTTTAACTTTCTTTTTAACTTTTAAAATGTGCTCACCAGAAGATACAGGATTACACATGGCACCCTCCTTTGCGTCTCCCTTTACATTTCCATTGACCTCGAGCTTGTCAGTGCCTTCTCTGGAGCAATCAGCACTTGACCTTTTGTTCCTTTATTCAAGCATTCATTCACTGAATATTTGTTGAGCATCTACTATGCATTAGGCATGGATGCTGGCACAGGAGACAGCAGTGAACAAGAAAATCGTGGTTTTTATCCTCAGGTTGCACAAATACAGGGGAAATCCCCACTGTGGGAGGAAGGGGAAGAATTTAGTGCTCTGAGAGCTTTAAAAGGAGTGAGTCACTCCAACATTTGGGAAGGCTTCAGCAAGAAAGTCCCAGAGGAGCTGAGATGTGAGAGAAGTAGGTGTGAGCTGAAGGTCAGAGGGGACAGAAGGAGCATTTCAAACAGAGGGACTCTATGGGGAGGCCCTGGTGGTCAGAATTGGAGGAAGGCCACGAGGCTGCAGCCTTGGTGTTCTGGGACAGACTTGGTGAGGTAACTGGAAACTGATCATTCATTGTCTCTATTCCAGAGCACCAAGGAAGGGTGCTCAGCATCAATGGGAATATGGGTGGGGGGTATCCTGACATGTGCATTTCAAAAGCCTCTCTTTGCCAAGAGTCTCTGGCTCTTGGGAAGCTGGAATGCAGACAGGCCGCTGTGTGGATCACAGCTCAAACCTATAAAATCCCAGGGCTCTCCATGATAGCATTCTTGGGGGTTGGCGAGACTGAAGCACTGTTTGCCAAAGTCCTGAGTCAGCTTTTCTCAGAGCTCCCTGAAATCTTAACTCGGATTGCGCGTTCTGGAAATCACTCGTGGGAGGAGGTGACATTGGACCCATATCTGAAATCCCCACCAGCCTGAAAGGAGAATGAAATGGAATGCCGATATGGGAAGGTGGGATGTAAGCCCCAGACTAGTTGCTGTGAGAGCTGAAAGAGAAGTGGATAGTCACCTGCTCTAGAAACTGAACTTCTTGGAAAAGTGTAGGTTGTGTTCATAAGAGCCAGAGCCTTAGTCTTGCAGTCTCAGCCCAGAGCGGGCACATGGCAGATTCTCAGACCGTAGCTTGACCATCTCACAAATGCTCGCACACCCACGTGTGGACACATTGTGATGCTCCACCTTTTACTGTTAGAAGTCGATATTAAGCCATGATCAAGGTAACTCATTCCATAAGCTCTTTGCTTTTCATTGCTATTTTTGCTAGGAACTCTTCATTGTTAACATGGCCACAGGATGAAGAGAATCATGAATTATGTTTCATAATTTATGTGTCTGAATTCCTGTGGGATCGTGTTTCTTTTCGGATCACATTTTAGACACCTTATACCCCATGCCCTCCCTGTGCTGCTTGGACATTAGCTGGGTTAATGAGGCATAGCTGGAGGTGCCCAGTGTGGCTGGCGAACAGAACTCTGGGACGGGCAGACAGAAAAGGGGACTGGGGAGAGGAATTCCATTATCTCAGCTTGTTTCCCCCCAGGAAGCGTGGAGGGAGCCTGGGCCAGTGAAGAAAGGATGCTAAAAATCTAGCCATCACCTGGGTGACCTGCTAGGAATGTGACTTATAAAATGATAGACACCTGGGGAAGGAAGGGGCTTGCCATGGAAGGAACCTCCTCTTCATCTAGCCTCAGCTTGGAGGTCCAGAGATGGGTTTTGTCAGAGCCCAGGCCCACCACCTTGCCCTTTCTCCAACTGAGCCAGGACCTGACACCCCTAGCTTCCTCCCCTCTTTTAACCCTCATTTTAATTAGTTTATCTAGGACACTTTCTCCAGTAGGGTGGGGAGTGCTGGAAGAAATTCCCTAAGGCAGACAGAGTGCATTTGCTCCCCAGCAGGTGGGGAACCGCCAATGCTTGCTGCCCCAAACTCATTTTTGGTTCTTGCTCTGGAAAGGCATGTGCATGGGATCCTAACCCTGGGAATCAGGAAAGTTTGGACAGGTCTTGCTTTTCCTCACTTCAGAATGCTCCTAGTAGTTCGGATGGAAGGCTTTAGTCTGAGCACCATCTTCATTTCAGTTCACTCTACCCTAAAGCTGATTGGCCTAGGATGATCACCTGACCTAAGCTGAGCTCATCAGCGTCTTTCTTTCAGAAACATGAAAGGCATGGAAAACCCAGTCCACCATGCTGGCCTTAGAGCTGTGAGCCATATGGAGCTGGAATCACAAATAGCAAGAGCTGAATAAAATCTGCAAAAGTTCAGAGGGACAGGAAAAAAAAAAGGAGTCTTAAGGAGGAAGAGAGCCCCTGGGAGAGATGGGGCAGGCTTGGAAAGAGAAGCAGCAAAGAGAGGTCAAATGGTCCCCAAAATAAAAAGATTTGGAAAGAGCTGGCCGGTGACTCCAGTTCCCATGATGGTCAGCTGACTTTTTTAAAAAATGAGTTTCATGAGATTTTTCCTGCATCCTTCCAATAAATTCCTTTTTGCCAAAGGCAGCTTGAGTGAGTATCTGTTTCTTGAAATAAAAATGATCCTTTCGACCGGGTTGTAAAATTTGATCTCACAGGGAAAAGATAACCCCTGCTGGTTTGTATCCCAGGGTCCTTGCGGTCTGGTCTGAGGCATATGGTTTAAGAAGGGCAGGGGGCGGGGAGAAGTTCCAGGCCCAAACTCTTTCTTGCTCTAGCATGCCAACTGCCATAAATGACAATTACAGGGACCCTTCCTTTGACTTAAAGATTGGTCCCTCAAGGAACTTAGCTAAATTTAATTTGGATCACTAAAGGCAGACACTCGGGGATTATTAGCTCAGAGAGGGGCACATAGATGAGTGCACAGCCCTGCAAGAAGGAGGCTGTGATGGGCAAGGTCTAATTACCTTGGCAATAGTCTACTTCCTTCCACCAGACCACAGCTCCTCTTTTATCTGAAGTCACTCCAACAAAGGAATTCTTATATATATAAAAAAAAAATAAGAACAAACACACACCCGCACACCCATACCCACACACAAATATAAGGTCATGACTCACTTAGTGATGGGGCTATGATCTGAGAAATGTGCAGCTAGGTGATTCACCATGTGTGGACACAGAGCATACCTACACAATTCAAGACAGCTATGATACCACCAGGGGGAACAAAACCTTATGGGACTACCATGTGAGCCATCCCTTGACTGAAACGTTATGCAATGCATGACGGAATATGTTTTATAAATGCATATAAAATCAGAAGCCTAGGGCATTACCTTGAAAGGTGGTAGGATTTACCACCTCCTTTTGAAGATGCTGTAGGAAGCATTGTCTCTTTGAGAAAGCAGAATTTTCTAGGGGTATTCCTGATGATTCTATTTTCTTTACTAGTGTTTGTCTTCCTTATTTATGAAACTTTTATAACATTAGCTTATCTTTCTTTGTCTTTAGGGAAGTAAAGTGACCAAGTGAGTAAGACTTTGAATATCTACTGAGAATGGGGAATTCTGTGAGTTGATAATAATAATAAGTGTCTGGGTTTGGAAGTGAGATTTCTCTCTCCCTCCCCGCCTCCTCCCATTGATATCCCTGTCTGTTCTCCTCCCTTCCCAGTGGACTCTCTGGTTTTTGTGGGCAGGGCCTACGCCTCGTGTTCAGTGACGCCTGCGTCAGCCAGAGTCTTGGCAGAGGCCCAAAGAAGTGGCACATGAATAACACCATGGCTTTGGGCCAAGTGCAGTTGAATTTGTCGCTGAGGATTTTTCCCATGGCCTGGACCACGTGTTCCTTGGTGGTGGGAGATGCTCAGGGATGAGGGAATGTTCTCGGCACACAGATGGGCTGTCATCATGTGGTCCTCCATACAGGTGCCGTTGGCCAAGTTAGTGATCCTTCTTAGGTGTTTAATGAGGACTTTCTCTCCAAATAATGTGCTGGGCCAGGTATTGTTCTAGAGGCCTGGACATACGTTCAGACATAGCCTGAAATGTTATGCAATGCATGACTGAATATGTTTATAAATGTATATAAAATCACAAGCCTAGGACATTACCATGGCCGAGGGAACCCAGTGAGGCCCTACTACACTCACTCTGCTGCTTTCTCTCCCCTTCGTGTTTCCAAGATGATGAGTTGAGAAACCCAAGTAAGGACTCAGGTTTCTTTATACTTAAGACAATGGAAATGGTAAATATACCAAGAATTTGGCACCAATATAAACAGACCAAAAAAAGTGTTAAAGTATACTTTTCTGTATTCTCTATATTCCATCTCATTTGTTTTAATCTTGTCTAATTGAGGTCTCAGATATAATGGAGCATAATACAGGGGCTTTTACTTGAAGGTCAGTGGAAGGTCTTTAGATACCGATGAATTCCTTGATCGGGGGAGTACAAGTCTTTCTCCATGTGCATCTTCTGCCAAAGTATATCATAGCTTTTATTGGGTTCTCAAAGCTTCTAGAATCTTCCCCAGCAGGTTAACCAAAAGCACTGCAAAAGAGTAAGAGTCATACAGAGATGGGTTTGAATTCCCACTCTACTCCTTTGGACTTTCATATACTTGGGAAAGTTAGTTAGCATCTTAAAAGTTCCATCTTTTTGTGGAAATCTGAAATGTTCCAGGTTCAACAAAATCACCAGAGGATGCTTAAAGCAAGTGCACGTAATGAGCCTTTCTGGATGCCCAGGACAGGATGTGTATTTAAGTATTTAAAAAGTACTATTTTTAATCAGGCCTCAGACAACCCTGACTGCCTTGTTCTTCAATTTTTGAACTCTGAACCCTCTTTATGAAACAAAACAAAACAAAACATTGTATTTGGAACAATTTTAAATTTATAGTAAAGTTGCAAAGAAAGTGCCAAGGGTCCCTGTATATCCTCCACTGGCTTCTCCTAATTAACATCTTCCATGACCAGGGGGCCTTTGTCAGGACTAAGGGACCCACTGCAAACACATGACTATTAACTAAACTCCAGACTGGATTTGTTTTTTCAGATTTTACCTGTTTATCCATTGATTACCATTTTCTTTTTCAGTATCCCAACTAGAATGTCACATTGGTTTCAGCCCCGAGGGCTCTGCTGGATCTGTGACCATTTCTCAAAAGTCTTTCCTTGTTAGTCCCAGCAGAGAGTTTGGAAGAATACTGGTCAGTCTGTGAGTGTGAAGGCTGAATCATCTGTTTCCCAGCCTACAGGGCCATCTGGGTCCCTGCTCTGTCCTCTCTCAGACTTCTGTCTTCCTCTGAGAGTGAGAGTGACTACGCTGCTCCCATACCCTCAGGACATGAGGCCATCCAGCAGGGTACTGCCCAGTCACACTACAGGGCCATTTCAGGACACTATGGTGCTCCAGGCCGCTGTCCTTAGATCTGTCCTCCATCTGAAATCAGTCAATAGGCCATTTCATCCTGTTAAATCCTGCCATACAGCCATGACTTCCAAATTCCCACTTCCAGCTCTGCCTAATCCCGAAGGGCTAGGCTCATGAGTCTGCCTGCCTCCGACTTCTCCATTTGAATATCCCATAGGCGCCCATAGGCTTTCCAAAATCACTACGATCAAATCCTAATGGTTACTACCTTCCCAACCGTGCTTCTCTCCAAGCGTCACTCCCTCCCCTAGTGGGACACCACTATTCATCCAGACACTTGACATCTTCTGGATGCCTTTCCCTCCTCTCACATGTCATGTCCAAGTCCTCACATGTCAAACCCTCATGAGTCCTATCCACTCGCCCTTCAGAACACACTCTGAGCTCAACCACACTTCAAGATCTCCTTTCTTTTCACTGGAAACCTGACAACCCTTGTATCTCTGGTGGACTGTTCTAGTGGCTTTCAAATTCCTCCCTCCCATCCCTCTCCTGCCCCCATAATTCCTCTATAACAAATCAGGTCCTCTGGTTCTCTTGCTCAGATTCCTGTCCTGATTCTCCACCAGACTGAAGTCCCAAGTCCTTCCATGGTGCATGTGGTCTGTCCTTGGATTCCTCTGCGACATCTTTTCTACTCTCTTCCTAGTGCCCCACACTTGGGATACTCTGGTTGCTTTTTTTGTTCCTCATACACACCTGAATGATGAATGTGCAGGGATTTTATTGTTGTTGTTTTTGCCCAGAAAGCTCTTTCCCAAGATGTCCTCATGGGTTGGCTTTCTCCCACTTGAAGGAGTCTTAAAATAGAGTCACTCTCACTATCCTGGGCTTTGAATTCCAGGACCACCTCCTAACCCCTGCAGATACTCAAACCTACAGATGCTCAAATTTGCTTGTAGTCTATGCACATCCACCAGGATACTTTAAATCATCATTAGACTACTTTTAATACTTAATACAATGTAAATGCTATGCATATAGTTCCTGCACTCTATTGCTTAGGGAATAATGACAAGAAAAAAAAAGTTTATATGTGTTGAGTATAGACTCAAACACTGTAAGCCTCACTGTATTTTCATACTCAGTTGGTTGAATCTATGGATGGGACCCACAGATATGCAGGTGGACCCTATTACTTCCTCAGAGACTTTCTTCCATTATACTGGCTACATCATTCTCCATCTCCCTTCCTGAACACCTTCAACAGGTATATTTTGTAACAATGGAAGGAATGCTACAGGCATCTAGTGGAAGCCACTGACCATACCCAGAGGCATCTAGGATTAGATGTCAAGGATGCTTCCGAATACCTACAATGTACCCTGCAGCGCAGAAGGAGCCCTACAAGAAAGAGCCCAATCTGTTAATAATGCTGAATTCCAGGAGCCCTGCATTAGAATACAAGTTCCCATTGGCTGAGGACTTGGTCTTTATTGGCCAATCAGCACCCAGGACAATTTATGCACATAGCAGAGACTCGCAAATAGGTGTCCAAGGAAAGAAAGATCAAACATTCTGAGGTTGACTGCCTTTGTGCATCTATCCCTGGAAGCTAGGCTTGAATCCCTTCTACCCTTGAATCTCATGTATCTAGGAAGCCTCTGGACAAGGTTGGAAAGGAATGGTTCAGATTACAGGAATCCACATTGCCATCTCCATCTTCCCTTCATCTCCAACTGCTCATCCAGGACAGAGTGTTTCGTCCTCAGGAATGGACTGTGGGAAGGGCTGCTTGATTCTTCTCCTTGTTTGTACCCTGAGAACTTTCCATTTCATGCATCAGTCCACTCTGATCATGAAGATGAGGGCTTTTGAAACTCAAAAGCTAAGTGTGTAGAGACTCTGGTTTTGTTTCCGTTAGGCTTTCCTTTCTTGAAGCAATGAATGCCACACCTGGCCTTCTCTATCTTTTTCAGATGGGAATTTAGGGAAGGGACCAGGATTTAAGTGACATATTAGGGAATACTTTAACAATTCTGAATTTAACCACTTTTCATGACTTCATGAAGGGGGCGTGGGGGTAATGTCATTTGAAATTTCAAAATAATATCTTACCATCTTAGAATTTACTAGTATTGCAGAATTGTGTGTGTGTGTGTGTGTGTGTGTGTGTGTGTGTATGAATAGTGAGAGGTTTAGCTAAAAGATTGGCTCTTGTGATGGTGGGAGCTAGAAATTTCAAAATCTGCTAGTCAGGAGGCTAAAACCTCAGGCTGGAGTTAAGGCTGGCAGAATTTCCACTCTGAGAAACCTGTTTTTGGTCTGAAGGTGTTTCAGTGATTGGGTGGGGCCCACCTAAATTGTGAAAGGGACTTTCCATTGTGTAAATCCATCACTGATTGTAGATGCTATCACACCTATAAAATACCTTCCAAGAAACACCTAGATTAGTGTTTGAATAAATAGATACTATTGCCAGCCAAGTTAGCCCATAAAACTACCCATATTATTAAAATTTTTATTTTTATTATTTTGCTACAGGGGAATTGAACTCAGTGCTTTATCACTGAGTTCAATCACCAATGTTTTTTTTTTAATTATCATTATTTTTAACTTTGAGACAGGATCTTGCTAAGTTGCTTTGGGCCTCATTATGTTGCTGAGGCTGGCCTTGAACTTGTGATTCTCTTGTCTCAGCCTCCAGAGGCATGATCCGCTGTACCTAGCTAACCATTGTATTTTTTTAGGGAGACTTAGAATTTGAGCTGTGCTCACCCCCATTTTTTTTTGTTGGCAACTAGTAGCCTCACCTGTTCATGGAAAGTCCAGTGCAGATCACCAGCATTCAAGGTTGGTTTGACATAAACACCGCAGTACTGCAGAACAGCTCACTTACTATGAAGACCTGAGTCTGCCCATGAATGTCTCAGGTAGAATTGAAGCAGATCCTTGTATGAATTGGAGTGTTGTGTCTTCAGAGCCCAGAAATCATAATGTCACTTCCTAAGAGGGAATTCTGAGGCCCAAGCTTGTATAAACCAATTTCAGTCTAACTCTGATTGAAATTTCCTTCCATCAAACCTGAGAAACAGTGGGGTTTCTCCATGACTGGCCCCCAGCACACCCCAGCCACCTTATCATCCCCAGAGGCCATTCCTCAGAAGCCAGCTGTCATGGGTGAGACAAGGGAAGGCAACTGTCCCATCCACAGGGCTTGTAACTTAGGGGAACACTAAGATTCTTTCTTTGTTTTATCCTTTCTAGTTCAGCAGTCATTCTGATGGGAGGGAAGAGGCATCACCTCCTATCCCTGTAAGATGAAGACACGTCTTTATCCATCTCCTTGGTGAGAGGACAACATTTTGCTCCTGATGCACAGGGTAGGTTCTCTTTGTGTCCATCAGCTTTGGTTGTAACATTACAGCCAAGGATACAGTTAACGAGGGAAGGTGCGGGAGTTTCCAGTATTGATCTTAGCCCCCAAGAGAATTTTACCCAGTCTCTAAAATAAACTTGATAATGCTGCCTAAGTAGAAAACTAGAAGATTTCTGTTGTTCTCATTTTGGGAAAAAGAGTAGTTTATCAACAAGAATTCTAGAAGCTTTCATTATCTTTGTTTCTGACCTGCTTTGCAAAGTATTTTTATATTTATTTAAGTATTTTAATTTTTTATTGCTGCATTATAAATATCCATAAGAGTTTCTTTTAGTTCATCTAGGCGTGGGTACTTGAAAGTCTCCAAACACAGTACTTTGTGCTACACATTTCATCCCTCCAAATTTCAAATCTATTTCCTTCTTTATTAATAACATCTAACAGAGGTGGGTTGGGGGCCCATTTATGAAACATTCATTATCTTTTTTCGAAGAAATGGGAGCACAGGCTTTAAATGATCTAGCCAGCATTCCCTGCCAATAAAACATATATGACAGATCCAAACCTCATAGCTCAGTGGTCCACATTGCATCCAAAATCTGAGTCCAAACACAATTTTGGGAAAAAGCTCCAGAAATACATCATTTATTAAAAGGCAGAAATTTTAGAAACCAAAGATGTAAATGGATAAGTAAATAGCAAGTGTGTGTGTGTGTGTGTGTGTGTGTGTGTGTGTACATATGTAGGTATATATTGAAGAAAACAAAATCCTGCACTGGTTAATTTATGCTAATTTGTAAATGACTTAGCATATTTTTTTCTCCTAGAGAATGATTTTCTTTAAATGCATCAGTTCGGATGCCTAGAAGGTTGATATTGAGCCTCAAGGAATTTATAGCAAACACTGTAACTTTATACATATTATACATAGTTTACAGGTACTCTGCAACATCATACAGTGTCAGGTAGTAAAAAGGTAATTTGTCTTAGGAAAGAAGATATTACCTTTCCCACATTACCACTTTTAAAACCACATGAGGGTTCCATTTTAAAACATATATGACAGTAAATACTTCTTGTTTTTATATTGTAATTAATTTGGAAACATTGATTTCATTCACTTACTTAATGGGCAGGTTTTGAGTACTTATTATGAGACAGACAATGTTCTAAAAACTGAGGATATAAAGACCATTACATTACATACTTAGCAATGATTTGGTTCACTATTTTTCCATGTTTTGTGTTGCCAATTTTTAGGAATTTTGAGGAAATGCTTTTTAAACCCCTAGTGAGGTAAGAAGGCACTAGAGATGTGAGTGTATTAGTCAACTTAGGTCAGGTTGTGCTGCAGTAACAAGTGACCCTCAATTCTTAATGACTTACAATAGTGAAGGTTCATTTCTCACTTGTGACATGACAATCATGGAGCAGCTCTGGCTTTGCTGCATAATTTTTTTTTCATTCTAGAATCTTCTAAAGAAGAAACTTCTCTCTAAGACATGATGGGCCTCTTTTGGCAGGAAAAGACAAGAGCAGTGGACAATGCCTTTGAAAGCTTCTATTTACCAAAAGCACATGAAACTTCTGCTTCTACTTGTTGGTCAAGAGCAAAACACATGACCCAGACTGATATCAATACAATAAAGGAGCATCTTTGTTCTCTAGGAACAAGTAAATCTATTTTGAGTAGAGCTATAACCTTCTTCATGGAGTTTAGGAATTCTCTACCTCAGCTTCACTGTGTCTTTCTGACAAACTGTTTTATTGATTGGACTTAAGTGAAATGTTTTGTTTGTAACAAGTGTGGCAAAGAATGCTAGCTTTTCCAATGAAGTTATGACCCAGCCCACGCCTAGGTGTGGCTGTTTATGGTTATCAACAACGGAATGTGAGTAAGCATGATGCATACTGATTCCAGCCGGCGACCTCAAGTAGCAGGTGTGTACTTTCTCACCATAGCTCTCTCCTGAGTGCAGCAAGATGCAGACCATGGCTAGACTGCAGGCAACAATACAGCCACAAGAGAGTGTGTCTCTGAACCATCGTGTGGAAGACTATACTTGGATCCACTCTAATTTCTAAAAAGTAATTTGAATCACAGAGTTTTATAATTTGACTCTCATTGGATTGGTTACTTGTTAATGCCCATTGCAAGTAATTATTACAATGTGTTCCAGACCTGCTGCTATGATAGAAATAAAATTTAAAAACAGAATTTTAAAGTCCCTGTTGTAACTCTGTATTAGAGAGAGAGAGATTATGAAGCAGAGGACCTGTGATCTGGTGACAGCTTTGCCACCAAGTAGTCAGGAGCCGGTGGCAATTCCTCAATATGGCCTTCTGTCCTTCCACCAGAAGGTGGATGGGAATGAAATGGCTTGTCAATTTTCTGTCATTGTCATAACTCTGGTGCCGTTATGTGTGTAATGGATTTTCTTTAACTCAACTAAGAATTTGATTATTCATTATGTTGCTTGGAATCATCCAGTGTGAGAAGCATCACAATGGGTGAGTTTTTAAGTCGCTCTTCTTTCTCTGATACTCTGACCTATGTCCTGTGACTGTAAGAGGGGGAGACTGAATCTAACTTCCTGTGGGCACAATCTATGTAACCCAACCCAGCTCTTGGACTTGGACTTTGGAGGACCCACCATCTTTTGTTCCCTGGGCGTAGCCATATTTGCAGGGGACTCTTTGGTAAATTCTTTGAAAATATTTGACACATGTGCTTCTGTTAAGTGTTCCTCCAAGGGATTTCACTTGGATCCCTGTTTTCTTGTTGGTTATATCTTTCAGCTTTTAAAATGCCACTTACCTTTGTGGTGTGGTGTAAACTGGAACATCCTATAATACAAGCTTTGGTTGAAATCCATAACAGAAACGAAGATGAGGATTTGCCAACTTTCCAGCAGAGGGCAGCAGAGTAGTGAGAATCAGGGTTCTTAGAGGCTTTGCAGTAGAAGTGTTGACATGTGATTTGGCAATTGAATAATTTTTGATACTGTCCTGACACATAAACACCTAGAAGCAGGTTTTCAAAGGTTATTTGCGCACTAAAAGAGGAATTAAGAAAACGAACTTGCATGCCAAAAGTAATTTTCAATATTCTACAAAGAACCGTGGCCTCATTATGAGATTGCTTTTAGAGAATATTCAGCTATCGTTAACTGGCTATGTTAAACTTAACTGGCAAACACACATTCAAAATAAATTAGGCTGAATGGACCTAAGAACGTGATACAGTGACTAATAAAAATTTCTACTGAGATTTGGGGACTGGCCAACTTTACCTAAATGGAGAAATTTGGTTTTAAGTGATGTTTCTAAATCTCCCAGACCTCGGGCCTCCCAGACTTGGGTATTATCATGGTTAAACAATTGTACACATACTGCAGAGTCGTGTGTATTATTGTGGTAATTTATTTTTAAGCCATTGCTCTACCTTTAGCATAAAAAAGTCAGCAAATTATCAGAGTTTATTCCATTGACATTCTCACACCTTGAGAAATAGCCCATTTGTATTATCACAGTTTGATATATTTCCCATTTACTGAGCTTCTTTGGCAAGTTGGCATTTTAATTTAATTATACTTTTTGCTAATGGTCTTTATTTTTCAGTGTCTGTGTGTAAAACGCCCGTAGGTTTGATTATCTGTCCCCCCCACCGCCCCCCGCTCCTTCCCAGTGCCAAGCTGTAGTGCAAATTTATAAACTGACAAAATTCAGCGTAAAATTCAGGGAGGTGAAATTAAGGAATCTGTAAAGAAATCCTGCTTGAACCATGAGGCATTTTCCTCACTTTCAGAGTGTGGCCCCCTCTTGCATAGATTTTTGTTCCTGGCCTTGGTGTCCCTAATAGGAGGTACAAAACAAAACAAAAAAAATAACATGTGGGCTGGGCACGCATATGACTCAGAGAGGGACAAGGACCACCAAAGTCTTGGATTTCTCAGTGGGTGCTTTCTGAGCTCCCAGGGAATAGCACCATTTTCTTGAGTTCCTAGCATCGCTTGCTGTGTCTTGTGGCTTTTCCTTTTAGGATAATAATTGACTGTGTAGCCATGTGGCTTTCCTTGTCGACAGCAGGCCAGCCCTGGGAGCCTGGACCAAAGTCTGTGCTGGGACCCCAGGGCTGTACTGGTGTGCATGTGGTTGTACAGGGGAGCTCACCGCATGGGGATAAGCAGAGAGGCGAGCATAGACATCCATGTTCACATTTCACACTGGTGCATGCACTCGGTTTCCTTGATCCTAAGATGCCGCTGACTGTAAGACACACCATTGATTCAATAATAGCCTTTCAAGAGAAAAAAAAAGGAGAAGAGAGAAGCACTGCCAGGTTAAACAAATGCATCGATTGTAGGGTAGGCTACAATTTGAGGAATGCTCAGAGGTCAAAAACAAAAGGCGCATTTTAAAGTCTTGGAAATTTAGTATACATAATTTTGATAGATGCATTTAAGATCAAGCCTACTGCCAGGACATGTGGGCCCTGGAGTGTACACCTCAGCATCCTAGAAGCTGAGAAATCAGAGTCGAGTTTACACATCCTGACTCCAAATGAGGTTAACCGTCCCTGTTCTGATTCATAGGGATGTAGGAATAAAAATGACGCATGCCTGGAAGGGCTCTGTAAACTAGCAATTTGGGGCAGCTGTTGGATACGTGTTTCCTGTTTGAATTTATTTTTGCATTACTCAGTTTAATCCTCGTGTGCAAGCCCCACCCCACCTGTCCCCATCACCCCAACTCCCCCCCCCCCACTTCACCTTCCCATCCACTAAGATGACTTGGCTTAAGAGAAGTGGGTGAATGAGAACCAGCTCATTCAATCAGTGTAGCAAAGTCTGGGATGTTTGTTTGCCTGTGTTGGAAAAGATCTCCCCCTACTCCTGCTGAGAAGGCTGAGAAAAAACGGAGGGTTGTCATGGTGGAGGGTTTTCTATTAAAACAGGAGAGGCACACAGGGCAGGGACTCCTGTGATTGTAGCAGGCAAGATCTTGGTGACACCAGTCAAGGGCACATTTTGGAGAGATCACGAGCAGCATCCCAGACACCCAGAGGCAGCAGGAAGGAAAGAAGGGGACACACAATTGAAGAACAGCGCGCGTTAATTACCTTACTCGGGGGAATCTTATAAAACATGATGTATATGTAAATTGATACAATGAATATGATTACTGCAGGATTAAATTTTCATACAGAGGAGGGGGCAGGAGCCGGGCTTAGAAGCCACTCTCTTTGATCTCTGCTCTCTTCTGACAGGCTCCTGGTGTCTAGCCTCCTCCGTGATGGTGGAATCTCTCCCTTCCCTCTCCATTTACTCTTCAGTTGCTTGCTTGAATAAATGAAATCCTTTTCACGGGGAGAGGTGGCATGCAGAGTCAGACCCAGATCAGAATTCAAGAAAAAATGAAGGAGAGAGAAAGAATAAGAAAAAAAAAAAACAAGTACAAGCATAGATTCCACCCTTTCACAAATACCTGACTGTGTAGCAGGATGAGTCAGGGGCAACCTGGAAGAACATTTGCATTTCATTATCTAATGATTCTTGTGTTTGCCTTGTCTCTTCTTCGTTCCTGAAATGGTAAGTTCTTCCAAGTACTTCTGGCTAACTCTCTGGCAGGCTTCCTGTCTGACTGGCTGGGGTAGCCCCAAGAGCCTGAACCTAAGTCACCTCCTTGCACTAACTTCACAAATCTAACCAGGGTGGGAGGGAGCATCAGACTCTTCTGTGGGGAGCTTCTGGTCCTGATCTGCCCCCTGGTGCCTTGTCACCCTCACCACAGCATGCTTTTCCTATTCTCCCATTCCAAAGATTCCACGTGGGATGCCCTGTGTCCATCTTGCCCTCTTGGTTTAATCTAGGGGTCTCAGAGAGAGAACAGCCATGTGTAGTTTTCTCAGGAAAAAAATTCCAGCCTCTCATTGTTGGTGTCTGAAAGAAAAGAGGCAGTTAGCTGTGATGAAGTGCACTAGGTCTTTTGTTTTTTTTTAATTTAGGGGACCCTTATTCAGCAACTGATAGGTGGCAGATGGATGGTTCGAAATTTAGTGATAAGGGAGACACCTGAATTTTGCAAACCAAAGAAAACCCGAGTCACTGTCTCTGTGCCTCTTCTTTGGGGAAAGATATTTGCCAGGTAAATAGAGCAAGCAGAACTGGTGGTATCTATGGGAAAAAAGGAAAGATTCAGGGTCCTTGGGAAGGGGTGGTATGATTGATCCAGCATTTTTTAATAGGTTTATTATTTTCCCTTGCATGCCTGTCTCATTTTAGAAACTTTGGGAAGAAAACAAACCATGAGACTCCCCTTGCATTTCAATTCCTTCTTCCTAAGGTTCTGCTCCTCAGATGGCCAGGAACCCTCTTCACCCCAACGTGATCTAGGTTGTGTTTTTTGCACAAGGAAAAGGGCAACCAAACCCAGCTGATGAAGCAAAGCATCACCTGGGCCCTCCCTGGCTGAGAGAATGGGGAGACTCAGGAAGCCACTCTCCTGGGAAGGCGAGGCACCTGTGATCCACATGATTTAAACTGCAGGTGCTGTATATCCAGAGGGCCCAGGCCACCAAGGATGAGTCTGCTGGAGCTCCTGAGCCATGGCCTCTGTGTGTCCTTATGTATTCATTAAAGTGGATCTTGAAAGGGGGAAAAAATTGGAAAATATTGGAAAACCACAGAAGCCATGAGCTGTCTTTGCTTTCTGGTAAAATATGTATAATTTTTTCTTCGCAAAAGAGATATCAGGCGGTAATACAAGTGAGAGAATGCACACGGAGTATGGGACATGAATGGCTGTGTCATTGTAGAGGAGCGAGACTCTATTAGCTTTCCCCCTTTTTCCTTGCTTTCTTTTTCTTCCTTTCTTCTTGTTATTTTATTTTATTTTTTTAGCTTGGTGTGGAAGTGTAGTAGTGGGCTTAAATCTCAGCTCATTCCTTTAACTGTCATGAGATTGTTAAAAGTCACTTAAACTCTTGTGACTTAGTTTTTTTTTTTTTTATCTCCATAATGAGGATAAAACAAGTGCCCATTTCCTAGTGTCACACTGAGATTTAGAAAATGAAAAATACATTGACAATATTCAGAGCAGGGCTTGGCACTAAAAAAAAAAAGAAGAAGAAAAGAAAAGAAAAAAGAAAAAAAAACACTGAATGTTCAGTGTTTTCTGTTGCTGTTACATCATTATTGTCCCCCAAAAATTCACACTCAAGGGAGCTTCTGAGTCCTAGTCTTGGAGAAAACATGATGGGGAAGTAACAGAAAAGGCACAGATGTCAAGCCCAGGAGGAAAATCAGAATGAGCAGAATGGAAATGGGGACAAGGTACTGGAGCCCTTCTGAGAAGGGAGGTGTGAGTCAGCCCCAGCGGGGAGACAGGAGGTGGGCGTCACTTCCTCCATCTTACTGATGGAGAGTCCAAGCTGGTGGGGGTGATACAGGTGGAATCCTGAGCACCTGACGCCCTTGAGCATCCATCCTTTCTGTTGGCCCAGGAGGCTGACATCACGTCTTTGCCATTGGAGCTTGGAGCTATTGGCTAAAAGATGGAGATACAAAAAAATCAGGCTCCTTTTGTTGCCAGAGAAATCTGCCTCTGAAATGGTCAAGGACCAAGTGTCCAGTTATTCTGGAACAGAGATGAAGGAGCAAGCAGAAGAGGCAGAAATTCTCTGTTCTGGGGACCTTTGGTCTCTTCTCCCCCTTTGCACCTGAATGGTATTTAGCACGTAGACGTCTTGACATGCATTATGCCCATCTTCCTCCAAATAATACACTGGTGTTCCAGCCTCCAGGTCATTAGACTGTGGTCTCATTGGGAGATAAGGCCTTCATTGAGGAAATCACGTTGAGATGAGCTGGTTAGCATGGACCTTAATCCTATATGACTGATGTTCTTGAAAAGAGGACATCTGGACATAGAGACAGATATTTACAGAGGGAAGATGTTGTAAAACACACTGAGAGAAGGTGACCATCAACAAGCTGAGGAGAGAGACCTGGAACAGATTCTGTCCTCACCTTAAGCAGGAGCCAGTCTTATCCACACCTTGAACTTGGACTTCTAGTCTGTGAGATGATACGTTTATGTTGTGTAAACCACCAGTCTGTGGTGCTTTGGTATGGCAGCTTTTACAAACCAGTGTAGTAACCTGTGGCATTTACTATATCTCGGGTCATTCCATGGATACCCTCCACTGCTTAATGGGATTTTTAGTGACCTAGACAACAGAGTCTGTAGGGATAAGATCATCTCCAAAAGTAAATGAAAGACTGCACAGTATGTCTTGCAATGGCATTCTGTGGGTCAGCAATTGGGGCTGGATTCAACTGGGTATTTTTCTGTTCTGTGAGTGACCACTCGCAGAACTTTCATTTAGTGGCTCCACCTCATCTAGAAAGCGTAAAATGGCTTCACTCAGAGCCTGGTGGTTGGTACTGGCTGGGACAGAGAAAACAGCCATGAGAACTGGATGGCCAGATGACTTCCATCCTCCAAGAAGCTATCCTGGGCTTTATTGGCTGACAATTGTAGGGTTCCAATAATTTTATCTACTTTCTTAATGATTTCCTTAGGATGGTTTCCCAGAAGCAAAATTGCTGGGTCAAAAGCCATGCTTGGTTTTAAGGTCTTGCCCGAGTCTTACAGAAATATATTTTCTTTTAGCAGAAATGGTAGGACTCGGTGCTATCTAGAGAGTAATTGTCCCTTTGTTGATGTTTTCTATCTCTTGCATTCACATGTTGGGGGTGGGGAGCCACACTCTCTACCTGACTGCATTCAATCAATTCCCAAATTAAGTAGTGCAAGTGGAAATGTAATTTAGTCCATACATCCCTGAGGAACAAGTGAGCTGTGGATTCCTTAAGTGGGTTTCGTCCCCCATTATTAAACATATCCCAATTTTCCTAGATGGAGAAGGAAAATGAACAATATTTTTTGCTTTAATTAAATTATTGCAGTATTAAGAGCCCAAGAAACTTGTCTATAGTTTCCTTTGTTCAGAAAAGCCAGGCATTTCTGTGATGCCTACAGATATCTCAAATTTCATTGAGGTGCCTCTTTACCGAAAATCCAAGAAGTCATGGTTGTTTATATACCTGGCTACCATTTTGTTTCAAGGGCTCTTAAGGAGCATTATTCAACCTTAACCTCTGTCCAGATATTTTCCACTGGGAACAAGCTGGGGTCAAAGTCAGATGAGGCTGGAATAGTAAGCTTCAGAGATAATGATTTTTTTTTATGCACAGGCTATATAAATAATCATGTCCGTCTGCTTGTAGCACAGACACTTAATGGGAGGGCTAAACGCAGAGTCAATAGAGGAGTCACTCAGTAATACCTGGCATCCTCTCCAGTGAACTTCTCCCCAAATTATCTTTCAAGAGAGACAGACACACCTAGGCCACATATATCAGTTAGTGTGAAGAGGGGGAAAAAATTCATCTAACCTGTAAGAGGGATTCTGAAATCCAAATCTTTCTTCAAAAGTTTTCAAAAACTGGGGCTGGGGATGTGGCTCAGCGGTAGCGCGCTCGCCTGGCATGCGTGCGGCCCGGGTTCGATCCTCAGCACCACATGCCAACAAAGATGTTGTGTCCGCCGAGAACTAAGAAATAAATATTAAAAATTCTCTCTCTACCTCTCTCTCTATCCCCTCTCTCTCTTTAAAAAAAAAAAAAAAAAAAAAAAAAAAAAAAAAAGTTTTCAAAAACTGTCCTCAGGCAACCTTTTCACCTCTCTGGCAGAAATGACAGTAGCGTTCCAAAAACAGGGCTGTATTTTTTTTGGTTTCTGTATAATTTCTTTCCAAGGGCCCATATTTCAAACTGTACTTTGAATTAAGCTGCCCTCTTTAGGTGTCTCACAGAATGGCACACATTTCTCACCTCACGGGTAGACAAAGGTTTAGCAGAGAAAACACGCTACAACTTCATTTCATGCTTTTTGAGGTTCATCTTTATAGTCACACCTGGCATCTGCCATGTGCCACTTCAGCTTTGGAATGGTCTAGGCATGGTGGTCATGCAAACTGCAGTTCCAGTCCAGTGTCAGCCACATACCAGTAATGTGACAGGCAGATTCCTCATCCTCTCTGATCGCAGGGGTACTCACTCACCTGTAGGAATGAGAAATTTAACTTCTGTCCTAAGGGACTATAATTGTGTGGGCTAATTGTACTTGTATAGAAATAAAGTGACACCCAAACTGGTACATAATAGACTTGAACTAAAAATAATTTATTTTATCAGTACAATGCCTCATTATACTTCATTATAATGTACCCATTAGACATCACCTCATTTGTCTTATATAATTAGGTCAGGTATTATTATTCCATTTTAGAGACAATAAAAACTTGGTTATGAAGAGGAAAATAAGTAGCTGAGCTTCATGCTGCAAATTCCAAAGAGTCCACGAGGACCTGACCCCAGGTAACAGTACTAGCCATGAACTTCCTATGGGCTACTGAAGTTGCAATGATAGAGATTTCTTTAGGCTAAAACACAACATAATATTTATTTTTGGATTCATAATGGAAATCAACAAGAAAATTGTAAGGTTAAATAAAAATTCCAAGTTCAATAAAACATCTTATTCCCTTGATTCCCTTGAGTATTGATATTGGCCATACAATATGAAATTATTTTCAGGACCCTAATCTCCACCAGCCACAAGACCACCATCATCTAGTTTGGATCTTTTTGAAAAATCAACCTAATGTGTAGTCCCCAAGAGATCAGATGCCACATTTCCCCCCCCCATTCTCCATGATTAGCTTAATACGTGCAGATTTTTCATCTTAGCTACAGTGATTTATGTGTTCAATGGAATGCAGTGATTAAAGTTTCAAGTCCTCAGTGGATGCTAGTCTGTTGGGTTAGCTGGGTGGTTATTCTTGGAATATTTCTTCCTAATTCAAACAAAGGTATTTCTCTTCGGCAAGAACAGAATAATCTGCAAAACCAAACTCCTAGCTCCGTTTCAAAATGCAATGAATACTGAGAGGTTTGGTGTACTTCACCCTGTTATTGCTAGGTGGGTCTGTCACGTTGGCTGTCATTAGCAAGGCTTCTGCTGACTCTTCATTAGTGACTGGTTAAAACTACTTGGCACACAGAAGATCTGAATCCTGACCTTTGTTTATGGAGCAGAACACCCAGGAGCTGAGGCTTCTGAGGAAGGATGGAGAGGAGCTGAGCTGGGGCAAGGTGGTGAAGAAGTGGGGTAAAGAGAGAACAAAATCTAGTGTGACTTTGTGAGATCACTTTGGATTCCTGCAGACAAGCTTCTCCAACTCCATATCAAGGATGCACGTTTCAGTCCAAAGCCAAAGTACCATCCTTATCTGATAGATTCTGAGTTTGAAATTAAATATTAAAAAGTGTTATAGGCACATCCATGGAGAGGTGGCACAGTGTTCAGATAAAAGTACAGTAATCAATCAAAATGTGTATGTTTGGACAGGGGAAGTGTCCAAACATACTAAAGTACTTTTAGATAAGGCAATCACCAAGTGGAGGACTCTTAGTAATTTTTTTATTATTAAAACCCCATGTGCTGGTTATAAAGCCCTTGCTGGTTACCTAGGACCCTTCTTAGAAAAAGTACTATGGCATTTTTCTAGGTCCTCCATGTGCCTGCCACTATTATGTACTGTACCAGCAGATAATGGGCTACTTGGGAGGGGATGGTGGCTCCATTATTACCAATGAGACTTAAGCCAAGAGGTTTGGGGGAAAACCTTTTCTGCCCTAATATTAGTTCTATCCTTCTAGTTCTCTGTTCTTTTCCCTTCTGCATAGTGTGGAGATTGAGGGGTATAGATATGGTAGTTCTATTTTGACCATAAGATAATCTATGTAAGATGGAGAAGAGTGTCTAAAATAACCCTGGGCCATGATCTCAAGAAACCCTGCTAGTCCTGGACCATTGCCCACATACTCCTGGCCCTGTAGCTTTTGTTAATTGCACTGAATATTTTCCTGAGACAGTTGATAATATCACGCCATAACTTCATTCATTAGGGCAAGAATGACGGTCGTCAACAACCATCACCAAATATCCATGCACTAAGTGGCAAGTTTATTTCTCTCTCATAAAAATCCCAGAGTCATGTTCTTGATGAGCAGGGAACTCTTTTCCAAGAAGTGATTCAGGGACTCCGTCTCTTTCTACTGGTGGCTCTACCATCTTCCACACATGACTTTACCGTCTCCCCACATGGGGATCTCCAGCCCTCAACGTGGGAAAAGAGTAGTGTGAGGAAGGCGGCCACTGGGAGGTGTGAACCAGTAGCAGTTGGTATGTGTCACCTTCTTTCCTCTTCCCTGTGGCCGGAATTCAGTCTTTTAATCACAGGTCACTGTGAAAAGTCTGACAGTGCAGGGTAGTTGTGTGTCCAAGAGGAAGACAAGAAGGGCTGGTGACGACTAGCTGGCATTTGGGGCACCCACCACGGCTTTATTCTTAGAGTATTGCCTTGGAGTACCGCGGGAGGAGTCGGGGCTTCGTTTTTCAACATGATGATTTATAGTCAAGCTGGACCTTTTGATATTTGGATGATGGAATGTGAACTGAGGCAAGCAGACCTGTGGCTTTTCTTCAGCTAATAAAGGGTAAGAGAAGGTCAGAGGGGATGGAGGGTTCTAGATGTAGGTGTCAACATCCCTGCTTGACTTAGAGTAAGTAGAATATGGGGAAATGAAGGAAAAAAAATATTTAAATTTTCTAACCTTCAAACCCACAAACTGTATTCCACAAAACTACGAACAGGGTGTAAACAGCAGCTATGGGCTTGGCCAGCGTCCCTCACTAACTGTGTTGCTCAGAAGGAGGTTGGGGGCAGTGGTTTGGAAGCCAGATCTGGGCTTTGCATCTTGGCTCCAGAACTTGGTGGTTCTGTGGCCTCGAGCCAACTCCATATCACTAGTAGGAGCCTCAGTTTCTTTATCTATGAAAGGAGTTAAGAAAAGTGACTTTCTTGTAGGTTTGTAGAGAGCAAAAAAATGAGACAAAAATATAAGACTGTTAGGATGAGGTCTGACGTAGGGTCAATAGATGTTAGCTGTTCTTTATTATTAAAGAGTTGATTCTCCATCTTGGAATGGTGAGGGGAAGCCTCCAGATGGGGCTAAAGCAGAGAATCAGCTTGGCACCCAACCCGAGAAGCTCAAACACAGTAGCTTATCATTTCTCCCCAGTTGGGAACTTCAGAAATTAAAACTGTAGCTGTGATGGGTGAAGCTACCCAGGAAGCTTCTTTTCCCTTCTTTACTCTGACGTGACTTTGGAGTGATTATTGTTGGTCAGTCTTTGGTTATTCCTTATAACATTGGTGAATTCAATCCCCCCCCCCTTTTTTTTTCTTGAAATGGGAAGAATATTTCTATTTTTTTCTTCATTGGCAAGGTCAATGAGCTACAAACTTTCAAAATCTCTTTTACTTGCTGAACGTCACTTTTAGGTGAATATAATTTGTGTCATCTTTTTTATTCATCTGGAAGACTGTCATGACTGTCTGGGTTCTGGACTTAGACAGGCTTGGGAATAAAACTCAGCTCACTCAGATTTATTACAGTTTGTAAAACAGGAAGGATGACCTGTCACTCCAGTGGAGAGAATGGATGCAAAGTGTCTAGGAGAAAATGCTTTATGAACTTCTTTCTCCTTATTGAAAAAAATTTTTGTTTGATACCATAATTGGATCCTGTGTTACACTTTCAGCATGATCTTCCCCATGGCCCTGGCTACTCAGAGAGAGGAGAACACCCACGTTCCTTCAGAACCAACCTCCCCTGCTCCATTTTTCTCAGGACCCTTCTTCTCATCTATATTTGATGAGTTGATTAGATGAACTAAAACAGAGAAGGGCCAGGTAGCTCACGAGGCTCCCTATGGTGGTTTTCAGTGGAGAGAGAGTTCCTCAGGGCGAGCCCTCTGGGTCCAGCTGGCTTATCTGCCACATCATGCCTCTCCTCCAGCTCTTTGGGTACCACATAATGGACTGTCTCACCGGTCCTTCTTGTACTTAGTCTTTTTTTTTTTTTTTTTAAATAAATGCTACTTCAGGCAACAAGAGATGCCATGAAATCATGTATCTCTACTAGAGGTGGGGTAGGTTTTGGCTATTCTTCTACTTTTGTATTAGTAGTTTCTCAACCTTCAAGGGGAGGTGTTCCAGTCTGATGAAAGAAGACGGGGACTTTCTGAACTGCCAAAACAGTCTTCAATGGGCAGTGTTTGCCTAAGAAGCATGAGTGCCCTTAAAATGCTGATCATCGGGTGCCTCTTTGAATGTGTTCTGGTGTATGCAATGACTGTACGAGAACATGATGTATCAATGAACTAAAATAAACAGGGAATGTAAGTTCATATAGCTCTACCCTCATGTTAAAATGAGGGACTTAACAAGCACCCCCCCCAAAAAAAAAACAATGTTTTAAAAAAAATATTTGTTTACTAATATTTTATAATATCTATAAAATATCCTTAATACTATATTATAGATGATTTTAAGTAAAAAAGCAAAATTTACCTCAAATTTCATCACCAACACAAACTCTGATGATCCAAAAAAATAAAGAATATGTAGATATGGTTAAAATTTGTAAAAAGGTCAGAGAGCATGAGATGAAAAGAGAAATCTCTCTCCAGTCCTGTTTCATTACTGTTAGTAGTTACTTTTATTTTTCCAGAAACATGTATTTATAAGCACACACACACACACACACACAAAGACACACCCAGATACACACAGATACACATACAAATGCATATACAGATATACATTTTAATTGCAGAAAAGAACTATAACATTTACTGCTCCCACTGAATGTACTCTTATATTTTAACGTTATTTCACAGTTTTTCTGTGACCCTTAACAGTATAATGACAGTCCCTTTTGCAGATATACTTACTAAAGCTTAATCAAGTTATCTCTAAAGTTTTGTATTTTTTTTTAATCTGACCTTTTAGTGGTAAAATGTTTTAGTACCCTTGTTGTCTACTAAGTTCTCTTTTGCAATTTTCTAAATCAGACATCTTCTTGGGAGGCATATTAAAAGGGTTTAAAATTTGGATAATAAAATAAATTGCTCATTTCCTGTAAACAGCATTCCAACATGCATTATTCAGTTTCAGAATCGTCCTGATTGCAACTGCTGACTTCAGGCAGCTACGGGCTCTGTGTTCTTGAGCATGGTGACATGCTAGCTGTATTTTGAAAAAAAAATTTTTTTTTTTAATTCAGTAGAACTCTCACAGAGGATTTTCGTTTTGTTTATTGTTTTGTTTTGTTTTAATCTCCAATTATGGGAACTGTCTACTTTCGTGGGACCAATTTATGTGTTGCCAATTCTGCAAGCAGTCGCATGTGACCCCTGAGTTAACTGGAAACATATTGACAGTCAGCGGATGGTGGGGGGTGTTTCCTGCTCCTTCCAGAAAACCATCTATGGCAATGGCGCTGTTGACCTGACCTTAATCAGATTTTCCTAATAGCAGGGGCGACCAAAGCATTTTTCTTCTATGCTGTAGGGAGGGAGGGGGTGAGTAGGATTTGGAAGTTCTGGGAAGTATCCAGAAAGCTCTTGAGGGTTAGTGCAGAACAGAACAGAAGGGGCCATGCATGTTCTTGATTGGGAATTGATATTAAGAAAGACTGACTGCATCTGCATCCCAGTTTATCGAAACCAACCACGTGGAAGATTTGGAGCTTCCAACACCCACAACCAAGGCTACCACAGGATACTGCATTCTCACAGCTGTCACCCGTGGACCATCTCTGTGATCACCCTGAATGGTGTCCTCTTAAAATGGAATGGGGGGAAGAAAATGTTTAGCTTTCAGGAACACTAAAAACACAAACCGTGTCATGTAAAATTACAAATCAGTTCATAAAATTGCAATAACTGACCTGCACAATGTGAATTTCCTGAAATGAGTCCTTGGATTGGGGAACCCGTAACAGGTAATGAAGGGACTTTACAGAGATGATTAACAAGGGCCTCCACTTTTTATTAGACTCATTTTGCTAATCCCCCAAATTAAGGAATTCCAGGTGTATGGAGCCAAGTATGCAAATGATTTCCTTCCGCCTAGCTGCTGATTTCATAAAAGGCCCTCAAACAGAGAAATAAAACAACAGAACGGGAAGGCTTTATGGCCCAGTCGAGAATATTGTGCCTTTAAATAGTTCAGACAAGCAGTGCGTGCTGTAAATTTGCCACAGAGACAAATTTGTGCAAAGCTATAAAAAGAGCAAAAGTGAAGCTGAGAGGAGAAGGCTTGGGGTAGGGGCAGGAGGGAAAGCTCTCTTAAGACCTCGGTGGCCAGCTTAGTGTTGATTCAGCTGAGACAGCCACTGTGGGGAGCAGGCTGTACAGGTTGGGCTCATTCGACCCAGAAACAGAGAAAAAGGAAAATGGAGACGTTTGTAATCAAAGGGGGATAGAAGCAAGGCATTTGCGTGGTGTTTTTGTTGCAGGGGTCTGCAAACTACACCCTGATGTCCAAATCCAAACAACTGCCCATTTTTTTTTCTATGTCCAACGGGCTCAGAATGGTTCTCGTGTTCTTAAGCGGTTGGGGAAGAAAGAAAAAATCAAGGAAAGAATAATATTTTGTGGCCTGTGGAAATTGTATGAAATTAAAATCTCAGTGTCCACCAATAAAGTTTTATTGGAACAATATTACAGTCTGTGGGTGCTTTGTGTGACAATGACAGAGGTATGCTGCTGAGAGCCACAGCCGAGTCTGTATGGCCCCTGGCATTTTGCCAACAGTATTGATTGACAGGCAAGGCGTTAATATCCGCCTCTGCCGCTACTTTTGAGTTCTAGCGCTAATTTTGAGTTCTCGCGCTATTTTTAGTTCTCACGGGGATTCCCCGGGAGTTCCCATTGGTTGGCGAAGTGCAGGAGGAGGGTTTTCCCGGAGAGATATTTCCGGCGGGGGGTTCCTGGAGGAGCCTCGTGGCTTTCGGGAGGATTCCCCAGGAGTGTGTGTGAGGTTTTTTCTTGCAGTAGAAAAAATAAAATTTGTTCCTGCTTCAGTGGCTCGTGATTTGTGCCCAGCCAGACTGCGGCATTTGGTGGTCCGTACGTGGGATGTCTGAAGCTTGGGGGTAAGTGAATTTGCTCGCTCCTGAAGGAGAGCAAAAAAAATGGGTGACCATTTCAAAAAACAATGTGTTCTTGTTGTGATTTATTTTGTTTTTATTTCAAGTTGCCTGTTCCTAGAACTTTCTCAGGCAAACTGGGGAAAATGGTTGACTCAAGGTTTGAATTTGTTCGCCTCTGAGGAAGACAAATTGTTAGAGAAAGGAGGCACCCCAGTAAGACCAAGAACAGCTAGGGCATATGTTGATACAATACAAAAATGTAGCCCATGGCTTTTTACAGACGAGTTATTAAGTCTATCAATGGGACCATCATGGTATCCTGTAGAAGGATTTTTCTTCAACAAGAAAGAGATGGCTAGTTCTGTTTACTACATTTGTCTAAGATCTTGGTTTTTACAGACATCTGATTAATTACCAAGCTAAAGTGTTAAAATATCAACCACTAAATATAAAATCAAGTACTCTTTACTTATTAAGTTCCATAAGGTAATATATTTAAACATTATGTGTGTTTTCATAAATTGGTAAATGGGAAAAAAAAGGTTTAATATTGCTTTGGTCTGTGTCTTTGCTAAAACAATACTAAGAGTTAAGATTCTATCATGTGTAATTTATATACAGAGAGTATAAGAAGTTTCAGTTGGGTTTCAATTACAGTATAATAGTACCTTAGAAAACATGAAAATATTTCATCTTATTAAAGTGGAGTAATTTGTCTAAATCAGAAATTTTATAAGGGTTGTTTTAGAATGTGAATTTATAAAAAGGGTTAATGGTTAAAAAAGAGATAAAAAGATTCAAGATGTGGAAATATATTTTAATATAAAAGGTTAAAGGAAAAAGAAATGTTTCTAGATGAGATAATCTCTGTGTGGTAAAGTAAAAAGTTGTAAAATGCCATTTAAAAAGATTTTGAGGAAACTAGACTTACTTTAAAAGCTTAAGAAAGGAAGAAAGAAGAAAAAAGGTATTTGTACATGGCAGATTGAGACAAAGCTTCTTAATGGAGTAAAAAAAAGAGCCTTTGGTTGAAGGGCAGCCATGTAAACTAACATTTAGCGATTTAAACAGAATATAAGCCTCATTTAAAAGAGTAAAGCTGTAGGTGGTGAAAAAGTACATTTAAAAGTACAGTATACATGATAAATGAAAGGCTTTAAAAGGTTAAATTGAAGGTGGTCGAGATACCTTCTTGGCGGAAAAAAAGATTGCTTTGCTCATCAAACTATTAAAACGTACTTATTAAAGCAAAAAGAGGGAATTGGAAAGGGGTATATATCCCCCAAAGATAAACTTAAAATAACCCTTTTTACTCTAAACTTTCTAAATTTGGATTCATCAGGACTTAGTGCTGCGGAAAGACATATGTATCCGAAAAATGTACATAAGCCTAAGGTACTTTGGAAAGATATTCTAACAGGACAATGGAAAGGTCCCGACCCAGTTATTGTCTGGAGTAGGGGTTCCGTTTGTGTGTTCCCACAGGGAGAACAGCAGCCGATTTGGATTCCAGAGAGGTTAACCAAAACAATTTCTACAGAAAAAGAAGATGATTTGACTGAAATCCATAACAGCTGATATCCAGAGCTCCAGCTTGGCTATTCTTACATCTGCGACAGTGATTAACCACGGTGCCTTTTTTCAATATCTATTTTATTATTGCATTTTTCCCACATCATAAAGTTCTATTTTATTTTTTGAGCTCATACAAACCTAGGTTAATGTTTTTCTGATCAGTTTTGTTTTTTGACTGTGTTTTATTTTTTGACTGTGGAGTTTTTAAACATTGCAATGGAGATTTCACCTAGGTAAAGCTACAAGGCCTTTATTATTGTCTTATATGTTGTATGTTATGTGCGCACACTTCTGTTTTGTGTTGTATGTCTGTATGTGTGTATGTCCATATATCTTATATGAGGAGCGCTCATGAATAAATGGATCCGAATTTTTTTTTTATTCACGTGATTTTAATGGTTTAATTTAGATTGGGTAAACAGCTGTTGAAAATTGTTTTAATATGTGAACAAATAAGGGGGTTAACAGATCTGTTTGTTTGCTTTCACCTTTCCTTCTCATTATATTTAATAATTCTGTTCAGGATAATGTAAATTGTTCAAAAAATTGTTTTCTTAATGCCTGTTGGAATGTTACATAATTTTTTTCCTAGCATCATTGCCAGAATTCCTATCTTCATCCCAGTGCCGGTGAAGACAAAGATAAAACCAAACTACAGCTTCTTCGGTAGCTATCAACAAACTGTATAAACTGATGCATCAGTGAATAATAACTCAACAAGTAATGCTCAATCAAGGAGTAGATTTACTTTGGGAGGAAATGGACATATTGACAGATTCCTCTACTTTGAACTGCTTGCAGAACTTGCCTGGACTATGTATCACTTGTATGCATTGTGAACTATCTGTTGGTGCAGCGAATTGTGGTAATGCTGGCATCTTTGCTGATGGTGTCACCGGTGGTACAATTTTTCAAAGGAGCCCTCAATTGGCTTGGTGTCATGGCATTTTTCATCCTCCTCCCTTCTACTAGTGATGGTCTAAAATTTGGGGGCCAACAGAGGTGAGGCAAAGAACCTCACCCCCCCATTGGCACCAAGGACAAGTTTGGGGGCCAACAGAGGTGAGGCAAAGAACCTCACCCCCCCACTGGTGCAAAGGCCTATCCACAAGTATGGCTGTATGCTGGACCGGTAGTCAGTGACGGGTATGATCCGATTGCAGTGGTACCAACCTAAGACAGGAGGCTGACGCCTAGAGGTCAGTTCATCCGATGACGGGTAAGGACCATATGTTGAATTGGACTACCTAACAGGCACGGTCCCTAAGCCACATTACTTGTTGTTTAATTAAACAGAAGGGGGGAGATGCTGAGAGCCACAGCCGAGTCTGTATGGCCCCTGGCATTTTGCCAACAGTATTGATTGACAGGCAAGGCGTTAATATCCGCCTCTGCCGCTACTTTTGAGTTCTAGCGCTAATTTTGAGTTCTCGCGCTATTTTTAGTTCTCACGGGGATTCCCCGGGAGTTCCCATTGGTTGGCGAAGTGCAGGAGGAGGGTTTTCCCGGAGAGATATTTCCGGCGGGGGGTTCCTGGAGGAGCCTCGTGGCTTTCGGGAGGATTCCCCAGGAGTGTGTGTGAGGTTTTTTCTTGCAGTAGAAAAAATAAAATTTGTTCCTGCTTCAGTGGCTCGTGATTTGTGCCCAGCCAGACTGCGGCAGTATGCGTCTGCAACAGAAGACATATGGCTTGCAGAGGTTAACAAGTTAACTGTCTTATCTTTTTAGGAAGAGTTAGAAAACTCTTGTTCTAGAGAAGTCATTCTTAAGGGGAGACGCTCAGCATTCGCATCAACTAGGAGTTTGTAAGAAATGCAAATTCTCAGGACCCCAGACTTACTGAATCAGTCAACCATGGGGGTGGGGTCCAGAAATCTGTGGTTTCCCAAGCTTCCTTCCCCCAGGTGATTTTCATGCACACTCAAGTTTGGGAAGTACTTCTAGGGAGCATCGGGACAGCAGGGAGCATCATGGTACCCTGGATGTTCAATCCTCACAAAGGTGGGGAACCGGTGTGAAATCCTCTGGGTGGATGGATGGATGGATGGTCAGAATCACACTTGGCAACTTTGTCCACCGTCTAGTTGACCTGTCTCTTACCAAGCTCTGCTCAGATACAATACTATTAGAGGACTGGCGACTCCATGCCCATAGGCAGTAGTTTCTATGGCTCTTTTCACTTAACTGATGTGACATTAAATAACTTGCCCAAAGTCACACAAGTGGAAGAAAGATCTCTTTAAGAATGAAGTCTATGTGAACTCAGTACTTGAGTTCCCTCCCCTTTCCCAAGGTGAAGCACTCTTAGAGGCTCTATAGGGAGCTGCCATGTTAAGGCTCCAAGGGTTGCTTAGGAATTACTGGGAAGTGGTGACTCGGATCTTGGAGTTCACATTCTGCTAAGCATAGTGTCTGCTCTCAGAGCAAGCATTATGGAGAGAGTCGTTTGTAAAATGCTGGGAAATCAGTGGTCTCATCGGGAAAATGTCTGGTTATTCAGAGTATTTATATGTGCAGAGCACAGAATATTCTATTGTGAAAATATCGAGATAACAACTGCTTGGGGAGCATTTTCAGTGAAATATTTACTTGGGAGAACGGGAAACATGTCTAACGGTAAAAAAAATGTAGGCGCATCTGGGTGAACATTATTTAGTGGCAAGAGTTTGTTTAGATATTTTTAATATACATTTATGCACTTTAAATTTATTTTATTGGGTGAAATAAGGACTTTGGGGAGAAGAGCTGGGGCATAGATTTTTAAATGTTCTGGGCAAATGAATACAGACTCTGGTACACCATGGTACCCTCAGCCACTTTTGTTTGACGGATTATCCTGATGTCCTTCATTTTATTGTGGTGCTGAAGTAATGGGTCTTCCTGGAACAGTTTGCTGACAGATGAGAGCCTTGGTGTGTCACTGAAATCCCAAGAATTTAAAGGGAAATACATAGCAATACACCTGGGCTCCCTCTTATTACCTGCAGTAAAGGGTGTGCGAGAGGGGATTGACTGGCTTTCATTTAAACTTTCAAAGGAGGGATTTCATCTCTTTCTGAGAAGATACAGACAGGCAGGTGAATTTCTACAGCCATCTTGTAGGCACATTAATCAGACTTCCTCTCCCCGCCCCCAGTAAAATATCACTTCCTTTAGATTTCTCTCACAGCTCCTGTGTGGGATATTCTCAGATAAGATGTGAGACAAAAGACTTGGATGGAGAATCTTCTCCAGATATTTTCTCTTAATCTTTTCATTTTGAAATTGTTAGAGACTTTTAGGAGTTTGAAAAAAAAAAAAGAGTACAGAAAATCCCCATGTACCATACACCTAGCTTCCTCCAATGCTAAGATCTTATATAATTAAAATATATTATCAAACCCTAGAATTTGGTATTGATTCAATGCTTTTAACTGGAACACTGACTTTATTCAGATCATCCCCAGCTTTTACTTTCGCTTTGTGTGTGTGTGTGTGTGTGTGTGCACGTGCGCAAAGTACTGTGAAATGTTATCACATACAGAGATTACCTGCTCTGTTTTAAATCATTAAATAATAACGAATCGCACTATTGTTCGTAGCATTTTAATGACTGAAACAATTAAATGCAAACTATACCTCATCTTTCCTGTGTTGTTGCCACCACTCTGTCACAGGGGTAAGTGTGCAGTCTGAAATGGTGGGTGTTGGAAGATTCTAGCTCTGCCCTACTTTCCTGAAGATGCCATGTGATCAAGAAGAAATAGACAGTTGAGTCTCTCTGGTAGACATTATTGGTGTTAATCAATGAATCTTTTTCTCCCAAATCACTAGGCACATGGAAAGTCAGGATTCCCCTGCCTCTTGGAATTGGGCATGGTCCTATGGTTTGCTTTGACTACTGACATGACAGCAGAAGCCTCCCCTTGTTTTCTCCCACCCTGACACAGATCATGAAAGCGTTGACATGGAGGTGTCCTGGGACCAAAGCTACCTGGGATACTGTGCCATCTTGCGGAAGACAGCTCCATCTAGGAGCATTATCCATTGAACAATCCTCCCTGAGAAGCAGCCTTTCCTGTTTTAAGCCACTGAACTTTTGGTATAGGTTGCAACCAAATTTGACCTCTCTTACCAGATGCATCTTGGGAAGAGAGATCACTTGAAATTCTTCCTCGTGGTGCGGACCCTCTAGGATTATTCTGCTATGGGAGAAACTATTTCTCCATCCTTGGTGGGGTACAAAGCTCTAGTATTCCTTGCTGCTTTGGAAGTATGCTGTTCCATCTTTCTTTACCCCACTCTGGAAAGCTATGCAGAACCAAGGAGAAGCACCACTCCCTTCTCCTGAATCAGACACTGTGGGGGTTGAGTGCAGGAAATCCTGTTAAGGTGCCCTTTAAGCTATTCTGATATATGTTCAAGTTTGAGAACCACTGGTCTAGATGCAACATCAATACCTTTTTTGTGGCTTATTTGTTATTTTAATATCTTTGAAAGCCTGTAAGTGAAGATGCACTGGTTCTCCATCAATTCACATGGGATGGAGCAACATCTTCCTTCCTTCCTTCCTTTCTTCCTTCCTTCCTTCCTTCCTTTCTTCCCCTCTTTCCATTTTTATTTTTTGGTACCAGGGGTTGAACCCAGAAGCGCTTAACCACCGAGCCACATCCCCAGACCTTTTTATTTAATTAATTAATTAATTTTTTTTTAAAATTTTGAGACAGGGTCTCTCTAAGTTGTAGCAACATCTTTTAGAGAAATGACAAGGCATGATTTTGCTCTGCAATGGTGTAGCAAGTGGAATTTCATAACTCTTGCTGATTTTAGGTGCAAGAGAAAAGATGTCCTCCAGTCTGAGTGGGGACTCTAGAATTCTCCATGACTCAGAAGTCCTTTGGTGGTTGTTTCTCCCTCTCACCATTAAATGCCCTTGGTTGCAGTGGTTAGGATTCATGGTTGGCTGCCTGTTGTGGTTGAGGTATGGGTTGTCTGCCTAAAGCTTTTGTGTTCATGCAGGAATATTCAGAGATTAAACTATTAGATTAAGAGCTGTAACCTACTGATTTCACCCTGGTTTGATGGACAGAGTGGTACTTGTAGGCAGGTGGGGCATGGCTGGAGGAGGTGGGCCACTGGAGGCCCCTTTCTCTGTCCCTCTCTGCTTCCTGGTAGCCATAATCAGAGCTGCACTCCTCTGCCATGCCCTGATGTTCTGACCCATCTCAGGTCCAGAGCAAGAGTAGGTCGACCATGGACTAAACCCCCAGAAACCATGAGCCAAAATAAGCTTTTCCTCCTCGAAGTTGTTCTTATCATGTCCTTTGGTCACCGGGGTGCAAGTCTGACCAACACACTGCCTCACAGAGCTTTCTAGCTTACCTCTTCTGTACTCAAGAATGTGAAATGATATTTGTAATTTAAAGGAGAAAGTGATGTCTAGCTCAATGGTACTCAGTGCTAAGGGTGCCAGCCTCGAGGAGCGATTATTACTTTTTGCATGAGGCTCTCTTGTGTGCAAAGGCATTTGTTGCTTATGGTTGGCTTTGGCTCTGTGGTTTGAGGTATGTTTTCCCACTTGGAGACCTTAACTACATATGACGCCTACCTTAGATGCTGAAGCAGGTGCTCCGCACTGAGTTCTGCATTCTCCTACATTGTTCCACAGATAGGACAGAGCACAGTCTGGGCTTCACTGACCATGCCCCAACCCTTGGCCCAAATCCCACCTAATGTGTGGACTAAGACTCCTTGCAGGGGATGTGGTCTAGCTAGAAATGGTTCCATATGGGAGGGTTAGCAAGAATCCTTATGCAAATGTGGGGAGGAGGGGCAGGTTTATGAATTGAATCATGGTGACACCTAGAGTGGCTGTGACTTCACCCTGCTGTGGAAGTGGAGACACAAAGCTTTGGACTGCAGACCTCATAGGATCGCATTTTGCTCTTAAAAAGCTGAGAATTCCACTCAGGAGGCTGAAGCAGGAGGATCACAAGTTCAAAGCCAGCCTCAGCCACTCAGCGAGGTCCTAAGCAACTTAGGGAGAACCTGTCTCAAAATAAATAAAACAAAATAAAATAAAATAAAATAAAAAGGGCTGGGGATGCAGCTCAATGGTTAAGTACCCCTGGGTTCAATCTCTGGTACCAACGTGGGGTGAATGGGGGACAAGCAGAAGGAATTCCAAATGAGTAGTGGTGCCAGGGTGTATTCATTCCTCCGTGGGTTTTGCATTTGTGAACTCAACCAAGCATGGATCAAAAATATTCAGAAAAATAACTGGGTCTTTACTGAGCATGTACATACCTTTTTTCTTTCCTTTATTCTCTAAATAATACAATGTAACAACTAATTAGATAGCATTTACATTCTACTGGCATTACAAGTGATCCCCAAATTAAGTTAAATTTATCTAGGCTTCTACACAAACACTAGTTCCTTTGACGTGAAGGATTTGAGCATCCACAGAGTTTGGTACCCATGGGAGTCCTGGAACCAATTCCCCAAGGACGTGATGGGACAACTGTACCAACACATGGGTGCTGACTTCTCTTCTTTGAGTTCCCCTAGCATTTGGGAAAATTGCAGGCAAAGAGGGTCATACTGACACACCTTGAGGACTCTCTGTGAGTGAGCCAGTTAAGCACTGTATGGGCACAGGAGAAGAAAATACCATGCTCCTTATTTCACTTGTTAGAAATAAGTATACTCCACAGAAAAACTAGAGGGTGAAGATATACATAAAAGAAAGTGAAAATTGTTCATAGTAGTATAAAAAAAGAAGAGGTAGCTTTTTACTAGCACGTTGGTATATGTACTTTCAAAATTGTGTGGACCAAAAGTATAAGAACATTGGGATTGTACTGAATATGCAACATTGTGTTACTTTTCCTCCCCACTAAACAGCATAGAGTGAGTCATTTACCCAGATCATTGCATACTCTCCAAAGTGAGCTAAATCCCTACCTGATATTTCACTGGTCTTCTTGTGATGCGTTTGCTCATTAGTCGGACAAACACTTCCTGGGCCTCCACTGGGCTCTGGGAATGGAGGGTAAGGTGAGATACCCCACAGTGTACTCACTTCCCTGAGCTGGGAATCACAGGGAGCTTCAGGAGTCTCCGGCCTTCACCCAAGGAGCTGTGGGACACAGTGTCTCAACACCCCTTCCTCTCTCCACTCAGAGCAGACCTCCCTGCACTGTGCAGTTTTTTAGGATTCGCCTTACTGCACATAAATTGAAAACTGCTACTTGGCTGCCTGCAGGGCGAGGCCTGCTGTCTGCCATAAGCAGACCACCTCTCCTCCTGGGGAAGCTTGGCTGATTCATGGTGCCACCTCCCGGGTCTCCTCCAGCTCAGAGCCTCTCCCCAGGCCTGGCAATTTATCTTTGACAACATCTTTACCTGCAGCTTTCCCCAACCTCCAGTGCAGCCAGTGAGCCCTAGACATGTGATTGGAGGCAGGTGCACAGGGGTGAATGAAGAGATCCATGTTTAGAAAATAAGTCTTTGCAGCCTGAGAACAGGCATCATTGTGGGGTGTGTTCAATGACAAAGCAAAGGGTTTCGTTCTTCAGGAGGGGGACTTTTTTCCCCTGCCCATTAGAGTGTCTGACCTCGACTCCAGGCCAGTCTATCTCTCACCAGCACAACTGTGCTGACATCTTCATTGTGACTGGCTCTTGGTTCCTTATGGGTCATATGAAACATCAAAATTGTGAGATGACGGACATGCTAGGTACCCTGATTTGATTACTACCTGATGTGTGCATGTACCAAAACATCACATTGTACTCCATAAATATCTACAATTAAGGGTCCATTAGGAACAAAAAGTTATAAAAAAGAAGAAGAAAGGGCTTTTCTGTAAGGCAGCAGCAATTCCCTCAGCAGATATTTCACTGCGATCCATTGTAAGGTCCGTTTTATGAAAGGGTATTGCAACAACTCAAAATCCCCCTCCCCAAATTAAGTTAAATTTATCAATAAATTAATTCCATAAAGAGTTTCTTAGAAACTAATTAATAGAATTTATTAAGATATATTTCACATAACATAAAACTCCCTCATTGTAAACGCAGATTTCAAATTTTTTTTTTTCTGCAGTAAATGTACAGAGTTGTGCAACCGTTTCCACAATCAAGTTTCAGAACTTTGTCACCGCCTTGTAAAGGTCCCTCATGCTCATTTATAGTAACTCTCTATCCTCTCTCCCAGGTATAGGAGACTGCTGATCTGTTTTCTGACTCTGTAAATTTGCTACAGTCCAAAACTCTGTTCTGGACATTTCCTATAGTTGGGGGTCAGACAATATGTAATCACTTGTATCTGGCTTTCTGGCTTCTTTCCTGAGCATGCTTTTTTTAAAAAAAAAAAAAAAATTTCTGTTATTGTGTGTATCAGTAGCTCATTTTTTTTATTTACTACATATCATTCCATCTTGTAGATACATCATGCTTTAATTCATCTGTGGATGGATATTTGAATTATCGCCAATTTGGGGCTATTATGAATAATGCTCCATGCAGAATTTTGAGGTACTCATTGTGAAATTTAAATATTCCATACAACCCATCAAACAAACACCCCAAATTGCTTCAATAGCTGATTTTAAGGCTTCAAAGTTTGAAGATCAGAATTTCTAGAAGATGCTAAAAGTTTCTGGAAAGGGAGGACTAATTACCACTTCCTACTGATTAACATAGAAATATCCATATTTCCCTTGCCTTTCCTCCTTCCCATGTATTCTGCTTTTAGGGAAAGCTAAGAATTAAACTCTTTGTTAGGATCTCAGGGCCATGTGAACAGATATCCTTGCTTCTTAATGCCTAGAACAATTTGATGTATAGTTGGTGGGCAGCAAATATTGATTGAATGAATGAAGAAATAAATGGTCCAAACGTATGACTAAAGAGGGCTCTTGCTCCTGAACAACCTAGACCTGATGTGTATTTCAGGAGACAAGATGAAGAGCTTTGGGTTTTGTCAATGATAGGTGGGGTTAGGACCAGAAAACTTTTGATAGAGTAGGGGCAAAAGAGGGAATCCCACTGATAAAAATATATGTTCCAGGTGAGATTTGCCTGTTACCTTTGCTCTTTAACATAGAGATGCTTTAAAACTATGACACAGAAGGTAACCCCCAAAGCCCATCTGTAGGAAAACAAATTGAAGCCTATTTATCAACTGAATAATACATAGCACTGAGAATGAATGTGATTATAGCTACATCCTAACATAGATGATGTAGAAATATCATGTTCAATGAAAGTATGCAGATGAAAAAGTTCAAATACTGCATGATTCCACTTATTCAATATTTTTTTTAAAAACCAGGAAACATTGGGCCATAATATTTAAGGATATGTGCTTAAAAGGAAAAAATCAAAAAGGAAAGAGGGCGAGAGAGCAAACCTATAAAATTCAGTAAACATGAAATAAGGGAGAAAAAAAATGATTGTTATAGCTTAGATCTTGAATGTCCCCCAAAGGCTCGTGTGTTGAAGGCTTAGTCCCCAGCTGGTGGCACTCCTGGGAGGTAGTGGAAACTTTGAGAAGTGGGGCCTTGGTGGAAGGTCTTCAGGTCATTGGGGTGTGCCCTTGGAGTGGATTGTGGGACCCCCTTCCCATATCTCTTCACTTCTTGGTCTGCATGAGATCAACATCCTCTGTCATGTGCTCCTACCATGATGTACTGTGTTGTCACAAGCTCAAAGCAACAGGGACAAACCACCATGGAATGAAACCTCTGCAGCCATGAGCTAAAATAAACCTTTCCTCCTGTTAAGTTGGTTATCATGGATATTTTGACCAAAGTACCTGTTGGAAATCCAACTAACATGGTGGTGCTTGGTAGAAGCCATGGCAAGGTCTCTTGGATGCTGGGGACATAGCGGCCCATGCTGTCAAAGTGCATTTAGCCAGGACATTTTTGTTTATTTTTCAGTGAGTGTATTTCTCCATAAAAAGTTTTGAATAAGAAAAAGGAAAGGTTCTTAAGTGCTGAAACAAAACATTAATCAATCTTCCCAGATTCTAAAAGGCTACAGCATTGTTGAAATTTATATCCATGAAATAAGCATATTTTGGTTTTCAGTAAATTTTACTACTGGTTCACTATATCCTTCGGTGCTTGGGGCTTATTCTCTGCTGTTTGGTTGAGACAATTGCTAGGTCCTCTGCTATGCCAAGTAAGCCATTCCAAAAACTAATTTCTTATTTGACTTGGGGGAATTCGGAATGCATAACTATCATGTGAAAAAAAAATGATGGGTAGATTGTCACGGAGACTCCTCAAAACAAGAATAATTTATGATGTAGCTGAAAGGTAGCATCATTTGTACACATCTGGCATTTCCTGATTGGAACAAGACCCAAACAGGGCCAGAAGGGGAGTCTTTGGCTGCCAGGCTAGATACAAGAGTGAATTCTAAGGGAACTTTTAAAATTAGTTAAATTTGCTTTTGACTTTTTATTCCATCTCGACGGTGCCCTTATTCTACCTCTGAGGACCCACTTACTCTCAGAACCTCTTACTGAAGAACTGGCCCACACCCGCCTGGCCCACCGGAAAGCCTCCCTTCTCTTCAGGGACCTAAACACTGGAAGTGAATTGGAGATGTCAGATGCTTCTTGACTCTGCTAGAGATATCTACAGGATTGTTCTCTTTTTGAGGATGCTCTTCAGTGGGGTTCTAGAACAGCCTAGCTGTTCAAGTGTGTTCACAGCACAATTCAAGTGTGAACTGTGGCAGAGGAGAATTTAGACTAGAGAGGCCCTTGTGTAGACCATCATGGGAGGAAGTTTGCCTCCACTTCTGCCTCTTTGATTCTCCTTCCGTTTCTGCACTTCTCAGGCTTAGACTTTGGAATTAGAAGTGGTTTAAAGTGTCAGGGTGTTGGAGTGAAGAAAAGGCCACGTGACACCTTTGCTTAAACTCATCAGGATATGGCTGCATCTGTTCAAGGGAAGCTCGTGAATGTAGTCCTCAGCTGGTGGCCAAGTGCTCAGCAGAAACCAGGGTTCCCTGACCATGCAAGTGAGGTGAAAGGGACGTATTCATTTTCTAAGGCATCCATAGGAAAATACCACAAACTGGGTGCCTCAAACAATAATTGTTTTTTTCTCACAGACACAGAAGAAGGTGTCTGCAGGGTTCATTTCTTCTGAGGCCTCTCTCCTTGTCTTGTTGTTTTAGTCAACTTTTTTTATTGCCGTGACCAAAAAAAGACCTGACAGAAACAATTTTAGAGGAAGAAGTTTATTTGGGGCTCAGTCATTTTCTTTATTATTCAGGGGTCTCAGTCCATAGATGGCCTTCTCTGTGGCTCTGGGCCTGAGGTAAAGTAGCACAACATGGCAGAAGAGGATGGAGGAGAAAAGCTCAGGACATGGCACTAGGAAGCAGAGAGAGAGAGTTGTGCTCACCAGGGACAAAATGTATGTCCCCACACCCCATGATCTACTTCCTCTAGCCACACCCTACCTGCTTACAGTTACCACCCAGGTAATCCCTATTAGTAGATGAATGCACTCATTAGGTTAAGGGTCTCATAACCCAATCATTTCACCTCATACTTTCTTAGATGGTCTCACACATGAGCTTTTGGGGGGACCTGTCATATTCTACACCATAGCTTTTGTAGATGCCTCTCTTCTCCCAATACTTTCATGTGGTCTTGATTTTTTTTCTATGTCTCAATCTCCTTTTCTTATAAAGACACAAATCAGATTGGATCAGGACCCATCCCAATGATCCTCATTAACTTTACCTCTTTATATACTCTATCTCCACATACACTCACATTCTAAGCTACTGGAAGTTAAGATTAAAGCATATGAATTTGGCTTCAGTTTTTAACAGGGAGGACTAAGAGTAGCTAATACAAGTTTCTGTATCTCACGTGTTGTCTGAATCTATTTTCCCTTGTTGCCAGTTAGACTAAGGTCTCTGTGATAATAGAGGCAATGACTTTTGATCTTTGTCCTCCCCCACTGCACTTGAAACCATGCTCCACACAACTTTGAACATTCAATGCGTGCAGTTGACTAAGTACCAGTGACAATGGCAATGATAGAAAATAGTAATGATACAGGCTAGAGAAGCTGTGTATAATTACCTATCTTAGAGCAAAAGCAGATGGAAAAAGGCTAAAATAAGTGAGCATACAATGTCTATTCGTTCATTCAAGTACTTTATTAAAGAAGTCTTCAGGGAGTACCTAGAATCGACCATTTTGGTGACAGGTGTTGAGCATACAAAGGTGAACCAGACCCTGTTTTCACAGGACTTAACATTCTGGAAAGTCAAAAAGTGACAAGTGAATTAATAAACAAGATAATAAGTTGTGATAATGGTCACTCAGGATAAATGCAAAATAATATAGTATTTTGGGAATGGCATTTAAGCCTCCTGGACAGGTCTTCTTTTTATGAAGAGAGCCTCAGAGGTGAGTCCCCCAGTTGAGATGTCATCCAGCTTTCAGAAGGGCTGTAGGAAGCACGGAAGTCAGAGAGGACAGCAAAGGAAAGGGCTCTAAGTGGGCACCATCATCTCTGCTTGAGGACCACAAAGAAGACTGGTGGGGCTGTGGCCCAGTGAGGCCAGGCAGGTGGGAAGAATTGATGCTTGAGGTTGGTTGGGCCAGACAAGGAAGGATTTGGAGATTAAGTTCAAAGTATGAATTTTATTTAAAAATAAATAAATAATAGAGAAATTTTGTCATCAGATTAAACTAAAAGATATATCACTAATAGTAACTTACTATTTTATTTTGCCGTGTTCAACATACTTCCAATGCCATTATTATTTCTAAAGGTGATTCTAGCAGATGGAATATTTTGATTCCCTGACCTGTGGGCAGAACCCAGATGAGTTATGAGCTCCAGAAAACATTTAAATACAATAAAAGGTCTTCAGTGCTAGAAAAATGAGGCTGAGTATAGTTCAATGTCTGACATTATGCAAAGGCCCTTTGGGTCTGTCTAGGCCTCAGAATTATGATCACTGCAAACATCGACTCTCATTGTTGGATTAGAGATCACGTTGAATTTGAGACAGATTCTAAAAGTGACTCTCAGAATATATACACATTGCTGAAATTACCCAATGTTTCTTTCTTTTGTGCATTCACATATAATTATAAAATTATTTTACAATTTATTTCCTGACTTGATTTTCTTTTACCAGTTAAACCCCTTCTTGTAAAAGTGCTGGAAAGAGTTCCTATAAACTGAATGCTGTGTTTGGAAGCTGGTGACAGAGAATTTGCTGTGCTATAATTAGAGAATTGGCCACCTTGATTGGCTGCAGAGAATTATAGGAACACCAAGTAATGTTGCAACAATTATGCCCCAGCAATTAGCAACCAATAAAGCAGCAGACCTCATTGATAGAGCTGTCCTACTTAGTAAAAATATTGGAAAACAAATACCCCACAAAACAAATAACACGTAACCAGCTCTGGCAGAAGAGTGAAAGTAAACTTGGCTACAGAAGAGAATCTCAAAGCAGCCAGGCCAGACTGAGAGGAGCAACTCCTGAGGGCATGATAGCTGTCATGCCAATCTGGATAGCTAGCACGTTTCTGAATGCTTTGTATGTGTGAAATAGCATACTCAGAGTTTAACAGGCATGGTGACATTCCATCCACAAAAGCTATATTAGCTCCATCTTACAGATGGGAAAGCTGAGGCCCAGAGAGTTTACACCCGTGTAAGTGGCAGAGGCCCAATTGTGCTGTTATTGTTGGTGGGGATTAAACCCAGCGACCCTTAACCACTAAGTCACGTCCCCAGTCCTTTTTTAAAATATATGTGTGTGTGTGTGTGTGTGTGTGTGTTTAATTTAGATACAGGGTTTTGCTAAGTTGCTGAGACTGGCTTTGAACTTGAAATCCTCCTGCCTTAACCTCTTGAGTCACTGGGATTATAGACATGAGCCATTTTGATGCACCTGTCATCAGAGGCCCAGTTTAAACCAGGACTTGAATGAAATCTAGAACCTGCACATCTAAAACTTTCCTGACCAAGGAACTGGCTGCTTTCTGATGCTTGCTAGGTGATCTCTCCCTCTTGACAATTAATAGATTTACAAACTGGGTAGCGGACACCTTTTGTAAAATTGGCATAAAGCCTTTGACATAAACCATGTGAATCTATTTCAGAGTGTTTGCTCACCACTTGCATTTTGCTGTTGGATATTACAACAAGCTGCACTGTTGCTGTACTTTCATGATATAGTTATGGAAACTGAGGCACACCAACATCACTGGACTTGCTCAGGATTTCTTTGCACTGTGATTGTTCCATTCCTTCTCAGCCACTTAAAGTAGACTCACTACCCAGCACTGGATGGTTCCCACCTGTTCCCCAATTTCTGACTTCACTCAGACTCCTCTCTTTACCCCCATCTTTCATTATTATGAGCCTCTGTCCTCTGTCTCTCAGGACTCCACTTCCACTCCACTTGGCTTGTGTCATTCCTCTGCACTCTTCTAGCTTGGACAATCTGCTTAGTTTGCCTTGTCCTGGCCAGAATTCCCTTCAGGACATTCTGCATCCTTGTGAGAAGGAGAGCAGTAGGGTGCTTAAGAACTTAGCTTTGCCTCCATTTGTGTGACCCTGGGTGAGATATTTATCTACTCTAAACCCCAAATTTGTCATCTGCAAAATGTCAATATCAATGCCATCATGTTCTCTTGAGGTGGGAAGGCTGAGATAGAATTCTGTTCAGTGATTCTGTACCAGGATCCCCCTGTGTGTTTGTGGTGTGACTGAGTGTGCCTGACATTGGGGATTCTCAATATATAATAGTTATTGGTATTAAGAGAAACCTCTGCTCACCGCGCCCTGGCCAGCAACTTGGGCCATTCTCTATCTAGGGAGGAGAGTTAGCTACGTGAGAACATGCACCGTGCTCACAGTACTCCTTTTATAATCCCAACATCTAGCATAGCTCTTGGCAAACAATTACAATCATAACCAGAAGAAAAATAGCGCACATTTATTGATCACAAACTAATTGCTAAGCACGGTGTTAAGCAATTTATCTGTGATTTTTTTAATCCTCATAAAGATTCTCTGGGGGTAAGTCCTTTTATTCACTGTATTTTCGAGAATATGAAAGCTGAACTTCAGAGAGGTGAGGTAACCTGCCTTGGGTCACATACTTAGTGGCAACAGAGTCAGAATTCAATATCAAGCATGATCTGACTGTAAACTTTGGTTTCAACCATAGAATATAGTGCTTGAGTAAATTAGAGAAAGGAAAAGAAAGGGGGGGAGGGAGGGAGGGAGGAAGAGAGGAGGGAGGAGAGGAAGAAAGATGGGGAGGAAGGAAGATGGGGAGGAGGACATCCTCTAAAATCCCTGCCTTGTATTCCTTCCCTAGGAACTGATTCTTAAACTGCATGCACACTGGAATCATTTGGCCAACTTAAAAACCAAAATACCGATGCTGGGGTTCCACTCCCAGAGATTCTAATTTCATAGGTCTGGCTGCAGCCTGGTCGTCAGCATTGCAAAAGCTCCCAGGGGATTCCAGCCTGCAGTGGAGCCCCCTGCCTTAGCGGGAGCACGCTCCCCCTGCCCTCGAGGTGGCCCAGAGCACTTTTCATTATTTGCACACGTGAGCAGTCGGTCCCTGAGGCCTCCAGCAGCTCCCCAGAATGGCTCCTGCTGCAGGTGCGCCTGGCTCTGAGCAGGGCAGGGACTGCGTGGTTGGTGCAGAACCTGGAGGGGCGTGGAGCTCAGGAAGTGGGGTTTATTACAATCCAAATGACAAAACCTTCTGTGGCGATGGTGCTCAGACTGCAGCAGGGGGATCCATGCAGTCCCTTCTGGTGAGTGTCCCCCTCACTACAGTGACAGGGCGTCTTGTGTCTGGGATTTCCCCAGCGATGACTTTTCCAGCTTGCTGCTGGCTGGTCCTCTGATCTGGCGTAAAACCTGGCTCATCTCAGGGATGCTGCGTGGCTCTTTCAGGGGAGGGGGCTGGGGATTCCTCACTAGGCTGGGCAAGCCCTGGAGCTTGGCACTAGGAGGGGAATGGGGTGTGTGAACCCCTGTGGAAGCTGCTGGAGTGTCTTGGGCTGCATGGCCAAAGGACATAGCGTTTCCTTTGATTTAGGAAGGAAGGGGGCCTTTGGTTATGTGGGGTGGTAAGTGTTCCTCAGGTTCACAGCCAAGCCTAGAGCTGGAGGCTGGCTGGTCTGCACAATCCCCCAGCTTTGCACTGCGTGGCCCACCAGGCAGGACGTCTGCTCTCTGTCCCTTGGCTGCCACAAGATTCATCAGCACATGGAAGATCTGCCCTCTGCAAAAAGGAAACACTGAGAATCAAACAAAAAATAGCCCTTCATGGAGTCCAGCCGTCAAATCAAAATGTTCTTGAAGCTTATAATAAAAGTGGCTACGGAGGGCCCTTTTCTTGTGTCGCAGATCTTGTGCCAAGTGCCTTATGTTATTAGTTCAACTAATCCCCACGTGTAGATACCATTATCCCATTTTATAGAAAAGTAACCTGTGGTTCAGAAAGAGGTTAAATAAATTGCTTAAGGTCAAAGAGTTTGTGAACAGCTTGGGTAGGGTCTGGACCCAACTCTGCTGGGTTCCAGATTTTATGTGCTTTGGGACTAGAGGTGGAGCTAAGTGGTAGAGCACTTGCCCAGCATGTGTGAGGCCCTGGGTTTGATCCCAAAACAACCAAAAAAAAAAATCTTCAAAATATGTGTACTTAAAAGGCCTTTCTATATTGTCTCAATCAAGACATAGACTCTTGGTTTTATTTACCTCTATATTCCTGGCTTCTTTTCTGAGTTAAATGCCTAGAAGACACATAGTAATATTACTGAATGAATGCCTGAATGAATGAATGAATGAATGAAACCATTACATTATTCTCATCTCATTTCTTTATTTGCTAAAAGGAGGTTATAGGACAAAAACAAATGATGTTCGTTGTCACAAAGCTTTATGGGAATTTACCCATGTAGGTGAATTCTGTTTACATCAATCAAAGCACTCAGAAAACTATGGTGAAATGATAAAATTCATCATTATAGCTGTTTAAAATTAGTCTATTCATTAATTCCTTTTTAGTGATCAATCACACACACACACACACACACACACACACACACACACATACACACAATAACAATAGCAAGACATCAGATATCAAGGATTTAGGACGTTTTCCAGATGATAGAGGGATGAAGTGAGAAGAGATTCGATTTCAGAACATTCTTTGTGCTCATGTAATGCAGCTCTTGTGGGGATTAGAGAATTTGGAACTGGAAAGAAATTCCAACACGACCTGTGAAATGGTTTGTCTTAGAGACGAGGAAACTCAGAGGTGTTTAGGCACTGGACCAAAGTCATAGAGAAATCAAGTGGCCAAGTTGCAAGGAGGAGCTGGGGGTCTGGTTTCCAGCCAGGCTCACACATCTTCCTGCTGCAGCTGGGGCTCAGTCCAGCCTCCCAGAGCCAAAAAGGTGGCCCGTGAGTCACTTGCCTGCAGCCCTGGCTGGCAGACGGACAAGTGCATGATTGATGGTTCCTCTGTTTTTTTCATTTATTTGCCTTGTTTTTTTCCTCCCCCCAAAAGAGCTGATAAGGAAGGTTTTGCTAGAGAATCGTGTATCTCTTCTTTTTTTTTTTTCCTTTGGCCCGTGGAATGCAGTTCTTAATACACCAGCCCCTTTTCAAGGGTAAACAGTTTTGCATTCTTGAGCACCTAAATAGTCTTGGTGGTACACTCAGCAGAGGCTTCTTAATGGTGGGGTGCTGTTCTCTGTTCTTCTTGTCCCAGCAAATAAGCCATGCATTCAGGTGGCATTGTCATCTGATCTGATTGGTTGTTTGCTCACGATGCTGACAACGAGGACCATGATTTGGAAATTGAGTATTCATTCCCTAAGAGCTCGCTCTTCAGGGAGTAGGATGTGCAGGAGCAGCCATGGGTCATGGGACACAAAGATGTGCACCCGAGTTGTACATGTCCTGTACTGGGTGGATTCTAGCAAGTTCCTTCACTTCTCTGATCTTCTGTTTCTGTACCTATGAAGCTGAGCTCAGGACAGGGACTAACGTGACTACAATGAGTTGTCTGGGGAACAACATTTCCAATGGCCCTTATGCCTACTCTGGAAGTGACAGCCCCTTAAAGCTGACCTGCCTCTCCTTACAGTCCCCAGCTGGGTTAAGATGGCAAAGATAACAACCACTAATCCTTATTAAGCATTAACTATAGAACCTGTCACGGTCTCAAGAGTTTATGAGATAGATATTATTATTATTATTCCCAGTTTGATCAGAGAACCAATAGAGTTGTTAACCCTCCAGAGTCACAGAGTTTTTTAAGATCGAGAGCCAGGATTTCTACACCGCAGTCCAACACACAGAGGATGCTTAAATAAATGCATAGCGGTGATTCCTGTTGAGGTTGTTATTCAGGTGTGAATTCAGCAGCCACTCTCCTCCCCTGGAGCAGCCGGAATTTTGCACAGGATCTCAAGTGGCATCTGACCACCTCAACCGGTCCTAGAGATGACAGATACGTTTATGGTGCTGCCGAATGGAGTCGCATGAAGTTATCCATCTCTGCCAAATGCTATTCATTGTGAGACCTGCCCCATAACGAAACATGATGGATTGCTTCTTTTGGCCAGAGAATAACTTAACCTCTGACTCGAGATGGAGGTATTTTTTTTTTTCCATGAAAAGGTGCTTAGCAGCCGCCTCCACTCAACAGAAATACCCACCAAGGATGTGTGAAGTGCCAAAAGACATATTCCATTCTCAGGGTCTGTGCAAATAAATTCTTCTCGTTATGGTATGTATTTAGTTACCTCCATCTAGGTTTCCAGGAATTAGAACTGTTATTGTACAAGTATAATTTTAAATCAGGAGATTTATTATTTAAAAAAAGTATTTTTTTATTTTGTTCTATTTTCCTTCCCATGCTCTTTTCCCTCTTGATCTGAGTGCATTCTGTAGCCGCTTTAATTGAGATTTACCTCCTCGCCCCCTCAAGGATTCTATTGCCACTCAAATGCTGGCATGTCCTGATAGTCATTGAAACTTCAAAAGAAATTTTTGCAGCTGTGATTGTATTCAAACATAATCTCTTCACTTCTACAGAAACACACAATATGTCCACACGAGGTGGTTTTATATTAACTTTTGAGGCAGGGATGAACACAGAGAATGTGAGAAGGTGCTGTCTTGTGGCTGTCCATGCAGGAAGGAGCTGGTGGCTGGGGGGGGGGGGGGGGGTGTGCTTGTCAGCCGCTGGGCCTGAGCGGAGAATCTGGATCCAGGAGCCTGTGTGCACGTATCTCTTCCTAGGCTTCCTCCCTGTCTTTTCCCAGCCCAGGGTTGAGGTCAGTTCATATGAGCTGGCCTTGAACCTTCGTAAACCTAGACCATGGTACCTTTGCATGCTACTCCTTTCTGTGTTGCCTGTCTAGGCAGGTGTTGGGGGGCATGTTTGGGAGAGGGGACTAGCAGACACTCGGAGCCGAACCCTTGTGCCGCCTCTTTGTTCTTCTGCTTATTTCTTTGGCTGTGTCTTAGCCTACCATTATTTTTTATTTATTTATTTTTCTAATCTTTGGCATAGGAATGCTAATATCCCAAAGTGATTTGTAGCCCAAGAGGCATGTGCAAAATAAATCAAATCCAATTAAATTAAGAATTGTTTTTAAAACATTCCCAAAGCATATGGGTACAGTGCATGACAATACTTTGGAGCTTATCAACTCCAAGCTCAGTTTTGTCTCCTTTAAGCGGGGAGATTTTGTGTCTTTATGGCGATCCCTTGGATTCTCAGTTATCTCATTTGTGAAATGAAAAGAAGTACCATATTTACTTCAAAGACAACTGTGAATGTTCAGTGAGGTCATATGCTTAAAGCCAGCCAGTAACCCTCAATGCTTGTTAGGGAAGCCAGTGGGGGCAGGTATTATTGTTTATTGCTCTCATTTTCATCTTCTCCTGAAGGACTCCCATCCTCACCCTGGGGTACTCCATTGGAGAGCTTCCCACTTTCGGAGTGGAAGGTGAGTCCTGTTAGTCCTCCTGCCTTCTCGGGCCCCGCTGGTTATTTGAACTGTGGACTAATGCCCATGTGGTCTCTGGTGAATGTCGTACAAAGAGTGAGTGGAAAATTCCAGGTCCGGCTGCTGCTTGGGTGGCTGACCCTATTAACCATTGGCAGTTTATCTTGAATCTGATTCTGATTACATCCAATTTGTTCTCTTGCTCCCCCCTTCCCTGGCTCCCTTCTAGAATTTACATTAGAAAATGAGCAGCCCATGCATCTCATTTGTTAGCCTCCGAGCCCCCTGGCTGCTTCCTGCTGTAGACTCACCTACACGTTCCCTGGGTTTTAGCAACTCACGGTATTGTCATGAATGGAGGTGAAGAAGACATCTTTCCAGGCCTGAATTGTCCCATCTTTCAAATACGATGACTAATCCTTAGCCACCCCTGCATCATTTTGGCTTGGGCTGGAGTTCAGAGGCAATGACTTTTGAGCTAAACAGAAAGGCAGTTGAAACACTGCCATAGAGCAATGTTGCACCTTAACTGCAGGTTAAGTTTAAGGACTGATAGAAATTGTGAATGGTCCAAATTGCCCTTGGAAGTATAGATTAACTAATAAGAATGCATAGAAATCAAGGAGTGATGGATATAAACTGTAATATGGATGTGTCACTGTAATTTGTATACAGAATATACATAACAGAGAAAACATGTGAAATGTAATCAGATGCTGTTTCAGAATTACATAGAGAACAACATGTAATTGGACTTGGATGTTAAATGCATGTTTCATTCCCTTTCTCTCTAAAAGACCTGAATTGTTTTTGCCCTTCTATAAAGGGAATTCTCTGAAAAGGAATTCTGTTTGAAGGTGCAGTGGATTAAGTTTTTCAACTATCACCTAAGCCTTCTTAAAAAGAAGTGATCACCTAAAGAGTTGTCCCACCACCAGAAAGGTGAAACCAGCATAGCAAAACTCTACTCTTGTCTTATCGTGCATAAAGAAGAATAGCAAGGGACCTTCAGAGTGACCGTCTTGTAAGGATTCATGGAGATTGTTAAGTCTACGTTCACAGCCACTCAGGGGCGGTTACCTTGAGATAATAGAACTAGCAATAACCACAGTAAAGGCCAACATTGACTTGTTTCTTGTGTTTCAGGTACTGGACTGAATCCTGTGTACATGCCATTTTATTTGAGCTAGGTTACTGTTTCTATTCCCATTTCATGGACAAGGAAATTAGGTATCAGGGACTGGCCTAAGGTCCTACAGCTGATGGGCATAGGACCCTGAACACAAATGCCAGGGTCCGATTCCAGAGTCTTTGCTTTCAGAAGTCCAAACAAAGCCCCAGCTTTCATCCTCATCCCTCCCCTTCAAACCTGGACAAGCCGGGTTACTTGTCCAAATCTAAGATTACCCCCTATGAAGTGAAGACAGGGATGTCCGCAAGGGAATGTTGAGGAGAGACTGTGTAACAACGTGCATGCATGAAACTTTTGGGGCCCCTGATGATTGAATATCTTACATGGGGTTGGGTAATGGAAGTCCAGCCCCTGGTGACAGCCAATCAGAGATCAGTACGCTTCTGAGGACTTCTCAGCTCCCCTAATCTCTGTGCACTGCTCCTTCTTCGGAGGCTGCAGGTCAAGGAAGCATGGGAATAAGGATGGATGTGTCCCATTAATCCAGAGTCCAGCCAGGAATATTTATGAGGTTTTTTTTTTGAGGGGGGGGGGTACCGGGGATTGTACTCAGGGGCACTCAAGCACTGAGCCACATCCCCAGCCCTATTTTGTATTTTATTTAGACACAGGGTCTCTCTGAGTTGCTTAGTACCTGGCTTTTACTGAGGCCGGCTTTGAACTCGTCATCCTCCAGCCTCAGCCTCCAGAGCTGCTGGGATTATAGGCATTGTCCTTGCGCCTGGCTCTGATTTTTTTTTCTGATCTAATAAGTCTTCAAGTAATATTCTGACCTCCTATTCAGGAAGAACTAAATGGATACCTATTAAAGAAATGAATGTTGACTTTAAAAAAATTCAAAGATTTCTGTCTATTAAAATCACTCCTTAGATACCTATTCATCTGGGGAAAAAAAGCCTTATTAATTTCCATTGAGCTTGGCAACCATGAGAATGAGGCAAAGTTAGGAATAGAAAACATTATTTTCCAGGAAGACGAGAATAAAGGAGAATTCAGGGCTACACGGAATCCTGGGACAGTGATGCTATAGTTTTGGAAAGGGTGCTGATGCTCCAAACTTGTTAAAGAAGGCACAGTGCCTTTCTATGTGGTAGGATTCAAAAAAACCCAGTCCAGCTTGTTCAGACCTCAGAGGTAAATCAGGCAGCCAGGGAGAAAAAGGGAGCCCTGTGTCTGGCTGGGATTAACACCCCGCTGGCTGGGTGCCTGCTGGGAGTGGGGGCTGACTGCTGAGTGAGTCTGAGTTGTGGTGACTTTGTATGACAGTCCTGGAGGAGAGCTGCCAGTATCAGGAGCTCAGAAGCTCTGAGGTTTGGGCTCCTCCTTGTTGGCTGTGCGACTGTCATTTCATCTCTTGGTGGCTTCATTTCCCAGCATGTTGCTGGTCTCCTGGGAGACACACATCAGATTGTGACTGCACCTCAGTACCTATAAGGAACTTCGTATATAGGAGAAAATAATCCGTGTTTATTGAGCACCTATTCTGTGAGATCATTACCCCTTGTGGGTAGGGTGCTAGACAAAGCCACCCAATCCCCATTCTCATGGAATTTACATCTATACAGCAGAGTCAGGCAATAAGCAGATAAATCCATAACCTGAGAAAAGTAGGATTTGAGTGGGAAAACCAGAGCAGCTGATCTGAGTTTCAAAAGGAGAAAATTGCAGGATAAACTTGCCTCATTGTTTATTTGAAGAGCATATTTCAGAAGCACCTGTTTACATCCCACTTTTGCCAGAACATAGAGGCATGGTAGGTTGCAAAGGGGCTTACTCCCCCAAAGTCCACACCGATGCCAGTTTCATCGTAAATTTCAGATGCAATTTCATATTTAGTTTAAAATTCTTCTTCAGCATATAACCTACATAACTTCATTCTGAAGTTGTTTTCGAGGATCAAATAAACTAAACATTGAATTTATTAGGCCCAAAGGACTGGCTAATAAGTTAATGATGAGTTCTCCACCCATCCATGTACTCCTTCAGGGCCTTTTATTAAAGGAGCCTTCTTAGGTATTGTCCTGAGCCCAAGGATGGGTCCCTGTCCTCATGGTGGTCGCCACCTGTTCTTCTGGGGTTCTGTTAGCTCCAGGAGGCAGGATGACATTTTCTTTGGTGAAGTGGGCTTTGTAATCAGGTGTTGAGTTCTTTGTGTTTCTCAGGTTTGCTGAGACTGGAGGTAGCAAAGTGATGCCAGGGGGTAGCTGAGTCTGAGCCTAGTGCAGATAAAGAAGGTTCTGGACCCAGAAGGAAGCACCTCTGAGGTCTAAGAACCATTGCATGCCCCACCAGGGGGCCTGACAGCAGCCTTGCTGATACTTCTTTATCCCAGGAAATTCTTACTCAGGGTACAAAACCCCTACAGTCCTTTAAGGATCATTAGAGTTCCAGAGTTTTACTGTAATCTGGGCATTCTTAAGAAGTGAGGTTCCCAACAAGAGAACCATTCACGCACAATACGTACGATTTGGCTCTAAAATAGATCATTGAGAAATGATTATTGCAAAGGGAATATGTGCAGATCCCAGGAGTTGGGCTACAGGACTTGGAAAGTACAGTCTAGCTCTAACAAAGAAAATGATAAATGATGGCTCTCACTGTCACTTTTTTTTTTTTTTTTGAGTTCAGGATTGTGATCAGTCCATCGAGCTTGAATAGGGCGAATTATTTCATCTTTCTGGTCCTGAGTTTCCTAATTTGTAAATCGGAATAAATAATAGCACCAGTCTTGGGGTAATGATGGGCAATAAATGCAATAAAGTATCCAAAGTATTTGATGTCGTACCCAAAACATGAAAAATATTCAAATATTTTAATTGTTATTACTGTTCAACTATTATGCCATTATTATTGTTATTATATATGTATGTCTTATTTGTCAAGCACAGTGTGATCAATTTATCAATATCTCCCCTATAAAGTCGTTTTTCTCTGCCCACACAAGTTACTTCAAACCCAATTTTATCCAAGCCCTGAGTCTCTGTGCTTTGATACGCTACCCTGTGGCCTCACAGATAAGAATGGAGATATTGCATGCATTTGGCGTTTTAAAGCTGCCTCTTGTTTACAGGTTGAACTTTAAAACAGTCCTGGTGGGTTGTGACGGTGTCATTACATAAAGTAGGTGGGAAAGCGAGGGACAGTTTGGGAACTGAGACACTCCTCAGCTGTGTTCATATTCTTTCTAGAAAGATGCTTTTGGAAGCTCAAGGCTCTTGAAAGCTCTTAGTGAACATGTTCTAACCCTTTACAAAGCACTTGGAGCTATCCGTGTAGCAGCTGAGGCCTCGAGCTCCAGCCTCAACCCTGGGAAATTACCAACTAGGGTGACTGGAAATCGTTCCCCATTTGTTACTTGTCACCGTAATTTAGGGTTTGTCTTTGTCTCCCTGAGAGGTGCCACCTTAAAATTGCAAACTGAGACATCAATGTTGAGGCTCAGATCTCTCATGCTTATGTTTAAAATTTTCTGGTTTTAAAATCCATGAGTTTGAGGAGAAAATAATTGGCCATGATTCTAATGTTTGGGGAGGGACATTAGAGGCACTAAGGGAATATAAGAGTAAGCACTGACATTTTTAATTCCAGTTGAAAGGCAGCCTGGACAAATGGTGGGTTAGGTGGGGAAAGAATCTTTTGAGTTCAAGAAATGGTGTCTGAGCCCTGTGCCTGTGGGGGTCGAGGAACAATTGAGACCTTGTCCCTATAGTGGTTGAAAGGACCACAAACGTCATCTACTATGTTGAGCATTGTGAGAAATATGCTTTTAGCCTAATTTTATTTCTTCGTTGATAATTTTACTATGTAATTATTTATTTTATTCAAGAAATGAGTGAAAATCCAGAAAGACTGAGTAAGCAACCCAAGATCATGCAGCAGGTAAAGACACACCTCACATTCGAATTTGGATTTCTCTGAACCCAAAGGCCATTGTTGGGGTTTGAATAGAAAGTGTGTCCCTCAAAGACTGGTGTGTTGAAGGCTTGGTCCCCGGTGCAGCAATGTTCAAAGGTGGGGCTCTTGGGGAGTGATTGGATCCAAGAAGGCTCTGACGTCATCCATGGGTTAATCTGATGTTGGACCTCAGAGCTGAATAGTCACCTGGAAGGTGGTAGCTGTTGGAGTGGGACTCAGTTGCAGAGAGTGGATCTTTAGGGCCTTGCCTTTGGGCACTTGAGCACCATACTCTGTTCCTGGCTCCTTTCTTTCCCTCTCCTTTCTTTCTCTCTCTCTCTCTCTCTCTCTCTCTCTCTCTCTCTCTCTCTCTCTCTCTCTCTCTCTTTCCCATAAGTTTACAACTTTTTCCTGCCCTGCCTTCCACCATGATGTTTCTGCCTTGACACCATCTGACCATGGATCAAAATCTCTGAAGCCATGAGCCAAAATAAATTTCTTCTTCTTTAAGTTGTTTTTCTCAGGTATTTTGTCAGAGTGGTGAAAAGCTAACAACCATGCTCATTACATGTTGCCACGTGGGTTTTACAGAGCCTACAGAGGAGAAGTCAAGCAAGCACACTAATCCTTGCAGTGCAGAGGTGGCATTATCATTGATTTTCCACTCATGATTCTATGAGAAGAAAACCACCAGAAGGTTCCCAATTCTACTTTCAGGATGTGCTTCTGGGGGGTTCTTACCAGTCCCCCGGCCTCTCTTTCCCACCACTTGAGATGTATGTAGATATGTATTTTTTATATTGCAATATTGCAAAGCTAGAGTGGGGGAAATGGAAGGGGGAGTAAATACATTTCCATCTATTAGTGAATATGTATTAAAACCAGAGAAATTCAATTCATCATTTAAAAAAAAACAACATAGGGGACCTTGGAAGGAATCTGGCTCATTGCAGGCATTTTATACATTGGAGTTGAGTGAATGAATGGGTGAATTTCTAGACCCAAAGAGGTCAGTAGAAAGCCTGTTGAGCAGCCCATGGCTCTGTCTCTTCATGCACAGAAGTAGAAAATAAGATGAAGGCATCATCCCAAATCAGTCCTTGCCCTATAGGAGGGGGATGAGTCAGAGCCAACATTGACGAGCGATTGTACTTTTTCCTCTTTCAAAGGAATATTTTTAAGAGGGAAAATGTATTTGAAATCTTTAAAAAAGTGGTTTAGAGAAGAAGTTTTGGAATCTTGATAGTAAGCCTTGCAGCCCCTGCTGGTATCCAGCTCGTCTGATGAGATGGTTTCCTTCTTGTCTTTTTCTAAGGGTACAATTTCAGGAGAGCCACTTAGCACAGCCTCCTGGCTCCGGAACATTGAATACAATCACAGCTCCAGCTTATTAAGTGAAAACCCATGAACTATTTTATGCTTATGCACACACACACACGCGCACACACACACACACACACACACACACACACACACACAAAGTAAGTAAATGAGGTCATGTACATGAACAGGACCATATTACCATATTTATGGTAACTATGTGATGACTTCACATTAGTAAGGAAGAACACGTTTAGGGGATGTTGTTTGCGGTTTTGTTTTCTTTTCTTGTTGTTTATTGGTGACAGCAAAGACATCTGTATAATTTACCATCTGAAGGTTCATGATGAAGTTCTGGCTCTAGGATGTTGAAGGTGCCTGGCGTCTCGGGGACCTGTAATTTCACATAGAAAGCAGGCAGGAGGGAGAGTCATTTGCTCTGCAGTGACGAGTTCCCCTAACTGAGGGTTTCAGGTGACGCCTCCCATAGCTGCCCCCTGCCCCTGCCACAGTCATGCTGAGAGCAGAGGGCCTTGCTGGCCATGGTCACCACTTGAGGATACATCTCTGGCTGGTCAGATCTTCTGAAAGTTTGGGAGCTGCCAAGAATATGGCTTTATGGGGAACATCTGCCCCCATCCCTTTTCTTTTTTGAGGTGCTGGGTGTGGAATCCAGGGAATTAATCACCCTAAGTGCACCCTGGACCACTGAGCTGCACCCCCAGCCCACATTTCCCAACTTGTACTTTTTTTTTCTATTGTTGCTGTCATTTGTCTGTTTTAAATTGTGTGAGCCAAAGAAAACATGCAAGCAAACCGAGTTCCTGGAGTCTTTTGAGGAAGGCACAGATGAGGCCTTTGGTCAGGGTACCTACTCTGTTCTGTCCTTTTATTTCAGGGAAAAATAAAGCAGGGGCAGCAGGCTTGAAGAGTCTGTTGGAATGGGATGAAGGAGAACCAGGTAGGCCTGGCCGAGAATGAAAGAATGCAGTTCTTTTACTCTCTGCTTCAAGATGCCTCAAGATTCTCTATCCCACAATATAAAATCTATAAGAAGGAGCTGGACATGGTGGCACATGCCTGTAATCCCGGCAGCTCTGGAGGCTGAGGCAGGAGAATCCCAAGTTCACCTCCAGTCTCAGCTACTCAGTGAAGCCCTAAGCAACACCCAGTCCCAAGGAGTGGCTCAGTGGTTAAGTGACCCTGGGTTCCAAGGTACCAAATTCTCCTTCATAGTTGTGTCACCTGGACAAGTTCTCCTCATCCCTTAGGTTACAACTCCTAGGTCCCTCAGCGGAATTTATTAGCTGCGCTTCCCTGTTCCTATGTGTCTGTGACTAGCTTAACCAGGGCTCTCCCATTCTCTCGAAGCTCTCCCATGGCGGTATCTACAGCCACAAGCTGCTAGACTCCAGGATCATTTGTCTTCCCCTTTGACTCCTTTGTGCCCAGGATATTCTCTGGCACTTAGTAGACTCTGAAATATTTGCCAATTAAGAAATAAGACAGTCTCTTCAGATTGGGTTGCCAGTGCACCATTGAAAACCTGTCTGATTTTGCAAATTTTCCAGGAACCCTTCTTCCTAGGAAAAAGCGTTAGAGCAGACTTTGGCACAGAGCTCTCAATTTGCTGTGGCCTTCATTTTTCTTAATGAAGATCTAGGACAGGAGAGGTAGGAGAGAGTTTGGAAGGAATTGCTTGGAGATTTTGCTCCTCCACTTTCTCTGTGTCATCAATGGGGGATGAAAAGCCGTCTCTATAATGGCGTGTCCAGCAAACCTCTGGCCACTGGAATCCAATCCACCCATCCAATATCAGAGCAGCAGATCTGGAGATTGTGTCCTATTCCGCTGTCCACTGCTTGCTGGATAGGTGGCAGGGCTGGGTGGTGGTGGTGGGGTGGTTCCGAGAGAGCTGGGGAACTAGACTGGGGGGAGGGGGTGGGGACAGAGGAGAGAGCTCCATGGGAACTTCTCCCTTCCGCCCTTCCAAATCGTAAATTAACAACAGTGGACCTTGTTAAGTGCAGCCTCACAAATTAATATGAAATATAGTGCTTTTTCATAAGCTTGAGAACCAGATTTAAAAGCATATTGGTGTTTGTACACAGCAGGCCGTAATGATCCATTATCCTGCAGACAGAGGAGCTTGCAGCAGCACATAAAGCAGATGCAATTGGGCCATCTGCTTTGATTTCTGCAGAGTCCCCAGAGACTCAAGGGAGGAGCTGACAGTCCTCTCCATCTGCCCTTACATTATCAATTACAGTTGAATTATGCCGCATGCTGCAGGGCTGGCAGATACGGATGGGAGATTGTGGCACCTGAAAAATATAGAAGAAAATCCATATGTTGGGAACCAGCTGTTTATTTACAAGTCCTTGACATATTTCCTCACTTTCTCGGCTGTTGCCTTTTTTAAGGTTCCTAGAGACATTTCAGTTTAGTGTGAACTTGAGAAGAAATTAGGTGTAACAGCATAACACCACATGAATAATATTTCAGTTTCCTTTTTTTTTTTTACAGTTGAAATGCACACGGAGCAAAAAAAACATCAGGTCGAACAGATTTTAAATTATGAAAAAAAAATAAGTTGTGAAAACATCTGGGGCGGCTGCTGCAGCTTGTTATGTTTATAAAACATGTTGGAACAGGCGGGGCACTCTGTACATTTTTTGGCAGCTTAGAAATCATGTGTAAAACTGTAACTTTGATGAAATGGGAAGTGTTTATGAAAGCTCGGGGAGATGGAGGTGGAACAGAGTGGCCGGCCCTTTCACGAAGGCTCTTACCGAAGCTTCTAGGAATGCGGCTTGAAGGATGAAAGATGGTCTTTTGTTTTGTTTTGACTTTTTTCCTTTTTCAACAAGGAGCTTAGCTTGTTCCTGGTTCAGTTGGTTCTAGAGTGCAGGACCAAGGCGAGGTGGAGCGCCATATTGATTTACTGGCACTTGGGCTTTATGGCCTTGGTGGAAAGCACACTCTGTTTTCGTTTCATATCAGGTCCTCTCCTCGCATCGTCCCAAGCAAACAACATCCCTGTGCACATGTCTGCGTAGATGAAGGCTCCCACTGAGTGCAGATGGAGATTTAGAAAGAGATGACAGTCCAGCCAGCTGCTGGGAGCAAGGGGATGGCCTCTGGCCGTGTAGGAAGGGGATTTTTTTGAGATGCCTTAGAGGTAGAGATACTTGAAGAGGAAAGGAAAAGGCAGAGGTCAGAAGTGAAGCTTCTGATTTCCCAACAATCACTTAACCGTTCCAGACTAATGCAGAGGGTCTCTTAGTTTTTAGTCTAATGTCTCTTAACATGACATTCCCTTAACATCTATCATTTTCTTTCCTGCGTGGCATTTTTTTGATGTATTTTACAATTTTGAGCTCACTAACTGGAGCTTCCTAAACAAGGCATGAGTTGACTTATTTTTTGCTACTTCCTTCAGACCAAAATGGCACTTGACATTCCCTGAGTGTTTATAAAGTATTGGACGAATGAACACATGAATGAATAAGTGCATTAACGCTGTGTGTGTGTGTGTGTGTGTGTGTGTGTGTGTGTGTGTGTGTGTTAAATAACAGAACTACTAAGGCAGGTACAGAATCTGGGAAATGTGAAATTCTGTCAGCCCAGGACATGGCCCCTGGATGCCAGCCTTGCTGTATGCTCTTCTGGGCTGACCATTGCAGACAGGCGCATGCCTTTCTCTACGTACCCAGTGCCTGGAGAAGAGAGGGCCACCGTTGGGGCGTGCTAGCAGGAGGTACTTTTCTCTCTTCTCTGTTTTCACAACCTTTCAGCTTAAGGTCTACTGACTTTCCCCCATTGCCTTCTGGCTCCTCCTTGACTATGTTCCTAGCATCCATATTTATTCATAGTCTCATGGAAGTGAGGCTAGGGGCCCACGGTGATCCCCGTGTGCTTCCGGGTGAAAGCTCAAGGCATGGGACCTGCTGGTGGCAGGCCCACCGGTACTCCTCTAATGATGTCTCCTCTCTCTTCACTTCCTTTCCCCCTTTTCTGTGTCCTACTTTTCCTACTCCTCCTCTTCCTCCTTCTTAAGACATTATGCAAGTCTCTTCCCCTGACTCCTGTCTCCATCTTTTCCTTTGCCCATTTCTTTTTCTACTCAGATGCTGAGTGGATCGCATTTAAATGGGGTCTTATCACTTTGCTTTCCTACTCTCTTGTCTTCTGATGGACTCCGTTTTTCAATCTCTCTGTCAAGACCCCTGACCTCATTGTGCCTTGCTTTGAAGGGGTATTGTACTGTTTCAGTTGTAATGCAAATGGAGATAGACTCCCTGTTTTTTGCATGTTCCTTGGATTATAGTAGGTGCTCAGAGAAGATCCTGCCTCTTTACCCTCCCCTCCAACTCCTCCTCATCCTTGTTATGGGTGACTCCATCACTTACCCAGGAGAAATCCTTAGGTGTAGCCAAAAATGTCCTTTTCTTCTTTCATGTGCTGTGGCAATTTCCCTTCATTCCTTTATTTTCCTTGTTTATTCTATATTGTTTCCTGAATCCCAGAACATACAAAGATGGAGAAAAGCCTAAGAGATTGTCTATTATGTTTCGACATCTTTAATTATTGTTTCTGTCCTTTTTCCCCTTCATTTCTCACATCATACTTAGGAGAAATGGTATGGTAGTAAAGTTGCTGAGGGGGCACTGGAGTGGTCTGAGATTCCACTGAAGATGAGTGACAAAGCCAGGATTGAAACCCAGCCTCTGTGCACCTCCTGAGCTAATGCTCCATCACCACAGCCTAACGTCTTCAAAGTTAGCCTTTATAGGGCCAGTGACCAGCAGATGGTCACTGAGACTTTTACTTTTTTTTAATCTCCTATGGAGTATAGCTGAGCAGGCAGGATAGACAAAATGAAAATAATTGAATACCTAAGGGAGAGAAGAAAATCATTAATGCCTCGTCAGCTGGTATCCTTGATAACCCTGTTTGGCTTACCTATTGCCACTTACTGTACCACCACATGGCTTAAAATAGCAACTTACTAGGTACTTTCTCAAGATTCTGCAATTTGGGAAATACTCAAAAGGGGGAGTTCATTTCTGCTTCACCAGGCATCAGCCAAGATGGCTCCACGTGGCTGGAGAATTCCCTTCCAAGATGACTTAGTCATATGGATGGCAAGAGGGCACGCTGGCTGCCAGCTAGGAGCTCAGAGGGCATGGCATTGGCCTTGTCTTATCTGCATGAATCCTCTTTACATGGCTGAGTCGGGCTTCTTACAATGTGGTGGATCTATTTCTAGCATCCTGAGAAAGCGTGTTCCAAGAGGATTCATCCAGACCTGTACTTCCCAATACAGCACCTGCCAGCCACATATGGCTATAGGGAACCTGAAATGGGGTTTGTCTGAACTGAACTGTGTTTTAACTGCAGGATACACACCAGAGTTTGAAATGACGTCTGAAAAATAAAAGGTAAAGTAGCACTAGTAGATATTTTGATATTTATTACTTCGAAATGATAATATTTTGGTTAAATAAGGCATACTATTAAAATTAACTTCATGTGCTTCTCTTTTCAATGTGGCTATAAGAAAATTCAAAAGTATATCTGTGACTCACATTATATACTGCTTTGTTTGCCAGGCTTCTGATTGTATCACACTTATTATTGTCCCACTAACCAAAGCTGGTCATAGGACCAAGCTGTACTTACCCTGGGAAGGAGAGATACAAGGGTATAAATACAAAGAAGTGGTTTCATTGAAAACCAATGTAACAAAATCTACCATAACTTAATTTTAATTTTGTTCAATTAAAAAAAATATACTGCACTTTGTAAACTGTCCTGATGCAAAAAGTTCTATAAAAAGTTAAGAGAAAAACTTCCAAATTTAGTTCATAAAAGGGTATAGTATTTTATGTTTCAGCAACGATTACACAACACACATTAGGCACTTGTTGTATGTAAAGCACCAGGCACTACACACTGAAGCTGAATAAAGGGTTCTCATTAATACTTCAGGAATTCATAAGTTATAGATGGAAGAGTGAGCAATATAAATAACATAAACATAAACAATATAAATAATATAATAATATTTAATATACTCATAAAACTGTACTGTATTTCAGACCTTGTGAGGTGTGACAAAAATAAGGGCTATATAAGCTATTACTTATCTGTGCTCTCTCCATTATATCATGTCTTTTGCTTGGTTCTGCATCTTTCCCCACGTAGAGTTCCCAAGATTCTAGTTTCATGAGCTCTGAGGTAGAACCAGAAAAGGAATATGGGTAAGTATAATTTAAAAAGCTATTTCTCATGTGCATCTCTGGTCTGGAATCAGTCATAGCAGAGCTTGTTTCATGGTTGTTCCAAGGAGGTGAAGAAAGAGAGGAATGAGGTGGGAGAGTGGTTTTGGAAGAGAGGATCCTTAGGAGTTAAGTGCTTTTGAGTCCTTGACAGGACTTCAAAGAATACCGAAATATTGGTGATATTTTTTAAAACTAGCAAACAAAACTAGATGGCCTCACTCCCAGGCGTTGTGTGTGGTAGAAGGGGCAGTTTGCTAGGACTACCATAACCTCAGACTGGGCGGCTTAAACAACAGAAGCCAGTTTTCTTATGGTTTTGGAGGTTCAGCATCTGAGCTCAAGATGGCACAGGGTTGGTGTCTTTCAAGGCCTACTTCCTTGGCTTGTAGATGGCTCCCTTTTCATGGCTCTCCATATGGTCCTTCTTCTGAATGGTTCTGTTCAACCACTTCTTTTTATATGGATGCTAGTCATATTGGATTAGAGCCAAAATAATGGCCCCATTTAAACTCAGTCATCACTGGGAAGACCCTATTTCTAAACACAATCATATTCTGAAGGGAGGGTGTGAGGACTTCAAAGTGCAAGTTCTTAAGAAACACAATTAATTTCATAGCCAGTGGTTTCTGAGATGGGTCCTCTCTCCATCAGGACTATTTCTGTGTTCAAAATCATCAACGTTTGTTTGAAAAGTAGGAGTAAGTACACTATCTCAGAGATACTCTAGAGCTGCCTAATTCCTGATTCTGAAGCCAGCTCTCTATGGAGAAGTGGTTGCCAAATTCAATGGAAACACAGAGTTTCATGTCTGTGTGGCTGCTCATATAGATGCACATGACTGTGATTACATGTGTATTTGAAGAGCCCTTTCTGGGCTCCCTTTACCCTTTTCTTAGTTAGAAGCAGGGCTTTAGATCAAAACAGAGCCCCAGGGCTTCAGGCAGAATAGCCTCCTTTGAGAAGTCAAGATGGCACTGGGCTGCCCACCAAGTGTCTGGAGTCCTACAGCCCTTGATGTCTAGGTCCAAGTTCCATGTGGTTTGGGGCCTCCAGGAGTGCTGTTTGGGACAGAGTAAGGATGCGGAATCTTCCACCTCCAACTTGGAGAGCTCTCAAGATGGACTGAAGTGCTTTCATTCATACGTTGTATTTCATGCCCACCATCTTGTGGGAAATTTCAAGAAAGATTTAGGTTAAAGGAATGGTGTCTCAGAGGTCATCAAGAGCCAAGTCTTTTCTCCATTGTAGGAGGAAATAGCATAAGTATTCACATCCTCATGATGCTGCAGGTGCCCAGGAGGTGGTTCCAAGAGGAATTCCTCCCTCTGTGACCCTGGCTCAATGCAATCTCCTCCTTACACATTTTCTAAGGCTTCGTACAGTGGGCCTCCATGGTCTCTCTTAACATCCAGTCTGATAGTGACAGTCCTGTTTGCCATTCACCTCTCTCTCCCTCTCTCTCTGGCTCCTTGTAGAACTCTCATCAGTGAAGCTACTTTAAGGTGTCCTGTGGTGACAATCCTGCCGATAGTTACAAGGGAGGTCACAGCCATAGCTATGTCCTCTGTGAATGACAATAACCTTGTAATTCAAATTCCAAGTAGGAAAAAAAATTTGTCACCCATGACTCCCTCATGAATTCTAGCCATGCTTTGTCATTTTTGTCTTGGCACTTTCCTCTGCCAGAAGTCTTCTCCAGGTCTCTACTAAAATGCCATCCAAAAGGAGTTCCCCACTAGTCCTCCCACTAGGAGGCTAGTACAAAACACCCCACCCTCTTTACCTTCTGTGCTCTGACCTCATTTTTTTTTTCTTTTGGCGTGTTGTAGCACGTTATTGTCTCTCAATGCTACTAAAGCCACAACTCACTCACCCACTTTGTATTCATTGCACAAATGCTTTTTTGAGCACCTTGTGTGTGGCAAGGAGTACGCTATGTCATAGAGATACATAGAGGAATAAAAGAAAGACATCTCCTCTCTTTCTAGTGGAAGGCACAAATAAAGAAATGAATAAGTGCCCTGGATCATTTCATGGTGAAAATAAAGAAGAAAACCTCTTGGAAGCTGCTTTAACTTGAAGGGTCAACGAGGAGGAAAGGAAGAGAAGGAGCAGGTTTTACTCTGTCACCTGGTAGTTCTAGCCCCTTGTTATAATTTGGGCTCTAATCCAGGTCTAGCAGCAGGACAGGGCAGATACTCTGCTGTTCCCATATCTGTCTAACTGCCCCCCTTTCCTCCCTTCAGCAGTTGTCAGTTGTATCACAAGACTCCCTGGCATGAGTGTTAATGGGTACAAATGGATGATCCAGGGGTGGGGACCCTGGGAAGAAGGTGGGCTCATTCCCATGACAGATGTCAGAGTCCTGGGTGTGCCATGACATTCCTATGGTCTATCTCCATGTAGAAGCTGCAACTCTTGATCTCGGAAAATTCAAAGTCTTTTCAAGGTACAAAAACAATGACCTTTTCAAAATGCAAATTTGATCATCCTCCCCCTGCCTGAGCTTAAAACTGGCACTGATGTCCCTCTGCTCTGGAGAAAAGTAACTTCTGCATGATGGCCTGTGACCTGGGGTCGGCTGACTCCTGTGTCTCCAGCCCCCATTTCTGCTTCCCCTGCTGTCCACTGCAGTCCCACTGGGTGGGTCCCTTTCTGTCCTTTGAATGTACCCAGCTCCTTCTCTGCACCAGCTTCATACTCACGGATTCTTCCTTCTGGAATGATCTTTCTTCTAATTTAGCCAAGATACCCCAGCCTTAAGACTTAACACACCTAGTATGTGTGAGGCCCTAAATGGGGAAAAAAAAAAGAAAAAAGAAGAGAGAGAGAGATTTAATTCAAATAATATGTCTTCATGGAAGCCTCTCATGATTCCTCGTACCTTTACTATATAGCACACAACATATTTGCAACTTCAAATCAGTTTGTTTGATACATGTCTTCTCTCCCATTAGAGAATAAGATTCATTAATCTTGGGATTATGATCATTTCTGATGACCTGTGTGTGTCCACCCACCCCCACCCCCACCCCTGCCCCATGTCCTACCATCTAGTACATGTTTGTTAATGTTTATTGAATGAGTTAACAACTGAATGAATGAATGAACGAATGAATAAAAATCTCTTTCTTTGTGTTCCCCTTTGGGCATAAATAAACTAAAAGTTGTTGAAGAAAAAAGCACCCTCACCCCGGTATAGAGTCCACTGCACAGAAAATGTTGGGTCATTGTTTACAGAAGACAACTCCCTTCCTCCTGCAAGTCACTTATTTGATGGTTTTGTTAGAGGGCATCCTGTCCTGGCAATAGTGTTGTTTAAGTTTTGTATGGGGTAGGGAGGGTGGTGTCCGGGGAATGACATCTGGAGTGAGCTGACCCATACTTCTCTGTCATGTGCAAGTCTTTGCATGTGCCCCTCTACATAGAGAGAATTATTTCTATGTTTATTTTCACAACTTCCTTTTTTCTACTATTCCTTCCTCCTCGGCCCAAGTTACAATCCTCCCCTCCCCTAAGATTGTTGGTATAAATGGAATAAAATCAGTTAGGGTCATAAATAAGATTCAAGAGGAGTAACCAGCATCGGTTTGGGGGATGAGTGCCCCTCCCTCCTCCTGTATAATTTATCGTTTCTCTTCTGTAGGAAGCCAAATGATATTTCTCTAATTAACAGACACAGTCAACTATCGTATAAATCAACCTCACAGCCTTTTTAGTGATGCAATCACTTTATGATCAGGGGGTATAAATTAAACATCACAGATGCATCTCAAGCAGCAAAACATAATGGAATCAAAGAGGGAAGTCGCCTGAATCCAGAGGCGGTCTGGGCACCAAGGGTGAGCTTCACTATGGGAGCAGTGGGTTTTGCCCTAGCATAATAGGGTAGGTGTCCTGTCCTAGGACAGGGACACTGTACATCCATGCACTTCTTGTTATATTGCTGCCTGTACGTGACTGGGTCTATGTGACTTGGACAGTCCAGACAGTCGTGCAAACCTTAGCTTGGTACCTAGTCCCTGTGCAGTCTTTGGGGACTCCCTTACCTTGGTGAGTTCCATTTTATCATGCATAAATTAGAGAGATTAATCATGCTTACTTCATAACATAACAGTGGATCCATTAATATACAGCAGGCCTTAGGATAGTCCAACATGTAAAGAGAAGTTGAATGAATTCAAACAATTAGGATCATCATTATCCCCAGGCTCAGATACGGTGTGTCTCTATGTTAGTGTGCATAATCACTCCAAATGCAGATTTCTGGGTGGCAGACCCAGAGTCCGATCCCACAGTCTGGGATGAAACCTCACTAAAGCTTCTGCAGGCTGTCTGTGAACCACATTTGGAAAGTTCTGCTCTTTGACATGCACAGGAAATTGAAGCACTTACCGAATACCTCGCTTGATCTACATTCTGTCCTACATGCTAGGAACAAAACGAAGCCAAAACACATCCAGGGAGCAGATTTAAAGTTATTTTTATATTTCCTCTTAGGAAGCAGACTCTGGGTGGGCTTTGCAGGAGCCACCACCCTTTCCTCACCCTCCTAACTCAGAGGAGCCTTCCTGTGAGGGTGGAGCATGGTGGGGCCATGAGACCCCATCTGGATGCAGGAGTGGGAGTGATGAACCTCCCAATTCTACTCGCACACACATGGATCTGCTCCCTTCCTCCACCTCTCTCCTCCTACATTTGGTGACTATTTTAATAGTTCCTTCCAACATAGAACTTTGGGGAGAGGACAATATGTCACAGTTTATAAGACATTCATATGTTGGTGCTCTCATGTCAAATTCTCAGTTCTACGAGACCAGTGGGAAAGTGGGATTATTGTCTCCACTTAACAGATGAGAAAACTGAGGTTCACCAAAAGAAAATATGCCCAAGGTCACATAGTTACTAAAGGATGTGTAAGTTTGGGTTCCAGAATTTGTAATCCTAAATATGCTATTTTTTCCATATTGTTCTTTTCTGATGCTTAGAAGGCAACTATTATGGTACAAATGATACAAAGTACAATCATGTACAGAACACCATTGCATTTTGAGATGAAGCCCATGTGCTCCTGTGTCCATGTCTATTGGTGTGTGTGTGTGTGTGTGTGTGTGTGTGTGTGTGTGTGTGTGTTGGGGGTAGGAATAGAGCCACCTATTATAGCTCCTTGTCCTTCATCCCTCCAACTTCAGTATCTCCCACACTATCCCATCTACCTCAACCTCAGTGGTCCAGTAGAGTTTTCCATTTTCCACCCAAAGAAACATTGTCTGAGATGAGTCCTGGCATTTTAAGCACTTGGAGAGCCACAGTCCCTAGAAGTCATGGACCATTTCATGGAAAGTCAAGACATTTTAAAGATTGAAAGGATTTGGGACATCTCCTTTTCCCCCTTGACCCTACCTCTTTTCAGTCATCTAGACATAATATGCTCACAACTCAGGGAAAAGATGACCCAACCACAAATAGTGAGAAAAGAAGGATCTTGTATTAGCCTTTGAGGTTTCAAAAGTCCAGGCTGCAAAAGAAGGGAAAGACTCATGAGCATTGATTGGAGCAGACATCTGGGGGGAGCCTAAAAGGTAAGGTCCATTTTCCTGCTCTGAAGAATAAAAGAAAACTTTGGGAAGGGAAGAATGGCAGGGAAATAAGAAGGAAGACAGGTTGGTGACTAGGCAGGTGGATTAGAAGCGAAGGCAGCCCAGGGGAGCGGAGCAGAGGGGCATCCGGAGGATCCCTGGCCTTGGCTGAAGCATCCTTGATAGGATAGCCCTTTCCTGGGGTTTGCCCTTGGTAGGTGATGGGGATCTCTTCTGCAGCTGCAGAGTACCTGGCCACCACTCAGTAGCTCTACTGCAAAGACATTCCTGGGGTTCTACAGAGATGCTCTTTCTCACTGGGATGAGCCATGTTTACAAAGCCAGCATGCCTCTGGTTGACTGGCATCAGTGACCAGGACTGATCTCAGTCCTCCTCTACCCCATCCTATATGGCCAATTGCCATTTCAATACTGAGGGACACTGGTACTCATTGGAGGCAGAAAGCACAGAGCCTGGGCCTCAGAGGATCTGATAGTACTTTAAAGAGAGCCCCCCAGCGTCAGTATGTGAGGAGGACCATTTGAACTGTCTCAAAGATCTCCTATGTCCTCAGAGTCAGCACAATGGTCAATAAACCGGGGCTACATATACACAAACGGGAAATCAGGCCTTGTGCCTTTGTGCCATGCCAGATATAATTTTATACTATAGTTGCATGTAAATATGTGAATACAAGCATTGTCTGCTTAAAAAAGAATGAAGAAAAACTTGAGATGAGCAAATCTCTTGATTCTTCTTTAGGCAGGCATTATGGTTGGTTGATGTAATATCCACTGGGTGCACATCTGGAAAAAAAGAGTTTTGATGACAATATAAGATAATGGCTGCCTCTTGGAGCCTCATTCCAGGTGTTTATGCTTCAAGAATCTCTGCTCATGTCGGATGGAGTAAATCCATCCTGACACCTGACACTGGCTGGCATTCATTCACAGTGGTGACAAAGACAAGGGTAGGGGAGAGGGTCCCAACAGTGTCCTTTCTGGCAGCGCCTTTGAAGTTCAAAATACACCATGTCCTATTAACCCTATTTAAAAAAAAAATGTGAGCCACAATCCATGAGGTCAACCTATCATTTTATTGTTCCCAGATGATTCAGCTGAAGCTATTAAAGTCCTTGGGAGGAGACTTGAGATAATGTGGCTGCCAAACTTCCACATCTTCTGTCCCTCCCTGCCACTCTGAATTACGAAGCCATCCTATGTCAGCAGTCTTCCTATTGAGGCCTATTGATCTGGAGGTGGGTGAACTCATTTTTCCTTTCAAGGTATGAAAGTGGACTTGGTACTGGCACTTAAGAGTGGGAGGAAGTGGGCTTCCAGCCCCCTTGGCCCACCCTGGCTCATTAACATGGAGACTACCTTCTTTGATGAGTTCATAAGTGTTTCACAGACAGGAGAGATGTAGCAACTTTGCAAGACACTGTTTAAAGATCTTCGACATCTGAGAAAGCCACAAAATCCAATAATCCTACTTTCAGAACTCCAGGGTGTCCAAGGAGATCAATCTTATATCTAAACATCACATAAAGAGAGTGCATTGCATTATAGACTGGTTTCTATTGAACAGCACCTAAGAAACAGCATTAGTTGAGAGAGAGAGAGAGAGAGAGAGAGAGAGAGAGATGGAGTCTATACCAGAGGGAATGGAAAAGGTTGTCAAATTCTGTAAAATTTTCCCCTTGATTAAAGCTGCACTTTCAAAATTGTTACATTATTAACAAAAGTCAGCTTAGCTCCAATTTATCTTCCCGACAGTTTCCTGATGGATTAGGTGTTGGGAACAAACTGGAGGGGCTTTGATGTTCTTTGGGTGCAGACAAAGCCGAGACTAATTCTTCCCTTGTTAACTGCAGTAATACCTATCTTTCCTAACCCACTCAGGAGTACCTGAGTGGGTTAATCAGAGTGGGAGATGGCATGGAGATGGCATTTTCTTGGGTGTTTCTAAGTCTGTGCCCATTGTGGTATGAGACCCTCAAGGCAAATGACATTTGATATTAATTAAAAATCAGAATCTAAATACCAGTGAAGATAACACCAGATTCAGACATGCTTTGAAAGTCATATGTCTTTTTGAGGGATTTGAGGTTTGGTAAAATAACAAAGTCAAATTGTTCTGGCCTCAGGTAGGTCAAGAGAAAATTCTGCAAAGATCCTCCTGCTGAAGTGGACAGAAACTGCTTTTGCAAAATCCCAGAGCAGTGCCCCTTTTCTTGAAATCTAATAGCACTGAGAGATGTTTCCCATCTTTTTTTCAGGATCAGAAATAGTTTCACTCAGCTCCATGTTTTATCTACTTTTCCCAATATGTTGATCATTATTAATATTTCTAAACAAGTGTTGCATGGAAAACCTAATCTCCTTTGTATGGGAAGGAAACATTTCTGTGCTTAATTTAACTTGAGAAATGCTAGTGAAACAAAAAGTTTATAAAGATTTTGTGATTTCAGGACTTCTCAGAGCCTTTGTGCTAGGTATCCTGTGAATTTCCAAGGGGTAAGGGAGAGCACTATTGTTGAATGTTGTAAGCATATTTGATTGTGAGGTTCTGTAGCAACAAGTCTCCCTCTTGGTGTCAACTACTTTTATGGAAAATCATATTGGAAAATGCTGGCCTTCCCCATTTCATTTTTAGTAGCAGCATGCTATTTACCTGGGAAGAAGCAGAAGTAAGTAGGTTAGAGTTTTCCTTAAAATACTCTCCCACTTTGGGACTCTGTCAAGACTGATTTTTTTTTTTTTTCAAAATTGCAGCAATTGCCTAAGTCTCTAATTCTAGTTACTGCTCATTTGACAGGAGGTGAGCTTTCCCAGGTACAAACAAGAGTTTGGAATTTAAGTAAACAATCATCCTTTGATATCTGCTGGAGATTGCTTTTAGGGTCCCCTGAAGATACCAAACTTCTTAAGTATTCAAGTTCCTAGAATAAAATGGCATATTATTTGCCTTATCCATATGCATCCTCCCACATGCTTATTTTTTCCTTTTTTTAATAATTTATTTATATTAGTCATATATAATGTTAGAATTTATTTTAGCATAATTATAAAAAATATAATTTGCTTTAATTCAGTCCTCAGTACTTTCTCTTTCCTTTTCATCCTCTCTTTCCCTATTACCTTCCCTCGAAACTACTGATCTTCCTGCTTTTTAGTTATAGTTTAGTTATGGTTTCTTTTTGATTAGTGTCTTGTGGATATACACAATGGTGAAAGTCACTGTGGTATATTCATACATGTATATAGGAAAGTTAGCTCAGATTGATTCCACTCTTCTTTCTTTATTCTGATGCCTCTTCCTCCCCCAGCTCCTCTGATTTTTCTTCCATTTGGAAGGAATGTTCCCCACCCTCCATCTCTTTCTCTCTCCCTCTCCCTGTTTTTTCCCTTTATTTTGAACTGACTTCTGCTTATCAGAGAAAACATTTGAACTTTGATTTTCTGGGTCTCGCATATTTCACTTAGCATTCTAGATTCCAATTTTGTTCCTTTACCGTGGAATACCATAATTTCATTCTTATTTATGGCTGAGAAATACTCCATTATGTACATATACCACATTTTCTTTATCCATTCATCTACTGAAGGGCAGTTAGTTTGGTTCCATAGTTTGGCTATAGTGAATTGCACAGCCATAAGCACTGATGTGCCTGTATCACTCTAGTATGTTGACTTTAGCTCTTTTGGACATATACTGAGGAGTGGGCTTGCTAGAGCATATCATCATTCCATTCCTAGGTGTTTGAGGAACCTCCATACTGCTTTCTAGAGTAGTTGCACAGACTTGCAGTCCCACCAGCAATGCACGAGCGTGTCTTTTTCCCCACACCCTCATCAACCCTTACTATTTTCATTGTTGATAACTGTCATTCTGACTGGAATGAGATGAAGTCTCAATAAAGTTTTGGTTTGCATTTCCCAAATTGCTAGAGATGTTGACCATGTTTTTTTTTTCATATGTTTGTTGGCCATTTGTCTTTGTTTCTTTCTTTTTGACAAGTATCTGTTTAGCTCTTTTGCCTACTTATTAATTGGATTATTTGTTTCTTTTGGTGTTAAGTTATTTGAGTTCCTTAAATATTCTGGATATTAATGCCCTATCTGAGGAAGAGTTGGCAAAGATCTTCTCTCATTCTGTAGGTTCTCTGTTTATTCTCTTGTTGCCTTTGCTGTACAGAATCTTTTTAATTTGTTACCATCCCACTTACTAATTTTTGGTTTTATTTTTTTATGCTTTAAGGATCTTGTTAATGAAGTTGATTCATGTGCTGACATGTTGGAATGTTGGGCCTATATTTTATTCTTGCGATTGCGAGTTTCTAATCTAATTGCTAGTTCTTTGATCCACTTTGAGTTGACTTTTGTGCAGGCTGAGAGATGGGGGCCAGATTTCATTCTTCTACATATGGATTTCCAGATTTCCCTGAACCATTTGTTAAAGAGGATATTTTTTCACCAATGTATGTTTTTGGCATATGTCTAATATGAGGTAACTGTATTTAGGTGGATTGTCTCTGTGTCTTCTATTCTATACCACTGGTCTCCATGCCTGCTTTGGTGCCAATACCATGCTGTTTTTATTACTACAGTTCTGCAGTGTAATTTGGGGGCTAGCATTGTGATGCCTCCACCATCACCTAGGATTGCTTTGGCTATTCTGGGTCTCTTATTTTTCCAAGTGAATTTTAGAACTGCTTTTTCTAGTTCTGAGAAGAGCGTCATTAGTATTTTGATGGGGATTGCATTGAATGGCCATTTTGACAATATTAATTCTACCTACCCAAGAACATTTTCCCATACACTTTAAATCACTCCCAGTATTGTACATTTTATGCAAATAGTTGTTAAATTGTATCGTAGAACAATAAGAAGGCAAAAATGTCTATACATGTTCAGTATAGATGCAATTTCTTTCTTGAATATTTTTAATCTACTATTGGCTGAATCTGAAGATACAAAACTCACAATTATGGAAGACCAGCTGTGTTTTTTGAGCATCTCCAAGTTTTTCCTGTTTGTTCTATTCTTACACACTTGAGAAAATCTGAGACCAGAAATCTCATGTACTTCATGATCAGTATCTGAATGAAAAGTGAAAAGGGTCCTATCATGGGCACAGGAAATTTTCATACCAAGTGATGCAAACTCATTCATTTCCTAGTGCTTATCATCTTTCTCTGAACCTCTTACATTATTCCCATCCAGTTCCATGTAGACTCCTAGAGAGCTTGGTTTCCAGGGCTATAATTTATATTGGGATTACTATTATAACTTTATCTGACCTAGCTTCAGCATTCCATCCTCTCCCTTACAATTATTTTTGCATTCTCATTTGTAAAATATGGTTCAATGCCCTGGGGACATATACAGACACAAAATTTGGAACAAAAAATAGGTTAGAGGAGAGGTAAAATCAGAAACCCCCCAACGTGAGAACTCTGACATGCCCTCCCTCTGGACTCTGAGACCTCTCTTTATTTTGTACTAGTTCCAACCTAAGTAAATTCCACGTTATTTAGTTGGTGAGACACTAACTCTTTTATGACAAAATGAATTAGTGTGCTACTTATATATTTTAAACTTAGTTAGACCCTCCCTAAAGGCTCAGAGCCAAGTCAATAAAGTTATGTTTGAAGATGGAGTTTGAAATTCTATTTTCATTCATTTTAATGGTTTACAAGTAAATTGCATTTTCTACTTCATTCTGTGACATAAGTCAATAGGTATCCAATGTAAATGTAGTTCATTTATATTTGAATTGATGTTCTGTCCGCCATTACCTTATGTTTCTAATGCATTCTGATACATTAGTGAATAGGCTTGTCTGATTAATCATTAGCACATGAAAAGAATTAGCTGCTGCCTGCCAAATGGAATTATTGACACTGATAAGAGGACCAATGATGGGATCACCTGGAAACAGAGTATGTAATTGAAGGGAAAAAATGCCTCAAAAACTATGGACAACGCTGGGTGTGTTGCATTAATTCTCTACGTGATAGGCTTTGTATATTTTTATTAACAGAATTTTCTGAAATCTGAAATGAATGGAATTTGTCTGGATTTACTTATAAACTTTGTTGCCTGAAATCAAAATATGGTTTTTAGTACAGGGGAAAAAACTTCTTGAAAGCTACCAAATGGAGAATGAGACAGGCTTTAGAACCTTCAAGAAGTAAACAGAGCACAAAGAAAGCACTTAGAAGCCTTCTCTAGAATGATTCCCAGCCTGAGGTTCTGTCCTACTTAACCTGAGTACCCATGTTCCAGGTGGCCCATCTCATCCCAATTTTGGCTAAAGAAACATGTGTGGGTGGGGGCACATGTATACAGAAGCACACACACACACACACACACGCACATATGTGCACACATATGCACATATACTGTGGCACAGATTCACATTTTTAAGAAGTCTCATGCTGTGTGTATTCTCTACTTCTTGACCCCTAGTGCCAAACATGGGCAAAGGAAAGAGACTTAAAGTCCATGTAATGTGTGGCAACTCCAGTGTGTCCCAGAGTAAGGCAGCATCACATACCTAAAAGGGTCACAGCCCTATCAGTTTGAAAATGCTCATGCAATTCTGCTTTGTTATTGTCTGAGCCATTAGATTTAAAAGCCCTTCTGCATGATTGCCAAGTACATTAAAGTGAACAAATGATAAAACTCTAAGCTGCCTGAGCTGCCAAAAGTTGTGCAGTGTCTTTGGGCAGGAGAGCAGTGTGGCTGTATGTTTCAGAGTCACTCTTGCTAGGACTTGCTTTATTCTGGATTTGCAAATGGCACCCAGGATGGTGCAGAAGAAATGCTGTGTAGACCCCTTTGCTCCAGCGGCACCTGTAGTCCAGGTGATGGTGCTTGAAAAGCGTGGCTTATGACTATGCCTCGGGCACAGTCTCCTCAGGAGATTGTTCTTTTAAGCAAGGATTCTGAGGAAATGGGAGTTGGGAACCTAAACTCTGGTATTTTCAGAGATTCTCTTTTCCTTTTCCCAGTTTCCTGTGTATCCAGTGGTAATAATAATTGCTGGTCTTGCTATTTCCCACAGTGATTAAAGTTCATGCAATATTACGATCACAAAAACATTAAGAAAAGAATTATCCAATGCAAGATGGCAGAGGTCTTGTCTTGATAGAAGTCTGTCTTCTCTCTTTAAAACTAAAGGCCACCTGAAGAGTGGTACTATGGTATGGCTTCTCAGGCAGCGGGGACCCATCAAACCTTTATTGAATTTTAGTAACTCCAATAAAAACCTGTGTCTCTGCTTCTTCTCACTTCAAGTTGGGGACAGAAGCTTCTCTTATGTTGAGTGACACCTTCAGGGTTTTAATGTGGTCCCTTCATTTAGAGTCCCTTCTGGGTAACATGTAGATTCCTTTTAAGGTTTGTGTGGTATCAGCAAGTTGGACAACCAGAGGACACAGGAGTCCTGAGTGACATGTGGTCTTTTAAAATGTTAGCTCTAGTGGGATGCTTTCTATACTTTCCTGGTTGGATAAGATTTCCAGGGTTTGGAAGACAAAACAGGACAGACCACCAGGAAGGCCATGAAATGCACGATTCTGAGGATTAATGTATGGTCCAGCTTAGAGCATCACGGAGGGACAACAACAGGAGCATCAGCTCAGGAGCCCAGTGGGTGCTTCTTGTCCTGGGCTTCTCCCTCGTGGTCTTCCTTATTGCTAATGCATCTCCACCTCAGGGTCCTCATTGGTAAAAGGGGATAATAATACCGCACAACCCATGGGATGGTTGAGATGAACAAAGAAGCAAAGCACAAGAAACACCTTAATACAAGGTCAATAGTGAGTGTTCAAAAAATCTTACAAAAAAAAAACCCCACTCACTGTGGTGCATATTGCTGAGGATGGTGGTGATGGTGATGGAGATGATGCAGAATTGCTACCGGATGGGTTGGGCTGCCTGCAAGACGGGATGTGAAACATCTTGAACACCATTCTCAATTTCCATGGGTGTTAATAATGGAATCAAGTCATCAGCATGGCTCCAGCCTGGGAACTGATCAAAGATCTCTCTCCCCAAACTATGTGCCAGCTTTTTTCATTGTTTGGCTAGGGCTTATTTTGGTTACAGCCCTGTCACCAGTGACAAGTACAGTGTGTTGAGACTGATTGACACTAATAAAGATTTATTAAATGTATGAATAACAATCATACTACCCAAAGTCAGTAGTTTGCTTTTTTTTTTTTTTTTTGGTACAGGATTGAACCTGTAGGGGCTTAACCACTGAGCCACATCCCAGCCCTTTTTATTTTTATTATTTTTATTTTGAGAAAGGTTCTTGCTAAGTTGCTTTGGGCCTCACTAAGTTGCTGAGGCTGGTTTTGAACTTGCATTCCTCTTGCCTCGGCCTCCCCAGCGTCTGCAATTACAGGCCTGCATCACCCCACGGGCTCTATTTGTTTGAGACATGTTTGCAAGATTCATTGCAAGTCAGTGAGTTCTTTTTATTTCACCTAAAATAAGACCAATGGAGGACAGCCTTCCTTTAATGGTATAAACAGAGCATTTCAACACCAGGATCTATAAACACCAGTCTCCATCTCTTCAACACTCCATGTTCGGCAGTCAATTGGCACCACCATCCATGAAGCTGTCACCAGGAATGTACTCAATGGGGACCTAAGGACCTTGCTAGGCTTTCTGTCGTGCAACTGGATCCTCATGCAACATCATTTCATTTTCTACAGTAGCATCCAGAAAAGCAGCTGCAAGCCATTCTCTGGGCAGGAGTAAAGAAGACAGGAAGTGTGATATTTTATTAATTATTACAAAAATAAACTGCAGGGCTGAGACTCGCTACTGCGAAGGCACATGTGTGAAAATCCCACATCGCTGGTGAAGAAAAAAACTCGTCGTTAACTAGAAAGATCTTCCCTCAGCAACATGTAAAGTAGGAGAAAAGAATAGGGTGCAGATATTATCAGCATTTTAAACAAATTAAAAAGTTGACTTCTAAAGAAAGGGATGCTGTACATCAGATTTCCTCCATGGGAGTATTGTATTCGGCATTCCTGGGCATTTTCCTCTCAGAGGTTTTATTCCTCCTCCAGAAAGAATGTAGGATACAGGTTGTCCGTTGATTCATTTCTTGCAACATGCTAGCTATTCATGATGTCTGCATTTCATAATTTTCCCCTCTTTTGAGTGCATTCCAGATGTTCCCCTTGCAATCATGAATTTTAAATGCTTACTCACTCAATGGCTTGGTGATCCAGGAACTTTAAACAAATTCATTGCCCTGTTTTCAGAACCTTAAAGAGACTGAAGAAAGGTCAGGAGACAGATAACTGGTGACAGAACACATAGATGTGGATGTGTATAGATACATATGATGTTGACGTCCTGGCATTTTGTGACTATATGTCTTCATATGCTATCGAATAAATTGATTTTATTATTGATTTTTAGTCAATAATATTCCAATGAAATTGATGGGCAACATGAACATGGTGATATTTACAACGTTGGTTCCATTAGTGGTTTAATAAATGCTACTTTGAGATGAGAATGGAAACTGATAAAATTCTCAAGCTGGTCTGCCTTCCGTATTGCACAAATGTTTTTTTTTAACACATTGTAACCTGAACACAGAAGTCATGGAGGTGAAAATACACTTCTGAAACAAAGTGGACATATCAGCCATTGAAATTTTACTAGGTAAAGTAGATAGAATTGATGATCAAGAAGTGATTTTTGGTATCTGTGATTTGTTCCACAAGTTACTTTCTCTTTGAGAAAGGTCTATGATTTATAGAGTATTGTTTATGAATTTCCGGTCCATTTGTGTGGAGTAACTTGCATGATTAAAATAAGCAAAAATAGGGCTGCCCTTATATCCATTCATTGCATCAATTAAGGTCCAGTTTTGCTGCTGTCACAGAGACCCAACGTGAAAATAGACATGGACAGTGAAGGAGTCTGTTTTTCTCTCGTGGTCCAGGCCCCTTGTGAGCATCACCATCTGGTTCCACATACTCATGCATGGATTCGGGTTCCTGCTGAATTATCCTTGTTTTACATCCCAGGGGGGTTTATCCTCCCGTGGATGAAGCTGGATCTCCACAGGAAGGACACATGGAAGAGTCAGTCCAGTCTCAAGAACCAGACACACAACTTCCTGTCATTTCTCAGGTGAGAACTTTGTCACTTGGCCAAGCAACTGCATATGGGGTCTGGAGAATATGACCTAGCTGAACAGATGGGAGCCGTGTTGGGGTTCTGTCTTTCTGAGAGGGGGAGGACAGATTGGATGGAATTCCAGCAGTCTCCATCACAGCCTGCATCTCCCCCCTGCGACCAACGCTTCAGGCCTGTGTAGGCATGGGCCATGTCTCTCGCCCGGGCACAGGTTTGTAGGACTTTCACCAAACCCCAAGACTCAACTTGATAGCCCTTCCCCATTCACTGGGACTCTCCTTTCCCTCCTCGATGGGAATATAATCTCACGATTGCAAAGTTTCCACATCACCTTTCTTCATCTTTCCTAAGTCTGCAAAAGAAAACAAATAATAATAATAAAAAAACAGCAGCAAATGTTCTACCCGCTCTGTCTCATGTGTTTACCTTCTTCCTTCCCAAGGAACCAAAATTTCCACTTTTCTAATCCTTAATTACATAAAGCCAGAAGACGGCTCTGAGATAAACAACTAAATGCAAACAAAATACTTACTGGTACGTAGAAGTCTCGTGTCTTTATTTTTATTTTTTTACCTTTTCAGGTAAAACGTGGCCATATGAGCAGGGCTATGTGAGAACACCTACTGCTCATCGTCACCATGACAGCTACTGAAATCAATGCGACTGTGTTTTCCTGTGGGAGACAGCGCAGTGGAGACAACATGTCTGTGTCCGAGATTCATTTGCTGGTAGCCATGGCTGTATTTCTTTTTTAATTCCATCCAGCCTCCCGTTCCTCATGTTTAGAATGAGGATATAAATCCTCCCTTATATGGTTGCTATGAGTATTAAAGGAGCTGACACTGTTTCCTTTCAGATAAAGCACGTCGTCCCTCTGGGCTGTGCTAGCACCTATAATCAGAGGTTGTACTGGCCTCACCTATGTTTTTTATTTAATTGTGTTTTTTTTTTTTTCAACAGTGGGTACTGGGGTACCGGGAATTGAACTCAGGGGCACTCAACCACTGAGCCACACCCCCAGCCTTATTTTGTATTTTATTTAGACACAGGGTCTCACTGAGTTGCTAAGTTCCTTGCCAATGTTGAGGCTGGCTCCTCCTGCCTCAGCCTCCCAAGCCTCTAGGATGACAGGTGTGTGCCACAGCACCCAGCTCTGGCCTTACCTATGAATGAGCCCAGATGCAAGGGATGAGTAGGACAATGGATGAGAAGCCACTGAAGGGAAAGCAATGACCATCACAGGTGCTCCACAAATATTGGTAGTTATTCCTTATCTGGGTTCCAAAATCAAGACACTGGCTTTTCTGGTTTCAAATTAAGGAACTGTATTCTTCCAACTATGCAGCTAGATCCCGTGTGACCTAGGGAATCCAGAGAATGTGAAACACACTCCAGGTAACTATTATTATTGGGTTAAGGGATGAAAAGATTAACATGAAAATAAGTCCAGTTTGACTCTGCGTCTTAAATAAAATCCTTTTTGCCATATGATGCCCTCTACTACCTAAGGATTCTGCAGAGATTCCCTATCAGCAAGAATGCTCTAAACAGATGCATCTGCCAGAACTTGGACACTCCAACCTTTAGAATCATAAACCAAAATAAGCTGTTGCTTCTTTTTTTTTAATAATTTACCCAGCCTGTGGTATTATCTTGTAGCAACAGAAAATGGACTAAAACATTGTACTGGCAATATGAATACTACCTGACATTCAGCGATTTCCCTACCACCTGTCAAGCTGTCTCCAGAGATAGGTAACAAGGTGTACCTCATATGAGCTCTGCTTCCATAAGCCCTAAACCTTTGCCTTTACATCATCCCTTTGGAGGATACAAGAGAACAGGGCTTGTCTGTCCATTAAGCCTCCAATATAGACCTTCCCAAGACCAGGGGCAGTATCCCAACTAGTATCTGTTGTTCTTGGATAGAATTACCTTGCAAGAATTTTGAAATCATAGTCCATGGTTTTTCGATTTTTCATCTGTACACAAGTTGTTTCTTGAGTTAAGGCAATCTGCTTTTGTTTCACCTTTGGGGAAATCACGAGTTCTTTCCCACACATACATATTAAGCACTTACTATGTGCACTGTGCTCTGTGCTGGTAATGCAAAAATGAGAGAAAAAAACAAACAAACAGGTGAAGAGTCCTTATCCTTATAGAAACCCTTAATGTCCTTGCATTCGTAAAAACACTAGGGGAACAATTTATTTATTTTATGCCAATATGAATTAAAACTCCAACTGTGGTCAGTGCTATGGAGAGGACTTTGACCTGATCTGATAGGAAATAGATGTTGGAACCAGGGATGGAGATGTGAAGGGCATTCTAGGCAAAGGGCACAGAATAAGCCAAGGTTTAGCCGCAGTAAGAAAGAAAAAAGAGGAGGGTGGGGGGTTTCTTCTAGAATCCGGAAGAAGGCCCAGTTAGGTGAATAAGCAAGAAAAGTATGATTGACAGCAGGATCTGGTGGGCCTCGTGGCAGAGCTGGGCAGAAGGGGTGTGAGAAGGGAGGATGGCATCCAGAGGGTCAGCAGACCTCTCCAAAGCCTTGCTCTATGGGCAATAGGAATGCTGAGAACATGGTGTAGAGAATCTGTCAGCTGTCCCATCACAAGAAGAAAGCTACCCTGTCCAATGGACAAGTGGACCGTTTACATGGTGATTCCCATGTAATGGAAATGGAGACAAGTGGGGTAACAGTTGGTATCTGCAAGTATATGCAGTTATTAGGGAAGGTGGCCTTTTCCTCTTGGCCAAACACACCCAGATGGATCAATAAAAGAACTAAGTAAACGCTGCACTTCCATCCTCTAAATATTTCTCTTAGAGTGGAGAATTTATATAGCTCCTGAAAGGCGCTTTCTGCATGGAGACCCAGGAGCCCCCTGGCCATTCCTGCAGCCACCGCACGGCCCCACCGCAGTTGTCATTTTACTATGTTTTACCTGGCTTAGTGGAGGAGTTGTGATCGCTCTTTATGATACAGAACTAGGCCCTAAAATTGAACTCTGGGCATAAGACATCTGGCTTATACTTTTAAAGCGACCCATATGCTTAAAATAAAAGTAAAAATTTCTGCATGATTTATGAGATAGGGTCACAAGACCCTAAGTCAACGGGTGATGAACGCCAATTCTTTGCTGATTCCCTCCCTCCAAGCGAAATATATGTTTCCAAATGAATCTAGCCCCATGTATATTTTCTTTTACTTCCCTAGTTCTTTATGCATTCTGCAGCAATTTGTTGACAGTACAAGGCAAATCCATGATAAAACCAGAGAATGTCTCCAAAGTAAATATTTAGTGCTACAAAATTTAGGGGACTTTTTGCACATTAATCCAATAATAAAATACGGTTTGTGAGAGGAACAAGGAGCACTTGCTAATTTCCCAAATTGCTGTAGGTAGGTCACAGAAGCTTCTAATTGATTTGAAAAAATATTTTCTTTATGGAGAAGTGGTATGGAGGCCAAGCTTCTTTTGCTTTGGCAGCTGCAGGAATCCTGGATGCGGTACCTGTGGCATGAGGTTGGGGAGGAAATGAGGATTCAGCTTGCTTTAGTCAAAGCCCAGGTCTTTGAAGGTCATGCAGGAGACATGGCAAGAGGACAGATGTGATCAGGCTATGAGAAGCTAAAACCCTGCCCAGAAAATGTATGAGATCCTGGAGCAACAGGTAGCCTTGCCAGTCAGGGAAACTTACTGTTTCCATCCTTGCTTACATTACAGCATTTATAGACCTTGACTTTGCCGGGGAAGCAACTCAAGGAACAGAATGTTCAAAGACAGGGGGTGGGTGTTGTGGGAGCCCAGTTAAGAAGGGAAGATGTCTAGCACAGACAGACTGCTGTTGGAGGGAGCTGGGATGAAGGGCTGGAGGTGCTGGGCATGCCCTCCAATGCTGGCCCAGAGCAAGTGATGCAGTCAGAAAAATGCAGAGAATTCAAGGAGAAATTCTTAGAAAGGGTAACCCCTTGTGTAGGAATTTGCTAAGAAAAAAAAATTTATAAAACACTGAACTTTAAAATAAGCAATGTGAACAAGCTTACAGCAATACCTCTATGACAGTTGATGCATAGGAGGAAGATAGGGTCAGAAATTGTAGATACTATTTTATGAATACTCAGTAGGTACCAAGCACTCTGCCAACTGCTTTCTGTACATTGTTTCAATTCATACTTACTCCAAAAAGGATGAGGATGATTGTAAAGAAATTGAGGTTTAGAGAGGTTACTTAATTCATCCAATCCATACAGCTTGGTAGGTAGGAAGGAAATGTGAACCGAAGCCACCTAAATTTAGAGCCTTTTGCTTTAACCCAAACATTATACTGTCCCTCAAGCTGATGGCCAAAAGGTATAGAAAGTTGATGGGAAAAGAAGTTTCAGATTTCTCAGCTGAAAGGTTTTACAAACTAGGTAACGTAAAAATAAATTTGACATTGGACCTTTGGGATTCACCTCCCAACGCTGCCAGGCTGATGGAGAATCTGGGATTCTACCACACAAGGTTCTATGTCCCCTGGAGTCACAGTGGTAGTTGGAAAGTCACTGATTGAGGAAGGACAATTCCAGACAATTCATTTAGAACAAGCTGAGGTTATACTTGGGTCAGATCTCACTCTTGTTAACAGCCCATACTTTCTTACATCTTCTAACTTACATCTTACAGCTTCTGTGAGCATCTAGTGGGGGAAAATCCATTAACCGGCTTGACCAGCATTATGTTGACACAAGCAGAACAGACCTGAGCTTTCTCAGTAGGTCTGGGACACTAGAAGCCCAAATTTGAAAGGCAGACAGACAAAACAGCCTCTTTGGCTCTGATGGAGAATCCGGATGTCCTTCTTTTGAATTCCTGGCCTCACTTTTGAAAAAGAACGTTTTTAGTGGAGATTCTCAACAGTATTGCCCAAGCTCTTTTGTATCAGGAGGGAATTAACTCAAAAAAAAAAAAAAAAAACGAGGTTTGACAATAGAAGGCCAGATGCCACACCTTGTAAATAAATAATAATAAAAAAATATGCGATGCAGCCAGCTGCACCATATAAACTCAGGTTTTTATACCACACTGCTGTGTTCCGTATATCCTCGTTTGGCTCCAACATCTGTTCATCCCTGTCCGTTCCTCCCATATATTAGTTATAATTACATACAGAGGAGCTGGTTTATGAGGCTGAGAAACTGACCCAACAGCAGCATGCTTCTGGTAGTTTCTCATTTTCTCTTTTAAAGACAATGGTGGTTCCTTTGAAGGACCTTATTTAGTCTATAGTGCAAGACCAAACCTAGACCTGGTTGACACCCTTGTGAACAGAGAGAGCCCCTTCTGCTTCATTCCTCATTCTCTGAAGCAACCTGTATCCCTTTCCTCTCTACCCTGTCCATTCTATTTGAATAGTCTATCAAAAGGCCATTCAGTTCCATTCTCTCCCAATGCCAACCCACCAAGCTAAGTAGGACTTCTGAGGATGTGGAAACATCATGGAAAACCTCTAGAGATTCCACGCTCAATCAACAGCACTCAGTAGGTATTACCAGACCACAAGCACACAGAACTCAAGGAACTAAAGCCAAGAGAGAGAGAAAAATTAAATAGGCAATCCAGAAGTCTGTATATTCAGACACTATCCTTGAAATTACTGTGATTAACATGTTTGATAGAGTAGATAATGAAATGAAAACATCATCAGAGAACTGTAATCTATTTAAAAAGAACCAAATAGAAATCTATTATTGAAAATTAATTGGAAGTAAGAACTCAATAGATAAGTTAAAAGGCAGATGAAACAGCCAGGCACATTGATGCACGCCTGTAATCCCAGTGGCTTTGGAGGCTGACGCAGAGGATTGTGAGTTCAAATCCAACCTCAGCAAAAGTGAGGCGCTAAGCAATTCAGCGAGAACCTTTCTTTAAAAAATGCACAATAGGGCTGGGGATGTAGCTCAGTGGTCCAGTGCCCCTGAGTTCAATCCCTGGTACAAAAAAAAAAAAAAAATAAAGTAGATAAAACAAGCTAAAGAATCAGTGAAATGGAAGACAAGTCAATAGAACATATTCAAACTGAAACATGGAGATAAATAAAAATGAATAGCCTAAACAAAGTCTGACATATATAATTAAATTTTAATGGATAGAAGATAAAGAGTGGAGCATAATAAAGCCTTTTTTTTTTTTTTTTTTTTTTGGTACCAGAGATTGAACCCAGCCATAATTGACCACTGAGCTACATCCATGGCTCTTTTTATTTTTTTATTTTGAGACTGGGTCTCACTAAGTTGCTGAAGCTGGCCACGAACTTGCAATCTTCCTGCTTTAGCCTCTCGAGTCACTGAGATTACAGGCATGCATCCTGGTGCTCAGGAAAAGAATCTTTAAAAAGGGAATGATCACGAACTTTCTCAAACTGAAGAAATCATCGTAGGATGACTTAAGTTATTTAAGTTCCTGTAAGTGATTTATAGAATCAATGATGGTTCCAAATTTATAGAGAATTGCAAATAACTGAGTAAATTTAAACCAGTTTATGAAAAATAAAGTTAGAGAGTTAACTTATTACCGAGCTACAGTTAGTTGAAAAGTTTGCCTTTGTTTGTAGACATGCACATGATAAAACATAATAGAAAGCCCTCAATACCCCAGACCCAAATTAGTGAACCAATTTGATCCTTCAGTATGGTGGGAGAAGGGTGGCCGTTCTCACGAATGGTGGTAGGCCAACTGCATGTCTTCATAAAATGAAGCGAATTTTGGTTTCTATTTTAAATCTAAGCCAAGAATGATTTACAAGCAGAGTGCCGATCTAAATGTAAAAGTTAAAAGGATAACTTTTTGGAAAACAATATAGGGGGATATTTTTACTACCTAGGAGTAAGCTCTCTTTAATATGCACACAAAAGGGACCAACTAAATAGAAATTGAGTGAGAGGGAAAGGCACAGGAAAAGCAGGAGGATATGTTAGAATCCACATGCCTAACACAGGGCTAGTATTCAGAATATACAAATCACACATCATGCAGACAACCCAACAGCACAACACACATGAAAATATGAACAAGAATCTTTGTAAAAAAAAGGAAATCCAAATGGCCAATAAACAAAACTTGAATTAACTGCATTAGTTATTAGAGAAATGCAAATTGAAACTACAATGATATATAGCTACATACTCTGGAAAAGCTAAAATGAAAAAACCTAACAACACTGAATGTTGAGGAAGATACACAGCAATAGGATACTCTCCTATATTGGAGCAGAAGTACAATTTGTTTAGAAAACTATTTGGTGTAATCTCTACTATACTGAATATACATGTAACTCAGGGACTATAAATCCTACTGATAGGTATGTCCCTAATAGGAACACATAGAAATGCATGTAATAGATGGATAAGAATGTCTTTAGCAGCATCCTCAGTAGCTTAAACCTGGAAATAACTTTAATGTCCACCAACAATAACAATTGTGGCATATCCATACAATGAGATATTTTACATCAATGAAAATTGATAACCTACTGCTATATGTAAAACATCGATAACATGGATGAAACACAATTTTGAATGAAAAAACTAGACACAAAATAATACCTATTATGTGATATGATGACCTTCATACAAATTGAAGACAGATTAAGTGAATCTATGGTGTAAGAAATCGAGAAAACAGCTGCCTTTGGGACACTGAGTTTCTGACTTGCATGAGATCTAAAGAAAATACTGGGGTACTGGTTATATTTTATTTATCTGTCTGAGCAGTGATCACACAGGTGCTTTCACTTTGTGAACATTTATTAAGCTGTACTTGTTTGACTTACTTTTCTCTATGTTATATGTATTATAAATAGTTTATTAAAAAAGAAAATTTAAAAATTTGGTGAGAGTAAAAATTAGCAATGTAAGTTACTGTGGTTTTGAGTTTCCACAATCCTGGAAGGGAAAATGACATTGATTTCCTATGTGGAGCAATGGGAACCAGTTGCTCTCTGAAAAAAAATCAGAAGCAGCAAAACTTGCAAAAACATCTGTTATTTTGTATAACCCTGAGGGTCTCCTTCCATTTCCATGCAGTTTCCCTTCTCTCTCCCTTTCCCTCCCACCTCTCATCCTTGTTTAATGTTGGTCTTCTTCTCATGCTCTTCTTCCCTAGTCTGTTCTTAGTTACTCTCCTTATATCAAAGAAGACATTTGGCATTTGTTTTTTAGGGCTTGGCTAGCTTCGCTTAGCCTATCAAGAACTATGTAATGTTTTGAACAACCAACAATAAAAAAAAAAAAAAAAAAAACATCTGTTAATTCAGGTCTTAACATTCTGACCAGGATGATGCAGGTTGAAGTTTCTAAAAAGTTTGCCTATGTTTTACCCTTGAGATGAGAACAATTAAATCTAGGAAGAAAGTATTCACATTTTCTTTCTGGTCCTTGAGAAACCTAATCATGATCATTAGAAGATAGCATTGAAGACAGTCTATTATGCAGTACAATTGGGATATGGATAGAGGATGAATCACCTATAATTGACATTACATGAACTAACCACTAAAAAAAAAGAATAATCTCCATTTAAAGGAAAACCTGAAAGAGACAATTCATTAGATCTTGCTGCTCAGCCTTTACTGGGCTAATTTTAGCATTAGCCCCAGCATATCAGCTTTTCCGTGGTTTATGGGTACTACCCCATCTTCTACCAACTATTTTCCTCTGTTTTATGCAAATTAGAGTGTTTCTGATGAAACCACTGGACCGTATTTGATGTGCCACGTTTCCAACTTGCAGAGCGTGGAAACCCTAGATCTGCCTAATGGATGTCTAATGGACAAAATGAAAAACACAATGAGGGCTGGGTGTGTAACTCAGTGGTAGAGCCCTTGCCTAGCATGTGCAAGGCCCTGGGTCAATTCAGTTCTGTGAAGAAGAAGAATAGAAGAAGGAGGAAGGAAAAGGACAAGGAGAAGAAGAGGAAGATGGAGAAGAGGAAGACAGAGGAGAAGGAAAAGGAGGAAAGAGCTAAGCCTCAGGTTGCAGCCTCAAAGCCTTGAGATTCCCGAAAGCCAAGGGGTAGCATGCACTGCTGAGTTCATGAAAACTTCCCTGTTCCTTTCTATTTCTTTTGGGCTGTACCCTTTCTTCTGCATAGAACACAAACAACTCTTGAGATGCTTTGGGGGAAGGAAACTTACACTGCTGCGTGTTAGTAAAGGCAGGGGACATTGTCAGGACATTAGGGGTGAGTGAAAATGTCTAACATTTAGTTTAGGGGCCCTCCTCCTCCTCTTCCTCCTCCTCCTCCTCCTCTTCCTCCTCCTCCTCCTCCTCCTCCTCTTCCTCCTCCTCCTCCTCCTCCTCCTCCTCCTCCTCCTCCTCCTCCTCCTCCTCCTCCTCCTTTTCTTCTTCTTCTTCTTTCTTTTAAGTAGGAAAGATTTATTTGGCTCTCCGTTTCAGAGGATTCAATTCATGGTCATCTGACTTCCGTGTTTGGGGCCTGAGATGAGGTGGTACATCAGGGTACAGGAGCATGTGGAGGAGGAGGCTGCTCATCTCATGGCAGCCAGGAAGCCAAGGTTTACATTCATGGTGTCTGGAAATTTCCCTCTCTCTTAATCTGCGATAACAGACTCTTGCAGAGACACCTTCTTCTGCAGGGTGTCATTATTACTGACAGCTGCCATTTCCAAATCCACACCAGCCTTCCTGGCCATCTTGAGAAGGACAGCGGTACAATCCAGAGGAGTGGTGTCCCCAGCATTGCTGCCGAGGCACCCATCTTTTTGGTGAATATCTTCCATACAAAGAACCATAGTCTGGCCAGAGTCGGGAAACATGCCCAAGTGAGGCAATTTTACTTTTGCAGCAGTTAGAAGTCATGCAGCTCCCTCTGACAGATAATCAAAACACAAATGACCACACTTCTCTCCCTAGGAGCTGAGGAATGGGCACGTTCAGCTTCTTAGGCTCTTCCTTCTTAACTTCAAAGTGGGGTCCCAGCGTCAAGTCAACTGTGTGCTCCCCGGGTTCAGGTCACTGTAGCCTGATTGAGGCCTCATATATAGGGGTCACTGGCTGGTCACCAGGGTGCATTCTACTCTTCCACTCAAGATCCAGTTTAGGGGCCTTTTAAGAAAAAAAAAAGTAGTCTTGGATTTGGGAATTTGAGTTCTTCACAGTGGGCAGTGCCAGGTGGGGGAACTGTGTCCTCATAACAGCAGTGATGTGAGCAGTAATAACACCTGATGCTTCCAGAGTCCTTGATGTGCCAGGCACACTGCTAAGCATTACCTTTTCCTCTCAAGACAGAACAGAATATCAGCTTCCCAAGAGCAAAGAATTATTATTTTTTTTAATTGGGGGCATTGTACTTTTTAAAATTTTTTTGCCTTTAAAATTTTGTTTTTGTTGTTTTTGTTTTTTTCTGGTTGAACAAAGTATATTCACACCATTTGTGTCTTTGTACATGTATGTAGGGTAATGATGTTCATCTCATGCCACCATCTTTTTTATCCCCATGCCCCTTCCTTTCCCCTCCCACCCCTCTGCCCTATTTAGAGTTCGTCTATTCCTCCCATGCTTCTCCTCCCTATCCCACTATGAGTCAGCCTCCTTATATTAGAGAAAACATTTGGCATTTGGCTTTTGGGGATTGGCTAACTTCACTTAGCATTATATTCTCCAGCTCCATCTATTTACCTGCAAATGCCATGATTTTATTCTCTTTTATTGCTGAGGAATATTCCATCATGTATATATGCCACATTTTCTTTATCTATTCATTTACTGAAGGGCATCTAGGTTGGTTCCACAGTTTTGCTATTGTGAATTGAGCTGCTATAAACATTGATGTGGCTGTGTCCTTGTAGTATGCTGTTTTTAGGTCCTTTGGGTATAAACCGAGGAGTGGGATATCTGGGCCAGATGGTGGTTCCATTCCCAGCTTTCCGAAAAATCTCCATACTGCTTTCCATATTGGCTGTACCAATTTGCAGTTACACCAGCAGTGTATGAGTGTTCTTTTCCCCCACATTGTTGCCAACAGTTGTTGTTGTTTGTGTTCCTAATAGCTGCCATTCTGACTAGAGTGAGATGTAATCTTAGAGTGGTTCTGATTTACATTTCTCTAAATGCTAGAGATGTTGAACTCTTTTTCAGATATTTGTTGATTGATTCTATATTCTCTTCTTAGAAGTGTCTGTTCAGTTTCTTTGTCCATTTATTGATTGGGCTATTTGTGTGTGTGTGTGTGTGTGTGTGTGTGTGCGTGTATGTGTGTATGTGTGTATGTGTGTGTGTGTGTGTGTGTGTATGTTTGTTGTTGTTGTTGTTTTGGTGTTTAGCTTTTTGAGTTCTTTATATACCCGAGAAATTAGTACTCTATCTGATGTACAAGTGGTGAAAATTTGCTCCCAAGATGTAGACTGTATATTCACCTTACTGTTTCTTTTGCTGAGAAGAAGCTTTTTATTTGACTCCATCCCATTTATTGATTCTTGATTTTAATTCTTGGACTATAGGAGTCTAATTAAGGAACTTGGGGTCTAATCCAACATGATAGAGATTTTCTTCTATTAGGCACAGTGTTTTTGTTTTAATTCCTAGGTCTTTGATACACTTTGAGTTGAGTTTTGTGTCAGGTGAGAGATAGGGGTTTAATTTCATTTTGTTGCATATGGATCTCCAGTTTTCCCAGCAACATTTGTTGAAGAGGCTATCTTTTCTCCAATGTATGTTTTTGGCTCCTTTGTCTAATATAAGATAACTGTAATTATGTGGGTTAGACTCTGGGTCCTCTGTTCTGTGCCATTGGTCTAACAGTCTATTTTGGTGCCAATACCATGCTGTTTTTGTTACTATTGTTCTGTGGGATAGTTTAAGGTCTAGTTTAGTGATGCCACCTAAGAGCAAAGAATTTTTGATTATGTTTCTCCTTGTATCTCAAGATACCTAGAAGGATGCTTGGTTTTCTAGAAGAGAGTTGACACTCGATAAGCTTGTCAAATAAACTCACTGACTGTCATTACTATCCTCATTGTGTAGATGGGAAGGGATGTCAAGTAACTTGCCTGCAGCTAAGAAGTGATAAAGCAAAGATGATATTGTTCAGAATATCAAATACCAAAGACCACATTATTAATCACTACCTATTTTGAAGTATTAGAGAAAACAAAAATGGTCAGAGAATCAGAAGGTACAACATTTTATCCAAAGGGAACTTGCTAGTTCAAATCTAACATAGCTTTGGTACTCATCCCTTGTCTTCATGCCACACAGGGATGCCCTCAGGATATGGAGGAGAGGTAGAAAGGAAGAATTGTATCAATACATATTCATTAGTTTATTTGTGATAAAAAAATAAATGAAGGGAAAAATTATTGATCATATTTATAATTCTGGGAGTAATCAAGATAAAATGTTTATCTGCTCACTTTTAAGAACCAGGGGAAACTTATCATATTCATATTAATTACAAAATGAAGACTGCTACAGGTTGGACTAGTCACCAACTTGTATATATCAAGAGAGGAAGACGATGTAGACATAAGTGAATACTGGTTTCTAAGTAACCATTTCCCCCAAAGATTTAGTCCACTGTAACTGAACAATGTAGGTCAGCGACAATTTCACTCTCCTAAGAGACCCTTGCAGATATTGAATTAAGAAGTTATGTCATCAGCCAATAGAACATTTCACTTCTTCCCCATATGGATGCCTCTAATTTTTTTCTTTCCTAATTGCTTTGGCTCAATGTGAGTAAGATTTGAACTCAGGCAATCTATCCCAGACTTACTGACTCCATTCTCCTCTCCTCCACTGTCTTTTGACCATAAAATGATGATATTGTGTTTGGAATTGAATGGAGGATGAGATACTATGTCTTATCCTTTTAGTTAGACTTGATTCCATTTGACTACACAGCAATGTATTTGCCCAGGGAGATAGAGGTTTAATTATAGACAAACTCAGTATTTCATTTAAGAATCCCGAGAAATAAAGATGCAGTCACTTCATTGTAGTGTCAATCACACAAAATCTCACTGACACCTTATAGCTTCCCAAAGAGGGAGGCAGCATTGACTCTCCATGACACTCAGCTGGGATATGGCAGATTCATGGTTTGAATCCATGACTTTCTGTCCTCCGAGGGCTTGCTTGTCATGGCCATGCCATGCCATCATGGGATGGAAAAAGAGACACTGAGAATACAGAGTAAATGACTTAAACTATTAGTGATGGCCTCATGTTTTTTGAACCTGGGGTAGAAGAGAAGGAACAAGAAATAGGTAGAAAGGAGACAAAGGAGGGACAAGAAAAATATTTTGATTCAGAATTTCCACATACTTTTCCAGGCCTGTCACCCCCTCTCCATGTCAGTCTGTTTTCCAGGTCTGCTATTCCCTAATACATGGGGAATCTGTAAATCTACCAGTGCAAAATCAGATTAAGCAAAGAGAGATATGGTATCTTAAGGAACCTATAATTTAAGGGATTTTTCAGTGCTACTGATCACACAATAAAGACCATGTCAGCCTGAGGATCTGAGGATTGACCAAAACTGCCAGAAACCACCCTGAGATTACTGGACCGATAGCATCCCTACACACTTTCCCCTACCCACCCCTCATCATGTTTCCTTTAAAAGAAGAGCCGGGAACCCCTCAAAACATGTCTCTCACTTTCAAGATAACCTACATTCTCCCTGAACACGTATTCCTTGCTTTACCCCAAAGGCCTCTCTCTCTTGAGAGTGTCTGCATTCTCCCTGATGGTACATCTGCTTTTAGGAGTAAAGATCTGTCTAAACCTTTGACTAGGGCATGCCAACATTCTTTCCAACATGCATGCAAGGACCCTGATGGTTCTGAGTCAAGTTTCCCCATCTCTCCAGGAACTCCTTGGACACTTCACATGAGACACCACATCTCCCATGACAAACCCAGGCCAAATCCTTAGCTAAATGGATACTTCTACTGATTTTTTCCAATATATATCGATTGAATACTTACCATGGTCCTGGGAAGTAACTATGTCCATATCAGAGCGTGATCCCTTTTAATCTTCCCAGAACAACTTTGGGACACGACCTAGGTTACATTGGGTCATACCAACCTTGACCTGATGGGATTTACTCATTTGACTTTGACCTGAAGGGAGGTACTCGTTTGATTTTAGGATGCATCATCAATGTTAACTTTAAATTACTTAAATTAAGGTAGATCTTTCAAGTTCTTTTAAAACAAGAGATAAAAAGAGTGAAAAGGAATAAGGCATTTTGAATTTACTTTTTCTAGTGGTTGCATTGAGATCATAAGGCTTATTGCAATATGGATGAGCAAAGATGATGGTTTAGTCCACTTGGGTCACTCTGACAAAATATCAGAGACTGAGTAAATGTAGAACCAATAGAAATATATTTCTCGTGTTCTAGAGGCTGAGAAGCCCATGATCAAGATTCTGACCCAATCTCTTGGCCTGGTATACCAGGTGCAGACTCACTCTCGGTAACTAAAAAGATGCTTCATTGCCGTCTCCCCCTATAGTAGACAGTGTGAGGACAAAAGGCACAAAGGCTGAGTGAAGTCTCTTTCACGAGGACATTGATCCTGCTCAGCATAGAAGTGTCCTTAAGAACCAATCTTCTCCTAAACCCCCAATTTCTTAATATTATTGCATTGGGGATTATGTCTCATCTTGAATTTGGAAAGGATGCAATGTTGTAACCACAGCAATTAACCTCACAAATATTTTACCACATGTGGTCCTCATCGTTCTACACTGTAAATAACTTATTGAGCCCTAGAAAATAAGTTTTCATGCATTTCAGAAGGAATGAATGCAGAAAATTCTGGATACAGGAGTTTATAACTTGGACCCAAATTTAAAAGATAAGATAATGTCAATCAAATCCGACCAACCTTACTGAACTATGATGGTCAAGGCCATGATTGGAAAAAGGTGCCCCTTCTCCCTTACTATTATTTCCTGAGCTTCGTTTCTTTATTAGTTTTTTTTTTTAATTTTTTTAATCTACTTGGACAACAGCATGCAAATTTAGGGAAGAGAATCAATAAAATCTTGCCAGAACAAATGCTTATAGTTTACTAACTTCCCCCATGACCCTGAGTAGCATTATTCTAAAGTCGCTTCCTGTTGCAATCTGAGCTCTGATGTCACTGGAGTGATCCCTGGGGCTGAGAAGACCATCAAGATCTGTAGCATCTCAACCACCTCCCGCCTACAGACCGACCGGCCTGATTAATCCCGATTGAGTCTGCGGAGAGCACACAAATATAAACTATTCATTTATTTCCAATCGGCGGGCGCCGTGGGGGAAGTTATCACATATAATCTAGTGTTAGTCTATCCACTGCATCATAAAAATTAATTTGTCTAATTAATGACATTAGTACTTTTATACATGCATAATTCATATTAATTGATAGGTCTGCCTAAAAAGAATACCTTTTGGAAGAAAAATGATCCCATTAGCACAAGTTTAATCCAAATCAGGGCTGACAAAGCATAGGGCCTTCAAGGCGTATCTTCAGCTTTGTTAATTGTCATAAGCATTCTAAATTGATTATTCTTACATTAGCATGAGACGTTTCATTCATCAACGCTTTGCTGGAAAGGAAATTTGTCTAATGGATTTGGGTAGCTCAACTAAATAAGTAGTATTTTTTTTTCCCAGGGTAGCTCGAGGGGCATTTGAAGCATATTAATTCACTAATACTGGAGGGAAGAAAAATTAGCAGTGGAAATATACAGAAATATCATACAAAATTAGATTTCTGACACTGAATAATTTTTGTGATATCTACTTCAATGATAATTGAGTGAACAAGCCGGCGCTTTTATTGCTTTTCTGTTTTGCAAGCTCCATGATAAACAGCTGATGTTAATATTTCTTATGAGTTATGTTCCTGCACCTGGTAGGGCCACAGGGGTATGAGGGAGGATGAATGAGATGAATGGGCATTTTGGGGGAGACTGCTAGGAGGTGGCGATTGCACAAGAACTGACATAGCATCGGGCACCTTGGACTTCTGGGAAGACCATTGCTATGGGCGCATTCAGCCAGTTAAGCCACAGAAAGACCATTAACATAGATGTGACTGGGTCCCTCTTCAGACAGCCCAGAGATTTAGAGATACACGAAATTACGGGCTGCCTGTTTGCTTCCTGTTGGGAGTCATCAAATAATTATTTTCACTGGCCAAAACCACAGTTATTAGTTGATGGCCAAAAAATTTACACAAAGCTTGATGGGACCCCAAGGAATCGAGAAGTTGACAATGAAATGGCCTCATAGTTAGGATCTTAGTATGTGTGGGAAGTTGTCCACTGTGGTCTCTTACTTGGATCATCTCCTTCTCCTGTTCCTCCTCCTTCTCCTTCTTCACACTGCAATAGATTTGAAGTATTTCCAATACTTTAGACTCTCCTTGTCAGGAGAATCCTGACCTGCTACAAAGAAACAGTGTGACCTTGGCAGGTGACTTAATGTCTTTGAACTTCATTTGCTTTCAACATGGGCATTGGCCCTAATAACAACAACAGTTTTGATGTGCTGTTGTTAGTGGCCATTTGAATGTGGTAAGGCACACAAAGAAGGTGCTGTGTCTGGCTTGTGACAATTGTTTGATTATTAAACAGATTATATCGGTTGTTGTTTGATCTAAATGGAGGAAAGGGTAGGCTTTATTGTGTACCCACTCCTTTTTAAAATTCCCTTTTTTTTTTCTTTTCTAGAGGATTTTTGACTCAACATGACATTTTCAAAAATAGATCCCAATCTTCTGTGTTTCATAGTGGACTCTTCTGGTCACCTGGTCCTCAAATAAATCTTAGGCAGGAAATAGTGCTAACAGTCTTCAATCTACCTTTCAAAACACTGCCCCAATAACTGACCGCAGTTATCACTGACTTCAAAACTCCTGTGCTTTTATCCAAAGAGCAAGCTTAGTGGAATAGATTCAGCTCAGATTTTAGACTTCAATGAACATGAATTGGAAACCTCTCATTCATTCATTCATTCAGTAAGTAAGTATTGAGTACTTTCTCTATACCAGACACTGCACTGGGATCTGGGAATATTGCAAGAATAAAGAAGACAAAAGCCATGCACCCAGGGAGTTGACATACTAGTAAAACAGACTGACAATTCATTGAATGTGTTAGTCAGCTTTGTGCTCCTGTAAGAAAATACCTGAGATAATCAACTTAAAAAGAGGAAAGTTTTATACTGGCACCTAGTTTGGAGTTTTCAGTCCATGCTTGGTTGGCCCCATTGTGCTGGGCCTGTGGTTTCAGAAGAGGGTGGCAGAAGATATCCATTTACCTCATGTGCAGAAGCAAAAGAAAGAGGAAGAGAAAGAGACTGAGGTTCCATAGTCTCCTACAAGGACATACTCACAGGGATATAAAACCCCCCACTATTCCTCACCTCTTAAAGGTTGTTATGGTTTAGACATGAGGTGTCCCTCTAAAGCTCATGGGTGAGACAATAAGGAATTTTAGAGGTGAAATAATTGGGCAATGAGATCCTTAACCTAATTAATGAATTAATCCACTCGAATGGATTAACTTGGTAGTTATTGTGGGTGGATGGGTGGTGGGTAGGGTGTGGATGGAGGAAGTAGGTCACTAGGTGTGGGCCTTTAGTGAGGAGCTCGCTCTCTCGCTCTCTCTCTCTCTCTCTCTCTCTCTCCCTCTCTCCCTCTCTCCCTCTCTCCCTCTCCCTCTCTCCCCTTTCTGATTACCACGTCCTGAGCTATTCTTCTCCACACACTTCCACCACGATGTTCTGCCTCACCTCAGACACAGAGCACTAGAGTCAACGGCCTATAGACTGAGACATCTGAAACCACGAGCACCAAATAACCTTTTTCTCCTTTAAAATGGCTTTTGTCAAGTCTTTTTATTACAGCAGGGAAACAAAAAAACCAACACTGACCCAAACAAAAGTTCTACAGCCTTTTATAGCACCATGGACGGGGAACTCTGCCTTTAGACATGATCTTTGGGGATATTCAAGATCCCAAGGACAGTAGACATAAAGAAGAACACTTCAGAAAGAGAAGGGCCAGAAAGAGAAGAAGACTAGGTAACATAGGGTTAGAGCAGCTGGTGGGTGGAGAGCCGGGGAGATCACTTCAGAAAGGACAGACAGACGAAGGCTCTCATGGGAAACCAGAGCCTGGAGAAGGAGCCATCCTTCCAGGGAGAGGGAACATCCGTGAGGAGACTCCACAGCAGGAAAGACCTGGGCCAGGTCCAGCATGGATCAGGGAGGGCTCTGGAGATGGGAGTGGGAAAGCTGAGCTCTGCCCCTCAGGGAGCGTCCTCTGGTGACGAGACATTGACATGTTTTGTTGAGGTTGAACTGTCCTCCCCTAACTGATTCTGGTTTCTGCACAGGAATCAGGTGGACGGCTTCCTATTTCTTTCAAGTAAGGGGAAACCTTCTTTATCTGATGGGCGCCCTCCTCCATAAGATCCCAGGAGCCTGGGACAGGAAATGGGGGACAGAAAGAAGCCCACTGGGATGCAGAGCTGCTGCATAATCTCCTTCTCGCCTCTGCTTCAGGTTGGTTCATCTTCCAGCAGTGTGGAGGCCCTCGGGGCTGTCTTCAGTGAAGGCTTCTGGAAGGTTCCACACCCACACCAAGATATGCTTCAGAACAGTCCTTTCCTCCCCACGCTCCAATCCCTGTGTTCCAATAGCTATTGATTTTTTTTTTCAATTCCTTCACTAAAGCTCTCTGGGTAGGCTTCGAGTTTCAGCAGAAACGAAACATTTCCTAAAGTTGTTCATTTCGGTTTCCAGTAGACAGAGGTTTGGAAAAGATAGAGATATTACATATCCCACAACTAAAATATACCAGATGCGTAGCAGCTTTATTCTGGTTTTGGACATGTAATATTCTCTCTTCCTAAATGTAATTTAAGATCACTTTCAACCTGGAACGCGATACTCTAATTATACCAGACATAAACCATACTACTCCCCAAATATAAATTTATACATAGACTAATGGAAGGGGCCAGAACAAATGTTCTGCGTTAGATATTCTAAATGTGAAAAAATGAGGTTCGAAAGGATACGTTTAATAGCTATTGGGAGAATGCTTACAATAATTGGTTATTGTTGAAAGGAAATGTCAGATATCATTATTGACATTTACAATTTTAATTAGCTAGATCCCTGAGTCCAATATTTTATATTGTCCCTTTTTTCAAATTTTCTTTTTTTTTCTGGAAGAAATAAACCTAATAGACTTTCACAGTTATTTAAGGAAATGTTATTAAAACCCACAATCCTACGATATACTAATACTTTAATGGATAAAGAATATGGGTCATTTTTCATGTTAAAACACAGCCCCGAAAGGAGATCCTTTGCCCATTTCCCACAGAGACTGAGCAGCAAACTGCAGGATTTCCTCACAGCTCAGTGACAGCTCAGTGTGGGTGGAGGTCTCCTGTGGTTTTGGATCTTTGTGCCATACATGCCCCATCCCTCCTCTGTTATTGGAAGGAACAGCATAGAACAGGGAGGGCTCTGGAGATTCAGAGTGGGAAAGCTGAGCTCTGGGTGATGTGTGGCTCTAAACCATCAAAGGCAAGTTATCTTTCTTCCAGATTCTTCCAGAAATAGAAGATTCTCACTCACTACATGTTTTTTTTTTTTTTTTTTTTTTTGGTGCTGGGGATTGAACTTAGGGGCACTCGACCACTGAACCACATCCCCAGCCTATTTTGAATTTTATTTAGAGACAGGGTCTCACTGAGTTGCTTAGCACCTCGCCATTGCTGAGGCTGGCTTTGAACTTGCAATTCTCCTGCCTCTGCCTCCCAAGCTGTTGGGATTACAAGGTGTATGCCACCGCGCCTGGCTCTAGATGTTTTTGATGACATTCTACACATGCCGTTTCACTCTACGAGGTGTTTTATAAAATCAAAATATTCATAACTGGAGCCATCTCTCATCACCCCTGCATGGAGAATTTTGTAAATGATGTCTAATATCTGCTTCTCTTAATCTCTAATCCTCCTAACTCACAAATTTCAAGAACTCTGCAGGTAACTCTTTCCTTAGGCAAACATGATTTGGAACATAAGTGGGTTGTCAAAGAATGTTTAATTGTGTCTAGTTGTGCCTTGGTGTCCAGGGGGAATTGGTTCCAGGATGTACCCTCCAGACACGAAAATCTGTAGTTGCTCAAATTCCTTACATAAAATGGCACAGTATTTGCATATAGTCTATGCACGACCTCCAATATATTTTAAATAATTTCCAGATTACACATAATACCAAACAATGGAAATGCTATGAAAATAGTTGTTGCAGTGCATTATCTAGGGAATGATGGCGAAAAACAAAGTCTGCGCATATTCAGTACAGTCAAAAATCTTTTTGAACATTTTCAATCTGTGGTTGAATGAATCCAAGGATGTGTAACACAAATATACAGAGGGCCTACTACACACACTCACTACACATATGGAGTCAAGTACACACACACACACACATATACATATGTATTCAAGCACAATAGACGATGTACACCATATACCTGAATACATCATTGGAATAGAATGATGTGTGGAATTGGTTGTGGGGGTGGGTCCTGGGAATTGAACTCAGGGGTACTCAACCACAGAGCCCCATCCCCAGCCCTATTTTGTATTTTATTCAGAGACAGGGTCTCATTGAATTGCTTAGTGCCTTGCTTTTACTGAGGCTGGCTTTGAACTCGCTTTCCTCCTGCCACAGCCTCCGGAGAGGCTGGGCACCACTGCGTCCAGCCGTAGGTGGAATTTTAAGTACAAAATCCTGAAGCCAGACAGAAAAGCTTCTGAATCACTCTTGCTTGGGGATTGTCTGTGTTTGGGCATAGCTGGGCCTCTCTGTGCTGGTGCTTAAGGATGATAGAACTAATGGGAACCCACAGTCTCACCTGTAATGTTTGTGGTGCTCTGGGAAAGGGAACATAGGAAGCCCACAGATCATACGTGTGAATATGGAAAATCACAACTCAAGGTAGGGAACTGTTGCATATTTCTTTTCCTTGACAAGGACACTTCTCTCTTCCTCAGAGGTGCCCAGTGGAAGGTGCTGCCCCCTAGAGGCAGTCTGCAGCCCTGGCCTGTGGAAGTCCACCTGCCTTCTCTCCCAGAGCCAGCTTCCGCCCACATGACAGGGAACATTTGGCTCATGAGTGCAGACAACAAAGTCTGTGTTTCTAACTGGTTTTCCTTTCATCAGAGAGCCACCCCTTGGCTCTGTCTCTGGCTTAAGGCTGGGCACTCTGGGCGGTACCATCATCCTCAGGAACAGACCCCAGGGCACAGAGTCGAGGGAGCAGCCCAGGCTGACAGATCGGGGACCATCAGGGTCCTGGGTGTATGGAATGGGGTCCAGGAGGAGTCCAGGGCTCTGATTAGGCCCAGCCCCTTGCACTGGGTGGCATTTTGTCAGCGGTGGCCTGGCTGCAGAGGGGGTCAGGGTTCTATGTCAAGCAGCCCTGCATGACTACGCCCATTATGGGGTCTTCACAGTTCCTCCCCCCCAAATAGGTGACATTAAAAATTAGAGATGAGTTTAGGTTTGTCTGTTTGTCCGATTATCCAGTAAGCAAGGTGTATCTCCACACCGTCCTTCAACGGGGCCTGATCGTGCACCTGGGAATCATTCATTTGCTGGGTCAGCATCACTCTCTCCCCATGCTCCATCCTCATACGAGGTAGGAGACCAGGCGTTTGGTAAACATCTCCAAAGCCACACACACACTCCTGAACGATTTGATGGGGCAGGCCCAGAATACCCAGTTAAAGGAGGCAATAGGTGACAGCCTGGTGGGAGCTTGGGAGGACCTTCTGCAGACACCAGATCACCCTGAGCACCCAGGAGGAAGCACTGGGCACAGTAGGGCTGCAGGCACGTCAGAGGCCCAGGAGCAGAGCCTTAGTGCTGCCAGTCTGGGGAGGGCCAGGCTCTGGGCAGTGGGGCCTTAGTTGTTGAAGCAGGGAAACGTCCCAGACATGCTGGGTGGAATATTTGGGTGGAACCCTGTCTCAAGAAGGGCTGGCACTAGTTAGATCACCCACTGAGTGTCCTCCGAAACTCGTGGGTCAACATTTAGTACTCACCATGGCGGTGTCATGGGTGGGGTCTTTTCGGAAGTGACTAAGGCATGAAGGCCCCACCCTCGTGAAGGGCTTAGCGCCTTATGGAAGGGCTGGAGGGAGCTACCTGAGGCCCTTTTAGCTCTTAGGCTCATTTGTTATGTGGGGACACAGTCTTCATCCCATGCCAAAGACAGAATCACAAAATGCCATCCTGGAAGTGGAGATCATGCCTTCCCCAGACTTCCATCCTGCCAAGGTCTTGACCTTGAAGTTCTCAGCCTCCAGAACCAGGAGTAATATATGTGCTTATGGCTGGACGTGGTGGCACACGCCTGTAATCCTAGTAGTTCAGGAGGCTGAGGCAGGAGGATCATGAGTTCAAGGCCAGCCTCAGCAAGTTAGAGAGACCCTGAGAAACTTAGCCAGACCCTGTCTCAAAATAAAAATAAATAAATAAAAGGGCTGGGGCTGGGGGTCAATGGTAGAGCACTCCTGGGTTCAATTCCTGGTATATAAAAAAAAATGAGTGTGTTTATAATATAATTACCCAGTCAGTGATTATTTGTTATAGCAGCACAAAGGGACTAAGTCACCATCCCCAACCCCTGCTTTTCTGGGAAAGTCTTTTGCCAAACGACCTGAAAGGGGTTTATGGGAGAGCAGGTCTGTGGACCATGCATGGGCTGGGCAGACCTGCCTTCCTCCCTGGTTTTGACTTACAGGGTTTCCTCCTGGTTTGCTGTTTCCTGGGCACGTGGGCCTCCTCCCCACAGCGCACACCTGCCCCAGCACCTTTGCACACACAGTCTTTCCTCTGAAGTGACCTCTCCAGATACTTCTGGTCTACCTCCCTTATTTCACCATCGCCTTCCGACTCCCATCCACCCTTCAGTCTGAATTAGACAGCAACTTTCTGTGGCGACCCTTCTACTTATCCCCCTTGTTGCGTGAGGACCCCTGTAATGTACGGATGGCACAGCGCTCATCCGGAACATCCACGTGGCAGCGCGTCAGACGTTCATGTTGGTTTGATTAATTCTCCCATTTGTTTGAGGTCTGTGTGGCCCAGACTGTCCCAACAATGTGGGGGGTCACTGCTCACCGCTGCTCGGTCAGTGCTTGCAGGCTAGGGACCCCTCACCTCCATGTTGACTCAAGGGCTGGCTGTCAGTGGAGAAAGAAAATTCTTTGGCCAAAGATTGGCACAAAATGGAAGAAAGAAATGTCTTTGGTCGAGGAGTTAAGAATCCTGGGCCTTTGTCCTGGCTCTGAAGATAATTTCTTGAGTGACTTTGAAGAAGTCATAAGAACAACAACAAAAAAGCGGAGCCAGGCGCAGTGGTGCCCACCTGTGATCCCAGCGGCTCAGGAGGCTGAGGCAGGAGGATTGTGAGTTCAAAGACAACCTCAGCAAAAGCAAGGTGCTAAGCAGCTCAGTGAGACCCTGTCTCTAAATAAAACACAGAATAGGGCTGGGGATGTGGCTCAGTGGTAGAGCATGTGTCCAGCATATGCGGGGCTCTGGGTTTAACTGCACCCCCCCAAAAAAATATATATATACATAAATTATTTCAAAATTTTTAATAACATGGCCACGAAGGACAAGAGAAAAGAGCTGTATGGGTCTTCATATAAAATTTGCTGATCCTTCACCTTTTAAAAATACCAACCAAAGTGGCCATTCCATAAGGTTTGAGCTAATTGAGTTCAAGTCTCTCTGGGTTTTGTTGGGGGGTCATGGAGTTACCTCTGCAAACCTGGGGTCCCAACCTGGATGATTTCCTTCCAGGTGGTCGGGCCAGATCATGGAGAGAACGTGGCACCTGGCCGTCTGGCCCTCCCCAGTCCTGCTGGGCGAAGGCGGTGGGCTGTGCTGACTGCTGACCCAGATCCCATCTCTCACCCCCAGTCACAAACCCCAAGTCTTGGCTTGGAACATGCTTCGGAAAGATGATCTTTCTCCGTGTTCTCCCGCCTGCCCCTCGGCCTTTGTGAAGCAATTTTCAGAGAAACGATAGTCTGCCACCAAATAAGAGTTTACTAAGAATAAAAATTGAATTCCGTCTGCCTGTTGACAACCTGATTGATCTGGGGGCTCTCGTGACCGAATCCTCTCCTAAGCACATTCTCATTTATCATGTGTGAGATTGTTTCAAAATCAATAGCGCTCCTGCATAGACGGGTGTCGGCTGGGGAGCCGTCAGGGCCCACAGCCTTCCCTGGAATGTGCTAATTCTTTTGACAGAATTATTTCAACAGTTAAATCCTCCTATGTCCATTATCCCCATACTTACACTAGAGTCGTTGGCTGGGGTCATCATTTTTAATATCCTTCCTGTAAGGGTTGATTTTGGAGGGGTTTGCCCTTGTCAATCATGAGGTTCATTTCTTGCCTTTGTTTTTTCTTTCTCAAAAATCGGTATCTGAGAGCTAGGTTCTATTTTAGAATCCCATTTGGGTGCATCAGGACAAAGTCTCAATACAACTTGCAACAAGGACATATCATAGAGGTGTAGGAGTAAGAAAACCTGGCAGAGACGAGCTGTGTGGCTTTAGTGAATTTCTTTCCCTCTCTGAGCCTCATTTTAAGAAACGGGGTCAAATGAAGTCTTAAGCCCATTCTGTGTTAAACGGACTGTTCACAAAAGAAATGCAAACTGAAATTTTGTGGATAAAATTCAGCCTGTAAATTGAGTTTTATTTGTCCCCTGAAGTATCTATTGTGTTTTCTTAATTGGATTCAGCTCTCTCTTCTGCTTCATTTGTAAAATTAGTTTGCTAATGTTGTAAGTTTGTGCACAGTACCATTCACTCTTTGGGGTGTGCAGTTCTGAGCTCTGAGACAGGCATGGGCTCTTGTACACACTGCAGACAGAATAACAAGTTCAGTATCCCAAGAAATTCCTTTATGGTGCCCTCCTCTCCCCACAACTCCTAACCCAGACAACCATTAGAAAGTCCTTCATTTCTATAGTTTTGCCTTTTTCTGGCTTTGAGTAAATGAACTATATTGTACTCAGATTAATGCATTAAAGATGGTTCACGTTGTGCTATCAACTCTTTCTTCCTTTTAACTGGTCAGTAATATTCCATTGAATAGGTGTACCATAGTTTGCCCATTTGTCCACTGAAGGACATTTGGGCTATTTCTAGCTTTTGACTATTGCTATAATATGACCATATCCTCTCCAGAATTCAGATACTGTTAGTGTGACAGTATTAAGGGGTGGAACGTTTGAGACTTGACTGGGTCTTTAGGGTTCCTGGTTCATGAATGGGAATACCTCCTTTTAAAACCACTTCTGGCTACATTTGTCCCCTTTGCCCTTTCACATTCTGCCCAGTGAAGACACAGTGACAAGGTGCCATCTTGGAAACAGAGAAGACTTCACCAGGTGCTAAATTGCTGGGTATCTTTGCCTTGGACTTATAAGCCTCCAGAACTTTGAGAAGAGAAACTTCTGATTTTCTGTTATTTAAAAATTACCAGTCTTAGGTATTCTGTTATAGCAACAGAAAAGGACTAATATAATAATTATGAATAATTCTGCTATAAACATTTGAGTATAGGTTTTTGAATGAACATGATTTTTCATTGCTCTAGCATAAATATCCAGAAGCGTATTTCTGGGTCATATGGTAAGCATGTGTTTAATTTTTTAAGGAACCACCAGAGTGTTTTCCATAATGACTTGTCCATTTTACCCTCCGACCAGGAATGTGTAAGGGTCCCTGTCTCTGTCTCCTCTCGATGCTTGATATTGTCATCATTTTGAAAATGTTTTAACTTTTCTAATAGATGTAAAGCAGGATCTTATAATTTTGACTTGAATTATTCTAATGAGAAGTGATGTTGAATACCTTTTCACAGATCCATTTGGTATCATGTATCCTCCTTGGTATAGTGTTGGTTCAAATTTTTTGCTTGCTTTTGAAATTGGGTGGTTGTTTTCTTTGTCATGTTTTGAGAGTTCTCTCTGTGTTCTGGATACATGTCCCTGTGGCACATGTGATTCATGAATACGTTTTCCCAACACATAATTTGTCCTTTTATTTTCTCAATCATGTTTTTCACAGGAAAAAAGTGTTTACTTTTGATAGTCTATATTTTTTTCCTTTTAACACTTTTTTAATGTTTTGTGGTTTTGATATTGCATCAAAGAAATTTCTGTCTAAACTGAAGTCACCAAGATGCAGTTTTGTGTTTTGTTCTATATTATATTACAGATTGAGCATTCTTTTTTTAAGGGGGGAGTGGGTACTGGGAATTGAACTCAGGGGCACTCAGCCATATCCCCAGCCCTATTTTGTATTTTATTTAGAGACAGGGTCTCACTGAGTGGCTGAGCGCCTCACCTCTGCTGAGGCTGACTTTGAACTCATGGTCCTCCTGCCTCAACCTCCTGAGCCATTGGGATTACAGGCGTGCACCACTGCACCAGGCAGGTTGAGCATTCTTAATCTGAAAATCTAAAATGTTCCAAAACCCCCAACTTTTGTGCACTGGTGCCTCAAGAAGATATTTCCACAAGTGATGAAGTTGTACTAAAAATATTCTGTGGACTTTCAGGCCATATGTATAAGGAGTGTGTGAAACTTAAGTGAGATTTATGTTTAGACTTAAGTTTCCCCCAACGTATCTCATTATGTATATATAGATATTTCAAAATCTGAAAAAAATCCCAAATCTCAAATACATTTGGCCCCAAGCATTCTGAATAAGGAGTATTCAACCAATACAGGTATTATGTTTTATATTTGAACATGTGATCCATTTCAGTTAAATTCTTATCTAATATGAGGTGTGAGTGAAGCCTCCCTCCTTCTCTCTCTCTCTCTCTCTCTCTCTCTCTCTCTCTCTCTCTCTCTCTTTCTTTCTTTAAATATGTATGTCCAATTTCATCAGCACTATTAGTTGGAAAGATTCTTTTTTTCTCCATTGAGTTGTCAAAAATTCAAAAGTTAGTGCACATTATCTGCATGCATCTATTTCTGATTTTCTACTCTATCCCATTGACTTATGTGTCTATTCTTTTTTTAACCAACGCCACGCTATCTCGGCTACTGTAGCTCTATGGCGTGTCTTAAAACTGGATAGTGCGTCTTCAACTTTGTTCTTGTTTAAAATTGTTTAGTTCCTTCTCCTTTTCATACACAGTCTAGCATCCTTGTGTATGTACAAGGGATATTGCTGGGATTTGGATTGCCATGACTTTAACTCTACCAATCAGTTTGGGGAGAATTGACACCTTAACCTTATCTTAATGATGTACTCCATGGGCACGCTGGGTTTGTTTAATTATTTTTGTTTAGACCTTCTTGATCTCATTCAGCACTACGCAGTTGTCTGCATAAAGATTCTGCATTCGTTTTGTTAGGTTTGTACCTATGATTTCACTTGGGGGAGGTACTATGAATGATACTATCTTATAATATTTTATTTTCAGTTGTTTGCTTTCTACCAGTTCATAGGAATGTGATTGATTTCTGTCTGTAGCTCATTTATTCTGCAACTTTGCTCTACTAAAGTGTTGTTTGTTTTAGGAACTTTCTGATAGATTCCTTGCGATTTTCTATGTAGAGATTCATATTATCTGTGCATAGGTACAGTTGTATCTTTTTTTCCAATTTGAATGTCCTTTATTTCTTTTTCTAGACTTACTGAATCTGCTCCAGCATTCAATACAATTGGCCAGGAGTGATGAGGGTTGACATTCTTGATTAGTTCCTGGACTTAAGGAGAAAACATCCAATATCCTGTAGGCTGTAGGGGTTGTTTTTAATAGATATCTTTTTATTAAGTTCTCTTCTGTTCCTAGCTTTCTGTATTTTTCCCCAATGAACTTTGTCAAATGCCTCTTTTGCATCTACTGTTATAATCATATACTGTGATGAATTCCATGATTGATTTTTTGAGGATTGAGCCATGCTTTCAATCCTATGACAAACCTCACCTGGTTGTCAATATTTTTTTCTAAAGAATCTTGCAGCTCCTCCATGACACTTCAAATTTTTAGTTTCTCTTAAAAATGGAGAAGACCTGGCAAAACTGAGTCAGAATTCCTGGCCAGTCACAAACTAAAGTTGAGTAGAGGCTGCCCTGTTTGCCTTCTGAAAGATCACAGTGAGAAACCAAAGCTTGGAATCTTTTATTTTTTGTATCATAGCCTATGTACTCTTGGGTTTTTTTAAAGCAAAGAAATAATTCTTCATGACCATGTATCCAAAAAAAAAAAAAAGTGGAAAGTAAAAGACAGTGTTATCTGTTTTAGGGGGAAAAGGGAAGAAAGTGGTCAGTCTGGGGGATTCTCGGGTACTTTTCTTACCCCTGCCCAATGCTGTGCCACTTGCCCGCTGTTGGCATTTGAATTCTAAACGAATGCTCCAGACGTCATTCCCTATCTTTGTCCAAGTCACTACCTCATCAGCCTCTGGAGGAGTCTGGAGCTGCTGCAAAGGACAATCTGGCCTACGACTCTTCTCAGGATTTGCAAACTGGATAAATGCAGTGCAAGGAAAGCCTCATTCCATTCCCTCTCTACCAAACCCTGAGCAAGACCCCTGTGTCTCAGCTGGATGATCTTCTGTTTCTTCTACTTAGTTTATTTACAGTCACTCACCTATTCATTTATCCATATTAATTCCACAACAGTTACTTTAGGAGAATGAGAAAAAATGATACATTGGTCCCAGTGGATGTTTTCCCCAAATACTCTCTTAAGTCTGCCCCGGAAGCCAGTCCCCCAAATATGTATTTCTTTGCACCTCTGCCTCGTCCACGTAGCGCCTTCTGACTGGAGCTGTTCTTCCTTTTCCTTTTATGCCCAATGTTATCCCCAAATCCCCAGGATCCCGGGCAACCCTCCTGACTCTCCAAGGAAAGCTTAATTTTGTTCACCTTGGGGCCTGTGGCCACCCATTCCTCCCTCTTTCAAAGCCAATCATACTGTCAGCATCTACTGTCTTCAATCATAAAACCTAATATTAATTTTAAAGTCTAAAATATGCACAAAATAAATAAAAAAGCAGAATTCCTGAAAGGATATCCAGTAAAACCTAAGCCTTCCCCCCAATCCCCTGTAGCTTGGTACATCTCCTTCGAGGAGCCGAGGATTCTCAGCCTCTTGCCATTCCTACTAGAGGTCCTCTGAGAAGCACATTCATCCATAAAACTTCTGTACACACAGGAAGCTGCCACATACACTTTCTCACCTCGCTTCTTTTGTCACTTGAAGTAGATCTTAAAAGATGATATCTTGAAAATGTACCTTGAGGATTGTTCTACAGCAGTACATTATTCACTCATTCAAATAATATTTATTGAATATGTACTACATACCTGGCCTTTTATAGCCTGTAGGGATGCAGGCAGACAGAGACACTACACTCATGGAGTGATTCTATTTGTTTTGATTGACAAACAATCATTTGGATTGATAATTTTTGATGGAAAAATCAAAACATTATAAAGCAGAATTATTGGTAGAAATCAATATATATTATGATGTAATATGTTAGAAATCATATATTGTGATATACATGATTATATGTATATATGATATATATGCATATATATATATTATATATATTAATGACTCCTTTCCTTTTAAGTGTAGCAAATGTTGTAAGTATATTTGAGAAGAAACTATCAGGTTTCTCCAACTCTATAGCCAATGCACAATGCTACAAAGAATATCTTTGCAAATATTTTTTTTTTGCCCCATGTGCAAATTTAATCAGAATACAAAAATTTCTTCAAAGTAGTGTTGTTGTATTAGATGAAAGAATTACCTCTGCACCTATCCATGCCACCTTCCAGATTGAATTTTCTCAAGGGTAAGGACTATATCATAGACATCTTTGAATTTCCTGATCCTAGAGGATGTTTTTGGTTTGAACACTTAACATCTCACTTAGATCAATGGGCAAAATGGTTTGAACATTTTTTTAATGCTCCCAGGAAGCACACCCACATCTCCAGTCCTCCTCACCAATATCCTATACTGAGGTACTTGGCTACCCCTTTGGATCCCAGCTGACATGCTGAGTTTCTTACAGGAACCTAGCTAGAACCAAAAATGAAAAGTCCCTACTAGTAGGTAATAAATATTTTTTTCTCCTCTGCATAGAATGGATACTGTGTCCTCATAATGTGCCACCATGAATGTTCACCCCAGAGGACCAAAAAAATAAAATTCACATCACACTCCTAAGAACTTTCAAACAGATACCTGTCTTCTTTCTAAAGTCCTTTCGTTGGAGTTTCCAAAGTCCATGCATACTCAAGGTCAAGTGAACTAAGAAAATTGGTTTATTCCAAGGGAGATGTTGAGTGTTTAAAGTTAAAATCAGTCCAGTTTAGGGGGAAAAAAATCCATCCTAGAAAAGACATGATGGATATGTCACAACATAGAGCTCTGATAATATTTTCAGAGGGTGCCCGAACATTTCCAATTATTCATGCTTAGAACTCATTTGCTCCTTGGCATTATCTTTGTTGCTCATAAAGGAAAGTATCCTTGAAGCAAGCAAAGAAAGGTCATCTCATAAATATAATAAGCAACTCCTTGCGCTTAGTTTGGGTAGAAGAGGTAAGGAGGCAAATATATAAATAAGGAAGTTAAGTTTAAAAACAGCCGAATTGTATGCCTGAATTTGTAGGGTAGGTGATTCTTGCTGACACTGGAGCCCCGATGTCCCCAAGTCAAGCAACAAGAAGCGATTTCTATTAAACCCTCATATCTTATTATTTTTATAACATAAATTGCCGTTAGGCCTTCCTGTGGGATAGACGATGATGATAATTTACACATGCTGGACAGATAAATGATTCAATTCTTAGTTACAAGAGGCTGTTGACAGTGATTACTGATGCTCATTTCTTTCGTGCACATTATGTGAGGCAGGAAACTCCAGGTTTAGAGGCCTTTCATGTTTTTTCAAAGTAAATCAGTCACTCACATAATACTTATTTATTATTCCACATTTGGCAGACAGTTGGGTGCATTTATGACAGCAAAGAGCTTTAGACCAAATGCTGCAAAGTGGCCCAACCAATAAAATATTTTACAGCACAGGAGATAGCAACAATAATTAGAAGGCTTTGGTACACAATGAAAGAAAAAGCTGTGAGTTTTTTCCTGCATCTTATACCGGCTAGTTTTCACCCATACTCTGGCTTGCTAAGGACTAGAATACGGGTTTCACCTGAGATCTGCCTTCAGAACCCTAAGGGACTTTCAAAGGAGGTTCCTTCCCTAAATATCACCCTTCTACCCATCTGTCCATATATTTCATTTTCCATTCATTTGATTGAGTATTTTTCCACGTGCAAAGTGCCCTTCCAAGTCTCTTTAATCCCATCTGACTGAGAAGACCCTGGACTGAGGAACAGGTGAATTCTTATTGCAATTCAAACTGGTCTGTCCCTTCCAGTTCTGTGCCCAGGTGTACACTGGAGGTTTATTAGAATTATATTTCCATGAGAATCGAAACTATGGAATCAGGGTTATTTTGTCAGAGGGCCTCCTTTGTGCCACTTTGTTTCTAAAATTGACTTCCTTTCGAAAATACATTATAAGAGAAAATACAGTGTAAAATGTTTCCGTCATTTGCTGATTTCCACTTGGCTTCTCCAGGTACTGGTTTCTTATGTCGTCTCTCAGGGGTACCCCTAAGTACAGTAGCTCTGCACACATTCAACATATGAGATTCCAGAGATCACCAGGCTATGCAAAATCACACAATAGAATCGTCAGGCCTTATGGGAAAGACACTCAAAAATGTATAGTAGCTCTGGGTGTGGTGGGGAACACCTGAAATCCCAGTGGCTTGGGAGGCTGAAGCAGAAGAATCAAGAGTTTAAAGCCAGCCTCAGCAACTTAACAAGGCTATAAGCAACCTAGTGAGACCCTGTCCCAAAATAAAAAATAAAACGTGCTGGGAATGTGGCTCAGTGGCTAAGTGCTCTGGAGTTCAATCCTTGGTACCAAGACAAAAAATGCACAGTGATATGCTTAAAAATGATAAACACCATAGGAATCTATTAAAACAGCAGACAGTCTTACATATGTCAGGTGGTTATGACATACATTAATATCACAATAAATATGACACTTACCTTGAAAAAGAACTGTATTGTGACTATAGAAATAGATGGTGGAAGGATTGTACTTGTGAAATTTTGTGATTTTTGTAGAATTACCTGAAATTTGGTGAAAAGTTCAAATATCAGATGCGGATGGGTGTGGCTCTCAAGACAAGGTAAACTGAGAACACTGGTAGACGTTTGAGTGTGTGCATGTGTGTACTCCTATATGGCTCTGATTGGCTGGGAACAGTTTTCTGTGCTCAATTACTGTTTCTTGCAAAAAAAAAATCATGCATAAGCAAACATAAAATGTTCATGCTGTTCAAATTGTTCTCTGTTGGGAAAAATCTCACTGGAGAAAAACTTTGACTCTATCTATGAGTATGTGTCTGTCACTTTAAAGATTAACTTTAATATAGAATAGCTTTTTAAATGTTGCAAATATGTAAAAAATAAAAAGATGGCATCTATAATACCAAGCAACATTAACTTTTTGTATCTTTCTCTATTTTTAAGATGCTGTTTAGATATATGTTTAATCTTAACGAAAAAGGGTGTCTGCAACAGGAATTAACTGAATTCTAGGAGAGGTACTTACATGATAAGTGGTAACACTTTCTCAAGAATTAGTTTTATTTTAGATGGAAACTATCCAAATGCCCACCACTTGATAAATGGAGAGACCAAAGTTAGTGTGTCCATATAATTTCAGTCATGCAAAAGAATATGAAGTACTGTCAAATAGACAACAGGGGCGATAGTGTGCTATGTCCAAGAGCCAGTTACAAGAGGCCACAAATCTATACACCATAGAATACTTGTTGCTTAGAGCTCAGAGGTGGGAAGGGAAGTCTGAGATTCATACCCATATGGGGTATGTGGTAATAGTTGCACATATTACTAATATGCCTGTTAGTAATATTAAAAACCATCCAATTTTACATTTTAAATGGGCAAATTATGTAGTAGGTACATTTATATCTCATGGAAGCTGTTTCAAAAAGAATTAGTTCCATTTTAGGTTTTCTTTTTTTGTTGTTTTATTTTATGTTTACATTTTCTACTGGTGTATTATGATTAATAATCATGGGATTCATTATGTCTGACTTGTACATGCACATACATGATTTAATTGATCTTCCCATTCCCCTGATCTGCTTGTTCGACTTGACTGGTTCCCCTTATGATGTTCTCTGTACAACATAGTGATGTTTGTTGAATTCTCTTCTGGGTCTAGAGATGGCGTTGTGCTCACCACCTAGCAGATTTTTAATCTTCTCTGGCTCAGTCTATCGGAAGTCTTTTGCTGTCTTTGCTGCCTAACACTATGATGCACCAACTGTTGCTAGCCTATCTTCTCTTTATTAAGGCCACTGCTGGGCTCAGTACATCACTTGCAGTCTCTGTTCTCCTTGTATATCCAGGTAACCTCCAGCAGTTACAATCTATGATTGAAGGTCAAAGGGGAGCCCTTCACAACAACTGATGAAAGAAAGCCACAGTTCAGCTCTTTCAATCAGACACACTAATGCAAGTAAAGAGATAGTAGTTTTCTGCTGGATTCAATCCTTGGAATCTGAACCAGTGACAGTCAGTAAAGACTGAATGAGAAAACTTCCTCTCTTTGGATTCTTTGGTCATGTTATAGTACCTTTGTGCTATAAAAAAAAATGCCTTATTTCTGTCCATTGGGTGGTGGGTCTACTTCTTGGTAGACGTAGAAGTCTTGCCTTCCTATGGTCAGTATTTAAAACTGGAAGTTCATTTCCTTACTTTCAATAGAGTTCTGTTTGGGTGTTTTGCTCAAATTCAGGGTCAGTAAAAGAATGGTGGAAACCTGACTACACATCTGAGTGGTCTTTTGATGTCTGCTGAGGCCTGGGAGTGCTTTTGAAGAAGCTAACTCTTGCAACCGTCTCAGAGAAGCCTGCCTCAGAAGGAATTCTTTATCCCCAGTCAGAGAATCTCAAGAGCTCTATGGGATATGAGGAATGACTGAGCCTAAACTGCAGCTTGGTATTCAGATCCTCTTCACAATGTCTCCTTCATACGACATGTCCAATCTCTTCTCTGAACTCTCTTCTGTGACCGAAAGCTCACTACCTGTCACTATTTCCGTTCATTGTCAGATGACTTCTTGAACCAAAGTCAGATCTCTTTCTTATGGAAGACCTTTAGAAATTAAGAACAAAATTAGTGTACCAGTCGGGTGCAGTAACAGAAAACATGCTAGGTTAGACAACCAGAAAGGTATTTAATATAGGGAATTAGATAATTTCAAAATTATTGACAAAAAATATCGTTAGGTTGGAAATCAAGAAATGGATATCAATCATTTTTTTCACTACTTTGAACTTTTATTGAAATATCATGTGCAGATAGAACATGCCACTGATGGTTTTGGCCACCTCACAGGCAATTGCTTCTATCATTGATTCCCTATAGCTGGCTCACATCCATAAATCTGGTTCTCAGACCAGCAGCTGGTTGGAGACACACTTGTTCACTATAGGCTGCTTGTCAGCAGTCTCTTGAGTCTCTTGAGATCTTACTGAAGAAAGATCTCTCTGCCTACTTTCTACCTTCCAAATTTCACATAATGCACTTCAGTCACAGAACCCAAGTCACATTGAGGACTCTGAAGACAAGGTCATCTCAGGAAAATAATTTCTCCTACCAGTTTTTGTATTACGAAGGTGGGCTTGACAAAGCATACAAATTCAGGCCAAAAGACTTATAGACGATATGAAGAAAGGTATCTAACTTCTGCATTGACAGAATTCTCTTACCAAAAATGATTCTTCCAACGTCTTTACCCACGTAATCAATAGCCATGGGGTTTGAGAGAAAAAAGCCTTTGATACGTTTAGTCATCTTCTGGGTAGGAGAAATGTTTAGTCATGATAAAACATTAATGCCTAAATTCAAAATATTTTAACAGGTTTTCACTAATCAATTATTAGGATCTGATGAGTAAGGTATTACTGTCAGGACCCTGAGGTTCAATAAAGAAACTGGGGAAAGGAGAAGAAGATGATAACGAATATAAATGGGGGTCTTGTTTGTGAAGAAGGGGTGATTCTTAATTTTTAATTTAGGCATCTGCAGAAAAACAAGGCAAAGGACCCTAAAGAGAGGACTATCACACAGAGTCTCTGAGCTTCTCACAGTAGTGGGCACATCCTTCAGCTTTGGATCAATAGACGATGAGAGACCACCCTTCACAACCCACCATGACCCCCCATGACCAGGGGAAAGGGAGTGAAACTAGTGGGATGCCAAGGACCTCTGCCTGTTCCTCTCCCATCTCTCTGGAGAGAAGCAGAGCCATCAGGAAGTTTATTCACTTGTAAACACACCTTATTTTTAACATCTTAGTCATATTCAGCTGAGTTATCATTGCTTATGTTATTCCAATGACTCATTTCCTCTGGCAGCGTGCAAATATTAGACATTATCATAACCCATATCTCTCCCATCCCTTGTAACCCTGAGAAATCACGTTTAGTTTATCTGAGGCAAGAGAGGATAAAATGCAAGAAAGGAAAAAAAGCAAATTGCACATGGGTCTTTTTATTTGAAGCCTCTCGTACACTAGAAAGCTTCGGTTAATGCTCGTTGTACAATGTAGATGGATGACAGCAATAAAATCAGATATAGGAAAAGCAATCAAATCACATTTCAAATATATTATATCAGGATGGGGGTCCCACCTTAGGGCATATGTTCCCTTCCACAAAAGGCTTCTAAAACGTGTCCATGTATCCTTCCCTTCAACCTGTGTGTGGCTGATGTGAGACTGCATTTCAAACACTGTCCTAGCCTTAGATGGCTTTCTTATTGTTCCAGGAAAAGCTTATGTTTGCTTAGACCTTTTTGTCTTCACTGCTCAAAATAGATGTGAGTGGGGTCCCACAGAGATATTCTTTGCCTGGCTGGTGCCACCAACCTCAGGGTAATCTATGGATTACCCCCCCCTTACTTCATATAAAGTTTAGCAACCAGATTTCTGGTTCTATTTTTTTTGTGGGCTGGAAGGCTCATCATTTTGATTTATGCTTTCTTTAAATAAAAATATTATTCAACCTTAAAAGTTTTTATCTGCTGCTAAGCTATCCAGCTGACATAAGATCACCTTTCTAGAGCAGAAGTTAGTGTAACATTGAATATTTTCTCAGTTGCATTTTAGATAGTGGAGCAGATTCTTGAACTAGAGAATTTAATGTCTCTTTAGAGAACACAATGATAACTAGAATGCATATTTATTTAGAATAATATAAAATACGGTTGCTTCCAGATGAGAGGTTAAAAAAGAGTGAAATAAATTTATGACTGTGAGTCTTGTGTTTCAAGGCAGGATTCTCAGTCTGTGTACTACTGCCATTTGGGACTGATCGAGTTGGTTGTGGCGGGTGAGATGCTGTGAATTGTACTGTTTAGAAGCATCCCTGGTCTCTATCCACTGGATGCTAATAGCTCACCCAAAGTTGTGACAAACAAAATGGTGACAGACTTGGCCAAATGTCCTAGAATTGGGGGGCAAACTTGCTCCCAGGTGGGAACCACTTTCCTCCGGTATGCTCCATACCCTGTGCACAGCTGGCTTCTAGGAACCATAAATTAGGAAGGTAGAAAAAGCCTCTGAGCAAAGTGTGACCAATTTTAAGTCAACTTACTGCGGGAAAGACCAAGAGTTAGCTGCATGATGGGTCTGAGAACCTAGGTCTTCTGAAACGGACCTGGTGCCAGGCTATTTGATCTAAGGTGACAATGTCCCTCACATGGGTGGTTTCTGCCATGCCCTTTGAAGTTCGACAAAGAGGACAAGAGGAGAAAGATATCCTTCTTCCTAAAGAGAGAGGCTTAGAGGACTCAGTTTCTGAAGGTGAGGCATGGCGCTTACATGGCATACCTTCTGATTTTATCTAAGATGGGAACCATCTGCGCATGAGCAGCCCAAACCTGAATGCTCCCCCCGTGGGCCTGCCCCCTAAAACTCTGGGGTTCACAGAGAATGGGGTGTGCAGCTCAGGACAAGAAAACAGCCTCTTTTCCAGGCTCAGGATTCAAGATGGTCAAGTTGGCTCTCCTGGGTGGCAGTTTGACTGTCTTTCCTTCTTGCTTCTTGAATCTGTATACACCATGTCTTGAGTTACAAAACATTGGCTGGGCAGGGCTTGGGGTTGGTGGGGAGCCATGGGGGCTAAGCCTCTGTTTATGACACATGTCATATTTCATGAACCACGTCTGGACCCCACCTGCCTCCTTAATCTCTGTGGAATGCCTGGCGGTCCCTCCATGAGCCGCATGTCGTTCTCATGACTTCAGCGGGCACTGTAGTTTCCAATTTCCTAACCTTTCTATTAAAATTAATATTTAGATTTTATAACTTTAAAACTGGAAGAGTGATGGAGGCAGTATTGGATGTTTATGTCTCTCAGTCACGAAAAGGCTCCCAATTTCACTCATGCCGGGGCCACACACATGTAGTCACAATAAATAGCATTCAACGTGTTTACAGTAGGCAGAGGACGAGGAGGACCTCTGTTTTTATATTGATGGACTCAGCTGGGCTGGGGATACTATTGTTTACAATGAGCTACATTTTTTGTTGTTCTGATTTACCCTCAAATTAAATCTTTATTTCAGAAACCAACCCCAGGGAGTCTCTGTAACGAGGGAATGTAATAAACAGCATTAGGAGAGGACCCCGTAGCTGCTGTTCCCTGGTAATTAGTCCAAATGTCTCAATCAGAGTGGTTTTCCAAGTTTTTATGGTGGCAGTTTGGTCGCAGGTTTATTTGTAAAGAGCTGGTTTTGCATTTTGTTCGGCCTGGCCTTTGCCCTTTGAGGAGGGGGTGGCGGGGGATTTGGCGACACAGGGAACAGGACCCGGGAGTCAGACTTTCAGGTTTGCTGGGGGAACCATTCCCGTGTTTCTTGTTGCCATCTGTTTCCAGATTGAAAATTATCTGGATTTAAAGGTACTGGGAAGGGGAAATCAATGTCTGGCCTTGGTTTTGAGGACACACTAAGGGAGGGTCGGGGCTGAGGCTGGGAATGAGCATAGGAATGTTCCCATTCAGGCCGGGTGACAGTCCTATAAACCTCAGCAGGAGGGGAGAGGTCATTAAACAGCTCCTCATGCCCGAGTGGGGCCTGGAGTCTGCCCAGAGCACTACCTCCCCACAGCGTGCTGGGAAGAAGGAGGCCTGGGCCCTCGTGACACTCCCACCAAAGTTCCCTAGGGACCTGTAAGCTGCTGAGACCCCTCCGTCTGCCTGGAGAAGGCGGCTCAGCCAAGGGACCAGAGCACATTCGGCAGCCGGGCCAGCTCTGGTCACATGCCCATTCCATCCTCAGTGGCAGAACAGGGAGGCTGAGCTGGCTCCTCAGTCCACAGATTCTCCTGTCACCCTGCCTGTCTCCTGAAAGCCAGTTTAGTCACTCAGTGGTGACCCAGTGCCATGATAAGCACAGATCTATTCAGCCATTTTATTTTCTGGGAGAAATGGCAAGGCAGGATCAGGACAGGTGGGGAGGCTTCTCAGGGCATGATGGACAGACACCGTGCATCAGAAATGCCCACCCCCTGGGCTGCAAGCCCATCTGCCTGCCTGGAGTCACCTAGGCTGGGGTCCGGGGGTGGGGGATGTCTTGGTTCAGTGCAAAATACAGAGTGGTAAGCAAAGTGGGCAGAAAGGAGTCCAATCCCCGTGTCTCCCTCACCCATTCTGCCTTGTTACTTGTTTAAATATTGGTGTTGTATAGCCTGTGTTGTAAAGATCTATCAATTGTTGCTTCCAAGGGTCTGAACACATTTTCTGTAAAAGGACCAGATAGCAAATATTGCCAGCCCCGTGGGCTGCACAGTCCACCAGGTTACAACTACTCAGCTCTGCCTTTAAGGTAAAAGTAGCCACGGACCTTGTGTCAACTGCAGTTGCAATAAAACTTCATTTGCAAATCAACTAGTGGGCAGGATTGGGTCTACGTCCCATCACCCCTGATTTAACCATTGATTTCATGTTTCGGGTTAATTTTGCTTTTTCTTTCATCCTCATCCCCTTCCTTCAGGCCTCCCTCCTTACTTTCTCCCTCCCTGTCTTCTTCCTCCTCTCTCTTTTATCCTTTCTTTGGAGTTATGCCATACGTGCTGAGATGCACAGAGGGCACAATGGAGAGCACCACAGGCCGGTTGTCTTCTTCCCCAGTCATGTGCTGGGGAGTGTCAATGAGGACACAAGTCTCAAGTACAAAACACTGTGTCCAATGATGCTACTTTCCCAACACCCATCTCCATTTCTTTCTCAATGAGAAACAATGTCCTATATTTAAAAAAAAAAAAAAAAGCCTTCTGCTTCCCATGCAGATAAAGGTGACCATGTGACAAAATCCTGACCCAGGAGATCACGCAGAAGTGACTGGAGACAGCATCCTTTCCCAATAGAAAGGGAAAACCCCTCAGCCTCTTTGTCACTTGGACCTCCTCCCTCCCCCATGAAATGGTACCCCAATTCTTGGAAGTACAGCAGCTTTTATGTGAGCAAGAGGATAAAATACTTTGTGACAAAACTGAAAGCAAGAAAGTAGAAGAAGTTTGATCCCTGACAATATTGTTAATTTTCCATTCCAGCTGCGGACTGCTTACCTCTGAACTTTGTATAACATAGATAAATAAACTTTATTTTGTTTAAGCTAATGTAGGTTTTTCTGTGACATGAAACTCAGTGAAATAGTAATGAACTCAATTATAAACACTTTCAGAAGAACAAGGCTGCGGATTAAAAATTAGCGTGCAATAATTACTTGCAGTGTCAAAAAAATAAATGCAGCTACTATCAGATTAGCAAAATATCATCTCACTTTATATATCTCAATGGTTAGCAAGGTAGGAGAAAAAAATGTGGCACTTACCTGGCAATTTTGTCTTGGCATTGTTTAAATAATGATTTATGGTGATTGAATTGTTTGCTAAGTCTGGGAAAACAGTGCAGTAAATTCAGATAAGAAGTATGAGTAAGGACAGGCTTGACTTCTAGAAACTTTCCACAGCAAAAGTTTTCTTCTTCATGCAAGCAAAGAAATCAGAATCATTAATTTATAAATTCAGTGAATCTGAACTTGATAAAGATATGGCCTTGACTGTCTTTGGAGTATCACACATTTTACATACATATTAGGCGATCTTATAAAAGTATATAAAAGTGATGTGCATATTAGAATACATGCATGCACATGTGTGCTTTGGGAGAATAAAAGCAATCACAGCCACAACATCAGGTTACCTTCCCTTACCTTGAAAAACACCATTGAACAACTCTGAATAAAGACCTAGATGTCATTTACTTGGGAACCTTCATTAAGTACCAGCAGTAGGACATCTACAAACAGCCTGATTACTAGAAGATTAGCTGGTTGATAAAGTGCTGGCATTATACTTAATTCTCAGAACTGAAGCACACAACTCAAATTTGTTGTCTATCACAGTAGTGAAGGGGTATCTTGGTCCACGTGGGCTGCTATAGCAATACCTCATCATTTCTGGAGGTTGGAAGTCCAAGATCAAGGCACAAGCCAGTTTGTTGCCCGGTGAGGACCTGCATTCTTCTTGTGTACCAGAAGCAGACTGTCATAACCTAATCCCCTCCCATGGGGAGTCAGTACCTTCACATTGGGGATTAGCATGAAAAACAGGAATTTGGGGACCTCACAGTCATTCAGGCCATAGCAGGATTGACTTAATGTAGGGGCTGGCCAAATGGAAAAGAAAGTTTCTTGAAAAGAGTTTAATCCAAAGGAAAATTCTTCATGTAAAAGGAAAATGACTCCTTTTGATGATTGAAGTCACATAGGTCACATCGATGGCATTCTAGAAACACACTCACTTTGACTCTTTTTTGGACAGTGCATTTAGAAATCAGAGCCTAGCAAATGCTCTAGGTTCCCATGCACTTTGGACCCTGGACCTCACCTTCAGTGGTCAGTACCCTCTAGGTATCTGGGCTCTCTTCTCTCTGCTCCTTCATCTACGTTCTTTCATGGTTTATTGATGAACGATGCACCCTGGAGCTGAACACTACTGAGATGCCTTTTATTTCAAGAAATTGTTGCATAGTGTCACGCCAAGACTGCATGCTATGTCTTTCTAGGAAATTTCCCTGCATTTTGCTTTTGGGTCAGCATTTTGGAGGTGAAGACAATTGATCTTTTCAGCCTTGCTGATGCAATTCTTTTTGATGTGTATCAAGTGTGTTTTGACACAATCCCTTGAGTCATTGTGGTTTTCAATATTCCCGGGCCTATAATGAAAGTCAAAAGGAGGGGGATCTTTTCACTTAATGTTGATTTCTAATATTGATGGTACATTATCCCGTTTGTGTCTCAGAAGCAACAAAGGAGAGAATTAACCCCTTGGGTCTCAGACTTAGGTACATCTCTGTGGGACGGTGGCTGACAAAAGCTGATACCGACACTGGAGACAAAAGAAATTCCTGATGAACACATGTCATTCTTATGCAGGTAGCAATTTTTAATCATTATCAATTTTATGGTTAAATACAACAGCTGCAACAGAATTTGTAGGGTTTTTTGTTTTTTTTTTTTTTTTTTGGCTGTAAGGCATCTTAGAGAGTGTTTGCCAATTTTCTGTCTCAAAAAAGGTGTCTTCGCATCTTGATTTAGCCCTGAATAATTCAACAGAATCTCTAATAACAGACTTGCATGTTGCAAAGCCCCCAAACATGTTGTAAGCTTAAAGAGGCAGCAAGAAATTTAGCATCCCAAGCAGAAGTCAAAGAATCGAAGCTACCAGGTCTTTAAAGGGTGAGTCAGTGCTTTACACATGTGCTGGGTGCTTATTTTTGCTGTCTGTTTCCTTGTTTGCTGTAGAGTGACTCCTAAAAGGGACAAAGAGGTTAGCTATTGTTCTAAATTCCCCTTTCGTGACAATTCTCTCCTTATGCTTTATTCCTCCCTCCCTCTCTCTCCCTCTCTCCTTCCTTCCTCCCTCCCTACCTCCCTCCTTCCCTCCCTTCCTTCCTTCCTTCCTTCCTTCCTTCCTTCCTTCCTTCCTTCCTTCCTTCTCTCCTCCCACTGCCTAATTATTGAGTGTCTAAACAGTCCCAACCACTGTGTTGGGCCTTGAGGCTTTGCTGATTGGTAAAAACAAACCTAGACCCTTCTATAAAGGAGAACCTAATCTTGTCCTCTCTTCCCAAGGCCAGGAGGTGTTGCTATCCCCTTGGATTTGAGATCCACCAACGCTTTCCTAATAAATGCTCTCTCTGCCCATTGCTCTCCCTGAGTGGTTTCTTTAATCTTCTTTAACTGGCTATTTTATTTTGTGATTTCCCACCCCCCCAAAAAAAAATCATCAGAAATGTATTGAAAACCCTGACCTACAAGGGAAGGTGGAAAGAGACTGGGGAAAACTTGGTTTGGAGAAATGATAACGTTGGAAGATGTCTTCATGTATTTGCTTTGTGTATTTGACATGCTGGCATTAGAAGAGGAATTAAGAATTAGTTTCTTCTTCCCAAAGTACAGATCTAAAACTGAAGGTAAAACAGATTTTGGTAACTTTTCTATCAATTGAGAGTAAAGGGCTGTGCCTGACATTGGGAAAGTTATTTGGATGTGCTTATGTTTATGTGTTTTTCTGCATACGTGGATCACGGATTCCCAACCTCATCACTAATGACAGGAGGGCCAGATGGCTTTCTGTTGCAGGGGGCCATTCTGTACACTGTAGGATGTTTAGCATCATGCTGGGTCTTTCCCCACTAGATGCCAATGGAAAAAAAAAAAAAAAAACCACCCCAACCCCACAATATCAAGTCTTTGTCAAATATCTCCTGGGGGGCAAATTTGCCCTCAAGTGAGAATCATGGAATATACACATATATGAATACACATACAGTGGTTTACTGGGGATTTTGAATTAAAATCCATAGATCCTTTGGCAAACCACAAATCTTCCCTGTGATGTCCAGGTTTCTCAGCACTAGAGTTATTGATTAAAGTGGCTGTACACTTGTCAGTTAGAAAAAGGGGAAATCGTGCCTCAGGTAGGGAGAGAGACTCTAGAATCTGTGAGGCCCACACTTCCAACTAATAGATTTTAGAATTCTATAGACCAGATCAGAGTTAATAAAGTTGGTGTCAGTTTCTCGGGGAGTATAGAAAACCACAGTTATGACAGCGAGCCCCACGGTGCTCTTTGAGATATGATGCAAACTTGTGGGGTGAGATGAGTAGAAGAGGTTGAGCTTGTTTGGGGTTTAATTGGCAATCAAAAATCTGCCTCCTCAATGTGGGCATGTCACTGTAAAAGCACACCCAGGACCTTCCTTTCTCTGGCTGAAGTTATTAATATGTGTTGATTGATGTCAAAATGGGAATTAAATCATAAATGTGCTTCTGTGCCTCGGGCTGGTGGCTTGGCAGCTTCTTTAGCCCTGTCATTTTGGAGAGACAGCTCACATGGCCCTGACTCATTTTTTTGATGATTTCTTAAAGATTTCACTTTATCATCATTTGTCTATGATCAGACTTTGCTTCCCATCCTATTAGTAGTACCTCTGTCCCGGTATATTTAGAACAAAGTCGTTACCTAAAAAAGGAAACCCAGGATGGATTTCATACTGGAATGGAACAATGGGGTCATACACTCTTATAAAGGAAACAAAACAAAATAAAATGTCCCCAATTAGTGTTATTTACAGACACGTAACACCATGACTGCTAATCAGGGGTGTGTGTTCCTGACCCATGGGAGTCCCAAAATTCCTAGCATCTGCTCACAGGCATTAAAAAAAAAAAAATGGTCATTCTCATTTCCAAGTTAATCCAATTTGAGTGTAGACTGAGAGGGACCAGAGCTTCCCAAGTGGCCTGCCAACACTGGGCAGCTCAGAACAGCATCGTTACCAGACCACACACGTGATATTTAATAGCCAGACTTCTTCCAGTGGACCAGAGAGGAGAAAAATCCATGCATGTGAAATTCCTAAGGAACAGCCACCCTCTTCCTCCACACCTGGAGACCTGTGTCCCAAGTCCATCATGTCTCACTTGAATTCCAAGGTCTCCTGAACATTGTCACTAACTCTAGACTCCAGTGGCTTCTTGCAGTCTACTTTGTGCCACCTTGTAAGGTACTGTTATAGTTTAGGTATGTATGAGATGTCACCCCAAAGCTCATGTGTGAGACAATGCAAGAATGTTCAGAGGTGACATGATTCAATTATTGAAACTATAATCTCATTGGTGAGTTTATTCACTAAAATGGATAACCTGGGTGGTCACAGTATTCATGGAGGGTATGGATGGAGGAAGTAGGTCAGGGGTGTGCCTTTGGTGTTTAAATTTTGTACTTGCTAGCAGAATTTTTCTCTGCTTCCTGGCTTTCTCTGCTTCCTGAGCAGCTTTCCTCCACCATGTTCTTCCGCCATGATGCTTTGCCTCAGCTTGGACCCAGAGCTATTGAGTCAGCCAACAATGGACCGTACATATGAAACTGTGAATCAAAATAAACATTTTCTCCTCTAAGTTTTTCTTGTTGAGTATTTTGGTTACAGTGACCCAAAGCGGACTAAAACAAGCCTGACACGAACATGTCGTTCCCTCGATTAAAAACAATTTTGGGGGCCGGGTGTGGAGGCCCATGCCTATAATCCTAACAACTCAGGAGGCTGAAGCAGGAGGATTACAAATTCAAGTCCAGCATGAGTAATTTAGTGAGGCTGTAAGCAGCATAGCAAGACTCTGTTTCAAACTGAAAAAATTAAAAGGGCTGGGGAAGCTGCTCAGTGGTAAAGCACCTGGAGTTCAATCCCTAGTACCAAAAAGTTCTTCTGTTACTTTGGTTCTCCTGTGTTTAAAAGATAAAATTCAATCCAATCGATTGGGGTAAATGACCCTTAATATCATCACATTCTTCTTTCAGGGCAGCCCCTGCCTTATGGACCTTCTAGGGGTAAGTGGTGTGTATTATGGGTGGATCCTGTCACGTGACACACTTTCTAATGATGACCCCATATCTTCCATGGCTCATCTCAAATGTCCCCTTATTCCTACTCCTGGTTAGGAATAGGTTTTTCTCTTTCCAAGATTCCCCCAACACAATAAATCCAACTCATCATGTGAGGTTTCCAGTTTACCCAGTTATATGTTCATTTATGTTTTATCTATCAGTTTCTTTCTCTAGCCTTAGTAAGTAGAATATAGCCACACAGGGAACATAATAGCTACTCAGTACAGTGTTTTGGAATGAATGAATGAATAAGGACACAGTGTAAATTACATGTCAATCAACAAGCAGTTTTTTTGTTGTTTTGTTTTGTTTCAATTCCTTAGACTAAATTGCCAAGACTTATGTTATGGTAGCATAGAGTGATTGTTGTGAGCCCAAACTTGATGGAATCTTAACTTTACTACTTTTTAGCTGTGTGACACTGGCAAGCTGCTTGCTCTGTCTCTGACCCAATAATTTTATGTATAAGTGGGAATGATGATGGCACTATTTCTTAGAACTGTTACAAGGATGAAATGCGTCAATAGATTTAATAATAATTAGGACCTGGCCCATCATAGGAACATTAGCATTACCAACTCTGCCAGACTGTCTAATGCAGGGCTTCTCTGCCTTTCACAATGGAATCACCAGGAGCGAAAGAAACAAAATGAAACAAAATACAGAGTCTGGGGCCCTATCCTACACCACCTGAATCAGCATCTCTGGGGGCAGGGCCCAGGCACAAATTCACAATCAGTTATTTCAAATGAAGAAACTTTAATAAAGTTTGTTTACAGAGGAAAGAGTTGGGTCAAAAGATCAAATCATGGATGGCGAGGCACCCAGGAACTAGAAAGTGTAAGGAGGCCATCGGCACCACTGGGCTGAGGAAGCAGGGGTGAATAGTGTCCCTAGAGCCCCTACAACTGGAGCCCTGTAGGACAGCCTGCCCAAGAAGAATGGTCACCTGTGAAGGACTCAGTGGCTGGGAGAGACAGCATGGCGGCAGGAGCCATCCAACCTTTCCTTCTTCACCTAGCAGCTCTCCTGGCATAATCCAGCCAGAATCCCTGGCGAGAGAGCTGAAAATCCCAATCTCCAGGGCTCAGACTTCTTGGGTGCAGACCACAGAGAGAAGAAAGCAAGTGGGAGAGGCGAGTAAGAGGAAAGGGCCAGCAGATCAGCAGAGAAGTGAGGTGGGGCAAGGGTAGGGGAGAGGCAGGTGCTTCTGATGCACAAGAATAAGACTGAGCTGCTGGAGCCACCAGATCAGATCTTGCTTTAATTCCTCTGCAGCCAGGGAGAGAACCGTCCTTGGCCAGGAGGCACACCAGTAGGATTCCTAGCCTCCATCTTTCAGGAGGTACTTCCTAGGTGATTCATTTCAGTCCCCCGTGAGGATACCAGGGACTGGGGGAAACAGCTTCCAGGAAATGCTCTGGCCATGAAAACAGGACAGCATCATGTCCAAGCACCACCTGCTTTTCTTTCCGGAAGCCCAGGAGTCCCTATCAATGGGAGTTGTGATGTGCTCCCTTCAGTTTAGGAAGGAAGTGCATAGCTCTTGCTTTTTCTGTTTTTATCCAAGCAAATGTGCCAGAAGAGACCCTCAAGACTTCACCATATGTCACATCATATGATTCCATCTAATTTGCATAACCCCATGGTGGAATTTGAGATTGGAAGGGTGCACCGTGCCCTGATAAAGTGTTTCCGTTTGCATTAAACCACCAGCTTGTTTTCCCATAGACTGTGTCGGCGCATTAAGAGGACTTCATTTCTACTGCTTCCTTTCCAAAAGGGGGAAGATATAAATCACAGGCGCAGAAGTAACTAGCAGTTGTGACATTTTGTTACAGAGTTTAATTACATGAATCATAAAATATTGCTACAATTTTCCAAACTGTTAAACCTTAATTAATATGAACCCACAGGGACCACCTTGATCGTTCTAAATATTCTGAATCACAACTCCTACAGTAGTACTTCCGTCCGCCTGAAGTGCTTTGTAATTTGCAAAAAGTGATTAATTATTAGAAATGAAACCAGACAAATTAATTTAATATAAATGAGGCTGTACGTGGTTTGATTAATTCTTTTTAATTACCTATATGTTATTTTTTCAATAGTTGAACAAAGGACCCTATTCTTCTCCTGCATGTTCATATTCATTAATCTCATTAGCAGAGTATTAATATAATTTTATCGCACATTCCAGAAGTAGGGCACATTGACAAACCATAATGAATCGTGGCATTAGTGTCCTATCACTACATTAATTTCAAGGCATGCCTGGCTCATCTGTAATTTACTTTGAGACTTAGTTTAAAAGGAGCTGAATAAGCGTGTAATTATGACATCTGCTTCTTTTCAGGTACCTCTTTGTAAATCAGTGACAAAGGAATAGCAGGTTTAAATATGTGTTAACACTTGGGTAGCATGTATAATTGCAATATGGCCCATGTGTAATGAAGATTAAATTAGACTGTACTATACCTGACATTTGCAAGAACATAATTCAGCGATCGTCATTGTTACTATTGAAGCAGCTGCAAAATATCAATATTCGAATTGAGGAAAGTGAAACTAAGTGAGAAAAGATGATATGGACAGTCACAGACAAGTCACCAAGAAAAGAACCATATCAAAACAGGATGTCATAAACTCTAGGCTTACATCTCTTCTTCCCTTGTGTCTGATGACAGTTGGTCATGAATTTCATGAAAATGTTCAGAAGGGTCCTTTCGGATGTCACTGGGGCATGACCTCACGCTGCATATCTTGTGTGCTCAGCACTTCTGCTCAGGGCACTGGGGTGGGCACCATGCCCAAAATTCTCATCAGGAGCCTCAGGCAGGGAATTGGAATTCTGGGATTGAAATCTAGAGCCCCTGCATGGTTAACTCTAGATTCCTCTGAGTTAGAATCCTAGGACAACAAATAATAAGAGATTGCCTGGTGAGCAAACTAACTCTGGAATTAGTTCCTCGGGAAAATTTAGGAGAAAAAGATATAGAAACTTGGAGTCATCAGAAGTCCAAACAGAACTGAGATAAAGAAAAAATTTGTGTCTTCCATCACAAATCCTCCCGTATCTTCCTGAAAATGAATTCTCATGCTGTTCTTTGGGGTTTACGAACTTTAAGCGAAGATTTATCACATTCTCAATCCACCATGTACCTTGGGTATTTTGAGGCAAAGTGGGGGCTCCCCTTAGTTGTGCATATGGTCTCTCTCTCTCTCTCGGAAGCCCCTAATGTTTGAATGCAGAGCTTGACAAGAGCCAAAGAATATTGCTTTTGAGTTTAACAAATACGCCAAAGGAATTTGGGGCTATATCTCAAAACAATTTTAAGAGTTGACTTACTTAATGAAATTCTCACACCAGCCTTTTTAAGTTGATGGTAAGGACATGTGAAGAGGAACTAAAAAGATGAAAGGAAATGTAATTCATCTGAAGATGCTCATGATGAAGCCCTGACACGAGGACTTCATGCAGAGTTGACAGGGGACGTGGGGAGTGTTATTGACACGGGTTGGGGATGTTTGGCTACTCAAAACTAATTCCAATGTAGCAGGGATTGACTTATTTATTTCCACCTCAAAATACCTTGTGGGAGAGAATCAGTTATTTACTAAGTTGTCTTGATTGAACCATTGAAGGTTAGACTTTGAAAGTAAGGTAAAGAGCCTCTCTATTTGGATGATACTTCCCGTGTGGTTTCAGAAATCAGCAATAGCACGATCAACTGAAGGAGTCCATTAAAAACAGGTTTCCCTATCTCAACCCAGAGCTTACTAATCAGAAAGGCTGTAAGGGCCATTTGAAAATCTGCATGGTGAAAAACCTCCTGGTTCTTCTTAGTACATACACTTGACCTAATCTCATATCCTCATTTTATAGAGGTGCAAACAAAGGTTTTAAGAAAGGGATGATATGGAATAAAGCTGAGATAGAGACCGGGTAGCCTGTCACCTGGGTTTCAGGTGCTTCTTAATGCAGTAAGTGTTCAGGGAAAGTCAAGGGCAAGAGGTGGGTCTTAGAAATCAGTAGGTTCTTTCTACAGCATCACTTGCTCTATCATTTTGGGGTTTGTCCTGATTTGGCAAACAGATGCCATAATATTAGATGACCCTGTCCACTGGGATGCAGGCACATCACAAGTCCAGGTTGTCAGAGAACGGCACTGTTCCTAGATCAGTCGAGAGAATGGTCACTGGAGATCTTTCTTGCAAAGTGTTGAAACAAGAAAGAAAAACATGGCTTTCAATTTGCAGTGAGGGGTATTTCAACATCAACCTTTTTTTTTTCCTACCTGTCTGTTCATTTTACAGCCCTTTCAAGCTCCTCCTCTGTGCCAAGTGTTACATTAAGCATGAAGATTACAACAGTGAGCAACAGAGAAATAGATTCAGCCCTACAGGAGTCAATTACAGGGGAGCTATTTGGCTCTCAAAGGTGATTTGAAATAAAACAAACCTATTTGATGGATTTTTCCCCCTCCTTTCTTCTGTGCTTACAAGTGTGTGCACCTCAACTCCCTAGGACAGAAAAAAAAATCATTGGAAGGTGTTCATTCTTCCCTCCTCTTCTATCCTTCCACTTTTCCCCTAAAGCACATTTTGCCTATGAGTAAGTAGTCGTCTTAGACCAGTTCAAATAATTGATTCTGCGCTTTTTAAATGCAACCGTTTCTGCTTGGAAATTCTGCATGAACTCTCCAGGCCAGCATGATGTGGTGGAGCATCTTGGGATGCAGCAGAACTCCTTTTACCTGCTATTAGTTTTCTTCACATTTCCTTACCATTTACTGGTTTCACATATGCATATGGTTTAACATATTTCATATTGCTTATTGTTTAAAGATGAGGCAGCCGTGATCTAGCTTTCATTTCTCTTTAGAACTTCTTTTTGGAAAGACATCCCTCTCAAGTCTCTAGTTCTTTAGAGATGGAACTGAAGCCAGCTAACTCATATTTAAAGGAGGGGGCAAATTGAACAAAAGAGACCTTATCAGCCAGGAGAGACTCAGTATGAGGCTGTGACAAACAGGAACATCTCAGCAACAGAAAACAAGGGCTCCATTCCCTATGGCCAGGGAAGACTCCATCATGTGAGCTGCTGTTGGCATCCAGAGGGAATGAGTGAGTTGTGAAGGGCCCGGGACCACAAAGTAAAGCTCTAGTCCTGTGTTCACTGATAAAGCCATGAGTTTAGCTTGAGCAAAGCCCTGTGTTCAATCCCTAAATCAGAAAGAAAGCAAAAGCAAAAGCAAAAAAATAAAAGCTCTCTCATCCCATGTGGCTCATGTCATTTCTACTCACGCCTAATTACTAGTTGTCTAGTGCTATGGCCTCACTTGCTCCTGTGAGGAGGCAACTCTACTGCATACCTGGGAGGGAGAGGAAATGGAAGATTTGGCAGACAGTATTAAAGGCAAGCACAGAGGGTTATGATCCTTACTGAAGATTCACATCAACCTTCCAGCATGAGGCTCCACATTGGTAAAAACGTGTAGCTCCAAACTGAAATTCTTTGCTCTAAATTGAGCATCCCGCCTGTTTAAAGAAACTTATCCTGAGGATCTAGTCTCTGTCTACGTACAAAAATGATGTTTCTTAGAAAATCACAAGGAAAATCCAGGTTGTTCTTTAATATAAATTACAGTGAGGCATGGAGAGGTAAGTCCCCAATCGACTTGACATGATCTCTTATCAGGTACAGAAAACAGAAACAGAGGGAGATCTGTCCTTGGTACGGGGCACCTCCTTCCTCCATGGTTATTCTTAAAAATTTGAGATGGAAAAATCACAGGTCAGATAATTAAAAGTGGTTCTATGGTGCAGATGAATGGGGGTTTCGGCTCTTTGGAACTTTAAAAGTTTTTTGAAACCACAGGGTTCTTTAAGCAAGGCATCCCCTGACAGAGGGAGCTATTTCTGCCCTGAAGAAAGAAGGTTAACATTTTTCGTAATAATGGGTTTCACCCTCCTGACACAGACTAGGCGTTCAGCAATTGTTTTCATCTTCTCTGGGTTTGCCTAACAGTCTAAAAGTCACAGGAGTGGGAGGAGCCAGTGGGAAATTTCTGCTGAACATCAAGCATTGAACTGCTGGTCTGGGCCTCTCTGGGCTCAGTCAGAAAGGCTTATGGTGGGGCTCCAGGGATGTCTATGCAGCACTCGACCTAGTCTTGATCGTTACAGCCCTGCCCATGTGATTAGAATGCGAGAGCAAACACTGGGATTGCATCTGCTGCTGGCTGTGACTGTCATTTTGCCTAAAGACGTTGGAAAACCATAGCGGTATGAGCAATATGTACCACCGCCAAACATAGGATTTCAATTTGACTCAGCAATTCTATTTCTAGATGTATATGCAATAGTATTAACTATATGTCACCAAAAGACATGTGTAAAATGGTTCACAACAGCAATAGGCATGGCAGCCCCAGCCTAGAAACACGACATATACAATCAAAAACGGAATGAACAATGGAACATGATATGTTCATACACTGGAATTCTGCACCATAATTAAAAAAATGAAAATACTACAGGGTGAACCTCCAAGTATAATGTAGAATGAAATCAGCCAAACAGATAAAAAGAGTACCTATAGTATTAATCTACTCACATAAAACGCAAAAATGATTCATGAAAATAGAGGTCAAAATAATAGGCACATTTTGGGAGAAGGAGGGGTAGGCAAGAAACTTTGGGAGTATCAAGATACTCTCTGAATTTTCATCTGGCTGTGATGGTGAGAATGTAAAATGCATGACAATCTAAGAATTTGCATATATATATATATATATATATATAATACTTATTCATATATACTTTGATTCAAAAATTTTAAAAGTAAAGTAAAATAAGATATGTACCAGTTTACTCAAATAATCCTATAGTTTAATCTGTGCAAATCAGGAATACACACAATGATGAGTGTGTGTGTGTGTGTTTTGTGTGTGTGTGTGTGTGTGTGTCTTAATTGACTATGTGACCTAGAGGTTTAATAACTTAATTAATAAATTCCTTGTGCAATTTCATTAACTATAAAATGATGATAATGGCATTGCTTATATGACTATTTAGATGATCAGCATTAAGTATGATGTATATAAAAAATGAATGAGTGTATTGATGGGTGTGTGTACACACACATGCGGAAGGAGGAAATGAATATTTCTAGTTTCTCTCTCATTCTGTTCACTCACTATTACAAGTACATATAAAGTGTCCACTCTGCTGTGTGCTGTATATATATATATATATATATATATATATATATATATATATATTTAGTTGTAGATGGACCTTTATTTTATTTATTTGTATGTGGTGCTGAGAATCGAACCCAGTGCCTCCTGCATGCTAGGCAAGCGCGCTTACCACTGAGTCCCAGCCCCAGCCCCCTGCTGGGTGCTGTTTTATGGGGTGAATAAGACAGATGGCCCCTGCCCTCAAAGTGTTCCTGTTAGCTGGGGAGACAGGTGATAAAGCAAGTGTACAAATAAAGAGTAGATTTTTAGTCTGGGAAAAACAGGTGATAGGAGACACAATAACAGGGGGAGAGAGAGAGGGAGAAGCTAACTGGGGCGATGGATGGAGTCAGAGACAACCTCTCTGAGGAGGTGGCATGGAGCTGCCCCTTGCAGGATGTGAAGGAGACTTGCCTGAGGCAGCCTGGAAAAGAGTGTTATTGGAAGAGGGAACAGGAAGTACAGAACCCTGAAATGCGGAGAGCACAGGTTGTGTGAAGTTCATCAAAGAGGCCAGAGGGGAAGAGAACAGGATCTGCCAAGGTTGGAAAAGTAGCAGGGATGAGGATGTACAGCCTGGTGGGACAACAGAAGCAGCTTGATTTTATTCTAAGTCTACCTGGAAAGAGTCAAAGGTTTTTAAGATCTTATGGAGTGTTTTAAATGTATCACTACCTCAGTGAGTTGTTTTAAATATAGTATCTATGTTACAGGCAAGACTGAGCCAAAAGAAATGCTTCCTTGCTGGGGTCCGGCTGCAGCAAAATAGCCGGGGGGGGGGGGGGGGGGGGGGGGTGATGAGCAACTTGTGTACATTGATACAGCAGGAGTAGGAGCCGTTTATTGTAGGGCAACAGAGCTATTTATACATTTTGCACAGCTTATCTTAATTAGCATAAACTAGATACATCAGTCAACCAATAAGGAATCTCCACACTTAATGGCTCGCTTTTGTTACTTTTCAAACCACTCCCTCTGACATTTTGCCAGGCACCATCCAGACTTGTTTACGAACTCTAACATTTCTCTGGCAAAATACCAGGTGTTATTTTTGACTTATTTACAGACCTTAACAATTCCCCCTTTTGTTTAATTTAAATAAAGACCATAGTGGTTTTTACAGAAACACCATAAATAACCTGCTACAAACAGAAAGTGAGGATACAAAATGTAACAATATCAAGCCAACTTATGGCTCCATGCAAGAAGCCCTTGGAAAAATTATACCAGCAATGACACCGTTAGCAAAGATACCGAGTTACAATTTGTTGTACATTACAGTTTGTTGTCTCAGTCCAGGTAATGCAGTATCTCAATAGAATAACTCACAGTCCAGGTAAATCATAGTCCAGGTAAGTTCTGCAGGCAGCTAGCTTAAATCACAGTCCAGGTAAGTTTTGCAGGCAGCTAGCTTAAATCACAGTCCAGGTAAGTTCTGCAGGCAGCTAGCTTAAATCACAGTCCAGATAAGTTCTGCAGGCAGCTAGCTTGATCCGAAGTCTCGTCCGCTTTTCAGCCGAAATCTCCTCCAGTTTTCAGCAACACTGGAAATTCTTCCACCCTCATTTTCACTGGCACTGGGATGAAGGCAGGAACTCCGGATGGCTAAAGAAAATCTTGTAGCATTCTACTAAGAAAACAACCTTCTGAACAATTTAGTACATTATCTCAAGGTTTTGTTACATTTGAAATAAGCCTTAATAGTGCTCATTACTCATTAGCTTCCTGGTGTGGGAGAACCATTGTAGCTTAGTTATTGGCATTGAAAATGACCAAACATCAGGGACGCTGGTAGCGTCTTCTGCCGGCTGTAGCATCCTGGGCAGCCCCAGATGGCCCCGGGGAGAGTCCAGGGAGTGTCCGGACTCAAACTGCTACTGGGCACAGGGAGCAAGAGCCTGGGAGACTGTGCCTCCAGGTCAGGTCTAGATTTGGGCTCCCGGCAGTGGAAGAGCCGGCTGCCACCGCTTGGAAAGTATTTGCTGCACCATGACCAGCTTGCGCACATGGCAGCCGCTGCACAGATTCACGCACCCTCCGGTAACGAAAAGCATTTAGTAATAGCCTTTTGCTACAACTTTTTTCTTGATAATCCTTTTTTTTCTGAACTTTCTTTTTCTTTTTCTTTCTGACTAGAGTTCCTGGGCTTTTATCAACACATGCCCTAATTATTCTTGGTTCCACTGGGGTGTCTCTTTCCCTTATCAATTTACTTCTTATCCCTTCCATATTCTCATCATAAAGACAATACAATACACCGAGACAAAACAAGACACAAACATACTGTATCAATTTTCTCCATTTTCTCGAAATGGCCATTTTTCCTCTCTTTCCTTTCTCGCCCTATCTGCCTAGGGACGAGCGGATTGCTCCCGTCCTATCTATGGACGGGCAGCTTTTTTTTCGTCACTTACCCCCGAGTGTCCCGGGGCTCCCCGTAACGGGCCACCATCTGCCGGGGTCCGGCTGCAGCAAAATAGCTGGGGGGGTGACGAATAACTTGTGTTCGTTGATACAGCAGGAGTAGGAGCCGTTTATTGTAGGGCAACAGAGCTATTTATACATTTTGCACAGCTTATCTTAATTAGCATAAACTAGATACATCAATCAACCAATAAGGAATCTCCACACTTAATGGCTCGCTTTTGTTACTTCTCAAACCACTCCCTCTGACATTTTGCCAGGCACCATCCAGACTTGTTTACGAACTCTAACATTTCTCTGGCAAAATACCAGGTGTTATTTTTGACTTATTTACAGACCTTAACACTTCCTCTTCTAAGTTGTTCTTGTTAAGCATTTTGATCACAAAGACAAAAAAATGGACTATCATAGAAATGGGTACCAGGAGTGGAGTTGTTGCTGAGACTAGCCTGACCTTGGGATCCACAAGCCTTTGCAGCTGGTTTGTGGGAGGAATATGAAAGTTTGGGGATTCCATTAGAATGTTGTGAGTGAAGCTTACTGGGTGACCCAGGTGGGAGCTCAGAAGACCAGAACATGGACGGTGAAGACTGTGTTCATGAGGGGAATTGAGGATTCTATTAGAAATTTGTGTACAAGTCACTCATGTTATACTCTGGGGGAAAAAAAGTGTCTACATGTTGCACACATCTTGAAACTTTGTGTGAGGCTAAATTTAAAGGTGTTGGGCTAATTAATCCACTGGAAGAAATTTCTAGGCAGAAAAGCATTCAGGCAGTGGCATGGATTTTTCTGTCAGATTTTGGCCAAGTTTCCTATGACAGTAGGGAACAGATAACAGTTGCAAGATTTTTTAAAATTTTTTAATTTTTAGTTTTTGTGGTGCTGAGGTCTTGTGCGTGTGAGTGAAAGATTTTGTTTTTTTAAATGGCAGTTTGGGCAGAAAATTGCATGTAAATCTGAACACAAGGAAGTGGTAGTTGTTGGAGATATTATGGCCATCAAAGAGATGCTAAACACTTAGGAAAGGAAATTGCAAAATCACATTCATTGCAGGTTTACAGGTGTAGAAGGGAAACATCTTTAAAAAGAGATTTGGGGGCACCCTGCTCACCTAGGACAGGGGGCTAGGAAGTTGTTTCACTGTGCCCAGGTACCCAGGTATTCAGAGGTTGCTGCAGCCATGATTCCAGGGGTCCAACTACTGCAGGAGCTGGTGGCAGACTTTGGTGTCATTCACATGGTGCTGATTCTGCAGAAATAAAAGATGCTAAGTTACAGGGTCATGAAGGTTTCTACAGAGATTTCAAAGGAAGGCCTAGGAAGCCAGGCAAAGTGTGGGCTTCCCCTGAGAGGCTGAGGCCAAAAGCTCTAAAAATGAACCTGAAGCTCAAATGACGAACCAAGAAATTAAGAAACGTTGGTAATATGGAGTGTCTGCTGAAAAAAAGCTTCTGGATGCAGGCTAAAGGAGAGACCATGCACAATGCAACCAGTAAGGCCAGAGGGGCGCATCTGCGCAAGCCCTTTGGAGAGCCCATGATGCTGTCATATGTTCTAGATGCTCTACGTGGAGTTCTAAGACCTGTTAGTTCCCTGTTTTCTCCAGTTTGAAACAGGAACATTTATTCTGTGCCATGATACATTCAATGTTTTGTAACTTGATTTTAATTTTTACATTTTGGAATCACAGCCAAGAATTTGCCTTGAGTCTCAGATGAAACTTTGGACTTGGACTTTACTGTTAAGATTGTGGGACTCTTGGAGATGGAATAAATGCATTATGCACCGTGAGATGGACATGAAGTCTTAGGGGCAAAAAGGTGGAATGTTATGGTTTGAATGTGAGGGTTCCCCCAAAAGCTTCTTTGCTAATGCAGGAATATTCAAAGGTGAAAGGATTGCATTACGAAATCTGTAACCTAATCAGTGCCTCCTAGTTTGGACAGACTGACTGAGTGGTAAATGTAGGGGCGTGGGGCATGATTGGGGGAGGTGAGTCACTAGGGTGAACCCTGGAAGGGTTCATTTTTTTTTTCCTGTGGCTACTTTCCTTTTTCTCTCTCCACTTCCTAGCCACCATGAACAGCACAGCACTCCACCACGTCTTTCCACCATGATGTTCAGCCTCACGTTGGGCCCAGAGCAATAGCATCAGCCTACCACGAACTGCACTCCTGAATCTGTGAGCCAAAATGAATGTTTCCTTCTCTAAGTTGTTCTTGTTGAGTGCTCTGGTCACAGTGATGAAAAGTTAACGTTAACACCAAGACATTCTGAGGCCTCTGTTTTGGAGAAGCAAGTGCACAGGTTGAATATGCGCCTGCCCCAGAACCAAGGGTCCCTCCTAGGGACGACTAGGTCCACACAGGCAGCTTCTGGCTGAGTTTCTGTGTTCCCGATTCAAAAACTGCCACCTTCTGTTTATCCAAGTTTTTCTGCAGGCACTCAAAATACACAAAAATGCATTCATATTTTGCATTTGCAAAACGTATATCAAGGTGCAATCATATTATACTTTTCCAAAAGCATAATTATATTTTTCTGCCCAAAGATTGTATCTAATTGATACTGATTAGAGCCCCTGTGCTCTGACACTTCCTGTTTCCATTTCCATGTTATATGGTTGTTGGAGACCCAGAATCTGAGCCAGGCTACCTGGGCTCTGTTCCCACTCTGCCTCTTACCAGCCGAGTGACCTTGGCAAGTTACACAATCTTGTTTTCTGCTTCATCGTTCTTATCTGAGATCTGGGAATAACAACTACCTCACTAGGTTTTTATAAAGATTAAATCAAAATGTTTGTTGAATAATATTTACAGGTATTCTAAATGATTCATGTGTGCTATAAGTATATATATATATATATATATATATATATATATATATATATAGTGTGTGTGTGAAATTTATATAATAAAGTACTATGTAAAATTAAAAATAGCTCTCTAATAAAGCTGTAGAGAAAGATCAATGAATATACTATATACATGGCATATGTATATGCTATATGTAAATATATATGTATATGTTCTGAAAATACTGTATCTATTTTCTAAGTGATTACATATGATGTATGGCTATATGTTGCATCATATATAATCTCTTAGTGTATATATACATAATACATATTTTTATACACACACACATATATATATCACTTGGAAGGTTGCCTGGGAATTGCAATTACTATAATTTATAAATCATGTATTGGTGACCCCAACAAAGAAGGCCTGGCCATATCCAGTTTTGTGCGTGTGGATGGCTAGAATTCAGAGAACAACCCAATTCACCTATTTTCATTTTCACTGGGTGGTGGGGGAGGCATATTTAAAGGCACCGAACCTCAATCTTGTTTCTCCTACACTCAGCAAAGACACGTTCCAGAGTAAGCAGAGGATGGACACCAACAGAAGGCTGCCTTTTACCCCCTGCCTGATGAGAGATATAAAATCCTTCAAATCACTGGATAGGTAAAAGAAAATAAAAAAAGAAACCCAACCACCTTTCCAACACTCTGAAACTGGAATAAAGAGGGGAAGGAGTTAGGGCAGCAGCCACGGCTGTGAGCTGGAATAGAGGGCCAGTGTGAGAGTGAGGGGCAAACACTGCATCTTATTGAGCAAGTTTAATAGGCTCTGGAGGCCCCTGCATTGCACTTGGAACACATTTTAAAAAGGGAAAGAAAATGAAACTCCGATCAACTGTAGAGGGGATTATTCTTTGCTTCAAGTTTTATTTGAAAGAACTGAGAGACGGGGTCCAGAAACACTGGGCCTTGGCTGGCAAAAAAAATAATCAAACAAAACATTTATTTTCACTCATTTCAAGGGACTTCCATGATGCTGGGACTGAAAAGTAGGTCACTCACTGGCCTGGGCAGGCTGGGCATTGAGGTGCAGAGGAAGAATGAGGAGATGATGGAGGGGAAAGTCCTTTATTTCTTCATTTGAACCTCTGAAGGGCTGGTTGCTGCTCCGTGGGGGGTAAAGATGATTATACGGTCACTCACTGTGGGATAAGGACCCAGCCCACGGGCAGGTAAGGTTTCTCCAAAAGGGAATGGGCCTTCCCACTGTCTAGCAATCTTGAGAGGCTGAGAAGCCATGAGCAAGGTCAAGAGGCCTCTTGGTGTATGTGTCTGCCTGGAAGAGTCTGCAGGGCCCTTTGATGTCTAAAGGACAAGTTTTGCTCCAAGTGCTATGTTGGAGGCACCTTGTGAATGACCCCAAGTTGCAGAGGAGGTGCATTTTGTGAGCCAGTATGCAGTTTGTGGTGTCTCTGTGTGTGTCTTTCCGTTCCGTAACACCCAAGTGGACACTACAGCATATCTGCTGGATCCATCACAGGTGCCAGATCATGATGTGTGTGTGACCTGTGCAGATGCATAGGGGCTAGTGCTTAGGAGGCCTGGTACACTGTGGTGCCATCTTGAAGTTCTCAGTAATTTTAAGAAGGTGCCCTGCCATTTATGTAGTGGGTCCTGCCTTCTACTAAGGATCTGAGGCACTCTTAGCCCCAGCTCTGGGGAGTGTTGACTAATGATAACTCACAGCTGAGGCATGGCCTTTGTCTGTAAAGAGCTGACTTAAGCGGAAATCTTCTTTCCAGGGGCAAGACAATGCAGGACAGATTTGAGGATACAAAGGCCCAGGCCCCTCACCTCCAACCCAGAAATCTTAAAACAGCCATCCAGGCTCTGGAGCTCCTCAGGTTCAGCTGAGACCCCTGTTGGAACTAGATCACAGTTTAACATTGCTCCTGCCCAAATATGTGTTCCTCATTTCTTTATGGGTGTTGTTTGTTACAGGGCTTCTGTATGAGTCATCTTTCCGACACTGTGACAAAATGCCTGCTATAAACGACTTATAAGGAGGAAAAGCTTCTTGTGGCTCACAGTTTCAGAGGCTCACTCTATGGTCTCTTGGGCATGTTGGTTTTGGAACTATGGCAAGGCACAATATCATGGTCAGGAGTGCAGAGGGAATCTGCTCATCTCATAGTGGCCAGAAGCCAAAAGAGAGGAAGGATCCAGGGTCCCAATATACCCTACAAGAGCCCTCCCCCACTGACCTGCTGCTTTCAACTGGGCTCCGCCTCTTCCATGCCCATCCCTCCCATCAGCATCATTGCTTGGGGACCAGGTCTTCCACACATGACTTTTGGGGGAACATTTAAGAGCCACACTACAGCAGCTCCTCCAGAAACCAACTGCATGAAGACCTCCATCTCAGATTCTGTCTCTAGGGAACCTAAACACAGACGCCAAGTCTTTTCCTGCATACACCACAGGGAACCAAGAACAGAATCTTGTGCCCACATGTGAACCAGGAAGCTAGCTTGGTGGTGGTAGCAATAATCAGTGAACAATCCCCTTGGGTAAGGTAGAGAAATGGGGTCAGGGAGGTTAATGAATTGCCCCTCATGGGGCCACACAGATGGTAAGAGTTGGGGCCCAGATTCCAGCCTAGGTTCCCTGACCTCTAATTAGATGTTTTTACAATAAGCTACGAGAAGCTGTCACACTTCTAACCCCATGGGGGGCCTGGCAGGACCTATTTAGCATGACATGCAAAAGAGTTCTATGTATTCTCGCCTTCTTTGAAATTCCAAAATACTTGGTTGGAACTCGCTGTTAGCTCTGTGTTTATTACTCTTTATACAACCTTGAAATCCGACTTTCCTTTGAGATTCAGACACCATGGAATAATTCCCTTACCCACGGTTAGCCCATCCAAATATCTCTAGGATCTCCTGGGCTGAACCAGCAGCATGGGTTTTACCTAAGCATTGGTCCAAAAGGCAAATTCTCAGGCCTCATCCCAGATGGACTGAGCCAAACACCGGAGATGGAGTCCAGCCAGTGGTACTATAATAGACCTTCCAGGTGCTTCCAATATGCTCCACTGTCTCAGTGAGTGGCGCTGGGGGCTTGCCCAGCCAGGCCTTCCTCTGAGTTCCTGCATCTTCTGTCCTCGGTCTCTCCAATCTCTCGGTGGTAGCCGTCCCCTAAATCTGTGCTTCATTGCAAACCCAAACAAGCAATTTAGCATCATTTTCTGGATTCTCTCCAAATGCCATTCACACAGGGCAGAATGTGGTGCGTTTTACCAAAAGAGAAAGACAGAGAGAAGAGGGAAGTGACAGGGGACATTACCTCACAGCACAACCCAGTCAAGACGACAGACATTGTTCCTTGAAGTCCCTCCTCCATTGGCTCTTTAGTCCCACCTCCCAGCCAGGTTCCTCTTTCCTGGTCCTCTTGGTCTTTCCCTCTTCTCTTCCTTGGCTCCTTTTCTGCTTGGGGACCATCTTCCATCTTCCACACATGATTTTGGGGGAACATTTAAGAGCCACACTACAGCAGCTCCTCCAGAAACCTCCTGCATTTTCTTATTTTCCCTTTACTTATTTTCTTCTTCGTTTCTTTACAGACACATCTTCATCTCACCCAAAGGTTACCTTTTCAAACCAAAATAGTCCATTGAGAACAGTTGGGTGTCAGTACTTCCAGCAGCTGCAATCCCCAGGACACGCGTAACCCATTTTCTTCTCATCTTCCAGCACCACCAGCCGCTCCGTAGCAGTGACAGCAAGTAGCTACTGGTTTCTTGGACTGAGCTGGGCCAGGTGATACTGGAGGTGTTTTGGCTTTGATTTTTCTCTGGGGCGAAGCCTTAAGCCAAATAGCATCCTAAGTTTTCTGCTACCTGTGGATCGCTCCATTGACCGCAAGAATATTCAAATCAAGAAAGTCCAGGTAACCACGGAAAGAGTTGAGAACAAACCTTCTGGATCAGCAGGACCAGCCAAAAAATTTGTGGTGGAGATGTATTGGGTCATCTAGGTCTCTGTCCCCTGACCTCATAATTCCTCTCCAAGTGCCTTTGACTTGGTTCTCTGTGCTCTCACCTACCCTCCAGAAGCATAGGGCTCCCCCTCTCCAGGTCCATCTTCTCCTAAAAGAAAAGCAACAAAGCCCTTCCCACTTAGTTGTTTCAACTCCCTTTTGCTAGGTAAGAAGCTGATTTGTGGAAAACAGTCCATGCTAGATAGCTAAGACGGGCAGGAGTTTAAACAGGACTGTCCAGGAATTCACTTTGTTTAAATCCAAGCCTTTAGAGTCTTCCATTGAAGATCTGAGTAGGCTTTGGAGACCCTAGAAGAGGTGCTCATCCTTGGAGTGATTGACAGGGAAGCAGCACACCACCTGCAGCTGTGCAGATTCAGATGAACCTCTTAATCTCTCTGCAGCTCAGTTTTCTCCTGTTTGAAATGGGCACAATCATGGTATTTAATGAAAGCAGAAATTCCCATATGGAATTTAGAATTTTTAACATTGACGAAAAAAAAAATTCTAGCAACTGTAGGAATTCAGAAGTTGCTTTGGGACTCGGCCCCATCCAGGACTATGAGAAGCATCAGAAGAAACTTCATGCTCATCCAGAAAGCAAAGGAAGAATCTGAGCGTCCGGCCGGAGGTTCCTGGCTTGCATTGGGCCTGCTTCTTTCCATGCTGGGGGGCCTCCCAGCCCAGCCAATTCACCCTCTTCGTCCCCCTAGGGCACAAGTCTTCCTGCCTCTTACAGCTCTGCAGATTCCTTTCCCACAGCCCTGCGGAGATGCTCAGTGACACAGGGCGTCAGTTGAGAAATGAGTGGTTAGTTGTGATGACAGCCCAAACCACAATGCTGTCAAGAAGCCCTTGCCAGAGAGGCCCCTGGGGGCAGGAGGAAGCCCCGCAGCCTCCCTCTAATTTGTATCACACCAGGGAAGGGCAGAGCGGCTCCCACGTGAGGAAGATCCCTTCTGTTCACACACCCACAGTCTCTTGACAGAAACCCCTTGGGACACCAACTCTGGAACCGTTTCCAAGGGAAATGATTAACAGTTACAGGTTGGAATGTTTCAGAACCCAGCTCTACACCTTGCCGATCAAAATCCAGGGAACGAGTTCTATTTCACAGCAATGATCATCGTGTCCACCTTGCTCCAGCTGAAACCATGAAGGTGGAGAAAGTATTTCAATGTGAGACCGCTACTGTTTATTTAGCTTATTTAGCTGGGATGATGTGTCAGGTCCTGGGATACAGCCGCATGAGTAACTTCCGGAATCTCCAGTCTTGTCTTATGAGGTGTGTAATGTTGCAGACTCTTTTTACAGTTGAGGAAATTATTTCTCTGGAGGTTAAATAACTTAGCAAATTCCCACGCTTTCTAGTGGAGCCAGACCTTGAACCTGTCACCAAAATGGCGTTCCTAACCACTGTACAATTTAGCCTTTTAATAGCCAGCAGGCTGGAATCCAGTTATTTTAGGGGCACCTCTGTTTTGGAGTCAAACCTACTGTTTTCAGGAGAATCCATGATAGCATCCTTTATACTCCATGACACCTTTTTAAAAAATCATTATTCTTAATAAGCTGTTTCTGATGGCAGGGGATAGGTTATTTACCACCCCCAGAGCCCAGCCCAGTGTGTTGTAAACAACAGATGTAAATAAATGAACAAATAAATGAATGAGTGAACATAAGACCTCCTGACTTCTGGTCCAGTGTTTTATCCACCATTTTCTTTAGGTCAACTTCTTTTAGTTGCCCTTAAATGTTTTTCTTTCTTTGTTTTCCTTAATAACTGGATTTAATAACTGCAAGCAATGAGCTCACCAGGGTTTTCAATAAATTGAACAGATTTAACATGTTCTCACGATGTTTAACACTAACAAAAATCATTTTGTTCTAAAATCTCATAACACAATGAACAAGTTTCCAAAGTGAACAAATAGCCTTCCATTTTTTTTCTCGTTTCTCAAGATGCGTACAACTCTCTCTTGCAAAGCAATTGGTTAAAAAAAAAAATGGTAGTGGTGTTCTTAGGTTATTTGAAAATATTGACCAAAGCATCATCCTCTTAAAGGGTTTTAAGCTAGACATGTAACTTTAGGACTGACATTCCCCAGAGATTCATATAATTAGTGGTGGTTTTCCCCAGGCAATTGGTGAATATTCCTAGAATGATTTGAGCCTGAAAGGTCTGAGGGGTTCTAAGTATCACTGTAAATTACTTTAATCTTGAGTGGGTCTTTTTATATTTTTATATTTCATCCTTCCCTGAACATTTTCATAATCTTGTATTCATGGAACTTAGTCCATTTTGTGTATTGTGATTTTCAATAAAATACACATTTTCCAGGGTGTTATAAAGGATCTGATGCTTCACTTTTAGTGGCTCCTTATGTTTCCAAGCGAATGTTTCATAACTTATTTAGCTCTTCCCTTATTGTAGCGTTTATGTTGTCGCCAATATTACAGTCTTACGAAATACCCATGTGATAAATAACCCCAAGAAGGGAGATTTCTTTGAGCTCTCTCCTTGGACTGTTTCCTTAGGGTCAGTTCCCAGCAGCCTGCCATCTATTCTTAATAACTGGATTTGAGAGCAAGCGATGAGCTCACCAGGGGACATAGATCAAGAGAAAAAACTCACTAGCCACTGAAGTCACTGAAAATTATCATCTAACTGGGATATGGGCCTTATTATTCCAGAAAAACAAAAACAAAACTTTGCACTTTGCTTTAATCTTTATTTTCTAATACATTTTTATTCAAAAGCGTTACTCTCCATGTAAAAGATTAAACAATGTAATTAAGTATATAGGAAAAGTTAATGACTACCTTCTACCACAATCACCATCCTTCCATTCCCTCTCTAATCTGATGACAGATTTTAACAGCCTGGTATATATCCTTCCATACATTTCTCCATGCTCATGCATATAAATGTGTATTTGTAAACACATTTGTTTTTACATAAAGATGTTAACATATAACACTCTGTCGATGATATTTTTAACTTCACAAATACACCTTGGAAATCCTTTTAAGTCAATAAGTAAAGACTATTTCAGTTTTTATTAGAAATACGGAGTATTCCATATTACAGATGTGCCATAGTTTATCCAGTCATTTTGGAGCTTATGGAAATTCAGGAAATTTCCATGTGAATGAAATCCTTACAAAAGCTATTAGAAAAGTTGGGGTCAATTGTCTTTAAATATCATAAGAATAATTTCTTCCTTCTCCTCAATTTTCCTGGGAAACTCCCAGTTATTCTCATGGGATGTATGTTCCTTTTGAACTGGAAACTGAAGTCCATGTCTGAAGATGGTCACAGAATGTCAAACTCAGTACTTTCCTTTTTGTTCCTCCAAGGTTCTGTCTCCTTTTTGTTTTCCTTTTTCATGTATATTGAGAGACAAATCTTACTTTGGTCACAACAAGTACATATTGAGTGTCCACTGTGACCCTACAGGAGATACATGGGTAGCATAGAGGATGATAAAGATGCATAGAAAAGTCATGGCAGGGACTCTCTGTGGGTCAAACAGACCGTAATAATAAAGTAATTAAAATTTCTAAAGAAAGGCTGATGAATATTAACTGGTTACAAAACACTGGCAGGTGGTGATTCTTCAGAGAAACCTACACCCTGCTAGCGATCCAGACCTTTATGCAAACAACACAGGGCAGAGAGCAAAGGGGATTAGTGAGGGAGGTGGCTGGAGCTCCCCTCCAGAATGGCAACTGTAATATTGAGAGTCATGTTAAATCTGAAGACAAAGAATCTCATGCTTCAACATAAATAAATAAATACATGTTGAGATGAAAGGAAAAGTTCAGTGACAGAAAACCATCTTTGAAGCCGGTTGTGGTTCCTGCTTAGGTTCTAGTCCTCAGTGTCTAGCTGAACAGTCACTGCAAAATCATGTCAGCTTTGAAGCCACCAAAAGCAAGTTCAGCTCTGTGGACACATGGGCTCAGTGATTCTTGCATTCGGAAAGCAAGCATTGACCTCAGGTACGGCACTCGGTTGGCACTCTGGAGACAGCAGAGAACAAAACCAAGTTCCCATCCACAACCGAGTGTGTAATCTAGAGGATGGGTAATAAGCAAGATGTGTCAGAAGCCACGAGAAGGACTTGGATAATAATGAGGGTGATGGGAAAGACAGACACAGGGGACCCACGCTGGACAAAGAGGAAGGGCTGGTCACTGTGGTGGCGATTCAGCTGATAACTGAATGAGCAGAAGATGCAAGTCACACACACACACACACACACACAAAGACACACACTCCTGCGAAGACAGTCTCCAGAGCAGCGGGAGCAGATGTGAAGTGCCCGGCCCTGAGAGCAAGCCAGGATGCTGGTCAGGATGTGGGGACAGCAGTGACAATGAATATGAAGGAGATCAGAAGCAAAATCAAATAGAGGAGACTGAATTTGATTTTAACTGCAGTGAGAATCCACAGAAGGTTTCTAAGAAAGGAGTGGCAAAATCCAACTAAAAGTCTCCAAACTGACACTGCTGCCATGTGGGGAGCAGATCACGGGCAGAGAGTGGTGACCTCAGCAGGCAGAGGCTGGTGTCTGAACCTTCCATTAGAAGTGATGAGACCAGTGATTTTGCCTCTCAAAGCAAAAGTTTCTCCCTCTACTGAGATAGAGATGGGATGCACTTTCTGAGGTTGTCAGGAGGATGGTCTGAGAGCTATAAACAGATACCTGGCTGAGTACCTGGTCGAGAGCATGTCTTTTCAAATGCCAACCAATAGCTGACTGTGTTTGTCTTGCCTTTGGCCAGATTGGAAATAATGAGCAATTTAAGACCATCACAACAGGCTGATAAAGTGCAAAACCCTGTCATGGATTAAAATTAGATGAAAACACTAGAAAAATAAAAGAAAGTTCTTATATCCCTATTAACATATTCAGGATGCTTTGGTAAGGCAAATTCAAATGAGGATTTTTGAATCCTCTCTATCCATTCATAGCATGATCAAGAAGCTGTTCACACAGTCATCAAACTGGGGAAATTCTATTACCAGAGGCAGAAAGATAGCTGACAAAATGGTGCTTTGTTTTTTTGTTTTTTTTTTTTTTTAATTCCCAAATGGTCTGTGAGTGGGAGAGACCCTTTATGTCCCTGGTAAACTTGAGCCCTATGCAGGTGTCTGAGTTTATCACAGAGAGGAAATGACTTTTTTTACACCTAATTTAATCTGAAGCTATTCACAGTTTAAAATGTTTAGTAACGGTGACCTTTTTAATGACTAACACATTGCAGGTGGTCCCCGTTGTAGCCGCAGTTAATGTTTGCCATCAGAAAAAGAGAGAATTAAATGGCCACTCCATGGCAATTGTCTTCTTATTTCGGGGTTCAAAGGACGGCTGAGCCTGAAAGGAGCCCTAGTTAAGGAAGGGTCTGAGGGGAAAAGGGTGGGGTCCTTTCTCTTCCAGAAGAGAGCAGCTTTCTTTCTTCTCTTGGTCCTTCTTGGAACGGAGGTGTGGGAAGAACATCTCAGAAAGAGTTATAAACAAGACATCATGAGCTGCCTGCCCAGGCTCTGGGTGTGTTTTCCGTTTGGAAGATGGATGAAACCCTGGCCCAGTGTGGGTAGAGAATTTTCCTTGCTGGATTAATGTTTTGTTTTGTATTATTTTTTTTCCCCAAACATATGGGGCCATAAAATGCCCAGGTAAAAGCTACCAACCTGGATGAGTTGAAAAGTAATAGAGTCCCCACCCCACCGTGGGCTATCACAGATCTCCGACATGCACCTGGGTCTTTACAACAGGACAGGACATCCCAGCACCAACAAGAACATTTTATTTCAAGTCTATCCCAAGCTTGGTGATGTGTGGGGATGCTTGCATTATCCAAGTGACTTGGATGAGGACCTCTATCTTGTCTCAGCTCACCTGTCAGAGCTTTCCCACCTGCACCACACTTTCCTTTAGGACTCTCCCTCAGGGGGACATCAGGGTTCATCCCTAAGACGTGAGAACAACCTGAGGGTGCACTTGGCTTTCAGGGCAGTGTGGTAGCAATTTAGCATTTCTGGTCTACACTTTGGAAAGCAGATACATAATTCAGTGTCCAGATTCTCCTAGCAAGTCCTCTTCCCCAGCAGGTGGAGTTAGCTGACCTTTGTGCACAAGGATTTTTTTTTTTTGTAGCTTAAAGCAGTGCATTTCATTGTTTCAGCTCTTTGCTTCCCCCAACCATGGATCCTGGAGGCTGCACTTCCCTTCCCTCTACTTTGGTGGGAAGCAGAAGCGGTGGGGCCCAGGAAAGGGGAGGCTCAAGAAGTCCCCACTTCTTCAGGGACACTGCTTTTCTGTTCCCTAGATTGGCTCCATGCTTCCCTCCATGATCAGGGTTTTCCAAATCATGATGCACCTGGCACCTGTCTTGCTTAGACTGTCCAGTGTTCCTGGTTTCCATTTGAAGTAATTTTAACACCCTTCAGTCATTTGTGTCAGGGATCAAACTTCTGGGATCTGATTGCCAGTCTTGTTTCAGCATTTCTGTCTGCCTAAGTTACTGGGGTACCCAAAGCCACCTTATTACTTATACCAAAAGTAGAGGGACCCCAGAGGGTGGAGGTGGGCTCCTACGGGGGCTTCTCAGGAGCTATTCGTTGAGTCTATGGAATCTCCACATCCTTCAATTCTTCCAAGGAAACAAGTGAAAAGATTGAACCAAAATGTCACAGATCAGGGCTGGCCCCCAAACTTACTGGACTTTAGAAATTTTTTTTTTTTAATTTCTTCCCCTCTCTTATAGGTTTTGTTACTAAACTATCATTAGATTCTAAAACTGGATTGTGTTGATGATTACTGAACTTGGGACATTCATTAGAAATCATCCAATTGTGTTCTTAAAATGAATGGACAAATGTTAACTTCAAATAATTCATCAAGTAATAGACAATTATATCTCGTGTACTTTTTCTTTATCTTGCTACACTTCAGTAAAATAAGTGTATTCAAGAAAAAAGTTATCCGAAAAACAAAAACAAAACAAAAAAAACCCCAAAAACAAAAAATCCAAACCACTGGGAAACTCAAATTTATGTTTTGCATCTTATTAAAATCACAACTGACTGACATAGAATTTTAAGAAGAAGTTGATTTATAGAGTCTATCTCTTGGGGCCTACCCTGTTCATTGATTTAAAGTAATGCAAAATAAAATCATAGATTTCAGAATGTCAGGAATGAACTGCTTCTCCTAGGGACACCCATGCATTCTGCTCAAGGCTATTTTTTCCACTCTGCCTGATAGAAAGAAACATCTAGAAATATGTGAATTCTCTCTCCTTCATCCTAGAGCCTTCTCATCCTGAAACTTTTTTACTGAGCTTAGGAACAGTTAAAGTTGCTACCTATATTAATGTGAGGACTTTATTGTCCTGAAATTACGGCTTTTGAAGTTTCTTCCTTTCTAAAACAAAAAAAGAAAAGCCACGGTTGACATCAAAGAGGAGGTAATTCTCCTCACCAGCAATTACGGTTGCTTAGTGTTACTCAATATCCACCCAATCCCAAACTGCCTTTGCTTTTTCTAACATGTACTTATTTTGATCAACACCTTTAGAAAAAGTACCGAAAAGTACCGACCTACCTACCTATAAAATTCTCGCTGGCTTCTTCCTGGTGGTGGTTGTTGTGAATCAAAATACTCCCTTAATAATGCATTCTGCCATATATGATTGCGGGTGTTTTTTTTTTTTTTCCCTCTTCTTCTTCTTCTTTCTTTTAAAGCAAACATTTAATTACTATTGGAGAGTTGTAACTGTGAGCTGTGAGTTACCAGATGTGAAACCAGACACAAGGGTGAGATTTTACAATTTCAGCACAGCTGCTTACAACCAAATCTGGTTTAGGACACCGTCGATGGATTTAAAAACATTACATTTATATTAAAAATAGCAGGGCCTCATATGCAGCCCAGCTGAATGTCTTCGTGGCAAAACTTGTTAAAATCAGAAGGAGTCTGCTCCATCAAAATCCAAAAACAGCCTGTGGGACCGGTCAGTGACATGGGCTGTCAATGGCTGCCCGCCCCAACCCCCACCCAAACATTCTCATAGGGACACATGTGTCTGGGCCTTTTGTCCAAATTCTAAATGAAACTCCAATTCCTTTCATTTGTATATTTGTGTGCTGAACGCCAGAATGTAAAGGCTTAAGATGCATAGACAGAGAGCACAGGCTCACGAAACTTTCCTTCCTGCACCGATGATTTGAGACAAAGGTGTCGTTTTGTCCCTCTGCCCACCCCAACCCCCTGGCATCTGAGTTTTTACAGTGTAGGGAGAAATAGTTCTCCAAAGCTGACTTTTTCTTCCTCCCCTCACCCCACCCCCACGAGTTCTTGAGTCTGCAGCTATTATCCTGGGCCAGATTGTCGCCATGCTTAGCGGAGCGTGTGGAGCCAGGCAAGACAGCTGAAATAACTGCGAGATGCTGGAGACCTTGGCCCCCACACCCTGCGTGGGCAAGAGCTTGGCCTCGCCTGCATTTCTGCTGCTTTTTTAACTAGAGTTTTGAGAGTTTCCAAAAATGTATCCAGCGAAATGACTCTTGTTTCTGAAGCCGAAAAAGCAGAAGCTTCCTAAGTGGATAATTCTTTTTTTTATTATTGGTTGTTCAAAACATTACAAAGCTCATGACATATCATCTTTCATACATTTGATTCAAGGCACCGTTTGATGTTCTGCTGGTGTTGAAAACGGGGCCTCTCTAATAAGTATCGCGTGAGTGTGTTTAAAGTGCATTCAGACTGTCTGCGAAAGTGACGGTGTCCCTCTCCCTGCAGAGCCATGGCCACACCCCCTCCCTCCAGCAGCAGGTCATATTATTATATCGTATCATTATCATATCATACCCTATTACACCATATTATTGTATCACATTAAATCATATCATAGATTCTTTCGCAGCCTTCCAATTTTTTCTCCTATATATAAAGCAAATGTACATGCTTGTGTATGTGTGTGTGTGTGTGTGTGTGTGTGTGCACACGTGCAATCTACACAATCTCTCTGTCATCTCATAATAGGTCTTGGAGATCCTCCCATATCCAACAAACTTCCTCATTCCTCCTAAGATGACAAAGTATTAATCAAATGAACATTTAGGCCATATTCAGTGTTTTTGCTTATTATATACCATGCTAACAATAATCATTCTCATTTATATATCTTCATAAATATAACTGAAGAATAAATTTTAGAAGAGGAAATAGGCCTTAAGTGGTTTAGGTATCTTTTTAAAAATACATAATCAGTGCATCGTATGGGCCCATTTGGGTTGCTCTGGTGACAGGTCCAAATGGAGAGGCTGCTCCCCTCTAACTTGAAGCAGTCTGGTCCCCATCAAGTGTGACATCAGGCACAGGCTCATTTCTTCACTTCCTGACTTCCTGTTCTACCCGCTCTGGTTCATATTTTTGGAATCTTTAATATACTCGGTATGAGCTGTCTGCCTCAAAGAAGCAATAACTGTATGTGTATTACGATAGCATCATCTACAATCTACAAATGTTCCCGAATGTGTGGACACTTTTGAGGTCCCTGCCACTTCCTCCTGGCTCCTGTGTCTTGCACGTGGTCTCTCACGTCGCTGACTTCTACTATCCCTACACATCCGTATGGCAGGCTGGGAAAACCCACCGCTCGGAAATTCTTGGCATTGCACTTACAGGCTAAAAGGAGATCACCACAGAATTGCTCTAGAAGTCAGATTCAACCAGAAAGGTAGAAGGATATTGTCAAATCTTTAGTGGGGAATGGGGAATGGATTGGCCTGTAAGAAGTCTCCGCCTCCCTGTGGACCCAGATCCATTCTGTTTCGCTTCTCATGTTCCCAGCAAATCCATCTGCAGGTGTGAGGCTGAAAGGAGTTGTGGCAGAAAAGGCTGGTGGAGGAGCCTGAGTGAGGGTGGGAGGGAAAAATGACATTTTGGTCCAGGGACAAGCCCTAGCGTGACACCAAGGTAGGAGAACTGGGCTTTCTTAGGATCTGCAAATCAGTAGTGTGGGCCAGGACTGGCCACTTCCCCTTCCTCTGTCTCAGTCTCCACCTGTACAATGAGTGCATTTGACCAGATGAGCCATTCTCAAAGTGCCTTCCATGGAACACTAGTCCAAGACATTCTCTCTGAGGACACAATTCTAAAGTCAAATCGTTTGGAAGGAACAGTAAACTTCGTAGACTTTTAGTGATTCCTAACGCTGAGCAGGTTCAAGACTCTGAGGAGACATTCAGCAATGAGCTATTAACTTTTCTTAGTCCAGTGTATTCCCATCGTATCTGACAAAAAGTAAAAAAAAGTTTGGGATTCTTTCTTAATGGTCTGCAGAGCACTTTGGAAATGCTGTGAGTTCTTTATGAAAGTTTCCGGTTTGAATATTCTACAAACCATTGGTTAGCTGATCTTTGATTCCCGCAGACCAGTTCTCCTGACACCTCCATTCTACACTCATTGCTGTGCCCACTTGTCTCCTCATGTCCAGCACTGTCCCCTCACCTAGATCCTGAGGGTCCAAACCCCACCCACAGCTCTGGGACATGTGCACAGTAAGTGCTCAATCAATACTTGTGCTGAGAGGCTGGGAGGGGAAGGAACCACTCCTTGGATCTTATCCCTTGACTGCCCACTGGCTCTTGGGTTTGGCCAAATGACTTTCGGTTTTGCCTGTGTTGGATGCACAAATTTAGGGGAGGAGACATAAAGGGGTGAGGGAAAGGAAGCAGAGCTAAAAGAGAGGTGAGGAGATGAAAGACGGAAGAAAACAGAAGGAAAAGAAGAGAGGAGTTGGTTGGGCTTGGAAGGAAGCCCAGGAACAGGATTCAGGCAATAGGTGCAACATGTACATAATAATCCATAGAATCCTGTGGCCTGACAGAGTGCTGCCTAAAGAGGCTCTGAGTGCTTTCTAATGATAACGACAACAGCACGTGGCCCGTAGCGGGTACTTACAGTATTTGCTAAGTGAAAAAATAAATAACAATCTTATGTTGAGCTACTTCTATGGGTAAACTTTTCATACACATCACCTCATTTCATCTGTACAGCAACATCCCAAACTGATAACTCATTCCTCTATGTGGAAATAAAGGTTCAAAGGACCAAGGTGCCTTCCCATTGCACAGAAACTCAAGTCTTCCCATCTCCTGAGCTCACCAGCATGCTGCACCCCTTCCCTCTGAAATGCACCTGCCCTTGAGGAAATGGAAAGGAGGCTCCTCCTTCTCTGAGAAAGATGATATTCCCCACACCACTGCTCCTCTTCTTCCAGTATGTGTCCTATGCATGCCTGGCTGGGAGGGGGACAGAGGAAGAGGGCTCATTGCTGGCAGGTGTTCACTCACCTGACTTCCAAAAGGCCTTCCACTGGCTGTGGATGGAGGCAGCCCAAACAGGGCTTATCCCAAGCAGCCATCCCAAACTCTTCTGGCATTCCACCTGGGGACCTGGTATCCACATTGCATTGCTGGGACAATTATTTTCTGAGCAAGTCTTCAGGGTTCTTTGGAGAATCAAGAGTTCCTACTTTCCCATCTGCTGAATTACTCACTTTTTCACACCCACCCCCACTGCCCACACTCCATCAGCTACCTGGCGTATTGGTTTAGAGGTCAAGGTTGCAAGGCAAGAGACCTCCCAGGGGAGGATGTTTATTTAGCAAAAGCCTCCAAACTACAGATACATAATCCAAGATCAAAATGTCCAAAGACCTAAGGAGCCCTTGCAATGTTCTTGAAGAACCAACAGGAACTTCCCATTGTTGCTCAGAGGAAGGAAAAGCCCGACTAGAACCTCTGAGCCATCCTGTCACCCAATTTACCCACTAAAATCCAACTTCCCTGTCTCCCAAACTTTGAAAGGTGTGGTCATCCATTCGTTAAGGTCTATTCCTTTTGTGCACACGAAAAAGTCGGGGCTTAGAGAAACAGGACAGGGAATAGTTTCAAGCTCAGAGAGGTTAACTGATGTGCATCCTAGCAAATCAGCCCTGGGGAGGGTCCTTGGAGAGGCCAAGAATTACAGAAGGAGAGTCATTTGGAGGACACAGAGAGAAGAGACCCAGAGGGATTTTGGAAGGTAGTGAGTAACAAGGAGTTTGGGGTTATAGGCTGGGTGGACACCATGCAATGCAATTCCCTTGTCCTGCCCTGGTTTCAAGAGATGTTTGTGATTATTTAAATTGTTTTCTGTTTTTATCATTTTATTTTAGACTGGTTTTTAAAATGTCCTTACGGACAGCCATAGGCAATTTTTTTTCTCTTGCAAGATGATCTGATTTGCTTGGAAATTTTTCCTTCACTCCAACTTAGTCTATGTTATCCCAACATTGTCCCCACTTGTCCACTTTTTTGGACTTTTGTTCAATGACATCCCAATGAGGAGGGCAAGGTACTGGAAAGGGGAAGAAGATTGCACAGATACATGTGGATGGTAAGGCTACCTCCTAAATCACCTATTGTAATTGGAAAATATCTTAAGTTGAAAATGCATTGAATGTCCCCTCATCTACCTGACACCAGAGCTAAGTGACACAGCACCCTTCAGAGTGTCCACGTTCACTCTCCAGATAATTTTTGGCTGACTGGGTGCTGTAGTTCTTCGCCTCTGCCCAGCCTCCAAATAGAGCATTGTGCTCATCACTAGCCGAGGAAAAGAGCAAATTTCAAATTTTTGACATGTGCACAGTTCCTAGTGAATGTGCAGAGTTTTGCATCACCTTGAAGTCAAAACATCGTTGGGTCTGCACCATCTGTCTTGAACTCTCTGAGCCTTTCTTAACTCACTCCCTTGCCATGTGGATCTCCGTTCCCTTCTTGACTTCTCCCGGCTCGTTCTACAACTCTCTTGTTCTAAACACTCTCAGATTCTTCTCCTTCCATTTTCCTTTTTCTCACTCACTTTCTGACTCTAATTCTTCCATCATTTTCTATTCTTCTTTACCTTTCTCTATCTCTTGGGGCTTTGCTTCTTTTCTATTTATTTCTCCTCCCTTTCCTAGGCTCCTTTCCACAGGTTCTTTTGCATGACTTTCTTTAGCTCAGAGACCCACAGGGGCCGGGCCTTCACTCACTGGTGGCGTTAAGGCCAAAGTGGTTGCAAAAAAAAAAAAAAAAAACAAAAAAAAAAACAAGGTAGTCATTAAGCAAGCATTTGCCATACAAGATCTCCTGAATGAAGTCTAGAGGTTCAGAGGTTTAATCACCTTTGTGTATGACCAAATCACATTTCTCTCATAACATTCTTGCCAGGAGAAAAATGATGGATGGGTGAGGAAGTCCCTATGAAGTAGAAACAGAGTCTCCATTCTACAAAGCAAACATTTTGCAGCTCTCAACTCACTCAGGATATGCAAAACCCCACTTGGGTCTTGCTGGAGTATTTGGGCCCGAGCTCCTGAAAAAGCCATAATCCTGGAAAACCAGCAGATGGCAAGGGCATGTGTCAAAAACTCAAGAGTGATTAAAAATATGAAGGTATGAAGTGTGGAAAGCCTGACCCCATGGCCACTGGGATATTTTTAACCGCACAGCATGGGTGGGTGGGTCTTAGGTGGGAAGGGGAGACTCCCCCGTAAATCTCACATCTGCTTGTGTCTGACTCCCTTTCTTGGCCTTCAATCTTGACGTTTAAATCAGAGATTTGGGATTATGGTATATCTGGGATCCCTTTCCATGTTCTGGGATCATATGAGTAATCCACGTGGTCAGTTCCTTGGTATCACAATGAGTAGACAAGTGTGAAACTGCTCATCCCCATTTATCCAGAATTTCCCTGGAGTCTGACCTGAGCACCATCATTCCCTGTTCTTAGAAATCCTTTCTTATTGGGGGGTTCGGGGGGGAGCAGGTGGGAGGTCTGAAAGACTTGTTTATGAATGCATTTTTAATTTAGCATCCAACAAAGAAAAGAAAGAGACAAGAAGATATCAAAGAAAGCAAAAAACAGTCTTGGTGAACTTTCAGCAAAGCACAGACTGGTCCACAGGTGATGTTCCACAGTGAAGAGGAGACAGACAGGAGACAGGAGACAGCGAGAGGGACTCTGGTTGGGGAGGAGGCTGGGAGGCTTCCAGGGTCATGGATTGGTCAAGAACAAAGTTAAAACAAAGCAAAAAAAATGCTATAACAGTTAAAATACAAACATTCTTCAGGCCCCGGATGTCTGGGACTTTTAGGAACTTGGGGAATTTTGTGAAATGCTTCTAGGAGTTACAGTAAACTCCCCCAGGGATGGCCCTTGCAGGTCCTGAGATAAATGACAACTGGAAGCGCAGCTCCCAAGGCCCTTCACAGCTGTGCCCTCCATTTAAGGTGAGAGTCGCTCCATAAAAAGTGTCCCATTAAGAGAAGCGGCCAACAATAACTAGAGCTGTAGGTCTCATGAAAAATCCAAGGGAAAATGGGCAGAGTCAAGGCAAAACTAGTAAGTTATTTTCATGGTAAGTGAAAATAGTACCGAGGGACCTTCGTGATTTTAGTTGATGTAAAATTTTAAATCATTTATGAAACTTAGTTGAGCTACCAAGCTTTGTGAGGGGGTTCTAGAACAGAGCAGAGAAGCCAACTTTCTGTGGCAATAGGGGATAAAAATGACAGGGTTTGGGGTTGGATCCAGGCTCTGACTTGAGCTGTGTGGCCTCTAACGAGTGACATGTTCTGTTTTCCCGTTGTTCTTATCTTGGAGACTGTTGGTGAGGACTGTATGAGATAAATGTGTCCGGCACTTGGAACCATGCCCCCTCTGAGGGTGGATCAGTTTCCTTTTTCTGTGATAACAAATGATCACAAATTTCCTGGTTTAAAAGCAGCAACAATGTATTAGCCTGGAGTTCCAGGAGTTAGAAATCTGCTCCTGGGCTTCAGTAAAGGTGCTGGCAGGGTGTGTTCCTTTCTGTACCCTTGCCTTCTGTAACTTCTGGTAGAGGTCTCATTCCTTGGCCCTTGGCCACCCGTCTCCCTCTCCAGAGCAGAGGTGCTGCCTTGCCTGGCCCATGCTCCCTCCGTCCCGTCTCCTCTGAACAGAACTGGGAAAGGATGTCTTGAATCCAAGATCCCCTGGACTCAGCAGCCTACTTGGATAATCCCAGCTAGACTTCCCATGTCAAGATCCTCCACTTGATCACAACTGCGGAGTCCCTTTTGCCACTAAGGTGACATATTCTCAGGTTTGGAATATTAGGAAGTAGACATTTTTTGTGTGTTCTGTTATCCTGCCCACCACACACAGCACGCATTGAACCCACTGATTATGAGAATGAAATGACTTTTTAGAAACCAAAGCAGATGACGTGTTTTTCAAGGCTACAACATAATCGAAGAGGTTATATTTCTGAAGGGTGGTGTAAGAGTGTGTGTGTGTTACAGCATCCGGATGTGAACAAGATACTAATTTTGATTTAAAAACTATCTTGGCTATCAGTAAGTTCCCGGAGTTTAATTAAGTAGTAGCTAACATTTGTGGGGTCACTATCAAGTTCTAGACACTATCTCAGTAGATTTTTTTTTTTGTTTAATATGCACTATATAATCTTCACAGGAATCTATGGGATATGTAAAATCATCTATTTAGGGGCAATGAAGGAACAAACTCAAATACAGGAAGAAGTGTTTCCAAGGACCCATAGTTAGATGATGGAATAAATAACTGGGAGATGTTTCTGGGCATCTCTAAGCTCTAGTCCAATCTTATGGGGAGAGGATGTCTTTTCTTTCCTTTTTTTTTTTCTTTCTGGAACTGGGGATTAAACCCAGAGGTACTTTACCACTAAACTACATCCTCAGCCCATTTCAATTTTTTTTTTTTTTATATTGAGACAAGGTCTCACTAAGTTGCTTTGTGCCTTGCCAAGTTGCTGAGGCTGGCTTTGAACTTGGGATCCTCCTGCCTCAGCCTCCCAAGTCACTGGGATTACAAGTGTGTGTCACCACCTGAGAATACCTTTTGGAGCCAATATCTGAGATGGGATTTGGACTGGAGGCATATCTTTCTTCCCAAAGCTCAACAGAGATTATGAGAAATCTCACTCTGGGATACTCCCCTTATTGTTAGGGGTTTGGAGATGAAACGTGAACCCCATATTCAGTTACCTTCAAAAATGGGTAAAGCATTATACCCCATCCTGGACACATTGAGATCCTTTGTGATATAACAGGGTCCCATCAAAGGCCAGTAAGCCTGTCCCCCAGAAACATGACCACCCAATTCAGCATTCAGTTTATATTTCACCCTTTCTCTATGAACAGAAAGCAGAATTGTATGTGATTTGTTGTTTTTTTTTATAAAACCATATAAAATTTCACATTTATGATGAATGCCTAGAAACTTGGGTTTCATAAAACCATTGAGTATATTAGCGTCTATTAACTAGACTGAAATCATGACCCTCGTTTAGCAGTTATAGACTGTGGCAGCACTTTATCCATATGGGTTGATTTGTGTAACATTTATGATCTGAACCAGATCCCTTAATGCCTAAACTCATAACTATTGGCTTGAAATATGAGCATCTGGAAAGCACAACTGGCAGAGTCCCATGTGATACTGCAGCAGTGAGCTCGCGTTTACCAATTTTCTCAAGAAAAGATCAATTTGGGTAGAGAGGTACATGTCAAAGGAGAAGCTCCATCACAACATCATCACATCACAACATCACAGGAGGCTGGTGGCCTCTCTGACATTCCTAACCTCTTTCTCATTCCTAACAGAACAAAGATTTTGTTCAGGGACCCTCCCAGTTCCTGGAGAGCCTACGTCATAGGGTGAGGAGAAGCTGAATTCATCCTCTTTGTCAGGGATGGGTTCAGGAATCCAAGCTTCAACAGTGAATATCGGCATTTCTCCCAACAAGTGTTTTGTTCTAGGCATAGAACATTGACCCCATCAGAATGAAGACTATGGTCAACATTTCAAATTCCTTTTTTTTTTGCTTAAGCTAAGATGTAATAAGTTTTTTTTTCCCCATTCACAGCTGATCTATAGGAACCACTAAAATAGCCAATGCTCTGAATTCTATAGGGAACCCAAGAATTCTTAGCTCCTTCAAAAGAACTGATCTCAACTAGACACCAACTAAAAGGCCATATGATTAAGTAAAGGAGAAATTCCCTCTCTCTCTCCTAAGACCTTAAAGAAGAAGGCCCTTGCCTACATGCTAATGGCAGCCATATTATATCCAGGACAACATACAGCTGAAAGAAAAGTGGTTACACATGTATTATGAGAGCTTTGAGATTTTTAATCTTATTGGAAAGATAAATATTAGACTGCCACAGTTTTGTGAAGGCTTCCAGAAGACACAAGATGCCTGGGTCAGAGACAAAACACTTTTTTTTTTGCTGATGGACAACAAACAGCATGATCATAGGCATATTTGCATCTGGTCCCAAGCCCAGTCCCTGCAGGGCAGAGAGGAGCAAACCAGATAATGCACACACACCAGGAAGCCTGAACTTGAGGAACCACAGCTAATTAGCTTGCCGTGTGCTCCAGAGGGAAGCCTTATGCGTTCTAGACTCTATAATATGCATCCTTCAATACAGTCCAGGACAAAAAATGGTCAGTGCCTTTGCTTGCAAGAAGTACAGACATGTGAGAGACTCATATTGGTACACAGAAGAAAGTAAAAAAACAGAACTGGGGAATAAATAGCTCAAGCCCTAAGTATGCTATCATGGTCATTTAGTGTACCTCTGGAATTTCCACTAAGTGGGAGAGGATAAATTCCTTTTTTTGCTTAAGGTAAAATGTAATAAGTTTTTTTTTTCATTCACAGCTGATCTATAGTGACCAATAAAATAGCCAATGCTCTGGATTCTATAGGGAACCCAAGAATTCTTAGCTTCTTTAAAAGAACTGATCTCAACTTGACACCCACTAAAAGGCCATAATATTAAGTTGGCTCTCTTTTTAAGAGGGAAAACTCTCTCTGACCACCATGTGGATTATCTGATAGTTCAATCAACAATAGGAGATTAAATTGAAAAGGTGATAACCTCAGAAGGTCCAGATATGAGAGTCTCTCTGAAAACAGTTGACATTCGACACTAGATCTTTCCACTGAGTCATGGCTATCACTCCATCAATAGCAGACTTCTGCTTGGACAGATATATTTCTCCCTGCCTAAGCCTAAGGCTATGTATCTAAGAATATTGACTATGAGGATGCCCTTGCAACATTACACCATGAGGGTGTCCTGTGGAGTTTAGCAGAGCAAGAAGTTTCTCCTGGAACCATTGAAGGAGGACCATCTTGGAATTGCCTTATCACAATGGTAACAAGAGGACCCCTTGATCATGCATGGCCTCGCCTTCTAGAAGATTCTCACATTTGCACTCATGGTCACAGAGATACACTAGAAAGAAACTAGAAAGAAAAAGTCTGTTTATGACATTACTCTTGTGCCACATTATTTCTCCATATGTTCTGCAAAGTCTTATAAATGATTATTTCTAATAATCTGTTATTACTTTCTCAATACACAGTCAGAAAGTATTGCATTTGTGGGGGGAGTGTGTGTGTGCGTGTGTGTGTGTGTGTGTGTGTGAGTGCACGTTAAAAGCTCTCATTTAATTTTTCACTGTAAATCATAAAAATGTTATAATTATAAAACCTATTTTGGAATTTATGCATTTTTCAATACACTCGGAGACTCACAAATCAGAAGGGGGCTGGCCTCTCTCTCTATCTGTTGAAGAGACCCTGCCATGCGATGCCAATGGAAAAGCACTTTGTAAATCATAGAAACTCTTACATATGTGAGCTATTATTTAGCTCATCTATTATTCTGACTGCCTGAGGGGTAGGGAACACTCTGGTGCCTGCCATGCCCCATAAGAGCTAGAGGTCAGCTCAATCTACCAAAAACCCTCCCTTGGGCTGCCTGAGCCTCTGTGTGTCCCAGGACTTTTTCTGGGGTACCTCGCTCTTCTGCAAGCCCTGGGCAATCTGTTTAACTGGAGACTGTGGATCCAAGCACTTCTCCGGGGAAGGCTGGGGATTCTGCAAGAGTAGATACTGGTACTCATTCCTCACAAAGTGCCTGTGTGATCAGGGGCACCTCATTCTTTTCTTCCCTCCTCTTTTCATTCCCATAATATGCTACATTTTTCTAAAGGTATTCATAACGTGCCTCAGTCAGAGAAGAAAATGCAGAAAATAAAAGAGATGCACTGACACAAAAGCTCTCTTCCTACACACGGCTCATCTGGTAATTTTTTAAATTGTTTTTTTTTTAAGAATCCAAGTTGCTAAGTCAGACCACTCTGACTTCCTGTGCGACCAGCGATGTCATTGCTATTAGAATTGAGGTGCATCTCAAAGCATGTCCTTGCTACTTTTTTCTTCTAACCTGAACCCCTGTTCTCCTTGCTGAGCTTTCCGGGAGAGGGTGGTTTGCACTGGCATTATATAAACTTCTAAAATAGTAGGGGATCATGAAATGTCAATAGGACCTAATTTTGTGGTGTAGTTTTTGTGTGTGTGTGTGGGGGGGGGGAACAGGCATCATCAAGGTGGCGGAATGACTTCATTTGGAAAATACGATTTATTTTGTGAAGCTCCTTTGTCATCTAAAAAAGGCGGCAGAGGAAGCAGAGCTGGGGCACATCACAAATTAAGTGCCATCGAGGCTTCAGCAAGACGTTTTCAATCAGATTTGCAAAGAGGAAGAAAAAAGTATCTACAATGTGTGTTATGTAGAACTCCGCTCTGACAGGGCTGTGAGGATGTGGTGACAGGGAAGGAGCTGGGAAGCCTGGATCCTGAACGGAAATGAACAAGAACAAGCAATTGGCAGAGGAAGAAGTGTACCAGGGTATAGTGGCCAGAGCAGTTAAGGACCCCATCAAGCCCTGGCTCTGCTCTCACTTGGCTGTGTGACCTTAGTCCAGCCACTTCACCTCTCTGAACCTTCATTTTCTTATCTATCTTTATCCCTCTTTGGGGATAATTAGAATAAAATGAATGTACTGTGCAATATTTGCCATATAAATGTCAGTTTGTATGTGACTTTTTTTTTTTTGTAACAGGCACTCCACCACTGAGCTACATTCCCAGCCCTATTTTGTGTGTGTGTGTATAAATATATATATATATATATATATATATATATATATATATATATATATATAATTTATTTATTTATTTTATTGAGAGACAGGGTCTCACTAAGTTTGCTTAGCAACTCGCTTTTGCTGAGGCTGGCTTTGAACTCACGATCCTCCCACCTCAGCCTCCCATGCTGCTGGGATTACAGGCGTGTGCCATTGCATCCAGCTTGTCAGTGCTTTTTGTAATGCATGGGGGAAACATAAGATGGGAGGACTCTGTTCCCATGCACCTAACTGGTGCCCGCAAGGAGGCCTCTTGCCTATGAAGGTGCTGAGGTTTACCATAGACACCGACAGGTTCATGTTGCTTAATTTCTATCTCCTTCCAGGGTTCTTGCCTCAGTAAAAAGTCTAACTTGTAGCTACGGACAGGAGCTTGGAGTGAATCAATGCTTTCAACACCTCGCACACTCTGAACAGAGACTCCCAGAGGTGTTTGTCTTAGCAGTGACTAAAAAGCAAGCTCAGAGGGGCTGCTGTCACCTCTGAGCCTCCCCTGAACAAGTGGAGAGGAGGCTTGCAGCCGGGCTGGCACAAGGTGCTTTGCAACGTGGTAAGAAGCTGTGAGCCCAGGCTGGGTCTGAGCACAGCCAAGCCGAGGACCAGTAAGACGGGCACTTCCCCTCCTACTGGGCTCCAAAGGAGGGTTGGAAGGAGGGACTTGAAAAAAAAAATCATATTTTAAGACTTTGGCATTGACATATTAAAGTAGTTATAAGACTGTTATTAGAATCATGGAGCTTATGGAATCAAAGACAAAAATGTGAGAATAATAAGAGCAGAATGCTTCTATAATATTATGATGATTAATAAAACATTTGTATGGTATTTCACAGGTTATAAAATTTCTTCATATTATATTTAATTTAATTCCCAGCACTTCCTTGCCAATTAAGGGGATGATTATGACTTATTGAAGAGGAAATTGAGGCTCAGAGAATCCACACACGGAGGGTCACACAGCAAGGGATAAACCAGGAATTCTAACCCAGATCTGTGAGTGCCTTTTTGACCATATCGTAGATGAAATCATCACTGGAGAATAAGGCCTAGAATGGACATGTGCACCCTGGAAATATTCTCAGGTATTTTAATTCTAGAATCATTTATGTGGTGCCAGGGAGCTTTTAAAAAAAAATTATCAATAAAGGCAGACTTTCAAAAAAGCTTTCTCAGAGCCAGTGTTACAAGGAAACCTAAACCTGTTAGGAAATTGGTTATGATATGGAATGTGTATATTAAAATGCCATAAACTTCATTAAAAACTCTAAATATGTAACTGGAGTTTTTACTAAGTCCGTAAAATATAATATTGAACACAGCATCTTTTGTAAACTTTGTGGTTCATGTGTCAATTGCCTGGTTACTTAGTAACCAAGAAACCCAGTAACCAAGGAGTCAAGCCCTAGATTAAATAGTCCCCCACCAGGCAATAAAAAGGTCCCTGAGTACAAATTTGCAGAATTATGGTTTATTGTGTTAATAATCTCCCTGAGTCTGTTGGCCGGCCTTCCAAGGATGGGCTGTCCAGTCTGTGCTATTCTAGAGCTCAGCCATGGCTCTTGCTATTTTGTTATGGTACCTGCTTTCAGAAGAGGAAATTAAACCACAAAGCATGCTCCGGCTGAAAGTCACTGAAGGAAATGAGAAGCTGAACACACATCATTGATCTGGGGTTCTGGAGAAGTCCAGACTCTTGACTATTATGAGAGCTGATGATTTGGGTTTCAGTTCAACTCCCTGCTAAGACTTGAGGATGAGTTTCACTGGCTGATTCTTTCAGGGCCCCTCTCATAACTGACAATGCTCTACATGGACGCAAAGCCTCATTCAATAGATATTTGTTGAGTACTTCCATGTGTGCTGGGCACCCTGGTAGGCCCAGGCAATTCAATTGCCCTCAGGGAACTCACTGTGCAGGGAGGAGAGATTCATCCGATAATCGCAAGCATGAGAAGCACTCTGCATTAAGAGTAGGGCATGCTGTGAGAGTGTTCAAAACCAAGATTAGATCTAATGCAGAATAGGAAGGGCATATGTGAGTGAAATTTGCCAACAAACCACGTGACATTTGAGCAGAACTGGCAATCGAATAGATGAAGAGAAACTGATCAGGAAAAAATAAGGTTGAGAGAGATGAGAAGCTAAGAAGAGCATTTTAAGAAAAGGAAGCACATGCAAAGGCCCTGAGGCAGGAGGAAGCAGGGCATTTCCAAGCAATGAAGAAAAAAAATCAATGTGGTTGAATGCCATCAATACATGGGATTCACTGTGCTCCAAACCAATGTGAGTGTCCTGGGACAAACAGAGAATTGGGAAAATAGTCACTTATAGTGAGAAGTCTGACTTCTCCCACAGAAATAACTTATTCCTTGGGGGTTAAACATTGACTGTGCAAAGCATGCTGATCTTGGTTGTCATCTGTCTATATAATTCCATCCTTCCCACTGCTTCAGTGTCTCCAGAATCTCTTGATGAATTAAAAATAAGTGGTTTGGGGTTAGAGTGATCAAAATATCAAAATTTCTATAGAAACCTGCATTAAATAAATCCCAGATATTTCATTAGCTAATAAGAGAAGAAACTCTTGCAACAAAACCAGATCCACTGAGGCTTTATACCTACCCTGGGTGTCTTGTGGCTTCAGGACAACTTGTGACTAGGGTCTCCTGCTTTGAATTGCTGGAGCATGGGTTTAAAGGCTTGCCTTTGCCATGGACTTAGTGGTGCACATAGAAAACATTAGAGCAGAGTTCCTGTACTCAATTTGCTGACTTCCCAGTTTCAGTGACAGCCTGATATCCAAAAATAGTAGGGAGTAGGACAAAGACGCTGACCAAACACCACACTGGTCCTCGGAGCATCTTGGCAGAAGTCAGAGTAGAAAAGTCATCAGAGAATCTCAAAGGAACCCCCCACACACACACACACATCAATCTATTTCTAAGGTCATCTATCATGATTTGGTGATTGATTGTGACACCTTATTTGAATAAGCGCATGGTACCTGGACAAGTGATTTCAATGACTAGAATGGAATACATTTCAAAAACTGTTCTTTTGCCTTCCCGTAGATTGTCATGAATTCTGCTTCAAAATTGTTTTTGCAAGAGTCAGAGGATCTGGCAACTTCAATGCCATCAAGTAGCAACTGGGTTCTATGCAATGATGGAGCTCCTACCAGGTGCACAGTGCTGTAGAGAATCGAGAAGTCCACTCCAGAGTCCCGGGCCTGGGGGAGGCCAGGTGAGGAAATGAGTCGCTCTCACGGGAACATTTGAGGAGAGACCTGGTGCTTCTGTGCGCTTGGACCAGAGATTGGAAGAGGAGTGAAAAGATGGGCCAAGATAACATCACACTCACACACACACACACACACACACACACACACACACACACACCACTTTCATCTTAGCTCTGAGCATATTCACCAGATAAGGTGGTTTAACAGAAGGGTCAAGAGACTTGGTTCTAGTTTTACCTTTGCTGTAGACGGCTGGGAGAGCTTTGGGATGTCATTTTTTTCTTTCTGGAAGTGGGAACTGGACGTAGGGATCTCTTCCATATTGAACTGTTCTGACTCTTGAAAAGAGAGACAAAAAAAAAAAAGAAAAAAAAACCAATGTGGTTTTATTTCTAGTGGAGTGAAGATAAGAAAAGGTTAGATTTTGTATATTGCCTGGAGAACCTAAGAGAAGCAAGAAGCATAGGAACATTTTTCGTGTGCCCGCTCCCCATACACGCAAAAATTTATAATTAAGAATGAATTTGAGATGGAGCCAGTTTCTTGAGATACTACAATGTAGCTGGAGAAGCTCTGAAGACATTGCTGGTTTATAATTCTATCCCTGACATCTAGCATCTGGATGTTTCTCAGGTGATTTAACTTTGCTGAATCTTTGTTTTTGCATCTATAAAATGGGAATAGTTATTATGGCTATTGTATTCAACGAACAAACTTAACCACCTACCAAATCTTCAGCTGGGGATAAACTAGGCATTAGGGATATATTATTTTATAAAGCTTTGGGGAGGGGAGGGGAGGGGAGGGGGGATAGTAGAGAATAGGACAGACAGCAGAATACATCAGATTCTAGAAAGGCAATATGTCAATCAGTGGAAGGGAAACTGATGTGATACAGCAATCTGTATACGGGGTAAAAGCGGGAGTTCATAATCCACTTGAATCAAACCGTGTAATATGATGTATTAAGAACTATGTAATGTTATGAACGACCAATAAAAAAAAAAAAAGCTTTTAGTAATCTAGTTATGGTCTTTTTGTGGGGGTAAAGGGGGTGTACTGGGGATTGAACTCAGGGGCACTGGACCACTGAGCCACATCCCCAGCCCCATTTTGTATTTTATTTAGAGACAGGGTCTCACTGAGTTGCTTAGCGACCGGCCATTGCTAAGGCTGGCTTTGAACTCATGATCCTCCCACCTCAGCCTCCAGAGCCGCTGAGATGACAGGCATGTGTAATCCTGTAATTCCCGGCTCCAGTTATGGTCTTTAATCTCAATGAAGCTGTAGTCTGGTAGGTGCTAAAGGTAGGTATGCAACTATGGTAAAGAGAGCTGAGGGTAGGAGTGGTAGAAACAGAGCTGTCCTGAGCTGTTAGGTCCAAATAGAGTGCACGGCCCACCCTAGTCTGAGGTCAAGGAAGACTTCCTGAGAGTGAGACCCAAAGAATGGACAGTGGTAGATACAGCAAGGAAATAAAGTGTTCTGACTAAAGGAAATAGGTTTGTTTTGAGAAAAGAAATGCATAGATTCTGTGTGTAAAGCACCTGGCAGAATTCCTAATATAGATACTCAATAAATATCATGGCAGAGATTACTGCCTTAGATGGGGGACAGTGCATTTCACCTTGGTGACAACTTTCTGTCATCAGTCTGTGCCTGTGGCTTATGTCCGCCAGCTTTGATTGGTAAATAAAAGAAGGAGACCCCCTGTGTCTGTGCTAGTGGCATAGAACCAAACCGAATCTGGCAGAATCAAATGCCTGCCTAGGGGTCTGGCCCAATGTGGGGCATCTGTGAATCAGAGCCACAGAGCTCACCAAATTAGGAAAATGCTCCCTGGTTAACTAGAAGACATAAAAATTCAAATCCTGGCCTCATAAATGTGAGTAAACAGTTTAATGACGCGCTTTAACTAGAAAGTAATCAAATATAAATGCAGGTATGCTACTCATTTGCATATTTTTCCATGTGGCTGAATAAAAATGAAAATCCCTAGGTGTGATATTGGATAAACGAATTTGTCACTGGGATTTTTGTTGTAGAGTATAAAGCCCTGGTGATTTTCCATGCGAACTCATGGACACTCATCTCAGGAAGACTCTCCTGTCAGAGGGCCTGCCATTAGCTAGGACCTTGCAGCAGTGATTTCATTGAATAGATGCTGATTCCTCAACTGGTAAAAGAAGGAATATTGATATCTACTTAATATTAACTGAACCACATAGTTGTTCAAAATCAAGGAACTCTCCTGCATAATCATGGTACTAAATAGCATAGTGCCTGGCAAACAGTAGATGCTAACTAAAGGTTAATGTCTTTTTCTTCACTCATGTGTACCTCCTCATTTTCATCTTCCTCTAGAAACATGAATTTGTTCAGATTCATCTTGATTATAATCTGAAATGACATATACTTCCAAATTTTAAGAAGATATATATTAATATGTTAGTACAGATAAATATTATCTAAAGATATGTTTATTAATATGTATTATGCATATTAGTACAATGTATATTTATCTAAGGTTATGTATATTTATATGCAATATGTGCATATATTCTTAGATGCAAAAAATATACATGTTTATATTTGTACATATAGATATTCATCTAAAAATATATGTTAATATGTACATTAGTATTTATACATTTATTTAAGAATATACCTATTAATATCTGTATTGACATATATATATAGTCTTAGATGAGAAACTGGATTTTGTACATAAATCAAGATTTGCATTTCCCAAATGGAAATTGAAGAGAGTGGCCCGTGTGGTCTCCAAGCCTTCTGGTAAGTCTAAAACCCTGGATTCAAATATATAAATGCTCTACGCGAGTTGTGTCATCAGTTGTCATTAGGGGAAAAGTTGGAGGGAAACTTGGAGGACTGAGATCCATTTCTCAGAAGTTGAATTTAGAAGTCAGCAGTACTCCATATTCTTACGTTTGCCCTTCACTTACTGATCCCCAGATTCTGCACACTGCCAGTTCTTTATCCTCTACTGGCTCCAGAATGACATTCCCATGTGCCATCATCTTCCAAAAGCCCAGTCTCAGAGAGGTGTTCCTTTTCACTGGATGCCTACCTAATTTATTTCTTCAGCTCCATGTCTTGCTTGGACCCTTGGTCTATCCTCTTAACTGATGTGTGATGTTATCTCTGTCTAACTCATTTTCTTGTCCACTGGCTAGACAATCCTTATTACCTGCTGCTGAATATGTCTAACAAAAGATGTCCAAGACCTTTTACTCCAGAAACTATCATACGTCACTGAGCTAAAGAAAGTTTCTAACTCAATGGAAAGTTATACTATGTTCATAGATTAGAAGACTCAGCATTACAAAGATGGCAATTCTCTCTGAATTGACCTATAAATTGAACACAACCCCAATCAGAATTCCAGTAGACCTGTTAAGATAGAAATTGACAATTCTAAAATTTATGTGAAAAATTCAAGAACTAGAACATCAAAAGACAATTTGGCTCACTTACGTTATCTGACTTCAATATTTGCTGCAGTCTGGCTGGGCACAATTCAGGAGCCACTTGTCAAAAGAAAGGAACTTTATTTTTAGAACACACCACCACCACCACCACCACCACCACCACCACCACCACCACTACCACCACAGGAGCTCTTCAGGAATTCCCTCAGAGCCCAACTGCCACCACCGCTTCCCACAAGCCTCTCAACCTCCCCCACTCCTCTGCTCTTGAGGCCGATTGGCTGGGTCATGTGGGCGGAGCCAAAAAAAGTCCCCCAATGAGCAGCTCCGTGGGCTGAAAGGGTGGGAAAACAGCCCAATGAGCATCACCGCAGAGGAACCAATCAGTTGGCAGCTAGAAGTTTGCTGGGGCCTCTGTGAGCCAATCATCAGCTGGCAGCTGGAAGTTTGCTGAGGCCCCTTCGGCTGTGGCTCTCAACAAATATTTACTATAAAACTATCATAATGGGAAAATTCAGTATTAGTGAATATATTGACGTAGAAAACAATGAAACAAATGAAAAGAGATTTCAGAAATAGTCACATATATAACCATCTGATTTTTGTCCCAGTTTTTAAAGCAGTTTAATGTAGAAAGGAATGTTTTTCAACAAATAATGTTAGCTTGTTGGATTTTATTTGGGAAAAAAAGAAAAAAAATCAACCCTTATGTCATACTATGGATAAAAAGTTAACTCAAATTTAATGGATTATAAATGGATAACCTACAACTATAAATTTTCTGGAAGAAAATATTTAAGGCCTTGTGGTAGACAGAGTTTCTTAGAAAGGAAAAATAGAAACCAGAAACTAAAAAAGTTGATAAGTTGAGCCTCATGAAATTATAACTTTTTGGTCTTCAAAAGGCACCTCCAAAATGTTTGCCACACACATATTTCAGACAAAGGGCTTATATCCAGATTATGTGTAAAATATAATCTACCTCATTGATAAGAACACAACTCTCCTACACTGCCAGTTGGGATGTAAAACAGAAATGGCACAACAAATTTAGCAAGCAGTTAAACCATCTCTTAAAAACTTAAACCTTCTGAACTTATCATATGGTCCGGTCATTCTAATTCTAGGTATTTATGTAGGAGAAGTTAAGTAATATGTCCACCTAAATATTTGCACAGGAATGCTCAGAAATTGTCTTTTGAGATAGAAATTGGAATCAACACATGAACAGGTGAGTGGATAAACAACCCTACTCAGCAATATATATACACACACACACACACACACACACACACACACATACACACACATATACATATATAGTAACATTATATATGTATATACATTATATATATTTATATAGATACATTATATTTATTTATTTATATATTTACATTATATATATTTATATTATATATTTATATTTTAATTTATATATATATATATATATATATATATATATATATATGTATAAATGAGTCTCAAGAATTCTAGAAAATGCAAATATTCATTTGCATTCTCAGATCAGTGACTCCCTGGTAGTAGAAGGGTATGGATTAGAGAGGACCATAAGCGAATTTTTCAGGGTAATAAAAATGTTCATGGCCTTGATTGTGACAATGGTTGTGTGGATATTTTTTTAAAATATCTATTTTTTTTAGGTGTAGATGGACACAACACAATGCCTTTATTTTTATGTGGTGCTGAAGATCGAACCCAGGTCCCGCCTGCGCTAGGCGAGCTCTCTACCGCTGAGCCACAATTCCAGCCCCTTGTGGGCATTTTTAAACAGTACAATTTGTTGTACATAAATTGTACCTCAATAAAGTTGTTTTGAAAAACAAAATTGTCAATGCTCCCTTGTTGTTTAAAGAATTAAAATGAAGTTTGCAAGCAAGTCTTCAAGGGAAGGCTTTCTGTAATTTTACCCAATAGACACTTCTAGTCTCAATTCCCTCTTAATTGTACCACACTAGACTTCTGGCTTCCGTCCACACATCCTTTGTTTTTCTCCTGGGTGTGTAGTTCCTTCTTCCTGGATCTGCTTTCCCCTTTGTTCACTTCTCTTAATACCAACCATCTCACCTTCGGGGCTCCTGTAGGCACTGCTCATTGCCTATCCAAGTTCCTTTCTCTCTTCCTCCTATCAACAGAATTTCAATTTTGTTCAGGATATCCTGCTGAAACTCTCCCACACTGCTGGCAGGGACTTCATAGGATCCAACAACTTTCAGACAGTTTGGTGATTTCTTCCCTTTATGTCCTAATACATGGCCAGTGTACACCATTTTGGCAAGTTAAGATATGAATGGGTGGGCTGGGGCTATGGCTCAGTTGGTAAAGTGCTTTCCTTGCATGCACAAGGCCCTGGGCTCAATCCCCAGCACCAAAAATAAAAGATATGAATGGGTGAAGGTTTTGCTTTTCTGAGACAAAGCTGACCTCTTCCTGCTTCTCGTCTCATCCTTCTTCCTGTCTGAAATGGGACTACGAGGCCTAGAGATGTAGTAGCCATTTGCAGCTCCAGTGCAAAAGTCACAGGCCAGGGTAAGTGGAGGAGGAGGCCAGAGAAATCAGGGTCCCTGGCTGTGTGGATCAGCATCCCCAGGCTTTCTTGAGTGAGGAAGATAGAATCTTACATGAGTTGAATTGTAACATTTACTAGAGCAAGAAAACATTTCTGGAAAACAGCGAAAGTCTAGCCGAAAATTAGTTCGTGACGCCCCACCCCTCCTCCTGTGAAGGTGATAGTTACAGCCAGAGAAACGGGAAGTGGCATCCAGAAACAGCCTGATTGGTTGTCGTTGGCATTTACCTAATAGGTACATGATCTGATCAGTGGGCAGCCTGTGATTGGTTGAAGTTCGACTGCTTGCTATAAAAGGCTGGAACCCAGTTGCTTGGTTACCAGTGCATATACTCTAAGCTAGGTTACAATTTGCTGCCACATCAAGCTAGGGCACAGTTAAATGTATGGAACTTGCTTTGGGCCAAAGTTTATCACCCAAGTTAGGAGCCAGGTTAATATCAAACATAATTCAGCTGTGACTGTCTTCCAAATACGTTCCAGATGCATGGCTATATAAATCCATCTCCTCTATGAATCTTTTGCTTCACCCCACTAGGGACACCCATCCCCTTTGGGTCAGTTACACTTTGCCCCTGCTTTATGAGACTTAGCACCATCCCTCCTGGACTGGCTTATTTTTTGCACACGTTTGACTTCCCAGGATGGGCCATTGGTCCCTGAGCCCTGTATCTGATGCTGCTCTTCATAATAGCTGTGAGGTCCAGCCTGGTCACCACAGACCCAGAAGGGTATCAAAGGCTGACTGTGTGATGCCAAGAATGGGAACTTAGCTGGGCATGGTGACACACGCCTGTAATCCCAGCAGCTTGGGAGGCTGAGGCTGGAAGATCATGAGTTCGAAGCCAGCCTCAGCAAAAGTGAGGCGCTAAGCAACTCAGTGAGTCCCTGTCTCTAAATTAAAAATACAAAACACGGCTGGGGATGTGGCTCTGTGGCTGAGAGCCCCTGAATTCAATCTTTAGTTATCTCTCCACCTCCCCAAAAATGGGGACTAAAAGTCTCCCTTCCTGCCCCAGCCTCTTGCCAGTTTTGAAACCAATGGCAGGCACTCAACTCTGCGACTCAATTTCATCCCCCATTGTGTAGACTTGGTATTAATTCTTACTTCTGAGCATGGTTTGGTTGTTAGCTGAGATAGTCCAGGAAACCTATCAGTCTCATTCATGGTGACTGATCTCTTGTGGGGACAGGTGCATGGAGTACTACATACATGGCATACATTAAGAGCATCTGAATGGCAGGCTACTCCCCTCGTGCTAGGTGCATGAGCAGCAGGCTGCTTACCCTGTAGGCACTGCCCTGGGCATGAGGCCATGTATTGCAGATCCTGTGCTTGCTCCATGACTTGCTCCTCGATTGGTTGTTGCAAGGATAGTTAGCAAGAAATTGCATTGATGGCTGCCTGTAATCTGCTTAGCTACTGCCTGAGTATATATACATGGTAACTGTGCAATAAAATCCTGCCTGGTCTCCAGAGGTCTTGATTAGGGACTCTGCAGCCACACTCTCCTGTATCCTGTTCCGTGGACTTCCTCGCTGGACGAGAGAGAGCCCACGCTCTCTCACTGTTGAGGGTGCTGGGTCTAAGCAGTGCCCTGCTCTTCATCTCTCCTCCTTCCTTCACCCACATTTGCACATCTCACACTTGGAAAAGATTCAGGGGAAGTAGTTCAGTTGACCCTCATCTTTTCCCCTGACATATAATAAGGTAAATAAAGTAGGGATAATGGAAGATGACCAGAAAATAGATCTGGAAGGGGCCTTCTCTCTTCTATGTGGTGCCCTTGCCCTAAATGACTTTTCCCCAGTCGTGAAGTTGGATTAGGGAATTCCTTTTGCAGGACTAGAATTTATATTTCCCAAGGGCATATGAATTTCCTAGTCATTTCAAATGCAGGGATCCCAATGACCAGGCTGTAATTTTAGATTCCCTTCTTTTTCTACAAGGCAAGGGTGATTTAAGCCTTTGGAACTCCATTAGGACTTTTTTTCTCTCTCTTCCAGAACAGTTGTTCCAATAGTTTATCTCAAAAGGCCAGACCTCCTACCGTTTATATCATCCAGCCACATAGTTTTAGACAAACGATTTTCTATCATTGTGCCTCAGTTTCCTCATCTGTAAAATGGCAGTAAAAATAATGCCACCCACGCTGTCTCTCTGGCTTCAGTTCTCAGCTGCAACATGGCTCATCTTTGCTGGTGTTCTTCTCTGGGATCATGTTACCCGCGGCATGACGTGTGCCGCTGTGAGGCTGTAAGTGCCCTGTTGGTGGCTGGTGGCTGGGCCCATACTCTCTGTGTTTCTACCAAAGCTGACAAACACTCGCTGATACATAGTATTATCTCACTAAAGGAACCTTGTTGAATAATCTGATTTGAAAGGCAAAAGAAAATTTGGAGTCAAGTGCACTTTTGGCTACCATTCAATTGTTTCTTCAATCTGCCAATGTTTATTGGGTACCAACTGTATTTGGGGCTCTATTTAACTTCTTGGTTTGTAATAGGAGTATGATTTCTAATCCACTAAAGCCTTAATCCTGAAGATACCTTTAAAAAGTAAAATCTTTGGTTTCTCTGGAGTTAGGCAGGTAAAAGCAAAGCTTTGGTTTTATAGCACCATGAAGAAGCCTTTTCAACCAGGTTCGACCCAAATTTGCTTACACATGTTACCCACTCAACCAAACGTGTAAACCATGTTTTTCCCTGAGCTTTTCTATGTGATCCAGCTCTATATATTATATTACACTTATAAAATACCACGAAGCCCTTATGAATTAAAAGATAATTAGCGGTTCAACACGCACAAGACATTAGGCCCAAAGTGTCAAAAATGTCATGAAAGACCATAAATCATGGTCCGCTTGCATTGATCCCTTATAGAGTTAGTTTTTAAATCATCTCTTTAACACCTTGTAAATGTACAAACAACTACGGACCCATGGGAAACTTTAATATGTTTTTCATACATATTTTAATTTCATCTCAAAGTGCTAGCTGCATAAAAATTAAGTCAAACTCACAAAAACTCATTGATTTCCTCGGGATAAAACCCATCTGTCCAAACTAATTTAGAGCGTTTTTGAAGTTGTAAAGTTAGTCCTGCAACACTGAGGTTATTATGGGCATCCTGGGCTGGAGGAACTCTTGTGTAATTTTAAGAAGGCAATTTTGTTATATTTACTGTATTTAAATACAGTGCTACTTTTCAAGAACAAAAGCCTCACTGTGTAACTGTATTGAAAGTAAACCAGAAGCTGTGAAAAGAGAGATCTGTTCTTTTCCTTGTGATTAATGCACCTTTCTGCCAAAATCGAGACTTCTTAACCGAGCTCATTTAATACAAAGTAAACGAATTCTGCTCTTTGGATTTGATCCTCTGGTTAAACCCTATAGATAAGGCTCTAACAGTGAATAGCTTTTCATTCTCAACAAAGAATGTTTTGATAGAAAGGTCAATGCTAAAGTCCTTTATATTGTGATAACAGGAAAGGGAAATAACGTATTAATGGCCACCCATGCCATGGTGGTCTGGGCTGGGGACGCACAGGGGGAAGACCATTCGGAAGTTAGAGAAGAGGTGGCAGAGACAAATAGGCTTGCAAAACCCTGGACTTCTTTAAAAATTCTACTCCAAAGGACATTTGCTTTTACTATATACATCAGGGCTGGCCCAGTGGACTGAAGAAGGTCACAAAACAGCTCTAAGAAAACCAAACTGCACTTGTGTTTTCCTCCATCTTGCCTTTTAGCACTAAGTGATAGGAATATCACCTAAAAAACCAATAGTGATTCATAGTGGAACTGTGCTATGGTGGAGACCCACCATGCAGACAAGTAGTGGAATAGGACAAATAAGCAAAACTTCCTTCCCTCTACATTGCAACACAGGAGATAAAGAGTTCCAAGCTGCAATGGCATCAGCTATACACGTCGGGAAGTTGTGTCAGTCAGCTTTCCATTCACTGTCACAAAATACCAGAGATAAATAACATAGAAAGAAAAAAGGTTTGTGTTGGCTCATGATTTTAAAGGCTACGGTTCCATGTTCAGGCCAACCCCTTGTCTTTGGACCTCTGGTGGGGGTGCTAGATGACACCGGTAGGAAGCACATGGTAGAGGGCCTCGCAATGCCATAAGTGGGGACATGCCCCTAGTGACCCAAGTACCTCCCCTCTGGGCCTCACCTCCCAATAGTACCACCCTGAAGACCAAGGTTTTAACACAGGGTCTTAGGGAGACATTCAACATCCAAATTCCTTCTTATTTACTATTTTATTTTTTTTCTTTCTGCACTTTCCTGGGAAGGTTTTATAATAATCCAGCTAAGGAGATGGAAGGTTTTTATACCTTTTTTTTTTTTTAAGTGAAAATAGCCCATTCCTTAGGATGTTCCTGTTGATTATGGGAAAGAGAATTGAAAGGAGAGAAGTGAGTTCTTGGACAAATTGGGTGGTTTGTGTAGCTCATTTTTTCCATTCATTTATCCAACAATTTTTTATCAACTGGCCACTGTACTCTATGTGTTCAGCTCTGTGTCACATACAGACATGAATCAGTCAGCCCTTGCTCATGGGCCCGGAGAGAGTCAGGTACGTATTTAGGTGAATCAGGTAAAACGTTCAGCATCTCTGACCAGAATGGTAGGTTCCAGTGACTGTATTGTCCCTGCAAGACCCTGCCAACCAACCTGGAGTCACAAGGGAAGAGTCGTTTTGGATTTTCATTTCAAGATTTGCACAGAATGCTTTGAAAGGACTCTATGTCATCTCTCAGACAAGGAGAAGGAAGGAAAGAGGAAACGGAATAGGCCATGGATTTCCAACACTTGGTTTATAATCAGAAACCAGTGTTTCCTAGCGGGATCAGCTGGCTCCACAGCGCCCCCTTCTGGTAGGTTTCCCGGGAGCAACAACCAGTAAAAAGCCTGTGGGAGCAGGAGGCAGGTTCACTGGTACATAAGCCTCAATGAATCCTTTCATCAGTTCTTCAGGGAAGGGTTGGTATCATGTCCATTATACAGATGAGGTTCACTGAGGATCAGTCACCTAAGCCAGGCCATATATCTTATTTGCACTAGGAATCAGGAAACAACCCCAGCCCAAATGGATCTAAGGTGTGCTTGACACATTTCTGGTTTCCTCCCTTTACAATTTATTAGTCAATCAGTTAACAAATGCCTACTCCCCATCCACACTGTGCTAGACACTGAGAATCAAGTGTCTTCTTTGTGCATTTTCTTTGGTATTTTCACGGATAAAGGAATCATGACAAGGTAGACAGATCTAGGTCAGCCATGAGCTTATTAAGGCTGAGCATGAAGCAATACAAAACAACAGAAACCCTGAGTTTGGTACATATGGGTCAACAGAAACATTTTATTTTGCCCAGATTATTCTTCCTGACAGAGTTTCACGTTACCCCACAGCCCACAGCCCCGCTCCATGAGCACCATGAAGTATGTGAGCATTATGTGCACCGACATCCAAACATGGAACATAATCTTTTGCTATATTCGTCTTGAAAAATCAAATATCCTATAGAGTCAGAAAATAGATTCTTTTCATTTTTCCCTATTGAATAAGGTAGGACAACAGAAGCACTTGCCTTTATCTGTATTGGTGTGGTAGACACTAAAGTTGTTTGAATGTTGAGCAAGAAGTTTCGTGATTCTCTTCCAAGGAAGGAGAGGCTGTGATGAGAGGCCACCATGTTCTTCCCCTGATGAGCTCTTTCAGGGACAGCCAAAGCCTGATTTCCCTGCACTCGGCAACTCTAGGTTGTTGCAAATTGTTTTACATGCAATATGATCTCGTTAGTTGCTTCTCAGCAGGACTTCCGGGTCCAATGGGACCTTGGACCTTTCCAGAATAAGATTGGGGATTCAGGTTTGCATAGTGGAGAAGTTTGTGGAGAACTGGTATAAAACCCAGTCAGGCCACAGATCTACTGTGTGGCCAGAGGGATACTCTTTTCCTCTCTGATATTTTCAAGTCCTCCTCTGTAAGATGTAGAGTCATAACTACCTAAGGAGGATTAGGTGAGATAATACATGGAAAGTGCCTCTTCTATGACAAACACTATGTACTTTATAAATAATCAATATAATTACAAGAATTATATTGTTCATTAATATAATTCTTATAAATATTAATATAATCAATATAATATTAATATGTAATATATTCATAATAACCATTCTAACATAATATATTAATATAATTAATTTAATTACAATAATCATATTAATTATATTAATATTTATAGAATTATATTAATGAACAATAACATTATATTAATAAATAATATATTTATAAATAATATATTTATATTAATAAATAATATAACTCATCTTTCTGGAAATATCCCCAAGAAACTTAAAAGGATAAAGAACGTAGGTACCTTACTTGAAGCATTATTTAAAATCACATTCAACCACATGTGTAAGAAAACCACCAAAAAACAGAAGCTTTAATTACTAAAAGTTTATTTGTGTGGGCGATCCAGAGTTTGTATGTTAGTTGTATTGCATCTTTGGAGATGGAGGCTTTTTAAGGAGCTTTTCTGGAACCTTCTACCAGACTTTGATATCTCATTGGCCAGAATTCAGTCACATGGCCTCATTCACGTATAAGCAAGAATGGGAAAGTTTTGGTTTGGGGTAAACCAAAAATGAAGCTAAGTAAAAGGGAAAGAATGAATATGTGTTTGGCAACTAGCTTACCTTAATCCTATTCCACTGCCAAAGCTAACATGGAATTAAGAAATTAATCTTTGAAAAATATCAGAAATTTTAATACTGAACATCAGTGCAGATTTGTTACAATGAAATTAAACCAAGACTTATGCCAGCTAATTTGGATATTTGAATTTAAAGAAAAGAAAAAATGCAACTTTTAAGAAATTATACACTTAGGTCATACTTTTTCATATGTATATTATTCTCCAATTAAAAAAAAAAAGAACTTTTAAAAATTCAGAATGAACAAATAAGACCTCCTTGGAAAGCATTCTAAGTAAGGGATGAAAATTAGGAAAAAGTATCATTAAAATTTTGGCAGATCTTAGGGTGAGCCACATAATAAATAAACCATGAAAATCATTATTGTACACAAAGTCAACAGTTTTCACACGCAGCTCATATATCTATTTTCCCTGATGTAGAATATTTTTTCTGCCCTTTTAGATCACACTTGTCACATATGTTCACTTAATAATTTCTTCTATGGTTAGAAAGCAAATCATTTAGATATTGACATTATTTCATCTTACAGAGGTGTATGAATGGCCAATAATGCTCAAAATATGTGCAAACACAACAATCTATTTATGCATTATTATGCATATTATGCTTTAGTAATGTTACAGTTTTCTCTAGGAAATGGTTTCTTCCCCCAGCTTCTCAAATTCTCAGATGTTAATATTGGTCTACGATATAATTTTAAAATATTTTCATTTTTTTTGTAAAATTATTTCTTTTTCTTAAAAAAAAATTGATGATTTGAGAAGAAAGCCCTGGAGGATGAGAGTGAGATAGAAACAGACCAGATAAGCTGTGTGTACATCCTAGGTCTTTATTTTGTTTTATGAGCAATTTCTTTGAAAAAAAAAAAAAGCAGTCCCTGAAATGTGGCCTGGTTATGAATTGTGGTTAGGAGCGGTTGCCAGGAGACTACTGATTGGCTCTGGGTGATGTCATGGCCACGGCCAGGATGTCCATAAGACCTAGTAAATACACGGCATCTAACAGGCCTCCTAATTTTTATGTATACATTTCATTTTGTAAGTGCAATAAAACACTCCAAGCATCACATTTCTGGGTAATTACTGCACTTTTTCAGCCCCTTGGGATCAGAGGTGTGCTGCCTATGAATTAGGAAAACACCTCTGGGCATAAGAATTTCTGCCATCAATAAATCTCCGTTGAGATCGTTGATTTAGGTGAACAAGAAGTAAATGGATCTGAAACTAAGTGTGGTTCTGACCGAACCCAGTAGGGAAAGGGGATCCCAAAGAGGACAGTTCTGACCATTCTCCAAAGCCTGCCCTGGGGTTGGAGCACTTCAGAGAACGGAGGGACTATTGACAGCCTGGAGCTGGTCCAGTTGTGCCTTTCACCCCTCTGTGGACAGAACTCAAATAAATGATCTTGAGATGAGGGCAGTAGAGTCTCTGTGGACTAGAGAAACCCACCCTCTCCCAACCTCGTTCAAAATATCTGGATTCAGTGAGTGGAAATTCCTTGCTATTCTCTAACACTTTCCCACCCCGATCTAGAGGAAGACAAATTCAACATTCCTGTTTTTCTCTTAGCTCTTTGAGTTTTCCAGGACAATTTCCTAAATGCTCTCAGCCTCATGATGACTGCTCCCCCCCCACCCCACCCCCCATTTTTTCCCTTTTAATTATTTGTTTGACCTATCTATGTGTTAAGTTGTTCAGGAAGAAGCATTTAACATCTAAAACCCATTTCACATCTTTTTCTTCAAAAAAAAAAAAAAAAGGTCTTGAAACATCATTTGTTTTTTCTTCATTAGAAAGAGGAAATGGTGTTTTATCAAAGGTAAATAGACTTGAACTTCGATGGGCTGGAGTTCTGTTCACCACTCCAAGCCCGTGAAGTTTGATTAGGTACCAAACTTGGCACAGGGAATCCTTCATTCATCCCCTTCGCCAAGTCACGCCACTGGTCTCGACTTTTGGAAAGTTAATTACCTACATGTTGCTAGTGAGGGCTGAAGGCAGTTTTGATTTATTTGATCACGGCCTAAGCAAATAGTAATTGACTCTTCATCCAATTCAGCCAAAAGTCGGTCAGTTTCAAAACCTACCAACTACTCTTAAAACTGGATTTGAAAAAATACTTTGTTCGATGGAGATGAAGTCTTATGTTTAGAAAAGAATAAATAAAAACATTTTATATTACACACATATATGGGTATCACTTAAGTCATTGAGTAGTAACTGAACTTGGGTTGTTTTGGAAACTAAACTGAAAGAGAAGAATGCAAATAAAATTCGCCCGCATTGGCATCTTGGCCAACAAATATTACTTCAATGTGTACGTCACCATTAATGGAAACTTACTAATGGACATAATTGGGATAGAGTCCCCAAATTATGAGCATGGGATTTACAAAAATATACTAATTTCTGCCTACATCTATACCCCACAAATCTTTGAATCTGACTTGGGCAAGTCTTCACACACTTCCCCTCAAGGAGAAAAAAAAAAAAAAACAGAATAGCAACTATACTGTCCTGGGCCCATCCCGCCACCTGGTGACTGATGCAAGGAACTGTCTTTTATACAGCCTTCCCTCCTCTTTTCCTTTTTTAGAGTTAGTCTGGTATCTTGGGGGATGGGTTCCATTGTAGATATCTGAACCCTTTGGCATTTGAGTTCTGTATAAAAAAAAATGGCGTGATATTTGCATATAACATACATGCATTCTCCTGTATCTTTTAAATCATCTTTAGATTAGTTATAATACCAAATACAATGTAAATACTATATGAATTGTTGTCATACTGTATTGCTTAGAGGATAATGACAAGAATGATTCTATTTATGTAATGTTCGAAAATAGGCACAACTAAACAATGAATTGTTGAAGAATACCTACATCTGTGGGAAAGGAAAGTAAGACCATTATTAATATGAAATGCAGCTGTCCTGGGCAGACTAAGTCAGAGGACTAAGTCAGAGGAGGAAAGAGTGGGGAAATGATTGGTTACAGGGCTTCCAAAGTACAGTAATGTTTCATACATAAAGTAGATTTGGGATGCACTGAATTTGTTCCATTTTAATCCACCGTTATTTAAAATGTCCATATTTATTATGAACATATGCCTTTATATGAGTCTGCTATAATAACTTTAAAAAGATTTTTTTTAATAAAGTGGCAAGAGTGCATTTTAGCTAGGGATGTCAGAAAAGGCTTCCTGAGTTGGTGGCAAGAACAGAGACCCCAAACAATATGGAAAGACTTGTGTAAGGAAGGTCTGAGGTGAGAGTTTCCCAAGGAACAGGCGATAGCAAGTAGAAAGACCCTGAGGTGGCAGATGGATTTGGTGGTTTCCAAACTGGGAAGAAAGTCTGAGATAGTGAGATCACAAAGGATCACACAGAATCTGGTGTTCAATGGAACCTACCTGCCTGAAGAAAAAAGAAATGATATTGGTAAAAGAAATTGAGAATATGAGAAAACTCATGCATAATACTCTCAAAAGATTCTGTGTGCTCTGCTTTAACATTAAAGATTACACATAGCTGTGCACATAAATATACAGGTGTGCATTAGGAATTATGCATGTATAAATATGGAATAAAGGTAATACCACCAAAAAGATGGTAGACAGAGGCTTATGATAAAAGGCGACAGTTCCATGAACCTCCTCCATCCCACCCCCAATTCCACTCTTCATATTCAGCAACTTTTCAAATGTCTGATTTTCTCTCTTTTCACCTCTACAACCCCGAAGCCCATGCTGTGACCCCTTTTTCTTGGTGAGTCAACTCTGAGTACCAGCCATTGGCTGAGTCTTTGCCATGGTAGTTCCAAATCCAGCTAATTCATAACGCTACTTACCCCCTTTATAAATACGTTATCACAGCTCATCTGTGATATTAAATAAAATCCTTCCTTTCTCATTTCTTATTCCAGAAACCTTAAGGAATCTCTCTCACATGTCTGGGTTACAATATCTGGATATTTTGTTAATCATAATTAAGTCTTTGACGACTTGCCTTTGACTTGACTTGCCAGAAACATTATATCTGATAAAATTACTGTGTAAATATAGCTTCCCGTGGAGCAAGGCAGAATACCTGAATTATATTTCTTTCTCTCAGGGTTAGAGTTGTGACATTTTTGCTGCTCAGAGGAGAAGGGTCTTCACATCAAAAGTAAATGATTCCTCTTGCTGTTGCTGTTGTCAATTGCCTGATATTATGCCGCTTTTGAAGTTCCAAATGCATGCTTTCAGGTCGAGTTTTATGCTTGTTATTCTTGCTGTTTGTTTCTTTGAATTCCAAATTACTTTCATTTTAGGAGGTGGCTTTAAAAAGCATTTCCTCCGCCATTCGTTGTTAGACGTGGTGTTTAAGTTCACACATTAGACCCTGGGAAATTCTTTTAACCAAAATATTTCACCTCTGGAAAAGAATGTTTGCCATGGACCAGAGTAGAAAATAACACTTCTGAATATTTGAAATCAAAACATCAGAATTAGGTATTACACCAAAAGTGACTCTATCATTAAATTTCTTATATAAAAAAATGTGAGTTAAGCAATGTTTGATAGCTTGTAGTTTGATGAATAGTATGAATATGTTGGACATGTTTCTCTCTTCATTGTAGAATAATATTTCCTAGTTTCTATAATAATGTTCCCATCTATTACATGGAAATTTTTATTGGGGAGCAGGGTGCCAGGGATTGAACTCATGAGCACTCGACTACTGAACCACATCCCCAGGGCTATTCTGTATTTTATTTAGAGACAGGGTCTTACTGAGTTGCTTAGTGCCTTGCTTTTGCTGGAGCTGGCTTTGAACTCTCCTGCCTCAGCCTCCTGAGTTGATTACAGGTGTGCACCACCATCATCACCACACCTGGCACATGGAAATTTTGCATAGCCAACATCCTCAGATTTATCCCCACGGAACTCCTTCCTCAACATGGATGCATTGGTGATAACCTGAATGTTCCCTGAATGTCTCAAAACATTATTTTTCCCCTTCGGTTACAATGATAAATTTGTTTAGATATAAAATTATTACTTGAAAAAGAATTTATTTTTGAACTTTGAAATGATTGCTCCATTGTCATCTAGTATCCATAGCTGGTTACAAGAAGATAGATGAAAATTCAGGCTCCTTGTAGACCTTTTAGTGTTTTTACCCCTTCAGGCATGTTAGCTTTCAAACTTTTTCATTTATACATATCACCATCAAATTTCCCAGTGATATCGGGGTAAAATTGGTATTTTATTGGTATTTTATCACTGTGTAGAAGATTCTCTGCTCTCTTTAGCTCTAGATCATTTTTGATAATTTTCCTAGATGATCACCTCCATCTCTATGATATCTGTGTTTTCCTTCTCAACTCCCTATTTACATGATGCTAAATCTACTCGGTTGAAACCCTGCTTCTTACATGTATCTTTCCCTCTTTCGGTATTAGAATCTCACAGCTGCTAATGGCCTCCTTTCTCTTCTCCTGTATTTTCCTGGTTGATTCCTTCACTATCATTTCATGAGATATTGGGAAAAAGAGGAAACAAATATGCTTCTGATGCTTTTGAGTTTGAAGTTTAGAACTCATAAAATATAGTTTGCTTTCAATAATTTTACACTTAGTCATAAGCTAAGAGGGATTTATGATTCTTAATCTGCCTATGTTCAGATAGCAAAATTAAAGCCTAGATGGAAAAGATACTTTTTGGGGGGTGGTACGTTGTTTTAATGTTTATTTAGTTTCAAATTTTCTAAAAGTATTATTATCTACTATGGCTCATAGCAGATCTCCTTTTCCATCTGTGAAATAATTTAACTAAGAGGCCTCTCAGGCCGAATCTACAAACTTTTAACTGACTTACGGGACAAGTGCTTCCTAAGGTCATCCCTAAATTAACATAGGCATGAAACTTTGAAATATAACCTGTCTTTCAAAAACTGAGTTTTCCTACAGAAGGGAAGGCCATTTGGAAATGGATAACTCGGTGGAAAAAAAAACAAGTAGCATTGTTTTTTGAAATAGGAGTCTAAAATTCAGGTCTGTTCCGAAGCAGAACTTATACAATACCAACTTTATATCCAGGGTTTAGTTTCCTTCTTTTTGAGGCCAGACTGCAGCGCTTATCCTCAATGTCTTAGCTGGTGGATTATAGCTGCCCGGCTGCTGATACGGGCTTTTCTAATATCCAGCTTCTTTTCTTTTAAGACACCAACACACACACACACACACACACACACACACCCACTGAGCCAATTAAGGCAAGCTTCCCAGAGTGTCAATCAATATGAGCAAGATAAAACATCACTGAAAATGTCAGCAGATAGAGAATATTGTGTTTATCCAGACTCTGGTGTAGAAAACTGTGTATGGTCAAAGGGAAAAATCCCTTTGCAAGGAATTGGGTGGGATATGGACCCCCACAGGCCAAAACAGCTGGAGCACTCCAAAGAGACAGGGTCTTGGTAACTGAAATGTCTTCGTGTTCCTGGGTGGATGTTCTGACTCCCTCATAGTTACACCATTGGCGAAGGGGGGAGCCTCCCCTCAATGACCCCCAGCACTGGACACATGGGATAGACAACACTTTATTAGTTACAGATGCTCAGGAGGATACCACAGGCCATGCAAGGTCACGTGGCTGCCCTCAGGAGCAGAGTGGACCCACAGGGCTGGCAGACGGACTCTGCAGTGACAGGAGGAGAAGGTGCTCCTGGTTCCCATGGGAGGCTGGGATTCATTCACTGGAGTAATTTCCCAGGCCAATGGGGAAGCTAAGCTGTCGGGCTGAGGGGCAGTTGTTGGGGACCCGACTCGGCGGGATGCTTTCACTCCAGCTGAGAAGCAGCTCTGGCAACAGCAGAAGGACCCACAGCTATAACTCTGGGGCCTTGTTTGATTCAAATAGGCCAAAGTAGGATTTAAAATTTCAGGTCTTAGGACACAGCAGGGCATACAAGATGCGGACAAACCTTGGGACAATTGAAAAATCAATAATAACCATGAGGAGTCCTGCTTCCCACCCACCTCTTCTCTCAGTCCTGAACTCTTCCTACAAATGGGTGTTGAGTGTATTGTTACTGACTGAAGTAGCTCCAACCCCCATCTCTCTCTCTCTCTCTCTCTCTCTCTCTCTCTCTCTCTCTCTGTGCGTGTGTGTGTGTGTGTGTGTGTGTGTGTGTGTTTCTCTCTATATGTCTTGAAAGAAAATAAACTGGATATTATAAAATATACAGCCAGGCTGCTATAATCCACCAACTAACACTCAACCTTGGTTGGTTTCTGATGAGGTCTTTCTTCCTTGCTTTTTGGGGAGACTGTTGGAAAGGGGCACTTGGACTTTGCATGAGAGAAGAACATAAATTTGGAGGGACTAAAGGGTGGAATGTTATGGACTGAATTGAGTCTCCTCAAAAATCTATGTGTTGAAGAAGCCTAAACCCTAATGTAAATGCATTTAAAGATAGGGTCTGCAGGAGGTAATTAAGGTTCAATGAGGTCATGAGAGCAAAACCCTTATCTGATGAGTCTGTTGTCCTTGAAGGAAGAGAAAAAATAAACCAGATCTCTCCCCCTGCCTCTGTCCCCCCACCTCTCTCTCTCTCTCTTTCCCTGTGCAGAGGAAAAGCCATATGAGTACACCATGAGAAGATGGACATTGACAATCCCCAAAGAGATGACTTATCAGGAATTAACCTTGATAGAACCTCGATCTTGGCCTTTAGCCTCTAGAACTACGAGAAAATACATATTTGTTATTTAAGTCATTCAATCGGTGGGATCTTGTTATGGTTGCCTGCGCTGACAAAGACCCATATCCAATGGTGTGAATATTGGTGGTGTTCTACAAAGGTCCATATATAAAGGGTGGTCCCCAAGCTGGTGGTATTGGGAGGTGCTATAGCCCTTTAAGAGGTGGGGCCTAGTGGGAGGTCCTTAGGTTATTGGGAGTATGCCCTCACAGGACAGTGTAGTGCTCTGGGCTATCAGTCTCTTCTGCCTTCTGGCTTGCGATGTGAGAGGTTTGCTCTGGTATCCATATGGTGCCCTCAACCTGGACTGGAAGCTCCAGAACTTGGAACTAAATAATTTTATTCTCTCTATAAGTTAATGGCCTCAGGTATTTTATTGTAGTGACACTAACCTAATATACCATACTAAATAAAATTCAGTTCAAGTGCAAAAATTTTCTTTTTGGCGGGGGGGGGGGGTACTAGGGGTTGAATTCAAAAGCACTCAACCACTGAACCACATCCCCAGCCCCATATTTTTTTTAGAGATAGGGCCTCACTGAGTTGCTGAGTACCTCACTTTTGCTGAGGCTGGATTCAAACTTGTGATCTTTCGGCCTCAGCTTCCCAAGCTGCTGGGATTACAGGTGTGTGCCATCGAGCCCGGCTCAAGTACAAAATTCTTAGCTGTTGATAGGGCACTTGTGTCTCAGTCTGACCTATGCACAAACTATGCCCCTAGAGTTTGTGATTCTCTTTCCACCTTCCAAGAGTAAATGGCAGATGAAAGTTCAACTTGAGAGTTCTTTTTCATAAAAACCACAAAATAACAACAATTAAAATATTCCACTGTCAGGTCCTATTTTCTTGTAAGCTAAAACACAGACTCCCTCTTAGCAATTGCATAATCTTAGATGATGCCGGCTCCCTTACCCAGCCTCAGTTTCCCCAATTGTCCAGGAGGAGAGTAATATTAATAGATCTTTCATAAATTCTTCTTGAGCTGTAACATTCCATGGCTCAAAGACAATAATTGTTTTGCTCCTGTAGGTCTTCTATAATTCCATTTGCTAATAGTCTAATTTATAATTTTGAATAATATAGCAATAGCAATTAGCACAAATTTAAATCCATGGAGGCAGCTTTACTAAGTGCCCCTCTGGCTATAATTTCCATATGCATATTTCCCACAATGGCTTCTCTCTGAAATACTGATTTTAACAACCTTATTTAGTAGATCATGCTTTTCAAATGCCAGGAGAGAACTAAATAAAGTCAAGGGTCAAGAGCATGATATGCTTCTGTATAAAATTAAAAGTTAATTACTAACTGCTTCCAGGGGCCAGGGCTATTTTAATTTTGGAGTCATTAGCCCTACTATTTAGAATCTATGTTTTAACTATAGCATGAGGGAGTCGTCAGCGATGGGCGTTTGCTACACAGGGAAAGTCAGCCATCTCTAAGCAGAAACTCTATATGCCGTGGCTTAGCTGACCTTTCTCTTTAACTGCTGGTTGCTCATATTGAAATCAGGATCACTGACTTGTTTGTTAAAGTCACCATAAAATTTAATGTGCCTTTTTTTTTTAAAATGCCCTTTAGCAAAATGCATTTAGGAGGAAGCATATAGGAACAAGGCTTCCTCAGTCACATTAAACAGCCTGACATGTGGCAACAGGTATTTATTTTTGACAGTAATTTAGGATAACATTTAGAAAACCCAATAGTCCAGGTGGCAGAAGGGGTCACAGTGAGATACCCCAGGAAATGCCTGGAAATAAGGAAGTGGAGTCACCCTCTAGGGGGTCAAATTACAAAATATTAATAAAAATGAGAATAGGATGACAAAAGATGAAAACTCACCTTAAAGAGACAGGATGCCTCCCAGGGCGAGATCTGACTGTATAATTCCTGAGGAAAACATTTGTTTTCCTGAAGTACATTCCCTAGATCGATCATTCTGTGACGGCAGGAGTTGTTCAGCTCAAAAAGAAACCAAAATGCAATCAAATGCATTAGAGAGAATCATTAAAAATCATTTTAAATAATTGTTAAGAAGTTTTCTGCCAGGTAGGACTTTTCAAAACTTACAATACACCAGTGGACAATCTCCAAGAGAAAGCAAGAATATACCACATTACACTCAGTTTTTCCATGGATAACTCCACTGTGAGTTCTTTGCAGGACTAATTGTTTTTTATATATAAAATTGTACATGCATGGAATATATCATATTCTAATTGGTACCCAAGTCTTGTGTATGTATACGATGGTGAGATTCACTGTGGTGTGTTCATGTATGTACATGGAGAAGTGACGTCAGATTCTTTCCACTGTCTTTCCTATTCCTATCTCCCCTCCCCTCCCTTCATCTCCTTTCTCTAATTCTCTGAACTTCTATTCTTCCCCTTTCCCCCCACACCCTTATAGTGGGTTAGCTTCCACATACCACAGAGAACATTCACCCTTGGTTGTGGGGGATGGGCTTATTTCACTTAGCCTGATAGTCTCCAGATCCATCCATTTAATGGCAAATAGGACTCATATTTTTGAAGAATAAAGCAAAAGCCTTGGGTAGTGTTCTATGAATGTGGCTAAGAAAATGCTCTGCCCATCAAGTCTAAGGAAACTGCCAAGCAAGTATGAGAATATATTACTGATGGTGCCCTTGCAACCAGTGGGCAATGGACAGGGTGGCTCATTCAAGTGCTGACCGACCAGCCGTGAAGCTGCCCCCTCCTGCAGTGATGGAGTAAAGAATATATATCCTGCCAGACTCCAGTGGAGAACAACTTGCCATAACTCCCAGTCTGTCCCTGCTCTATGTTATCAGAAAGCCTCATCTTACCTTGGGCTTCCCTCTATAAGTTGCTAAGAATCACGGCAGAGCTAATTCTTGAGCCAGGCCCTGTCTTTCAGCTGAGTTCAGGAATTGTAGTCAGTGCTGTGGTGCTGGGTCAGAGGGGCCCTTCTTCTCAGTATTACATATCAGCTTGCTAGGATTCCACACGTCACAGAGCCCCTTAACCAAACTTGTCTGCAGGGGAGGGTGTAGTTGCACTTAAGTGGGGATGGAAAGGTCTCTTTGGAGACTAAATGCCATCAAAGAAGACTTTCTCTACCTAACATAGATGACTCTTTTATGTAAGGTACTCATTTTAACCAACCTCGAACTAAAGAATGGATGACATACCAATATTTATTAATTCATATTGAGAAAAATAAATATGAAGCAAGTTGGATATTAATAAGAATTTCATGTCTCTTCCCTGCAGAAACATTTTCCCAGGTAAAAGAATCAGCTGATGACTCTTCACTAGATGTTGTTAAAAGTCCAAGTCCTGTGAGCTAGGCTCATCCTGGCACAAAAATGGTTAATGGATAAGGCTGAATATCACAAATGTTTTTCCCCTGGGGTAAAATATTGAGGAACTTCTGACCATCGACAGATGTACCTTTCTAGAGAAAGGAAAGCATTCTAGGAAGAAGGGACTGGGGAGAAAAGTCAGAGAAGCATGAAAATAGTCCATGTGACAACAGAGAGGCCTCCATGGGGGTCAAGGCAATGCAGGGAGGCCTCCTACCTGCCGCAGTCTTGGCTGGGCACAAGATCACGAGCCACCACACACCTTGTAGATTCAAACAGCAATTCTTTATTCCCGAACTCACACCGGCCTCCGGCCTCTACACACATTCTGGGGAAATCCAAGTTCTGCCCGCACAATTCACGTCCCAAATACTTTCTCAATTCCACGAGAACTCAATGGGAACTCAGGCAGCAGGATACGCCCTATTCCCAGCAGCAATAACCTTAAACCTGGAACTTCCCTAAACCCCAGATTGTCTTAAACCGGGAACACCTTAAACCCAAATTATCTTAAACCGGGATACTTCCTAAAACCTGCAGGATACACCTTAAACCTGGATCCACCCTGGTCCTTGAGCAGGGTCACCTTTCTCAAAGACACATGCAATGTCACAGCAAATTTCCATTTAACATGGGGTACACTGGCAAGAAAATTTCGATGCGTCATTCCTACTTGGCAATGGCCCTTAGCACCTACCTGTTCTGCTCATCTCAATCTTGGAAATAGCCAGCCAGTTGGACCTTATTCAAGGGAATATCCAGCCCTCTCTCACACATATTGTGTCATTTTTTTTGAAGGCTCCAGAATTTGCCAAGGTTAGATGCTAGATTTCAAAACTAAATTTCAGGCTCTTTGTCCATGAAAAAATTTGGTTCTTACATTTTTCCTCTGTGCCCAATCTGACTTTCAATTTGAGGAAACAAACCGATATGCCTCATGGGAACTGATGAAAGCAATCTCCTGAACAATCAGCCATGACCCATCACAGAACATCATGGTTCCACTGTAGCTCAGAAGAGAGCCCAGGGGCAATTCACACATGAGTTCATGAGGGGTTCATGGAACTCACACTGCTCCTACTGACGGGGAGTTGACAAATATCATTCATGCCCGTGCAATGCTCATGGCTTCTATTCGGAAACTTTTCCCTAGAGATTTTCAGCACATCAGTGGAACATCTTTATTTCAAATTTTGCTCCAAAGAATTATAATATTTGTATAATTACATGGAGATCCAACAAAAGGAGCTAACTAGACTTCCACAGTCATGGAGATGAGTTTCAAGAACTCATCTGAGTACCCCCAGAGACGCAAGGACCCCTGCTCTGTAGACTAACAGCACCATCAAAATAAGTGAAGGAATAAATGAGAGAACAGACAGATGTGGAAACATCTCCTCAAGACATGAACTTTTAAAGAACATAGGTGAAGTTATCACAGAGATATCCAAGGTCTCATTCAATCAATTTCAACTCAGACCAATTCAGTCAATTTTAACCTATATCTGCAGAATTTAGGTTTCCATACTCATTGTCTGCACAATTTTAAAGCCTCATTAACTCGTACCCATTAACAAAGTGAGTATATCAGTCTGCCTTTTGTTGCTATCACCAAATACCTGAGGGCAACTAACTTTAGAAAGAAAAGAGGTTTATTGTTTGGAAGACTGGAAATCCAGGTGATGTGGTATAGTCCTTGGAGAGACTCACCTCATGGTGGACCACAATGGTGAAAGCCCATGCAAAAGTGAGAAATTACATGAAATAAGAAGCCAGAGACAGAGTAGGGGTGGGACAAGGCTCTGGCCATTGTAGCAATCCTCTCAAGAGAACTAACTTGGGTCACATGAGACTTACCCTCATCCCTTTAGAGGACACCCCCTCCAACTCATCTAAGCTCTTCCCCTTAAGACCCACCTCTTAAAGATTCCCTACCACCTTCTAATACTGCCATTTTGGAAACCAAGTTTCCAACCTATGAGACTTGGAGGGACAAACACCATGCAGATCATGGCACGGAGAGCTATGCGTGTGCCTTGTTCAGGCTCCGAGGGGAGGCAGTGTTTTATAGTACCACGGAGACAAATGGAGGTGGGGACTCTCCATCTGTTCCCCCATCAGCTCCAATATTCCAGCCCCAGCAATGGGAATTGCTTCTAGGGTATGCTGAGGAGCCGTATAATCAAAAATCAATGATCCAAACGGAGGTCTGTTGTTCTACAGCTGAGCTGGTATAATATTACAACGCCAATCCTAATGGAGTTACATAGAATCCATCAAAATATCAGGATGCAGGGGTCAATGAGAACGGCAATGCCTCGCTTCCCAGCAATTACCACTTATTACCGGGGCACTGCTTTCCCCTCCGCTATTCAACTTACTTCAATAAATAATATTAGGTGACCCCGCAGGGGCAGTCAATAGAGCATTGTTTTATTATTGCAGCTTCCTAGATCGATACCTTGTTCTTCGGAGATGTAGGTGAGAACCCCGGAATATGGCACTAATGAAACCGTGTGTTCTTATGATTTTTCAAATTATGTATTTTACTCCCTCTTCCTCTTTAATGTCAGCAAGACCATTAATGAGGGTTCTGTCTGCTAAACTTTTGTGACATTTATACCCACTGGGAACAAGAATCTGTTTCCTGCAAAAGGAAAAAATAAAATGTTTCATGCAACTTACATTTTTTATGATTCTGCCTCAGTTGTTCTCCCATATCCTCTACTTATTTTCCTGGGTTGATGATATAGATTTGTTTCTTCCTTTGGTTTTCTCTTTACTAAACATGTATCTGTAGACAACTGAGATTTTATAATTTTTGAGATGGGAACAGAAGATGTGAGGAAATTGTAGGCTACTCTCTTCTCCCCTGGATTTCATCCTTAACGGTCTCCTTCGATGGCCTTTATTTATCTCATAATTACAACAGGAATCAGATTTGAAAAGTGGTTATAAATTGGTGGCTTGTAAATCATACAACATCATTACATTGTATGTGGCTAGAAGTCATCTAATTATTATTATTATATTACTTACATGATTTTTGATAGGGGATCCCTTTCCCATTCTGCCTCTGTTCCCATTAATCCCTATTCTGTCAGCCTGAGCCCCCTTTAATCATTCATATTTTATACCCAGCGCCTCTGGTTTACCTGAACATTCAGTCTCTAGACAACATGGTTATATAGAACGATTTTAATCCAAACGTCCCTAATCCAAACATCTGAAATCTGTAGTGCACAAAAACCTAAAACCATTTGAGCAACCCCATGACACCTCAAGTAGAAAATTTCACACTTGATCTCATATAATAGGGTGCAGTCAAAATGCAGGCACACTAAAAATGTTGTTTAAAAATCACCTACAAGTATAAGGTATATATGAAGTACAAGTACATTCCATGTTTAGACTTGGGTCTCATCCCTAAAGTATATATATATAATATAATATATATATATATAATCTATATAATCTATATTTGTGCAAATATTTTTAAAATATATGAAAAATATGAAATCCTAAATACTCTAGTTCCAAGCATTTCAATGAAAGATAATCAAACTGTAATAATTCTATAGTTGTCCTTGAATGATTTCTCAGTCTATAGCAGAGTTAGTATTAATCATTTTTCATATATCATCCTCACCTAATTTTATACTTACAATAATCTTCTTGCTAGGGTATGGATGAGTGTCCCCCAAAGGTTCATATGAAAAATCTTGGTTCCCAGGTCACTGGCAGAGAGAGTGTTGTGATAGAGCTTAATAGAAGGTTCTTAATCGTTAAGGATATGCCCTTAAAGGGATATGTGTGACCTTTCTCTCTCTCTCTCTCTCTCTCTCTCTCTCTCTCTCTCTCTCTCCCTCCCTTCCACTCTCTTTAGATGTGACCACTTGATCTGACATGTGCTACTGCCATCCACATCTACCATTCTTACCAGAGGCCCAAAGCAATAAAGCTTCCTAGTATTGGACTTTAATCTTCAAAACTCTGAAACTAAAACTTTTCTCTTTATAAATTTAGTTGTCTCTGGCGTTTTGTTGTAGTAATAAAAAGCTGACTGATACATTTGTGGAGTGATATTATTGGTTATCTTAATTTATAGATGGGAAATAAAGGACTCAGTCATTATAACTTGCTGTGGGGTGACCCCCTCCACTAGCCAGAAGGTAGTGGACTCAGGGTTCAAACCCATATCCAGTGAATTGCAGGATCCATATCACTGACTACAGGTCACACTTTACTTCAGATCTTTCTTTCTTTCTAAACCTAATCCAATAAGACTGGATACAGGGTCCCAGTTATAATTTGATTGATTAAAGGAAGACTTATAAACCTAACTAAGAAGCAGGAATATGGTAGGAGAAAATCAACTAATTTGGGGTCAAAAGTCTTGCATTCTGACTCCTTCCTGGCCCTGCCTGTGCTGGGGACAATTCTCTTAACTAATCATCATCTCTATTGCTTCATCTACAAAATGAGAGCTATACTTTCCCCTCTAGGGATATTGAATGAACTAAATGAAAAAGCACTAGTAAATTTTCATTCTAGAATCAATGCTGTGGTTAGAGTTACAGGCTAATTTCAAATTATTTTGAATTTTGATTATATTTAATTTCAGACATGATTGATTCCTTTGCTATACTTTTAAAAACTGATTTTCAGAATTTCCCCGAACTCACCCTAAGGATGATCCAGTCTTCATATCTGAAAACCAGTAAAAGGTCAACCAATTTTACCAAAATTTCACCCTTAGATGGATACCCAAAGTAGAAAGTTAAATTTCAATATTTTATTGGGAGAAGTTTTGGAGACCCAAGGAATAGATGGAGAATTTCTTTGGGTCTAAACAACTTATAATTGTTAATTTTCTTAACAATTAGCGTAATTGTTAATTGCATAATTTTATTTTATTCTGTTTTTTGTTGTTGAGATAAGACTTAAAGGATTATCTGCATCCAATCCAATATGCATGCTAGGCAAGTGCTCTGCCCCTGAGCCACATCCCCAGTCCATGTAATTTTCTTACTTTTCTCTTCATTGAGACACTTAATGCCCGTGTATGGAAGAGCTCAACGTATGTGGCATGTACCTACTTATGGGCATAGTATGGACCCTTCACTTGACCCTCTCTTGTTCTGAAAAAGCCATTTTATATCTAAGAAGAAAGTATGAGAAAATCAATAAGACATGGGTTTTTCATCCAGGAGAACTGGTTTGGAGCCAGCAATGAGCAGTCATGTGATTTGGGGCTCTTACGCCATCTCCAAGCCTTGGGTTCCTTTTCTGTGAAATGGGGCAATAAATTGCATGTTGGTAAGGGCTCAGTATGAAGCATACGCCACAATTTCTGTCTCAATAAATGTCAGTACTGAATTCATGTCAGTCTAGTGTTATTAACATTACAACACAGTTATTGATTAGGTAAGCAATAACTATAATAAAAAATAGGAAATTCTCATTTTTTGTGTTGCTAGTTGAGTCCTGAGAACGTATGAAACTTCCTGTCCAAGTCTATATTCAGGTCATGTCATTCTGGTGTTTTCTCATTTTGCTCACTGAAAATGGTCATTTAGATCTCACTAGGGCTTTTCTAAACACGATGCCTAGGGTCCATGACCAAATCACCCCAAACCCACAGACATGTTTCTCTCTTTCTGGATCCTCCAGCCATAATTAGGTTGCACCTCCCATGCAACAAGTATGGCCCCCAGTACTGGATCAAAATGTGATCAGTTCTTTAGAAATGTCATTCATTGTGTTGATGCAAGCTCCATTAGAATCCAAGCATCTCAAAGACAGGAAAATTCTTTTTGCATCCACCTCTAACACAGGGTTTCTCACCCGTATTACCATCAATATGTTGGACCAGATCATTCTCTGTTGTGACTCTCTGTCCATTTTAGGATACTTGACAACATTCCCGATCTCTACTTACCAGATTCCAAAAGCATTTTCCAGCTGTAACTATCAAACAGGCTCCAAAGACCACCAAATGTCCCTCCTGGTACAAAAATCAATCCTGTTGAGAACCACAGCTCCAGGGAAATTCTTTGCTCAGAAATAAGAACTTAACCTTGATGTAACATCAGTTTGGAAAAATGTTTTCCAAAGTCTTTAGGAGGCATTTGATAGTTAAATATATTCTAATATTTGACTTTAGGTGTTTTCTAAACTTTTATTTCAGAGCCTTGATAAATGTAAAAACACTCTGAGGTCTTTTTTCAAATTTAGAATGCAGAGGCATTTGATAATGAAACAGGCCTTTTAAAAACAGCAATCAGATAGAGTTCATACAATGTATTGATGATGGTTCTGGATGAATCTTGTACAGAGCTGGAAATGACCAAAGCGCACCAGCCCCCAAAGCGGCTTGGCCATAGAGGGCTTGTTTTGGGAGACCTGGGAGTGGGAACCTCAGAAAGAAAGCAGGTCTCTTGACTTCCATGTCTTCTCACACCAGTGAGGCCAACAGAGAGGAAGGAAGGGCTCCCCACCGGCCCACACACTGAACAGGCTCTTGAGCAAAATGAATTTTCTCCCCAGGCAGAAGCACCTAGAAAGAGAGGGCATGTGTGAAAATCATTCTGCTTGTCCTGTGGCATATCGTCTCCTGCCTGGGAGGGGACTGCAGATGTAAATACAAACTCATTATCTCATTCTAGACTGAATAAGTGGCCAGATACGAAGATATAAATTACCCCCTTTACCTTCTCGGTGGAGGGTGTTGAGAGGCAAACAGATTGCCCTTCTCTGTTCTCGTTTTAAATGGGTCAGAGCATCAGTGGAACTAGATAATTCACTCCAATCCACTAGATGTAAGCACCTCATAAATTTCATAATCAGCACTAGCCTTTTCCTTTTCATAAGCACTATGTCTTCAGCAGGGTTAATGACGTGACTGGTAATGGTCTTCTCTTCTGAATCCCTGTTTTGGATGAAATATGGTCAGGACCAAAGCAGAGCCCCAATTCCCCATGGCAGGGCCCTTGGCAACCATACATCGTAAGGTCCTGAAGCCAAACTAAGAAGCAAATATAAGAATCCCCAAATGGGGAAGGATCACGTGTGCAATGTTATTCTGATGTTTAAAATTAAGCCAGCAAAGAGAATACACATACAGAGGACCTCTGGAAACTTTTTTGGGGATTAGATGCAGCCAATCCTTTAAGTCTTACCTTAAATATGACTTCCTTTGGTCAGTCTTCCTTGGCCTCCTTTCTAGCACCTGTCCCTCCCCACACCTTTGGCCCTACTCTTCACTCTTCTGCATGCATGGATCCCCCTCCTTACCCATGGGGAATAAGTTCCAAAAGCCCCAGTGCTTGTCTAAAACTGTGACTTAGTACAAGAATATCCCTCTCAATTTATATATATCTCGTATATATAAATATATAAATATCTATAAATATATGGAGAGCAGTTTTATCATATATATATATATATAATGTTTCAATCATACCTATATAATTTTTTCTATATCTATATAGCTGTGAGCAAGTTTAATTTATAAATCAGACATGGTAAGTGATTCACAATAATAACTAATGATAGAATAGAGCAATTACAATAATAGACTGTAATAGAAATTGTGTGAATGTAGTCTTCATATCTTTCTCTCAAAATCTATTTTTGAAGTATCCTTAATCTGCTTCTTGAGAAGATGAAATGTCCACAGGATGAAATGAAGTGAGGTGAATGGTGTAGACACTGGAATGTGTTGTGAATTACTTAAACAGAAGAATTACTTAAACAGAAGCACTGCAATACCATGACCAAGATGACTATTTGGTAACTAACTAATGGGAATGTAGCATATATAGGGTGGATACTCTGAACAAAAGAATGATTCTTGGTCCAGGCAAGGAAGAACAGAATGGGGTAAGAATTCATTATGCTCCAGTGAATGATGAACAATTTAAAAGTTATGTATTGTTTATCTCTGGAACTTTTCATTTAATATTTCCAGATAACAATTGACCATGGGTAACTAAAGCTATAGAAAGAAAACAACAAATAAGTTAGGGACTACTGTATAATATCTTATCATCGTATTTCATAAGTTAACAAAATGCATCATAATTATTTCTTTTAGTCTTTGTTTTCCTCCTCTCTGCCTTGCCTCCACATATATGGTGCAAAGAGGACCCTTAATAGTGAATCATTGAATGGCTAGCCAACTAAGGCAAAATGATAAGGTAGGTGGAGTTTGTTGTGTCAACCTGTCTATGAGCAATGGTGAAATAGGAAAGATTTTGTTGTCTAGAAAGGCCTATAAATATTGACCTTGAGACCCTCAGCAATTCACTGATTTCTGTGCTTCAATTTCCTCATAAGAAGGATGTTATCAATACATGAAGTGGCCCTAAGGGACATAAAGGAGCCATGAAGTGGGAGGCACTGGAAGAGCAGGAACTGGAAAATCCTGTTAGCAGAATGTCCTCACTGGGCTGTAAGTGAGGAGGGGGCTTCAGAATCAACCTCTTGGCCGACCACGTGACTTCAGGAGACTCACTTTGTCTGCATTTGGGGACACTATCGCCCCCCTCACAGGGCTAATGCGAAATTTGAGAATGAAAGGGTTTTAGGAAAAAAAAAAATGCAGTGGGTTTTAGTTGGTACAAAGCTCATTACAGAAGAGTCAGCAGCTGAGAAAAGACTAACTGATTAACTCAGGATCCATGGCTGAGCCAGGAGCAGAATCCAGAAGGAGACGGGAGGAGGAACCCACGACATCAGTTAAGAGAGAGAAATCAATGGTGACCTCCTTTTCAGAGAGTGTATGGAAACAGTCCACAGGTGGAGACCTGGGGGGTTGGTATCTGTGGCCTGTCCTAAATAAGGTGCTTCTCATTTGATTAAACCCAAGTGACATGGAAGCTAACTTTCCCATCTGTTTTAATTAGCTTTTTTTTTTTTTTTTTTTTTTGGTCACTGGGAACAAAAGACCTAAGAAGAACAACTTAAAGGAGAAAAAGTTTATTTTGGCTGATAGTTTCAGAGGTCCACTTCATGGTCAGCAGATTCCATAGCTCTGGACCCAAGACGAGGCAGAGCCTGGTGCTAGAAGGGGAACGGCATTTCATTTCAGGACATAACATGCAGGAAGCAGAGAGGGAGCTCAGCCCACCAAGACTAAAATATAAACCTCAAAGGCATATCCCCAGTGACCTACTTCTTCCAACCACACCCTCCCTGCCCACAGGTATTGTCCAGTTAATCCATGTTGGTGGATTAATTCATTAATTACGTTACATCTCTGATGATAAAATCATTTTGCCTTTGAAATTTCTCATATTGTCTCATGCATTAGCTTTTGGGGGTCACCTTGCTCTTAAACCATAACACCATCCTTTTCCCCTTTAAAGAATGTGGGATTGTTTTAGCAATTTGCATGACAGCTGACAAATCCTGACTAAGTACAGTGTTTAAAAGTAAAAAAAAAAAAAAAAAAAAAATGGGTCTGATGGGTTTAGAAAACTCAGACTAAGAATAAAGATAAGCTTTTTTTTTTTTTTTTAACTGCCAAATCCAGGGTCCATGTGATCTCTCTCCCCCTGCTCTCAGTCACCTGTCTCCCCACATGAGGTGACAAAAGGCCTGTTACTAGGCCTTCTCCTCTAGAATCAGCCACAGTCTGCAAAGGTTTTCCTGTAACCAGCTTGGGCCACCTGCCTTCCCGGATGGCTACCCAGAATACTCAGGTCCTGACTCGGCCCTGGAGTCTGGTCTAGAGGGCAGGCTTGACCCCATCTTTATCCCATGGACTCTGCTAAAAGGTGGGAGGTGAGTGGGTGCTCCCCAAAGACATTCTAAGAAGGCGAGGGTCACAGGTGCACCCTGCAGAGACTTTGAACATTCACAACACCTGTTATTTTGATGCTCATGGAAAGCAAGAACCCTCAGATCCAACAGAAGAATACTCCCTACATCTCCATTTTTGATCACGAGGGCTTTCCCCATTGAGTTTCCATGACAAGAAAAAAAAAAAAAAAGTCCTTCTCTGAGCTACATTCTTTCCCAGTATTTATCTGGGAAGCTCTTTGGACCTGGAGGGCTGGGAGCGCAGGAACTTCTACTGACTTGAGTCCCAGAAGCCTTACGAGGAAGTCTGATTTGGAGGCTCCTAGTTCTTCTGGTTCTGGAATTAATTCACTTGCTGCTTTATAATGTAGACTTACCTATTGTGCCCAGTGTCACGAACTGTACTGAAAACTCTTTAACACCTTTTAAAACTCGATTCACTTTTGATGCCGTAAGAAAGATTGGGCCAATAAATCAGAACTAGGATCCATTTGTGGTCCATTTTGCTAACATATATTAAATATCGCCTGCAATTTGAACTTGCCTTATAAAATGTTTACATGCCATTAAATAGTCCTAACATCCCTTGTGTAAATTAAGCAGGCTGTGATGTTCCTTATCCCAAGGAGTAGCAGTACTTAAAGCTGTAAAATACTTTCATGCAATAAATCAAATACTTTGCCCCTAAAAGCAGGATTATAAATATAAAATGCAACAATACTGACCTCAGTGTCTGCACTTGAATTGCTTTGGGGAAAAGCAGAAAGTGGGAGAGAAAGAAATATTCTAATTTGGATATTCAATTCATTTGTTCACCGGGCTTTGGGCATGTAGGTTCCTGGAAAATGCTGTTGTCTACTGATAAGCTTTCCAAAACACACAACTATTCTTTATAAAAAGGACAGGTCCACACAAATCCATTCAGCCAGCGACTAGCATGTCAGCCAGCAACTTCATGTGCATAGAAGTGGGTCTCCTCGGTTGGAGGCCTTCCAGAAAGAGCTTCCTGGTTGAGAAGCACTCCGTGGTCCTGTTTGCACCGCCTGTGCCTTCCACTCTGTCGCTTTTTATAAAGCCTCTTCCTTCTCCCTCAGCTGAGCCATCAATGGGCTGTTTTCTTGCAAGTGCTCGAAGTTTAATGGAGCTTAAGTGAGACACAGACCATTAACGCAGTATCAATATTTATTTTTGGTTTCCACAGAAACAGATACTAGCCCATGGGTAACTTCTCTCCCAATCTGAGCAAAAGGATCTTTTTGCACAGAAGAATATTCTGTTTCATTTGGGGAAGGGGGGTGGCTATGAGGTTCCTAAACCTTCATTTATTTAATAAACAAAACCACATAGAGGAGGAGAAACTTAGAAGGACCCTGTGTGTGTGTGTGTGTGTGTGTGCACGCGCGTGCACTAATGTGCAGAAAAGGGCACACAGTTCCATTTATGCACCTCAGAGACTTCTGTACCCTTCCACATCTGACTACCCTTTAGCCCCTTTGTTGCCAGGCATAAGCTCCCAATATCGTCTATCTTATTCCGCAAGCTCTGTTTCCTAACCTGTTAATCAGGTTTCAGGCTCCCTGGAAGAGCGTGCCCTGTGCACTAATTACATTTGCTTTTGTGGACAAACACTCTGGATGGATAGAGAGCAAAGCCATCACATTTGGGCTTGGATTAATCCTGCAAGGCTGAGGTACCCACAGTCAGCCTCTCTGCTCAGCGATTAGACACACGGCTCCTCTTCCCCAGGAAGGAGCGGGCACCAGAGCTGCAAGAGCTCAGCAGAATCAGGAGATGTGAGTTTGGGTCCTGACTCAAAAATGAGTTAGCACTGCAGCCTGGGTCCTGTGACCTTCCTTGGACTCTAAATGTTTTATCCCACGGAATTGAGGAGTTAAATGACCTGCCTTCTGCAATTTCTTTAAATATGAGATTGTGTTAAAAACGTGCTCTTGAGTGATCATCTTGCCATGCAAGACTCTGCCCCCAGTGCCATGGGTCTCTTCAGTCACTCTCCACCGCCCTTCCGGAATTGACATCTGTCATCTTCATTTTGTTTTACTTTTTCCCCTTCCTTCCCTCTTTCCTTCCTTTCATTATTTCTTTTTCTTCTCCTCCTCCTTCTTTTCTATACTGCGGATTGAACCCAAGGGCACTCTATCACTGAGCTTCATCCTCAGCCCCCTAATTTTTAAACTTTGTTTTGAGACAGGGTCTCACTAAAAGGCCCAGGTTGGCCTCAGACTTGCTGCCTCTGTATCCCCCTGCCTCTCTGTTCCCAGTGGCTGGGATTCCAGGCACCAGCATCATGTCCAACTTCTTCACTTTGGTTTTCCTTGTCTTCACTGGTCTAATCCAATCATAAATTATCAGATGTCCCTCTCTTTCTAATTCACTTTTTCTTTTCTCTAAGCCTCATACCCCACTCTCCCTGCCACAGAGGTCTCTCCACTCCCTCTCACTTTAACTATCTCCTTCATTCATACAATTCTAAGTGACTGGAGCCCATGTAACTCCCAGTGCTGGAGTCCCATATTCCAGCCATCATGTTCTCTTGCAAGTTGTATCGTTACACTTAAGTTACCATAAATTGAGAAGCTGAAAAAACACACTCATTTATTAGTTCACAGTTCTGTGGGTCAGAAGTCTCTGTTCAGAATATAACGATACTAAAATCAAGGTAGCAGTTGCAAAGTCCTCACCTGCAGACTCTAGAGGGAAATCCAGTTCCAAATGCACCGAGGTTGTTACAAGACTTCTGCAGCTACAGGACTGAGGATCTAGTTGACTTACCTGCTATTAGCCCTGGTATGCTGTCAGCTTCTAAGAACTGTCCACATTCTTTCTTACATGATTTCTTCCACCTTCAAAGTCAGCAATGACCTGCTGCTGAGTCCTTTGGATTCAGATATCTCTAATTTGTCCTCTGCCACCAACTGGAGAAAATTCTCTGCTCTTACAGGGCCCACCCTAAATTTAGCTGATTTGGAGCTTTGATGACTTTGACAAAATCCCTTTAGAGCAGTGCCTAGGCTGGTGTGTGATTAGATTACCAGGAGATGGGGATCTTGGTGGGGAGAGTAGCTTTAGAATTCTGCCTATCATGCAAATTATAACTAAGAGAGAAGATGAAACCAGATTAGTTAATTCCAAGTCACTGGGAGTACCCTTGTCTCCGTGACTACAGAGGACTCTTCACAATAGAAAATGATTCAAGTCTGTAGTTCCTTCTCTCTGGGCAAGATTGAGCCAAGCCATACTCTACTTCTCTATCAAGGCTTCCAGAATACATTTTTTTTAAATGTCACACATATACACACTTGCATAGACATATTCAAGGAATCCTTACTGGAATGATTCTCATGTTTTCTTTGAAAGTGTCAGAATCACTGGAAGAGCCAATTTTTGATCAGCTTCTAAGAGCTGCCCAAGGGCACTTAAACAATGAGCTACATCCCAGTCCTTTTTTTTTTTTTTAATTTTGAAATAGGGTCTTGCTAAGTGCTTAGGGCCTAGCTAAGTTGCTGAGGCTGGCCTTGAACTTGTGATTCTCCTGCCTTAGCCTCCTGAGCTGCTGGGATTACAGGTGTGCACTACCTTGTGCCTACCCCAAATGCCTTCTAATATGGCTCCTTCCATCTTCAAAGTCATGACATGTTGAATTCTTCTTAGGTTTCCAAGATCATCCTGCTGAGTCCCACCCAGAGTTTGGTAGGGCTTAAGAATTTCCCAGATGATGCCGATGCTACAGGTCCAGGGATGACACTTGGAGAACCATAACCTGAACACATGACCCGTCCCCATCAGAAGCGTCACTACATGGATGCTGTCATGGAGATTTTATACGCACATGCACATAGCAAACGATGTTTGCATACTGAGGAATATTTCTGCATATTTTTCTCTAGCATGCATATCTACTTTTAAAATAATTAGAATAAGTATGTGTAGTGTTTTACCCCCAGAGAATGTGTATGCCGCCATTGCTAAACTCCATTCTATTTTCAAATACTGTTTCTTTACTAAACTCAGGTCTAGTGATCTGCTGCCTCACATGCATTGGTAAACCAGCATTTCTACTCCCCCAAAGGACCTGTAATGCCATAAACATGGTTCTGTTCTTTCTCATTTCACTTTCCTTTTAATGAGACCCTTAAACATTCTTTGCAGCTACAGGCTGCCCACCCTTTCCTTCCCGTCCTCCTTACGGACTGGCTTCAAAAATTCTTCGGAACATCCACATTTGGAGACAATGGAATGGTCCAAATTGTAGTCTTGGTGGAGGTTGTACTGATATTCAGTTCTCAATCTATTAAAAAGAAAATGGGTCATCATCTCTCCCTTCTAAGGGCATTAGCCAGCTCTCTGCCAAAACTTAGCATGAACTGGGTACTGAACTGAACTGGTACCCCAGTGAAAATGTCCACTGTCTCATGCTGATGTGAATCCACAGGGTTCAAATCACGTCCTCAGGACCTAGCCCTGCCTTCCCCCCGGACTTCAGCTATATTTTCCTCAATAGTAGGGTCACTCTCAGAGATTGCTCACCAGCCAAGCTTGAGAAGCTCCAAGCTTCATCCTCTAACCCCCCCTGGCTTTCCCTTCCTAATGACCTCAACTAAAGTCTCAAGATTGTGCTTCATCAGATGGACTTGGATCATATACTTGCCCCTGGACCAGTCAGTGTGGGAGGGGGATAGAATACACTAACCCACCAGGGCCTGGGGAGTGTATTCATCCTTGGATCTAGGGTGGAGTTAACCCCCACTTTGAAATGCGTAGACCAAAATTGAGAGAGGTGGTTTTCCAAAGCAAATGAAGGTGATTACCAGATGATACTGTGGAGTAAATGCTAGACAGGTCCAAATCATGGTGATGCAGGGTCCTTCCTATGTGAATCATTACAACGACCAAATGCATGTGGGTACATGAAAGCACTTTCAAACCTGCTACTCTAATGCAAGGGATGACGATGATGATGACGATGATGATGACAATGACAATGAGGTCGAGGTGGAGAGGAAGGAGATGAAGATGCATTTGTGCACAGCAAAGGCAATTGCACCTATTCTTCCTGCCTTCCATTGGCTAGAGAATACCTTTCTCTTAAAATGAGAGACTTTTCAGGTGTTCTTCAGGGGTACCTCTCGGCTCTTAGCAAAATTTCCCAAACCCTCCTCCAGAAATCTCCCCTACACTGTATTTCTCCCCAAACCCACTTCTTAGGTCAATGACCCTTTTCTCTGTATTGATATCCACGAAGAAAACAAAACAAAATAAAATAAAACAAAACAAAAAACTCTGAAGATCTGTTCTTGCCGACAGAATTCAGAGAGGCGTTTTCAAATGAATTTTAGAAGGAGAACTAAAGCATATTCTTTGTGAGGAAATGTGCAAGGTAAACAAACGCAAACCCCCAATACAGCTGAGTTCCTGTTGTTCCCTTAGTAATTAGGAAGAAGACAAGAAATGCCATCTCCTTGTGGATATCCCTGGAGAAGTGGACCACCTTTGCTTGTTCTGTGGAACTCACCACTAATGTGCTTCTCCCCGTCAGTCTCTGTAGATGCCCCTGAGCCCCATCTAACTTGTGAAATTATGTTGAGGGCCTCAGCCGAGTCGGGATGAGGCATGGCATTTTTGCCAGAAGTAGTGGTTGAGAGGTGATGCCAGGGAGCCATTAAGATGATGACTTTTGAGTTCTCGAGGAGTTTCCGTTGAGTTCTGTTGAACTCTCGCGGGGATTCCTGAAGAGTTCGCATTGGTTGGGGAAGTGCTGGAGGAGGGATTTCCAGTTGGTGGTTCCTGGAGGAGCCGTATGGTGTTCGGGAGAGTTCCTGGGGAGCATGTGTGGAGTGTGCTGGTGGAGTTTCAGAAATAAAGTTTGTTCCTCTTGAGTGGCTTGTGATTTGTGCCCAGCCAGACTGCGGCAAAATTATGAATTGTTTAGAATTAAAATTCTCCTGAAAACTAGGACTTTCATCATCTGGAGGTCAAGGTATCAAGAATGCAGATAATCTAGGCAGACCTTGACCCGTTCCTAGTGTTCTGATTACAGTATGTTGAAGTAGCTAGATCAACACATGAATAAAAAAAAAATCCACAAAGTAATTTAAATAAGAATTGGGGGTTTCCTCTTCCCAGTGTTCTCAGGTTCCAAATTAGTGTTTTACTATTAGTAAATCATTTTGTATAAAATGTTTAATAATGTTTAGGCATTTTCATCTTATTATATCCATACTTGGGACGTAATTGGGACAGATTTTACCTTTTTTCTTTGTTGAATAGAAGGGGAAACTAGACTTCAGAAAGCTTATTTATCTTCAGTCTATAGCTGCACTGATTCAAGTAATAGCACCCAGCCATGCAGAGCTGTTGAGCATGTGAAATACGTTGACTGCAACAAAGAAACTGGATTTTTAAACTGTGTTTATCTTTAATCAACTTAAATCTAAATGCAAAAAAGTCCTGTGTGACTGTTGGCTATGGTATTGCACAGCGCAGGTGGATAGCTACAAAGCGAAAGAAGAATTTGAAGCCCCATCTGTTGAATCCAAATCCAATGGTCCTATAATATCCAGGGTTTGTCCAAGGTAAGCTCACTCATGGTCCTCCAAATGTCTGAATTGCCAGCATTTTTCCATATATGGAGGTCATCTGTACATTATGTTAGTAGTGCATGAGTTCCCCTTGATAAAGATCTAAGGTTCATAACTTCACCAGTGAAGCAAAGCAGAAGGACTGAAGCTACAACCCAAATCATTCGCCGTAAAAAATCCTCATTGCCCATGAATCCCCTCAGCCTCTCAGGTTTCCTCCGCCAGAGTTGATGGTTCTAATTCCTTTCTCAATAATCCGTGTCCTGAAAATCATAACACAGAACTCTCTGGGGCTTATTTCTTTCTATCTTGGCACAGGAAAATGTATCCTGGGAGATATTCTTGATGAGAGAATGAAACAGTCATTGCTCCAATTTCCTTTAGTGCAAGATGTGAAGACCACTAGCTGTATGTACGTATTATTAATAATTGCTTCAGCACCAGCTTCAAGTGATTTTTGCAAAGAAGAGGAATGATGGACAGGTCTTCTCAGCAGTCACCTGGCCAGGCGAATGGTTGGAAAGGAGGATCAGGGAAGGAGCCAGGTGTGGATGGGCACAAGCAGATCCTCAGTTCTATCAGAAGAAAGTAGTGTAGGAAAAGACAGAAGAAATCAATGGTCTTTAGTGACATCTCTGGTGATGCATGGGGCCTTATATAGTATCTGGCAGTGACCTCAATTAAAGACCATATTTACTGGGATCCTTGGAGAATGAGGGGGGCTGGTTTAGAATAATGCTAGCAACAGAATCTTTTTTGGCTTCTACCAATATCCCCTTAATTGGAATTATGATGTGACAGTATCTTTCAGGTGGGTCAGATTCTAAAGACAGTGAAATAGTTGGGCATGATGTAATTACCCTTGCAAATTTCCAAAATAAGTAATAGAAAACAGTTTTATGATTTTGCATTGGTTGCCCTGCATATTTGTGTATAAAAATTAATATGTGTGTCTTGTATGTATTTTATATGAAACAAGGATTGCCTGTGCAAAATAATATTGCAACAAAGTTTATAATTAACTGTTTTTTCCTTCCATTTTTGAATTTTATCCAGTGCCTCACCTTTATTTTTTTTAATTAAATGCATAAGTAATAAAACTCTAACCTGCTTTCTTGACTCTCTGAGTGGTGTTTTCTTTTTATAATCTGATGTTAATGATAGGGACAGTGAAAACCAATACCATCCTTCTGGAATTCTGTCCTCAGCTTCTAGAACAAAAGATAAAAGTGCTGTCCCCAAAAACACCCCCGAAGTCCTCTTTGAACAAGTTCCTGATGGACATGATAGCTATTAGACTGAATAACAAAAAGCTGGAAGTATTGTGTGGAGCCAAGTACCAAGTGCTCACTATGTGTCAGGCACTGTTCTCTGTAGTTCTTATACATTATCTCATTTAAGTGGTTTACCCTTGGATCTTGCGATGACCTTCACTGGCATTAAGACCTTGTGAGGCCAGAGAGATACTCGAGACTGTTGAACAGGAGCTGAAATTGTGGGGAGTGATGAGAGAGATGGGATAGCAGAAAACACTTTGCATCGGATTTTAAAAATATCACTTTTGCTGTGCGTCCTGGAGATTGGTTCACAGAATGGAAAGAATTAGAGCAGTTAACATGGGGAGTGGTGCATGCAAATGGCAAAGGGTGGTGTGACAGGGGCCACTTAGTGTTTGGGATAGTGGACAGAGGTACAGCCTGCTTTGCAAAGAATATTAGAGAAGGTGGCATCATCTGAGGAAATTTCAGACTTCATTCAATCAATGGAAAGAGGGATTTGAAACTGTAGACAATAAATTGTATTTACCATGAACTTAATTTGCTATTAGGCAATTATCTCTAAGGAAGCTGGAATCACATTTGATCCATTTAATATTTCCTACAGATCCTTTTCTGCCATAGTTGGTATTCATTAATATTTGGGGAGTGAATAAATGAGCCCATTAATTGAGTGTGGTTTATACAAGATATAGTAGAGGGTCAGAGAAAGGATAGATCTAAGTAAAAACCAAAGTCATGAAGCATGAGTGATCAATAGGAAGGGGTGTGGCTGGGAATGGGGGAAGTTGTGTGGGAAGAGTTTATTGGGGACAGAACCTTGAAAATTGGGCTGACCAGCCTTCCTCCACCTGAGAATCCTCTTTACAAGTGGATTGTTTTTTCAGCTAATTGTATCACATCGGGGAATTGAAATTTACTAAAAGGGAGGGAATATAGAGATCATCTAGCTGACTCTTAATTTTATAGAAGGAAAGAAATTAGGTCCAGGGAATCAAATGATGGTTACTATCACTCCTAGCTTCATGCACAGTGCAATCTTCGTTTTATCCATTGCAATATACACAATTTTATTATCATCCTGTTTTGCAAGTGAGGAAAAGAAGATTCGAAGTGATAAGACAACCACACATCAAACAAATGTTGGAATGGTCACTATCTCAGTATGGTCCAAGGTTGAGGTTCTAGAGGTGAAACAGCCTCCGGTCTCAGTCCTCTTCCTTTCTACAGCAATCTCTTCCTAAGGTGCCCAGTTTGCCTGGGACCTCCTCAGTGTTGTCAAAGCAAAGTGGTGACATGTTTTGTCAAAGACTTCACTTGTGTTTAGCACTGCAAAAGAGAATTTCCCAAGTCTTTACAGGGGAGGAAAGGAATTAGTAACAAACTCTCAGGACAGGCCATTCAATGCGAGTATTGAGAAGATCAATTTCTCAAACTTACCCTAAAGTCTGGCTGGACAAATTCTGTTTTAGGATTTTGAGGTCTACCATAGAGTGATGTGTTTCCTTCTATTTAACCTGGAAATCCTGCATGCATACACATGGGTCAAGGGTGGGAGCATTTGGCTCTGTGGAGAGATGTGACCATGTCTTAGACTAATGCCACAAGGCTGGTAAGAACATTCTGCAAAGGCTCTGGTAACCCTCTTAACCACTGAGTTCACTCCAACCTACTTTCCCCTACTTAATGATCTGATTAATGGTCAGTGTAGATTTCACCGAGGGGCTATTACCATGAAACACAGGCACGATCCCCAAAAGACTGAATCTGAAAAAGAAGACACAACTTTTTGAAATTCTGAGTGGCAAGTTTTTATTTGAAACCGAGAAAGGGAAAAAGTAGAGAAAGAAAGTTGCGGCCATGATGTTATCAGAGTCAGAGCAAAGCGAGGCAGCTTGGTGGTGATATTAATATTTTTAACGTGCTCCTAGAAAACATGAAGGCTAAATGCTTATTATTTGATGGAGTTGGTGGGTGCTCCCGAAAGTGTGGGATGACATCCATTTCTTTAATTCCATAATGTTATCTGTAACTGACATGTGATTATAATACCACAATTCTCTTTAATGCAGTCTGTAAAAACACATTGATTTTATAGCTCCCCAAACTGATTACATTAATATCTGTGCATAATTAGTTTACACATTACTAAATTACTGACAGATTAAAAGTGAAATAGTGCAGTTCATACTCAGCGGCATAACTGCCAGAAAGGAAATTAATATGGATTCAAATGGTCCTCGGAGACCTACACTGAAATAGCAGAAATCTATAAAGACTGCTTGCATTAGGAAATTTCTATCAGCAACATGTTTGTGGTTGATGCTTTCCTAAGTCTGCTAATACGAGCTGAGTGGGGCAGGAAATGGTATGTGAACGAAGCTTTGGCTTTCACCAACTCAAGACTGTGTTTATTAAGAAACAAACTCTTAATTGTGGTATTTGATGTCTTAGCAAAGGCGAGCTTTCAAGTTGTAAAGGAAAACTTTTCGTCTTCCCTTGGTTGGCCGAATGACCTAACTTCTAGTTTCAGAACTGCCGGGTCCGCAAACCTCACCTTCTCTGAGCAGTGGCCCATGTTTTATTCTACGGGCTTCTCTCCAGCCCCGACAACACATGCACACAGTAGATTTATCTCCAGAGAATTGTTTCTCTCCTACATCGCAAAACAGCCTGCAGTATGTGTGCATTTGTCTTGGCTGAAGCTGGGGAGGGCCGGGCAGCCTTGCTCCAGACCTCTGAATAAGCCTGTTGCCTGATGAGCTCGCAGGTACACTGGATCTTAAAAAAATAATAAAAATAACTCTTCATGATCATTCGATTTTGATGTGCTTTAAACACTGCAAACCATTTGCCAAACTATAAGGGTGCAAATATCTGCTGTGTTCCAGATACTCAGGGTAGACTTTAGACGGGTTTTTTTTTTTTTTAATTTTTTATTTATTTTTTAATTGGTCATTCAAAACATTACATAGTTCTTAATACATCATATTTCACAGTTTGATTCAAGTGGATTATGAACTCCCGCTTTTACAGATTGCTGTATCACATCAGTTACCCTTCCATTGATTGACATATTGCCTTTCTAGTGTCTGATGTATTCTGCTGTCTGTCCTAGTAGAGAATAGGGTTTTTTTTTTTTTACTACAGTAACTCTTGCAGTAATTCCGTGAAGGAGAGACTCTTATCTACACTTTATTAATGAGGAGAGTTACAGCAGTAGAGTAACTTGGCCATGTTTGCACAGTTAATAAAATACAAAGAGTCAGATTTTTAATTTTGATTTATTTAAAAAATTTTTTTTTGTCTCCAAAGGGACGAGGAAGAGTCCGGAGTTGCTAATAATTCTCATGAACCCAGGGAAATAATTCCTCTATTAAAACAAAAACAAAAAACCAAACAAACAAACAAAGACCCAAAACCTCTTCCTAAATATTCAGAGGATTCAATCATATATCACCGTCTTCATCAGTGCATTAGTGATCATTTGATACCCAATAAATGACTCCAAAACTCAGTAGGTCGAATAACATTCACCATCTTGGAGTCTGCCTGGTCAGGAATCTTGGTGCAAGCTGGCTGAGTCTTCCAGCTCAAGGTATCACACAAGGCTCCTATCATGGCTTCATCCAGGACTGCTGTGGTCTCAAGACTGGACTGGGGAAGGATTCACCACCAACCTCACTCAGGGATTTGGGGCAGGACTTAGAGCCTCGCCAGTTGATGCTGACTTCAGTTCCTTGTCAAATGGGCTTCTCTCTGAGGCAGGTCAGGTATGACAGCTTCATCAGAGTGAGAAGTGATCTCCTATCCCTTTTTATGAATTTTGTTTGTAAGAAGAAAGTTACTGGATCCAACTTCACTCAAGGATAGAAAATCCAGAAGGCAGAGATCTCAGGGCTCTAGAAACTGCCTACCATGACCGGGAATTCATTTCTTCATCACATGGGTATGTTTATTTTATCAACCAATAATTATTAATTACCTAATATGTGCCAGGTTTTGTATCTGGAACTAGATACATTCTGGCAAGTAGAAAAACAATGTTACAAAATCTTCCATTAATAACAGAAATAGCAAACCTATGCAATGTTTGGTTTACTGGGCAGCATTTATAGATCCGTGGACTTAATCCTCATAACAATCCTATGGCGTAAGTACTATGACGGTGCCCCATGTTGATCTGAAGATAACCGAGTCACCGAAATGTTAGGTAACTTTGCTGCCCCATGCAATTATGGAGGCTGGCAAGTCTGAAATTTGCAGGGCAGACTGGTAGACTGAAAATTGCAGAACCCAATGCAGTCTTGAGTCCAAAGGCAAACTGGATATATACACAGCAAGAAGCAGAGCAGGAATCCACCCCAGGCCAATGTGTGTTTAGATCCCTTTCTTAACTACTAACCTATATCCCTTCCCTCATTTTAGTATTATCCAGAGAGATTTGGGGGGAAATAGATTGGAGCTGACTCTACATCAAAAAGGGGCATTCATTTCAGGATTGTTGCTGAAGCTCAAGTAAAGAAGATGGTAGTTTGGAATAAAGTGGTAGCAGAAGATTGGGAGGGAAGGGAATATTGATGAAGTAAGCATTAAAGGGGAAACACCACTATTTTAAAAGAATCAGAAGTTGGCTTGTGGAGAAAATAGAATGAAATATGGCCCCTAATTGGTTGTCACCGAGAAGAGGAGCCCGGACATTTCCTCTGTAGCAACAGGAGAGAAGATGAAAAGAGAAGTGATCTTCCCAATTCTATTGTCAAATAGCTGGGGAAACGGAGGCCCAGGTATGCTGTCACTTTCCAAGAGTCACATGATCTCTAAAATGAAAGAGATCACTTATACTACTTGGTTCACATTTCCTAATCAATGGAACACATGGAAATGGCCACCCATGAGTGATGGTCATATGTGCCTTTCACCAAATACATCTCTTTCCTCCTTCCACACACTGGGCAGGAGTGTATCTTCTTGCCTGCTTTGAATCTAGGATAGCCCTTGAGATCTGCTCCAGCCAATAAAATGGGAGAGTAACGAGAGCAACAGGCATCAATTCAGGATGGAGACGCCCACTCCCCCACTCCTGTGACCGGAGAGTGCCTCTTGAGTGGAGTCTCCTCTAGCTAGTGTTCCTGAGTGACTGAGATAATGGATATGACATGAGAGCCTGGCTAATGCACATACAATAAGAAGGAGAAATAAGCATCAGTTGGGGGGTTGGGAGGGAAGAAGAGAGAGAGAGAGAAAGAGGTTTCTTTTAAGGAACTGCCCCATGCAATTATGGGGGCTGGCAAGTCTGAAATTGGCAGGGCAGACTGGTAGACTGAAAATCGCAGAACTCAATGCAATCTTGAGTCCAAAGGCAATCGGGATGCAGGATTCCTGTTCAAAAGGCCTAGTTCTTTTCTCTTAAAAGACCATTTCATCTGACTAGATGAAGACCACCCACATTATAAAACTAATGTTTGACCAAATAATTAGCAACAAAACCTATCTCAGCTCACACATAAAATGAACCACCACAGGGACTGCTTGTTACTATAGCACTACATACTTCCCTCCTGATGGAGCATGGCACCTACACTCACCTCTTCCAAAGGGCATGGGGTTTAGACTGGACAAACACTGTCTTTTTAAAACATTCATTTAGTTTTTCCCTTAAAAAAATGGCATTGCCTGTGCCCACGGAATGCTCAAAAGTGCTGGAGAAACAGGACATAGAGTCTAAGCAGGAGAAAGATACACAGGTACCAATTGATTCCGGTCACTCTGAAAACAAACTAGCATGCCAAATAGTTAGTGAGCCACCCAAGAGACATGTGTTAAAGAACGCTTAGTGCATCGATGGGTTAATAGCGATTGGGGTCCCCAGGAGAGTATTAATAAAATAGTCATAGAAAGGATGTTCAAAATGATCTCACCTGATGGTGGTTGTCATAGAAACTCATTTCCCTTATGTTTCTCTTCCCCCTCCCCAAATTACTAATAGCAATAATTTGTCCAATTATTTAAAAAGGAAAGGAATGGGCCATGTGAACCCAGGCAAGAAATGAAAAATGAAAGTGAGAGGAAAGGGTGTTAAATAGAAAAATGGATGCATCATTGGAACAGTTTCAATTAGCTGGCAGGTTATTTCCTTTTCCTGGATGTAAATGTTTGGTGGTTTGGGGTTGCACAGAAAGTACACGGGGAAAGATTATAACTCAAGAGGGAAGATCTTATTTTCTTTACTACTAAGACCTCAAAATGCAGCCTCCTGAAGAAATATTCATACATCTGTTTGGGTAGATAATTCTCATTTCTGCCCCCAAGCCAGGAACATATTCTTATCCATGACCATGGCCTCCCCCACATCTGATCAACACACCTCTATCTAATTGGGTCTTTCTGATGTCGGCATTTGCGACTTGGATAGTAAGCCTAGGTAGGTGGGTGTCACAGATTCTCTTGAGAATTTCAGAAAATCAGCTGTCTCCTTGCAAAATGCACATGTGCACAGTCATGCAGAAGTTGTCCAGTTCACCAGGTTGAAGGACCTCCTGAAATCCATTCAAGGACTCCAGATAATCAGTGTCTTAAAAGAAAGATATTGTGTAGATATGGGGTTGTCAGACCAACAGTGTCAATAAACTTGAGTTTCCCAAATATAAAACGATCAGAACTGTGTCTAGGCATGGTATTTTTATAGGGATTATGGAAAACAAGGTATTATAGAAAATAATGTGCTTAGCACCATGCTTGACTCATAATAAGGATCCAAATATTGATAATTAATGTTTTGATATAGAAGCTTCTACTGCCAAAGTGATGTCATTTGGATGCCCTTCAGTCTTGATGTCAGAGACGTTTGTACAAGGCCAGGCTTTATCTTGCTGAACTCTGCCATGGGCAGTACCTGGGTTCATTGGCTGTGAGATTACACTCGAAAGTTCTCTCCCACTAGGCTTTTGTAACACTATCCATTATTTGTAACACTACTGGGGAGATGGAAAGAAAGAAGATTAAATTAAAAATCATTCAGTTTGGTGTCCTTTCTATCTCTCCATCTGATTCACTTTTTTGCTGGAATTGAACATGAAATGTGTAAATAGGCAAACAAAATATAATATATTATATGGTATATAATATTAATATAATTAATCTAAAATTACCATCTTTAATCGTAACATTTTTATTTGTTTTCACTCTTAACAAGTCATAAATTTTGTATTTCTTTTCTTTAACAAAATGGTATCATACCACATGTAGAGTTCTGAAATATTTTTTCATTTGGCAAAATATCATGATAATTAATATTGTGTTATATCCTATATGAACATTTTTACTCAATCCTCTACTCTTATATTTGTAGGGGTTTTAGTTTTAGGAGTTTTTTTAATGGCTTTTAATATTTCAAACAGCAGCTCATGAACATACTTATGGTTAAATTTTGCTCATATTCATGACTGTTTCCTTAGCAGAAACTTCTACAAGTGGCATTGCTGAATTAACAAGTATGTCCAGATCTAAGCTATTGTCTGTAAAAAGTTGTATCCATTTATATTCTAATCAGCAATGATAATTCCCAGTTTTCCCCATCCTCATGGTAACTGATTATTAAGACTTTTGGGGGGTGGGAGGGCTATTGGGGATTGAACCAGGGACACTTGACCACTGAACCACATCCCCAGCCCTATTTTGAGGTAGAGTTTCACTGAGTTGCTTAGGGTCTCACCACTGCTGAGGTTAGCTTTGAACTCATTATTCTCCTGCCTCAGACTTTGGAGCTGCTGGGATCACAGGTGTGTGCCACTATGGCCCTTGATTTTCAAGAATTTTTAAATGCATTCTGGGTAGGTAAATATTTGTCATTGCTTTCTTTTTTGTAAATTAAGTCAATCTTTTTTCTTTTTGACTTCTTAAAACTCTTTATATATTAAGTAAATTAACCCTTTGTTTAATTTTTTTTCTTTCTTTTTAAATATATCACCTAGTTTGGACTTTCCTATTAGTAACTTTTAGTATGTTTTGATGCTGACATTTTTAGCATTTATGCAATAAGCTGTATTAGTCTCTCCTATTGTTATTGCCTTCAATTAATAATCAGGATTTGCCAATATGATAGTATAGAAATAGCCACTGACATATTAGAAAACATTGATTCATTTTTTACATTTAAATCATATCTAAAAACTATTTTTTCTATTTTGTGGCTCAGAAATTACCTTTCCTCTGCTCCTCCAAGCACATAGCCAGTTCTCACAATAACAGAATCGTTGGATAATATATCAGTCACATCTTCCTCTGATTTTAAATGTTATTTTTATCATACTTCTTATATTTTCTTGGAATTATTTTTAGGATTTTTATTCTATTCCATCAACATGCTATCAGTACTATCTTGCTTTATGTATAACTTTATAAAATATTTTAATTAGTGGTAGAAAAAACTCAAATATTTTTTTTCTTTCCCAAACATTCTTGATTACTATTGTACATCAATTATTTCTCATAAATTCGGGATTCTTTTATGAAGTGAAAAAAATGAGAAATCAAGGTGTACTTGTAGTCTAAATTGGATGTGGCATAATTATTAGTGGAATTAAATGATCTTTCTATGGGTCTAGAAAGACAGTGGTTTTTCTCCAAAAAAAAAAAATTGTGTTGAACTTTTCTTTTCATACAGACAATACATAACTTTCTGGTGAATACTCTTCAATGTCAGAGAAACAGTGCATATAAAATTGAGCTGGCTTTAGATTCACCCCTTTCGCCTTTTTTTCAACAAATTTTCATATAGCAAGTTACGTGGAAGCAGCATCAGATACCCACTAGAAAAATTAGTGAGAGAAAATGAATTTTTACTTAGGGAAAAAAAAAAAACTTGAACTAACAAAAAGTTCTGGAAAGGGACCCCAGTTTCGCCACTACCTACCTGTACAATACTTTGTTATTTGGATGTGGCCATCTGGTCCCCTTCCTTTCTTGTTGCTATGCTCCAAGGAGCAAATGTTTGGTATTTAGAAGTCTTTTTTCGTTTTTCTTTTGATTTGAAAAGATATACGTCAATGATTTTACCATTGCTTTGAAAACTAATCTTCTAAGGGCTAGAGAAGAAATAGTACCAAATTAAATTGTACTTTTTCTTTCCCTTAGATTTTATTATTTGTGCATTTACTTAAGAATGGGGAGAAAATTTTACAGTTGCATGGAAGAGATATTTATTGTTTTTTTTTTTTTTTCTGGAAACTTCAAAAGTGGTTAATCTATCCAAATTGTAACATGATACTTTGATAATTGTGGGGATGTGTATGGGTGTGAGGTGGGTTTGAACTGGAAAAGACTGGAAAAGCACCCCGAGTCCTCAGGGTATGGATGAAGATGTGTCACGTGGTATCATTATAGCACATGGTCAAAATCTATTATTAAAAAATCACAGTGTAGTGTGGGGAAGAAAATGATGGAGAACACAACTTTCAGTCTTAAAATCCACTCTTCATAGTCATTTTAGAACAGATCAAATTAAGTTGCAAAATTCCTCAGTCAAGGGAGTTTGTTTAGCATTAAACCCAAGTTTTTCAAGGGTGTTTTATTTGTCCAGTGTAAGAAAACTCAGAATTGTACCTAAGGTTAGAGTCTCTATTCTATCATAATAATTAAAGCCTTACTTTTTCTTCCATATTATTTGATGCCTGTTGACAAGAGAACAGGCGCTCTTTGAGTTCTCCCCCAGAATTTCCATCTCTACTATTGATGCTCCTGCTCATTCTATTTGTCTGGGAGAGAGTAGATGTCTGAGTGTATAAAATATTCACAAACAAAACAGTAGGCATAAGCATCAAGTGATTTAGTTTGAGTCTAATAATGATGTCTGATAGCTCGTTCATAGGATCATCTTTTGTTTTCTGAAATCTTGCAGTGGTCTATATAGGCACTATGGAGGGATTATGTTTGAAACGTTTTTTGGCAACCACAGAGATGTGTTTGTAACCCATGCAAAAAACCACCCTAGCTAGGTTTCCCACTAAGAGTTAGTTGTGTCAGTATATCAGATTTCCTGGTTTGTGACCATGTTACAAAGAAACAATTTCTACATGAATTCTACCCCAGGTTTTTTTTTTTTTTTTGATAAATATATGGAAGAAAAGGAACCCTCCATAATTTCTCTCTGGTGTTTACAGGAATCACTGGTCTGAAAGTGGAATAGGTATGCAAATGGAAGCACAATCCTTGAATTTCTTTCAGACTTCTCTTGTTTATAGAAATACAGCGTTCATTTGTTGTACCTAGTGGCTATTAACTGCTCTAATTGTGCTGTAGACTCGTTAACAAGTTGGTTGAAATTGCACATTATAATTTTAAAGGAGTTAATTGAATACTAATCCAATGCACAGCACAAAAATTATTTGAACCATTCCAAGGAAAGCCGAAAATCCCACTAGCTGCCTTGGTTCTAGTAAATCCTCTACCCTGTGAAACGGAGAAAATGAATATTCAATATTTTTTCCATTTGAGTCTCTTGACATTCTATTGATTCACTTTATTTTCCCAACAATTTTCTGACAGGTTTCCCAATGTGGATTCTGCAAATTCTTTGATATTCATCTTGTGGTTGCCTTTGAAAATGAGCATTGTGGCCAACTTTGGGCCGGGGCTTAGAACTCAGGAGCCCTAAACCCCTCACATCCCAGAAGCCAGAATATTGGTAGAATTTTATTGTGTGACCATGGAATCCTCATGTTTTCGGCAGCAACAAACATCAGCAGAGGAAGGAGGTTGGTTTGAGGGTGCATAAAACGTAAATTATCTTTGTGAACCAGGCTACCGCTGGCATGGGGGGATCAGGGGACAAAGGAGTTGGGGAATGGCTTCACTTTAAGATAGTGGTTTTAGAGAAAAAAGAAAATAAAAACAAATCACTTAGAGGTAAGTAGGTGGAGCAGAAAAAAATAAGAGCAAATCACTTAGGGGTGATAGGTGTGGTAGGAAAGTAACAATCATTCCAAGGACTTTTGCAAAAGAAGTACAGCCACTGGGTGGAGAAACCCGCAGTGACCTGTCAAGGAGAAAAAGAATCCAGGAACGGGTGACCTCCCTGACAGTCTATATCATCAGCTCAGCCAGTGCCAATTAGCACACAGAGAGGTGGCACAGGCTCTCTCTGGCCATTCAAATGCTATTTGTTTTACAAAAGGAGTCTCACCTCTGTAAAAACCAAATGTTGAGCAAAGTATTTCAGAGTGACAAGCTGATGCACAACTGCTTTCTTAGACACCCCCTCCCCCTCCCCCATCAGTCATATTTTCCTCTCTACCAAGCTCAGTGGAAGTTATTTTGTAGCGGGAGCTTACGTTTCTCCCTGAACTCATGATTGCATTTATTAGTTCCCAGCTCCAAACAATGCATAAGGCTGCTTTCAAGAATATTTGTAAAAGGAATGAATGAGTGAGAAAGTGCATGGTCTATGATGTAGAAACTGTCAGTTTCACCTCTTACCAGGCTGGGCTCAGTTCCTTTCAGTTTAGCTCTCTGAAACAACTGACTATCCACCTGGGTATTATTGACCTCATTGACCTTAAAGACATGCTTAGATGGATGAATAGAGGGATTGATAGATAGACAGACAGATAAATTACAAGTGTTCTTTCACAACTCTCATACCCAAGATGTTTTTAGGCAATATCTTTGCAGTTGAAGGTAGAAAGACCTTGCTCCAACATCATCTCCTAACAACATAGGTGACTGAGATCTCCAACTCATCCACCTTGAGGTCCCTGGTCAAGTTAATGAGCCTGTTCAATCAAAAATGTCAAGCTGACTATTTTGACAACCTGAGCATTGACTTGGGCAAACTGGCTATGAATTTAAACCAAGCCTCAATAGTTTTAGTCTCTGCTGACTTTATCTAAAGCAACACACAGAAACTTTAGACTCTGATGTAGTAATGTCTGTGCACATTTAATTTTTATTATTTTTCTTGAAAAAAAGAAAACACTTCATCTCTAAAGGTAATATAACTTTAAGGCGACTAGAAAATATTTCTGATTTGTTTTCATGGGGTGGGTGTGGGGTTTTGCAAAATAAAAATGAATAATTACAAAGGCACATATTGCTTTCAGTTTTGTAGAATAATTTTTAATTTTAATATCTTTGTTGCATAGAGAATAACCTTATTTAAATATCTGTCAATTAAATTTTGTCCTATCAATAAGAAATTACAGGAGGAATTTTTTTTAAAAGATAAATTACATACAGGAGGGCAGAGACTATATTTTCTTAATTTATAAACAACACTTTGTGCAAATAGCTGATGTGCATATTACATATAATAATAGCAGCTGATGTTTATTCCTTTTCATATTAACAAGGATCAGCAAACTAAAAAGCCAAATCTTGCCTGTTACTCATTCTTGTAAATAGAGATTTACTGGAATGCCATCACATTCATTCATTTACATACAGAGTATGGCTGCTTCCAGGCTACAACCATAGAGTTGCATTGTTGTGACAAAGACCCTACCGCCCACAAAGCCTAAAATAGTTTGGGTCTGGATTTTCTCTAGAAGAATTCACTGACCCCTGATTTTCAATGTGCTAAACACTGAGCAGATCTGTTGTTGATGATGCCTTTCCATTTTCACAACATTCCTGAGTGACACACGTGTTGCGATTCCCATTTTATAGTCGAGGAAACCAGGACACAAAGAAATTCCTGGAACAGGAAGCAGAATGCAGTGTGATTCCAAAGTCCCTACATTTTGCTAAGACCCCTGCCTGCTTTCTGCCAAGTGAAGAAACTGATACCCTTACCTTTAGTGGCAAGAAATTTTTGGCTAATAACTGGGGTGCAAGGTAGGGTCACCTCTGCTTCTCAAAGTCATCCCAAGCAATGTCTGCCTCCAGTTCACTGGTTGGAGTGGGTAGCAGGGAATGATTGCCAGAAAGCACTTCAGCTGCAGGAACTAGGAAGAGTAGAAGGGCCTGTCTACCTCCGAGGCCTGTAATGCAGGCATCCTGGCCTCCAGACACTGTGAGCAAAGCCCACCGACTACAGCTATCCATCTCTCAAGAGGCTGTCCACAAAAGCGAATTTCAAGTCAAGATGGGAGCTCTCCTGCAACGTGGGAGCCCAGCAAGACATTAACTGTCACCCTGGCTTCATGAACACAGGTGAAGGATGCTTGGTGGCCTCATTCTCGACTCTGTGCTGGGCACCAGTCTCCTGTAGAGAAACCATTTGTCTCTCCATGTCTAGCTGGGGAAACTTTGACCTCCTACCAAGACTGGTGCCCCTCAGTCTGTGGAGGCTCTGATGGGGTGGCTGGGGGAAAATTGCACCTTCAGTCACAAAACATAAGGACAAGGAGCTGTAATAAGAGCAGGCTTCTTTCATTTAATTTTTTTTTTTTAAACCCTGTGCTAATGACTTGGTGATTTTCTCAGTAGTAAATGTGCTGACTTAAGAAATCCGTGGGAGGTCAATAATTTTCTCTCTGCCTGTCACTGTGCTGATTGTGGTTCTGATGCACCTTAATTGCAGGACCTACAGGTGGAGTATTATACAGTGTTTACATTCATCAGAATAGATTTACTGAGGGAAATAAAACTGCTGCAACTTGGCTGGCCAGCCTGTCGGTGGAGGCCTGGGGCCTGGAGCTAAGAATCCATCTCAGAGCAGCTGAGGGTCTCAGAGTGTCTCTACCCTAAAGGGACATGCTGCTGCTTAAATGAGGAGCTGGAAATTCTCAGATCAAACAGGAGAGAGAGAGAGAGAGAGAGAGAGAGAGAGAGAGAGAGAGAAAGAAGAGAGTGAGTGTGTATGTGTGTGTGTGTGTGTGTGTGTGTGTGTGTGTGTATGTGTGCGTGCAGGCGTACCTAAGGAGAAGGAAAGGAAATGAGAAAGGAGGGGGATGTGCAATTGTTTAAAAAAAAAAATTGCACTGTCTGAGGCCACAGGAAAGAATAGGGACACAGGTAACTTAAGGGCACAGCACATGGCCCCCAAGTCTGACTTTTATCCCCGGAGGAAGAAGGGAAACTCTGGGGGCGGGGAGGCGGCTAAAGAAGGTGCATGTAGTTGTCCAGCTGAGGGTGGAGGGTTCTGTTCTTTGTTTCTCATTGTTTTCCTATTTCACTGTCCCTTTTGCATTTTTCATGAGGATTTACTGTGAATTTGGTTAGAAGGGAGATCAACAGCCTCCAGGAATACAGAAAAATGGTATAGGGCAGTGGCTAAAGTCACCAACTCTTCAATTAATCTGTCCTTCACAGTCCTCGTCTATAAAATGTGCTTGCCTAGCATGCCCAAGGTCCTAGGTTCCATCCCCAACACAGAAAACGCACACTCACACATGCACACTTACAATTATTGCTTGGCACATAGTAGGTATGCAAGGTTATCCAGAAGTCATCAAGAACGTGGACACTTAGGTCAATGAGATAGTTTTTCAGTGCGGTTTCTACTGGTCAAAAGCAATGTTATTCAAGTTTCTGAACCTCTCTGAGCCTCAGTTTACCCCTCCATACAAAATGGATAACAGTCCCTTTTGATGAGGATTGAACATGCAGTACATTGCACATAGTAAGCGCTCCTAAGTATCAGTTGTTAGCAGCAAATGTGAGAGATTTCTAATCTCTAAGAATGGTACCAGAGCCCCAAGTATCTGCCTGATCAAGTCCTAAAGTCACCCTGTTCTCCTCTAAGGGGGGACACTTAATTTCTTAGCCATTAAATAGTTAACACCCTTCCCCATTTGCACATGCTTGAGTTTTTGGTTCAGTCTAGACTTGGCTAATAAAGACCCCGAGAGTACATTTCCCATTCTAGCAATGAAGCTTGCAAAACCGTAGCATGTATTGGAGAGGTAAAGCCCCTGGGATGTTCCAGAGATGACACAGAATAACAGAAAACCCTTTCAGTGGAAATAATCCACTAAGTATTTAAGAGCAAGGTCCTTGAATTAGTCCCATTCAAAAACCAAGCACAGCACTTCAGGATTTTATATTTTTAGAAGAATTTACCCATCCATCTGTGCAAGTCAAAGGCCTCCCATGACTGTGAACAGGAGTCTGGTTTCCCCTGGACATCAGACCCAGGAGGCACAAAAGACCCTTCTAGCTCAAGACCCCAAGTGAAGTCAGCCTGTGCCCCTCCAGCTTCCTGAATGGCTGAATGGTTTCTCTGCGGGAGCAATTTTAAGGCTAACAAAGGTGGACAGAGAAAGAAAAGAGGGAAAGAAAAATCTTACTCTTCTTTCCCTACCTGGTCTCATTTACAGTTCTCATTCATGTTCTTCAGAACCCTCTCGAATCAAAGTGTGAAATGAGAGTTCTGAGATAGAACAGGATTCTGCCAGTTTTTGCCAGTTCCTTTCTTTGTGCTGTCCCTTACTTCTGCCTCACCCCTCCTCAAGTGTAAGGAGCCTGCGGCATGCTCACAGCGACCCTCTGTTAGGCAGGGCCACTTGGATTTCATTCTAGAAGGTCCACATCCTTCATTCTGTGGCTTCTCGTTTCTATGGAGTACATGAGTCCAGCCAGGAGGAGTGAGTTTCTCAGCTCAGGGACTAGGGGACCTGCTGGGAGAAGGAACAGCAGACAGAATCCCTGACCCAGCTGGGGACCTTTTACTTCTTGCAATTACATTGTTTCATTTCTGGGCTGGCACCTGAAACTGACCTTTCTTTGGTTACAATTAGTTTCATTAACACCTTTTTCTTTCCTTCCTCCCTGTGTGCTTTTATAATTTGGAGTTAGTAGTCCGATTGCTTTGGGGGCACCAGCACTATATTAGGCACAGTGGGGGGACTCACACACACACAAAAAAACTTGGATGCAATTCTTGCTTCTACATTCCAATCAGAACTTTAAAAAAAATGATGTCAGCAGAGTAAACATCTTATTTTTAGAAACCTAGTATTTTAGATCCAAGGATCTCAGGAAATTTAAGAATTAATCCCCTCAGTTTAAAAATAAGGAAAGTGAGGCTCAAATGTAGTAAGGGGTATGATCAAGGTCATAGTTTCACAGCACAAGCAGAATATAGAGCAGTCTGGGGTTTGCCACGATACAGTTTTGCCACCAATCTTGCCCCTAAAGTAGGTCTGTGAAATGATCCATGTTAGAATATTTTAAGATCTTGTCTAAAATCCAGATTCATAATACTCTATCTACAAAAAAAAAAAATCATCAGTGAAATTTTGCTCATGGGGAACAGGGGATAATTAGCATAGTATTTGCTTTAGAGTTTGATATCACTTGGTAAGATAAAGTCCTTAAAACAATCAGAAACAGTGGCCACAGAAAAAAGAAAGTGCTGGATTCTTGGGCCTGAAAAGGGCTGCCAGGTAAAAATTCACTTTGGCAGGAAAGCTCACAAATTTACAAGCGAGTGGCATTTCCAAGCGAGTGGCATTTTGCTTTATGGTTCTTGGAAGCACGCATGGTCCCTCTGAAACGACAGTATAAGGAACTGGTTTTATTGCTTGGTATCTCTGCCCCAGTTGGCTATCCTTGGGGAGGAAAAGGTAATAGGGTTGATCAGATGAGCCCAAACCAAATTTCTAGACCTTATTTCTGGCCCTGGTTCTGCTTCCAACCAGCTGTGTAACAGGGCAAATTACTTTGTCTCTGTCAATTTGATTTTCCTGTCTAAAGACTTGTACTAGATGGTTTCTAATACAGAGTCAGATTGAAGAGAGAGAAAGAGAGAGAAAGAGAGAGGGGGAATGAAAAAAGAAAGGAAGGGAGGGAGGGAGGGAAAGAGGGAGGGACATACTTATGCTTAAAACAGACCTATTTGTTCTTCATCTGAAATTCAAATTTACCTGGGTAGCCTAGGTTTTGTTTAGGGATGAGGTAATTCTCATCCCTCAAGTTCTTTATCCATTAAAAACTCAAATTACATAAAGAATATCTATGACTTGCATTTGTTTCTAAACGCATACACAGAAAAGAGAGTGAGGGAATATCACCTAAAGATACTCACCGGCAGATGTACAGACTGCTAAAGTTTGGCTCCTAGGATTAAAGGAAACTCCTCAGCGGTTAAGAGGGAGCTCCTGAGAAAACAGTGCCCTTTTCTGAGGATATAGACCCCCCTAGGGCTGTCCTGAGCCGCAGACCTCTCAGGGGATCTGGGAAGCTCTGTCCCTCAATCTTTCTCAGTGGCAGATAAGCACTGCACTGGGTGCCCTACAAAAAGCCTGCTGGAGGAAGATCATCTCTAGCCCCTTCCTTACACGTAGGCAATTACAATGACTCCCAGCTCTGTGCCATGGTGTGTTGAAGACCAGAGAATTTCTCAGGACAGGGGCCTGTACAGACTATCCTTAAGTGGAATCCAGCCATGAACCTGGGCTTCTCCTTGATCCTGAGTGAAGTGGAGATAGATCCCCACCCAAGCTGCATGTACAGGGGCAGAGGTGAGGCTGGGGATAGAGCAGGACAGGGAGAGAAAAGGGAGACCCTGGAAGTCAGGGCTACCAGGTGGAAACTGTAGTCCGGGCACAAGCACCAGTAGCTGGAAGTGGGATGAAAATATTAAGATTTCCAATACAACCTTCAAAAGTAATTGCAGATAAGGCTTTCTGCTGCGTTACAGTGAGGTCCCTCCCTTAAGAATAATGACTGCCTGTTCGGTCCATTTAGTTTAGGTCTTTTGCAATTTATCAGAGATGAGTTCCCTGGAGTCTGGGACCCCAAGGCAGTGTGGAAGTCCGCTTAAGTGTGCTGATTGCAATTCCACAGTCCTCAGATTCTGCCCTTGAGAGGGGCTCTCCCTCTGCCGATTCCTGGAATGGATGGGCAAACAGAGCCCCAGTGTCTCTAAAAGCACTTCTGGGTCCTCCTCCCACCACCAGCACCACTACCCTACCATGCCGCCAGGAAATGAATTAGGCTGGACATCCAGACAAGCATCCATTAAGGGGCCTTACCTCTGTAAAGATTGGGGCAGAATGGGAGTGTGGAGACAATATCAGGCGGAAAGCATGTTTTACAGATGCAAAGAAAAGAGGACAAACAACTCCTGGCTTTAGATGCAAATAAACTCAACTTCACCTTTCATGCTAAAAAAACCTGTGCCCTTGGCAAGATTGTCTGGGGACTGTTGCAGAGGTATTCATCTTCCTCCGTTTACATGTTAAGTACTTAGTCTTTGGAAACGATTTCCCCAGCACTGTTTTTCCTCTCCGGCACAATCTCCATCTCTCTTTCTGAGTACAGTCAGAACTCCCCAGCAGCGGGAAGCCCTAGGGGAGGAAGGTGGAGAAACCCACACGTGCGGATTTCAGAGCCATCCCCAGGCTGCGGAGGAGGGTTCGGGCTGCCAGCAGATGGCGCTGTGCCGCACGTTATGGCTCCGCGGGTGCCGGGCGGCCGCTGGGAAGCGGGACGGCTGAAGTTTCTAGTGCCATTTCTGGACTGAAACAAATGTTTGTGGAATTAAGTAGTGATTTCCTTTAGTCTGCGCCACTCTTACTGGCTGTGTTTTCAAGGCCCTAGATGTTAACATATGCCACATAGTGCTTTTCTTTTCTTTTTTTTTTTTTTCCTGGTGAAATCAGGAGTTTCCAAGCACATTGCCCTGTTTATGTCAACTAGCAAAGGTCTGCATTTTCTGATAAAAAAAAAAAAACTCGTAAAACTTCCATATTATGAGCTAAAATGGGTTGGAAGACAAAGAAATGCTGAGACATGTAAGTAAACAGAGCACCGAAGATTTTTTTTTTTCTTTCTAAATAAACAGAAGGGGGAGGGGTTCCTTTCACCAGGCTCAAAGAGAGAGAGAGAGAGAGAGAGAGAGAGAGAGAGAGAGAGACTGAAATTGGGCAGGGAGAAACTTCAGGTATTCGGTGAAAAGTGTCGCTGGCGGCTGGGGGGATGGGGGCTGCAAGACGTGAGTGCTGGAAACACGGAGGGGCCAGGCTCATAACCTTATGATCGTGGAGAAGATTCGGGGAACATGTGGGACCTTCCTGGCAATCCGTCTTGGGGACACCGGCCGAAGGCCACGGGCTTTCAGAACTGAGTCCGAGAAGGATGAATTCAGGGCGATAGGAATCTGCCCGTGCAATTGTTTCCCCATGCCAAGTGGCTCCATTAGGTAGGGTTCAGTGTGGATTGAATGTCACCCTAAAATTTGTCCTCCCAAAGGAGACAGGCACCTGAATCTGGGGGCGTCTGGGACCAGACGTATGTAGCTTTGTTTGGGGATAATGGATTTGACATGAGTAAAAAGAGTGGGGATTAAATGGACCCGGCACGAATAAATATGACTAATTGTCATGCCCTCCTATCCCAGCGTAAACATCTCTAGCCCTGGACCGAGGACGAGTTGGTGGCACTAAGGGGCTTTAGGGAGCGATTAGTCACTGCGGAATTGATTCATAACCGATTGATCAAGCCGAGGTGGGAGTGGAGGGTTTCCTTAGGCACAGGGGTGGTGGTAGCTTTGTAGAATTTCCAGGCATTGTATTGCTTAAATTGATCTGGGTGTCACTGTCCTGCAGGGTGAGTACAGAGCTGTGTCGTGTCATGCTCAGGGTAACGCTGAGTGCCTTTTCTTACATGTTGTTTCAAGTTTTGAAACTGGCAAAATGACCCAAGCTTGTCTTGTACACAAAAGAACAAGATTTGAAATCTTGTTTCAGACTTTTAAAAAAGTTTTCAGCGAGGGACCCAATTCTTGTGTCTCTTTTGCAGACAGAGAGATCATATTTAACTTCCTTAACCTTTTCTCTCCTGTTTGATTCTGTAAATCAAGAACTCCAGCTAGGTGGATTTATTTTTGTTAGACAATGAATACATAAATCTAGTATTGAAACACATCTTTTCAAAGAAATGTTCTCAGGCTTTGGAACTTAATTATTTGAAACAGGAACGTATATTTAAGGTGATTAAATATATGATGGGGTATATTCATTTACTAACATATGGTTTTTAACTTTAGATGCTGGGTTTTTTTTTTTTCACCTGTTTTCATTTTTAAGCTAAAGTTCAAAGACATTTTTCTAAACAAATATCATATATTGTGTCCCTGTGTGCTATTTATAGGTGAATGTTGTTAACTAGTGAGAGGAACTTTGGCTCTGAAAATAATAGCAATGCTTGAGACTTAATAAATATTACAAACATTGCCAATTCTATCTGTTAATATCCAGAAGCTGATTTCTGGATCAAAATTTAGAGCTGTCTTTCAAACAGAGCCATGTTAAATTTAAAATTAGCTAAGGATTACAGTTTGCATTGAGAAATGTCTCCACCTCCAATATGAGCAAATGTCATCAAAGTGAAAGGAAAAAAGAAAAGATGTGATTGTTTTGACACCAGTGAGAGAAGCTTAGTGTCGCTTCATTTTTAACCTCATTTCAAATTATCTTTTAACCACCCTGATATTTCTGCATGGAGATAATCACATCTCATCAGCCTTCTCAAAAACCCCGCAGCTACGTACCCAGAGCTAATGCTTCTTGTTAAATCATATTGCTAAACAAATTGTTACAGCTCCCGCAGCTGACTGATGGAAATCAGCTTGGCTGGATGGCCTCCCCCCACCCCTTTTCCATCATTTTATTTTATTTTATTTCCTTGAGTAATTGTAATCTTACAGGAGGTAAGGGATTGATTTGCCTTGAAAGGTAGGACCTGAGTTTAACAAATGTAAAAGCAAACGTACCCGATGGATGTTGATCATAGACCTGTTGAAATACCCCTGGGAACATATACATACAAAGACTCACACCCACTTTTAATTAAAAAAAAAAAAATCCTTCTTAGCCAAAGTCATGAAATGTGGGACTTCTAGAGAAGAAAAAGTTCCCCTGATTTTTGTTAGACAAAAGCAATGATTCCTAACAATATCTAAGAATTCCCATATCATAGAGGCTTCACAAACCCCAAGAGAAAGAAGGGCTTATTTATTTTAGCAGTTTTGTATCTGCGGTTGTAAAACCAAAAAGCTCCCTGCTTAACATTTGGAAAACTAGTATGCAAATGACTGACTGCCTTATCTTGACACAATTTGCCTTAACTTCACTTCCTCTCACTTCAGTCATTTAATTTGTATGGTTTCCAAATCAGAGTGACTATCATCTATTAGTCCCCTTGGTGACAGAGGGCAGGGCACTGTTGTATCCGAGTTAATAAAGCAGAAACACAAGCCTAATTATTAGGGAGATAAGCCATGCTGCAGAGGTTTGTCTGCAGATCTGGAGTTATCTGTACCCAGACATTTTGGAGAGAATCTGTGTGCACAAGGACAGACGGTGACAGCAGTGGCTTGGGGTGCATTTGTTTTCATATTAGCCATACTGATAAATTTCAGGACTCACCTTCCCCAGAGGGTGGGTGGTAAACTGTTCATCTACAAAGGGAAGCTAGTGTGTAATCATTAATCAAGTGAGATAATGGGGTGGGGAGGTGCCTCATAACTGCAAAGGACAAAACAAATAGAATGTGGCATTGTTACAAGGGCATGTATGTGTATTTAAATATAGTCTACATACACATGCCTTAAATAGCTCAGTGTACAGTGAGAGAGATTTCCCCCACTAATGCCAGCAATTATATCCACCATGGAATGCATCCCTAAGGAAAAATTAAAATATATACACATATATATTTGTATAGATAGTATAATGTACAGTCATACTACATAGAGCATGATGACTAAAAAACTTTGATAGCCACAGAAACTGACTGAAAATTTGATTTACTGATTATACAGAGTCCCGTGTTATGTCTTCATGGGTTTATGGCGTATATGCATATGACTATATCAATCTTGTGCAAATTGCACACACCTATGAGAAATTTCACCATCACCTGGACTTTTTCAAGGGTATTTATGCACAATTCCAGCAGGGTCATCACTACTGATTCCTCCCCATTCCCTCTTTCCTAAGTCAATAAGGAGAGAAGTCTACCTGTGTGGTTAAAGCCATTAACTTAGAATGATATTCATAAGAATGAGGAAAAAAATAATGTAGTTCCTGGCTCTTGATTTAGATGGTTGCAATTATTGATGGATACTGTAAGGGAACCTACCAACTGGGTCTGGAGAGTGACTCTATTAACCAGCTTTGTCCAACAAATATTAAAATCGCTAAGTAATTTGCCCATTTGGCAATGGCTAATGAACTTAAGTACGCAGAACGAACTTTAATAATTGAGGAAATTGTGCAATTAAACTAAAAGCAGCTGAAAATTACAAATAAAATTAACTCTCTGGTGCAACACGAATATTACGGCTTCCAATATCTAACCAGTTTGTGTGGGTATCGAAAGCCTGGAAAGATTCAAGTGACTATTTGTTTTATTGTGATGCTTGACTATAAAGATATTGACCTCATTTTTTAGAACAAAAAAGAGCACTAATAATTCTGTTCTACAATTTGTTCTGAAATGACCGAGTGGTCAGAATTACACACACACACAAAATGTCTCATTGGCAGGGTATTTTTAATTTTGATTTAAGATTGATGATCCTCTCTGTGTCTATTTTAAATTTAAGTGGATTACATTTAGCAAAGATCCTTTTACTATCCTGGCTCGACTGTCTCATACTATTTGGCTTTATATGTTGCTTAGCTTCTGCAAATCTGCTAATACATAAAACCATAAGAAGCCTCTTATGTTCGAACCAGGTTAGATTGAAGACACCAGATTAATATTTGATAATAGAGAAGGGCTCTTAATCAGATTTGCTTATTTCATGACAGAATGTTTCTGCAATTATGATAATTGTTGTGCTAAATATGTTTGTCTTTGTATCTGGCTTTGGGCATAATCTTCTCTCTTGAAAGCCACTCAATGTGAGACTTGAGATTCCTGCACAAAACCCAATTAATATTAAGATGACAAGCCCCGATGAGCTCCCAAAGAGGCTACAGCTGAACAGACTAACATTCTTAAGTACAGATACTTGAGTGATCAAGTACATCTGAGGGAGACACACAATTCAATAATCCCTTTCTCAAGAAAGTCAAGAGCCCTGTGAGATAGGAGGGAAATCAAAGGAACACATCAGAAAGAAAATGACGGGTCTAGTCCTGTAGTGTCTCTATTAAAATGCAAAAGTTATGGATTTTTTTCGGGGTGATGGGAACCTTTTCTGTTTTTATTGATTCCTTTTTATAGCTTGATGATTTCTCTAAGATTATCTTAAAAGCTTAAAGAAAAAAGGGGCCTCATCAAAAGGTACCCTACATGACAGGAGCATAGATAGTTTTGGTTAACATGATGTGGCGAAGGCTCTGTACAGTCCAGGGGGAAAGGGAGCCGACTCGCCCGTCAGCCTGGGTGAAGTCTGCAGCCTCCACAGCAAAATGAAAAATTTACAGCCACATTTGATGCACGTGGTAAACACACACTGCTGGCCCGGGGGTGGGCGGGGGGGGGGGTCAGTTAGGAGGGGGGGGGGTCAGTTAGGAGACCTGCCTGGGGGGCGGGGTGGCTGGACCTACCGGGCATTCCCCAGAGATGCAGATAACACCTCGATGTGCTAACACATGTCTTCCCATCCTCATTGTCTAAAGCGATTGTCTTTCTACCCTGACCCCCAATATCCTAGCCTCATGTGTGATTCCTTGGATTTACAGCTAAATTCACTGTCCGGAGGTGACATCCTAACCCATTGATTTGTAATCAGAAATTGGTTTCCTGTCACTTTAAAAGTGAGGCACTAAGGGGCAGTAAAAACAAGGCCGTGGAGCTAAATGGAGCTATAGTTCAGGCTCTGGGCCATTACACACCACCTTCCCAATGTATTTATGACATTAAAAAACCTCTGTAGTTCACTTTAAATGGCTGGTGACGCCCTCTGCAGTGACTTACTGCTCTGTGGAATCGGTTTTGTGGAAACTCTTTCACCTGCACCAAAAATAAAACCCACAAAAAAACAAAATCTAACACACACACTCATGCACACACATGCACACACACTCCTAAACAGCATGCCTGCATCTATGCAAATGAATGTGCTGGTAGCAATACACTGAGTTTCTGCCCGCTTCCGTGCCCAGCAGGGCAGTGGCCAGAAGCCCCAGTGCTGGGCAGGAGCCTCACCTAGTGCTGGCTTTGCCCAGGAACAACTAAAAGTGAAACCAACCAATTTGGTCCTTGTCAGTTCTGATCCATCTGAAGCCAGCTGCCCAGTTTGGGGTTTTGTACCAACTGGAGAAAGACTGCAGTGGTCTTTCCCACCTAGACACCTCCTGCATGCCACACCTTAATGGGTGTCTTTAGACCTCCCCTTTGTATTAAATATTTAGGGAACAGGGGTTATTATCATTGGAACTACCCAATCTAGGGTAGAAATAGATTTCACCAACCCAGACTGACATTTCTAGAGATGTGACGGCTAGAACATTCCTGAGAATTTTTTTTTTAATAGATTCCTGTTCTAAACCAGACACATGTCCTGTGCAGATGTGGCTCCTGGTCAGACAAGAGCCCCCCACTTCCTTACTTTGCTTGACGTGGCCAGGCAGGATTTCTCACGAGAAATTCCCTCCTCCCTGCACACGGGGAGTTTATCTGGGAGCCGTTACTGCTGCATCCAAATAGATTCTGCCACACAAGCAGGGACAATCCCACTCACAGAGCGAATTGCCCCAAATTGTGGGATATTTGAAACAGAATGTGTCCCTGTTGCCTTCTGAGGTTCCTGCTAATTAATATTCAAAAGACTCAAAGGGGAAAAATGGATACCTAAATCATACATATGTATATGCCTTTTAAGCTTTATTATAAAGGCAAAATAACCCCTTACTTGGTTAAAATCCAACTTGAGTCAACATACCAAGGTGACTACACTGTAATACTAGACATATCTGCATTATGTAGGCACGTTACTGCGCCACCAGAATCTCTCAATAGTAATTATTATGCCAAGCACCCTGTTGGCACAATTACACTAAAGCTCTAATTAGTAGCAGTAAGATTAGAACCCCTACATGTTAAATCTGTAGAAGCAACGCTGAGTGAAGGATTTAAAACAGTTTCAAAACATTGTATTGTCTTTATTACAGTCTTTATACTTCAGTAAAGAAGGGTTTTCTATAAAATGCACTTAAAATAATCTGGTCCTGTCACTAAAAATAGGAAAGATAAGGTAATTGCAGTCAAACCTCACGAGTCGACTTGCTACCTAGGTGCATTAAATCGAAAATGACAAATCTGGTGAACTGCCGTGGGGAGATACATACTTCCTCCCCGCTGGACACATTGGTATTTTTCCAACCATCAGCCGGAGGAACAAACTTGCAGGGGCCACACATGTCACGGGTCTGCCTTTCCCTGACTGGCTTTTTCATTACCTTGGAGAAAGAAGCCAGAGGCAGGCGAGTTGCCTCTGGAGCTGATTCTTCCTCACCAATCTGGTTTCAGCACCAGGAGATTTACCTGTCGCCTTAGTGACTGCCGCACTCTTTCTCTCTGCAGGGCTGCTTCCAGCCTCCTGAGACACCAGGCGCAGGGACAGCTTAGCTACCTGCTGGGTATGAAGCTGGAGGTCTCAGCTGAAGCCCCCAAGAGGAGAGTAGCTCTGGGCTGAGGGACTCACCTGTCAGGGCAGAGGACTCTGAAGGGCTGAAAGCCGGCTGGGGGAGGGTGGTCTGCAGTACCCACGCAGGCATTTGAAGGAAGCAGAACTACAGCTCAAGGCAAAGAAAAAAAAAAAAAAAAAAAGACAAGACTTGCCAAATGCCAGGTGTGTCTGGCTTAGGGAATCTTTTAATTGGCTTTTCCCATGGAACGGAGTAGTCAGGACTTCATAAAATGTTTTAAGGGAGAAAATGTAGAAGCTCAGAGAGAAGCAACCAAAGTCATTTCATCTGCCTGATGGCCCCCATCCACTTGCAGAAAAAAATACATAACTTGGTCCTCAGCAGATGCTGGCACTTGGGGAATACCAGGGCTGGGCATCCATCCACCCCACCTCAGTTACCTAGGATACACCTGTTCCTGTCTGCCCATCAACTTCCTGAGTGGGAAAACAGAATTCTGGGCACATGAAGGTCTTACAAAGGCAGCACAAGCTGGTGGTCAGTGGAGTCTATATGCACGCTTTACCCACCTGTGAGCATAACGTGGCCTTCCGAGTTTGAATAAGTGACATTAAAATCACAGTCATCTGTAATAATCTGTCCATAGACATCTAGAGAGCAGATAGTTCTAAAAATTCCCCTGGGCTTTCCCATGGAAGCCAAAGTCATATTTATATTGCTTCTGAAGTGCTAAGCCAAACAACTTGGGCCATCTTTAGGATGGAAATGGGAAACCGGATTTCTAAAATGTTCCTGTACTTCTACATCAGTTTCACTAAATGGCAGTTATTCCCCTCCACCAACAAATTTCCCATAATTACAGTGATAGTTATTCAGAGTCTATTTGTGTACCCTGTGTATGGTGACTTTAAAACGTACAGCCTCCGAGCCATCAAACTGTCTACAAGAATGTACAGTGATAAGAGGGCAGAAGTCAGAGGGTGGCCTCTGAATCTTAATAATTGTGTGTATTCAGCCATACTTTATATCTAGAAGTGCCATTTACTGTAAAATTGAAGGCCGGGAGAGTATGATACTTTCTGGCGTCTATATTTTATGTTGGCTTCTCTTTCATAACCCCAGACTGGAGGAAGGAAGTAGAAACATCTAATTGTTGTCATAATTCCTTTATTTATATGCATGTGTGTTTTATCTACAAAAGATATCCACATGAGAGCTGATCTTTCGGCAACTGTTACAGAACTATTAACTGTATATTAGTATGGTTATTTTTATTTAATGGAAACAAATAACAGTTAATCTTTTTGGAAGGGTTAAGTGGGTTTACTTGGTAAAGGGCAAATCCCTTTGGATGCTTTTTTTTTTTTTTTTTTAAGAATAGCTGCAGTCACTGACAGATGGTCTTTGTCTGAGTGTAGCTGAGGACAGATACAGTTTCTTTTTACACATTTATGAAAGTTGTAGATGTCGATGCTTGGTAATATGCTATGGCCCAGGACAAAGAGCAAGCTTGGTGGACAGAGAGGATTAGATTTCAGATCAGTGACAGATGGCTGGCTTAGCCGAGTCAGATAAAATTAAAAGGTGGGGGGAGTGGATAAAAAGAAACCACTTTCCATGTAAAAGTTGCATCCTGTAAGAGAATGAAAATGCACAGCATCCGGCTTGCCTCCCAACCTGGAGTTCAGTTCCTGGATTTCAGTTTCTCCTCTGAGTGTGCATTTTACTTTTACCTTTGCAGAAGATTATTCTTTGTTGATCAAGCTTATCAAAGGAAAACTAAGAAACAACATAGTTAACAATTTGCCCTTCATCTGGGTCAGGAAAGTAGCGTCGTTCCTTTTGCAGAATTACACGGGATATTTGCATGTGGGTCCTTACCCACACTACTCTTACCCAGCTTGAGCAGATTTTTATAAGCCCAGCAGTTAAAAAAAAAAAATCCACATTTTTGCTTACTCCATCTGCGCCATTTAAACTTATAACATCACTATAACCTTCGTCAAATAACCATACAACATATTTAGTGTTAATTTGTCACACTGAAATTATTCATCGGTGTCTTGAGTAAGTTCGATAATATTTATGGGTTATGCCATTCCATGTTTTCTGGCAATGCAGTTTGCTAGATTTCATAGATTTACTGTGTCTGCTTTTTTATGACTGACATAGCAATAACCAGATTGCAAAGATATTTATGTTGTTTGTGGCTTAGCAAGATAATTAAAGGATATAAATTAATCAAGTGCAATTAATTAGAAACTTTATGTTCACAGCAGTCCTTCTTTGCATGTATAATTTATATTTATTGATTTCCTGGCTTTCATTAGCCTATGAGATAACAGCAAAAAATGCATTAGAGAAGAAAATGTACAATTAGCGTGAGAGTGAACCTTGGCATAATGGATAGATCAGCACATGTTTGGGGCAAATATAAAGCTTTGTTAACTGTCATAAGCAGTTACAATTGATGAGTGGTATTTCACTACGAATCTTTCATCTGATTAACGGCGTTTTTAAAGAGTCCCCTTAATGGGAAGCTGATAGGTTGGCTAAATTTACATTTTAATCAGAGTATTTATGATAGAGGCAGCCCTAGAAATTCACAGGCAGAGGGCAGGGGACGTTCCCTGAGGGACTCTGGTAGGGAGGAGGCTTCAGAGTGTGTCCACTCACCTATTTCTTCTCTTGTGTTTTTTTTTTTTTTTTTTTTTTTGTGTGTGTGTGTGTGAAAGTGTCTCTGAGGGGGAGGAGCAAGAACCCTAAGAGTCCCTTTATAACAGGTCACATGCCAGTCAATCTCCAGGAGAAAGGGCCAGGTGCCAGGAGAACAGAAGAACCCCAGTCACACCTCTTGTCTGTTCTCACTGGGTGTCAAACACCAGCCACCGGGCAGCAGCAGTGGCTCCCAAGTGTCCCCACCAAGGACTTCCCCTAAGAGGGAAGAGAGATCTTGGCTGACCAAGGACCTGAAGCTAGGAAGCCTGCTTCTCTTGTTTCCCAACTGGGTTGAGAGCCAATCCCAAGGAGGTCCATGGAGAGCATGCAGAGGCCACCGACTCAGTTCCTGGGAGCATCCATCCCTGTGGACTGCTCACGAGCTGCCATTGGAAACCCAGGATCAGGAGTCCCTTCTCAACTGTGGGCCATGAAGATTCCACTTCTTGTGAGCAGGAACAGAAGCTCAGTGTCGAACCGTCAGGAAAAACCAATCCGCATCTTCTCTTCCCTTTTTCCTTTCTTCAAGATAGGTGATGAAGGAGATTTCCTCCTAAAGGAGACTGGGGTGGAATCTTCCATCACCTTTCTGAGCAATTGCATGTCCAGTGAGTCTTGAAGAAGGGACACAAGCACATATCTCCTAAGCACATATCTGTTCCCTTCTCCCGGGATCTGCTAGGACAGTTTGGATCTTTTTGTTTATTAAAAGAGATTTTTCCAAAATGGTGCCATGGGCAGTGCACTAAAAAAAACAACAACAAAACAGGACACCTCAGGATTGGACAATTAGTGAGGCCTCATAGTGGGATTCATGTCTGGCTGGTGAAGTGGCCCTTAATGGGCATCTCTGCAGGAGAGGACCTATTTATTGTCATTCCCACAGGGAGATGGGACAATAGGGCTGGACAACCGTGTTATATGTTGAGTGGTGCTGCCCACTATGGCCTTTATGCTGAAGAATGTCAGGGGGCCCTCTGGAAAGAAAGACAAAAGAGCATCCCCCAAGGGGGCTCATTCCTGATTCAGGGACCAGCCAGGGGATCTTCAGTTCCCTTCAGAAAATGACTTGAACAGAATGAGACCGGGGGCCTGGTCTTGCTCAAGCAAGGACAAAACCCAGGTCTTGAGTCTTGCTGAGCCTTTCCCACTCCTCATTCTGGCTGCCGCGCAGCCTGAGGGCTCAGCCCACCCTCCCCTATTTCCTGGTGGAATTCCATCCGTGTGGATTGAATATGGACAGAATCTTCCACGTATCCCCTTGTCCTGGGGCCGTTAGAGTTGAATTACGTATGCCAAAGCCAGGCTACAAATAAAAACTGCTTTTCCTTTCTCTCAGTGAGAAGACGCCCTTATTAGACTTTAAAAAGAAGAAATGAGCAAATATGAGATTAATATAAATGGAGGAGGTTGCAGTTTCTGCTTTATGTGGTGATAAGCCCTTCTTTTCCCCTTTTCATACTAATTATTATTATCATTATTAGTATTATTTTACCCCTCAATTGCCTTAGGATGTTATCCAAGAGGAAGAACTTTCTACTGGGGAGAGCTCCACGGTATTATTTATTTCATGTAATAAAATGTATGTAATGATCATGATTAATGTTTGTTTATTGTTGTATCATTGTTTTTTCCCTTCCAGTCTCAGTGTGATACTGGTTTAATTAAACTTGGGAGAGGGGTGGGTGTGGGGTTGGGTGACAGTCTTCAGAACTTTGTACAATAATGGAGTGTGCATTTTGTGGCGTTCCACATGTCGATTAAGATGAAGATGTCCCCATAAATGACGGATTCTGTTTGTTCTTTTAAAGGAAAGTCCATTCCCCATCCTTTATTGTGTAATTTACAGATAAATTTGTGGTGCCTCAGACCAAATGCTTTTATGCATAGAAATTGCAATGACAGTAGAAATTATGGTAATTGAAGAGTGCTCTATTTTAGGGTTTTCTCTGATCACATGAAATGATCATCAGCATCTTTCGTGGCCATAATCACGCCCCAGATTCCAAATTATTTTTTATTAGTTTGTTATCCAGTTTAACCATTTGTTCAGGGAAGAGAAGGGCTGAGAGAGAAGAGCAAAACATCTTCTCTGCCGGTTGAATGTCTCCCCTAAGGAAAAATTAATAGGCCCAGTTGGGGCCATTGTTTTCGAATTTCTGGTGCACCCCCAAATCAGTTTGCAGGGACTCTGTTAACACAATGTCCTTATCTCCGTGGGAAAATCATATACAGATCTTAAGCAGAAGCCATAGAGCACTGAAATGAATTACTTTGTTTTTAAAAGTTTTCCAAACCCAGTTCAGATGTGCCTTAAATTTAGTAATATTTGTAGAACTTTACAGTTTACAAAGCACTTTCAAATCTGCTCATTTTAGCATTTTTAATTTTGAAGGAGGGAAGACGAGACTATTTTTTTTTACATAGCATAAATATCAGATTGTGATATACATATGTGTTATGTATTTTTTTTACATTTTTTTCCTTCAGTAACTCATTGTGAATATCCTTTGTGTGAGTATATAATACATTGCTTTCATTAGAGACATTTTGGATGCTCTGACTTCCCCTGATTATAAACAATGTTGGATTAATATTTTGTGAATGAATATATCTATCTATACATGAGCTAACATACACATATACATATGCACATATATTCATGTGTATGCATGATGTCTGTGTCAGAAAAAGAAAGTTTACATAAGCATTTTAGTGAAATGCAGTTTTTTATTCAATCGAAATGCACATAATTTAAATTTTTAACACTGTCTGCCATATAGCTTTCTGAGAAAACTGTACCAATTCATACCCTAGGCAACACTACATGTATAAGGTTCATTTCTCCGTTCTTCTAGCACAAGATAATAGCAATCTTTAATTTTTTTCAACTTTAAAGAAAAGAAAATGATAATTTGATAATTTATTGTTATGTATTTTGTGTTTTCCCGTTAGTAATAAATAGTAGAGCACTTTGTAAGTTTATTAGTCACTTATATTTCTTTTTCATAGAATTGCCTATTCATATTATTTGCAAATGATGTATTTAGTTATTTCTTGGTTTCTTATTGATTTGTAGAACTTATATTATCATGAACTTCTTGCTTATTAGATACATTGCATTTTAGTCTTTCATTTGAACTTTAATTTAGATTAATTTCATAAGATCCTCCACAAGCTTTTTTAAAGCATTTGACATAGCCAAATTAGAATAGGAATTTTTATGGTAAAGGAAAGGAAATTCAGAAGTAGAAGTATTTGACTTAAATTTGAAAAATATTAATATTAATTGTTGGTTTACTCTTTAATTTATTTATTTTTATTTTTTTTAACCATCCCATACAAATTCTTTGTGGGTGCAACCCAGTTGTTAGTCCACAAATATACACACAAAATGTGAAAGTAAATAGCAGATTTCCTCTTTCAGTTACTAGGTCTATGATCTCCCCCTCAGCCATCTCCAACTCCCCTTCCCGCCCCCCTTGGGGGAACTTTTCTGCTCATCTTTCCTAATCTGGCTCCAGTCATATACTTATGAAGCCTTCCCAGATCCTCTTAATTCAGCCTTTTCCTGTTCTGCTATTAGACATCGGTGGTGTGTGCCTCTAGGACAGCATCTATCAATGTCTACTTTGTGAGACAGGTATTTATGTCACGGTTCCCTCCTGCCCTAGAGAGGGAACTTTCTCAAGTTAAGGGTTTGCACTTAATTAATTGCATTAATCAATGGATCTCCTCCTGTATCTTTGTCCTAGCAATGTGTTCATCACATCAAGAGGTGGAACCTATTCCTCTTCCCCCTGAATCTGGCCAATTGGAAGTAGCAGGAGAAAACTTGCCTTAATGCATCTTCATTCTCTGGTTCTTGGTACACTTGGTGCCCTCCCACTGATACCAGAGGAAGAAGCTCGGATTTACCTGGTTAATAATGGAAGACCACATGGAGAAGTCTTAGGGGACAATTCTGTTCTCAGTAGGTCTACCAAGTGACTGCAGTTCCAGACATCACCTGGGAGCTGCAAATAGGAAATCTGTAATTCAAGATCACTTTTCAGGTACATATTTGTAGACTAAAAGCCCTTGTAGCATCCATAAGCAATTTCCTGAAGTGTGCTGAGCCAAATGTACACCAGGAGAAACACCAAATCAGTTAAATAAGCTAAAGAAATATATTTTTTTTAAACCACAGTTAGGTACTTTGTTACACAGCAATACATGACTGATGTGTCTTTCTGTAGCAAATTAAGTATGGTCTTATTGAGCACAAATGTCTGAATGTTTATTATCAAAAATACCCCCCAAAAGATGCTGGTTAAAAATTATCATATGATTCAACCATCCCACTATGAGGTATCCATCCAAAGGAAATTAAGTCAGTAATTGAAGAGATATCTGCATTCCCATGATCACTGCAGCACTATCCAAAATAGCTATTCCATAATAGATATAAAATTAACCTAAGTCACAGTCAACAGACAGATAAAAAAATACATCATACAATACTCTTCAGCCATGAAAAAGTACAAAATCTTGTCATTCTCAACAAACATAGGTGAACCTGGAAAGAAATTACGCTAAGTGAAATAATTCAGATACAGAAAGACAAATACTACATGATTTCACTTACATGTGGAATCTAAAAAAGCCAATACTATAGAAGCAGAGAGCAGAGTTGTAGTTATAAAAGACTCCAATTATTAGAGGGGAGAGAGGGATGGGCAGATGTTGATCAAAGATATCTAATTATAGTTAAGTAAGAGAAATATGTTAAGACGTGTATTTACAGCATGTAAATCAATCAATCTCTCTCTCTCTCTCTCTCTCTCTCTCTCTCTCTCTCGATGTGATGAGCACATTGCTAGGACATGGATACAGGAGGAGATCCAATGATTAATGATGCAATTAATTAACTGCAGATATATATATATATATATAATATATATATATATATATATATATATATATATATATAGAGAGAGAGAGAGAGAGAGAGAGAGAGAGAGAGAGAGAGCACTGAGAATAGGACCAGAGAAGACTCCCCATAGAGGAAGGTGGCAGAGAAGAAAAATGCAGAATGACTACTGATGGTTACAGAGAAAAATTTATAAAATTGATTGTGGAAATGGTTGCCCAGCTCTGTGAACTCTGTGTAGCTGGATTGCACTCTTTGATAATACTCCTTGGATAGTACACTTTAAATGGAAGCATTTTATAAGAAGCAAAGGATATCTCAAAAAGCCTTTAAAAATAATACTAATTGCTAAGCATAATTTCAAGTTTACCTGCTTTGCTTTCCTTTTGGATTTTTCTGTGCTATATAGATGCTCTCTTTGGAACAGGTATATGAATGTCTTTCTTTTTGCCACTTAGGGAAGTTGTGTAAGGAATATGGGTGGATGTTGAATGCTACTGTGTGAGTCTTTCTTATTATCCACTTTCAATTTCCTCTATGAAATGGAGATTATTTACTTTCATTACAATTTTCATTAATATCAATATTTGAGAATATATTTTAGAGTAATAATAACAGAGAATATATATATATATATATATATATATATATATATATATATATATATATATATATACACATGAGGTATGGTTTGGGGTATCCTCCAAAGCTTGATGTGCTGCAAGCTTTGTTCCCAGTGTCGGGAGAAGCAGAACTTTGAAGAGTTTGGACTCAATGGGAAGTAATTAGGTCCCTGGGGGAACCACCCTTGGAAGAAATTAATGTAGCTATCAGGGCCCTAGTTACTTCTTGAGAGAGTGAGTTTTTATAACAAGATTGAGCCTGGTTCCTGATCCTTCCTCTTTGTACATTCTTCCTCCATGAAGTCACCAACCTTCTGGTGAGGACCAGAACCAAGTAAATGATAGCACCACATTCATGGACCTCCAAAATGGGAGGTAAATAAAACTCTTTCTTTTAGAAAGTCTCCTGCCTCCAGTATTTTGTAATAGTAACAGCAAATGATCTAATACAACATGCCTCTGGTTTTCAAAGATTTTCAAAGATTCTGTTTTGTCTTCATGTCATGACTTTCCATTTTGTTTATTTTTGTCTTTAGGCCACTTTATTTTCTTAAAACTTATTTAAACTCCAAATAGTTATGATTTTCTTAGGTTAGAACTATCAATACTTAAAATATTACATATTTAAACTGATAACATTTTTAAATAGTTACAGATTCATTTGAGGATAGCAACGATAAACAAACACATTGCATGCTAATAACATCTGAATATTATTAGGAATTTAATTATGGCCTTACCAGCACTCTGAGATCTGCCACAAAGTGCCAGTTTGTTCCCTAAACTGAAAGAACATAATGAAGGACAAAACTTGAAAAGTGAATCTTATTTACCTTTGTTTATAATTTTCTGAGTCTAAAAATCTGTGAAATGTGTTAAAATTCTGAGCAACAGCTTGCACAATTTTGAGGGACAGTTCCTTATTTTTCCAAGAGAGTGTTTGTGTGCAACATTTCTGTGTGCAGTCTGCCTAGAAAACAGATTCTATGTCTTGGAGAGTAATTTTATTCTCTTAAGTCCTAGCTCATTTAAGAAAACAAAGATTCCTCACTTAGGAAAGAGCTAAAGATTTTTTATAATCATGTTATCCTCTAATGTTTATTTTCTACTGTTTTATTGCCTCTTTGATTTCATGGATCACTAAGTATGGGGTCTTAGGCATTAGTGATCTTACTGTAATCAAGTGTCCAAATCTCCTTTGGCAACTTATTAAGTTATTTTTTTTCTCCAAATCATATCCTCAACATAAAAAAACAACATAAAACCTTCAATTTGTCTTTTGCACCTCAAACTAGATCGAGGCTTCTCAGAATCGCCCTGGAAGTTCACAGATTTGTTCTTTCACCTTATGAAATGGAATGGGCTAGAAATAGGTTTCTTTCAAATACTGCAATTGATGAATTACATCGGAAAGATAAAAAAAAAATCAGAAGGGCTGCTTCGCCCCCTGTGTATTGAATTTATAGGAGTAAAATGTTGCTAATACTTAAAATTCAGAAATTGGAAGCTGTGTAGGAAGTTGCTAAGTTGCTGGAGGTTTGTCCATAATATATTATGCCCTGACTGTGCATTAACGTATTCTTGTTTAATGAAGTCTTGGTGATAATAAGCGGTAATAATGTAGCATTATCAGTCATGATTTTGGTAATTATTTAAAATGCTCACATAATCATAACTTCAATTTAAATATGCCATCTTCTAGTCAAATGATGATGCATATTCGTCTGTTTGAGTGAATTTTGCAACACTGTGACCCACTCTCAATCTATAGACAGCCAATTCCATAGGTCTGGGCCAAAGGTGAGGCAGAGAACATCATGGCAGAAGTGTGTGGAGGAGGAAGGCAGCTCAGGACAGGGCAACTAGGAAGCAGAGAGAGCTCTGCTCACCAGGGACAAAATAAAAAACCCCAAAGGCATGCCACAGGTCTAACCCACTTCCTCCAGTCACTTCCTGCCTGCCTACAGTTACCACCCAGTTAATCCCTATCAGTGGATTAATTCACCATTAGGTTACAGTTCTCATAATGAGATCATTTCACCTCGGGCCTTTCTTAGACGTCTTGCACATGACTTTTCTGGGGGTACTTCATACCAAAACCATAACACGGACTTAGCTATGAAATTTCATAAAAATGCATGTTTTTTAACCATAGCTCATACTTACCACACAGCTTTCCTTGGTGTTGTTGATGGATGTATTCTTAGTACACATCTGATTGATTCCTGCTCTATTTTCTCTCTCTCTCTCTCTCTCTCTCTCTCATACACACATGAACACACCTATATGTGTCTCATAATTAATGCTATAGCTTGAGATCTTTCCTTTTCTAAAAAAAAAAAAATCTGTTTATTCATTTGATATTGTTTGTATCTTAAATGTCCCCAAAGGCTCATGGGTCACCAACTTATGGTGCTATTAAAGGTGAGGAGACTTGTTTTGTTTTTCTTTTTTCTTTTTGGTACTAGGGATCGAACCCAGGGGTGCTCATCCACTGAGCCACATCCCCTTTTTCATATTTTATTTAGAGACAGGGTCTTGCCGAGTTGCTTAGGGTCTAGCCTCGCTAGTTTGCTGAGGCTGCCCTTGAATTCGAGAACCTCCTGCCTCAGCATCCTGAGGCACTGGGATGATAGGCCTGAGCCATCAAGCCCGGAAGGTGGGGGGACCTTGAGGAGGCAGGACATAAGGGAAGGAAGTTTGGTCATTGGAGTGTGTTCTGGAAGGGGATTTGGGGACCCCTGCCTCTTCCTCTCTCTCTCTTTGCTTTCCAGCTGCCACGAGGGGAGCAGTTGCCTCTTCCACATGTTTCTGCCTTGCCACAGGCCAAAGCGACCCTGCCAAGTGACCATGGGTTGGAACCCCTATCTGAGGCCTTGTGTCACAGCAATAGAAAGTCGACCGACGCACCATTTTAATAAGTCAGATGTAACATTCACTGGCTTCTTTGAATATGGGCTGAATCATTGTCCTTAAAGACAGTGACCTTATTATCTTGTTTTACTTGACACAGAAACAACCAATTTCCTTGTCAATTACGTCCCTCGTGTTATTAACTCCGATTAGACATTTCACTTTTGAAAATTATCAGTGATAAATTAACCACAGTCATTTTAAGTTGCCCTGGTCTACAGAGAGTTGTGGGGTTTCTTTCTCTTCTACTTTTTTTTTTTTTTTTAACTCTGCTCGCTGAAGGCTCCGAAACCAGCTCCAGACTAGTGTTCACATCTTCACCAAGGAAGGATATAAATAAGAAAGGACCATGTCAGAACACCTTGGAAAAGGATTGCAACAAGAGCTGTGGAGTATTCAAATTTAAAACTGTAGACTTTTAGGTCCAGGATTATGAGGACGTTGCTTAGACAACTTCCAGGCCCTTTCAGTGGGGAGAGAAGTAAATTTTCATAATGTTAGGTTGCTTTGGCATCCGTTTTGAATGTCATTGTCACTTTCTGGTACCACAAACATGACTCAGACATCCTTGACACAGTCTCAATTTCAACACCCGCTTCCCAGTTCCTCCGTATGGTCCACCCAGATAGTGCTTATACAGCTGCACCCTGGTGACCACCTCCCTATGGGACAGCTAGATCTAGCCTACTCGACTCGCTCCTCTGATCCTCACATCCTGGATGGACGGGGCATATATGCCACAGTGATTATTTCTCAGTCATGTATGACCTCCTGGAACTCATACCTGCTGCTTAGAATTCAATGATCAGTTAAAACTCTCCATGGAAAAGCTGTTGGTCTACAGGTCCCTCTCTCTCTCTCCCAAATGCCTCCAACCTCTGTGCATAGGGGCTCAAATAAGGCCATGTGTCCTCCAGGACATGTAAGTAATAAAATCTTGATTTTCATCCTGTGTCTCCGCATTGAAGGAATGTTGTACATCTTACAGATCCTAAATTAAAGCAAAGAAAAAGACTCTCAGGACTTGCTGTTAGTATGGAAGCAGCTGACTCCAAGGGATTTCTAATCCAAGGTCCAATGATAGAAGACAGACTGAATGAATTAATGATAAAGAAAATTTTATTGGAGTTATTTTCTCAGAATATTGTAGATATTATTTTAATGTTTTGTTTTTTGGGAATAAAAGAAAATCCTTTCTCTTTCTCATCAAGCTTTCTGTAGCCCAGAACAACTTAGTAGACTAGACTTTTGAAATATAAGGAAATATTTCAAAATGTTATTTTATTCTCAGTGAGACTCCCTTCTTATTGAGTAGCTTTACGGTTCATGACAATACAGTTATTTTTCATAGATTTAGTAAAAACCTGTCATTCTTTCACCAGGATATAATTGAAAAAAAAATGGTTATGCATCAAGGACTTTGCCTAGCATGTTGTATTTGGAAGCAATGCATATTTAATCCACTATTGCCACTTCAAAGGAATTAAGATTGACTTTATAAAGCCAATGTTTAGAAAGCCTTCCCAGGAAAACTGGTGGTCATTTTTTAAATTATGTGGTCCCAGTCTTAGGAAAGCCACTTCCTGGTACACAGGGAACCTTAGGATATTTTGGAGAGAGGAATTCACCAAAATTGATAGGTTCTGCAGGTGAAATCTAGTGAAGAGAATTTTTTGAGGGGCTTGACTTCCTAACCTTAGGATAGCAAATAATAAAGGCTTTTAAAATTCCAATCTAGTATTTTATATGGGAACTTTCAGCAAAACAAACTGAAGGAAACCTCTGTGGGAAATTAAGACTCTTGCTACACCTCTGTGAACAATCAGGCCAGAGTCAATGAGACCAACCTTATTTTGTGATTCAAGAATCATCTTTCTTGGAGGGGATAATATAGGACATTTGGAATAATCAGAAAAGCTTACTGAGGATCTCTTGAGGCAATTTATTTATTAATTGGGGGGATAGCTTTTCATGTTTTCTAACTCTGACCTCATTGCCTTTGAGTTGATGGTGTATAACTCAAGGCACGGCCACGCAGATGGTCCTCCCTGCAGACATGCAATTACATTGGAAGAGCAAACTCACCTGTAAAGTCAGTTACATTGGAAGAGCAAACTCATCTGTCAAGGCAGTTTCGCAGCCATTTTCAAGTTCAGTATTCCTAATCTAAACCTGAAGCTGTTCTTTGACTTCTCCTTTGAACTGGTAGTGACATCTGCATTGTTCCCTCACTTTGTTTAATGACTTAAATAAAATTTTTGACATGTGTTCATTATATATCTGTATGAAAGTCATGATTTTACTTTTTGTTTTTTTTTTTTTTTGAAAAATTACCTTTTAACAATAGGTACTCAGCTATAATCATCCTGTTTAATATCTACACCTGGGGAAGCATTTCTACTAGGAGGGTTACACAAGGACAAATTCCTTCACTCTTGGTCTTCTTCATATGCTCAGTATCCGTTTTCTCATCTTCTGAAAATAGCCAATACTCCTACCCAAGGTTTGATTCCAATGTTTCTAGGGGGGCTAAAAATAGTCCCACTTCCAGACTGTGTATGAGTACCAGGCCTAGCCAAAGCAGTGTCATAATAACCCTGTCCACCACAATGGGCTAGGAGGTAAGAATTTGATCAAGTCAGTCCAGCCAGTCAGTGAGACTCAAGTCAGGAATTTGGGTTAGAAAAAGAGATGTCCTTCTGCTGGATGGAATGAAAGACTACACTATAAGCCTATTCATGCTAGAGACCCTTGTGTCATTTCATGGGAAAATATTTTTTTGAATTGAGGCCCCGGAGAGGAAAATGGATCTTTAAAAAGGAAGAAAAAAGTCAAGCAACCAAGTCCTGACAAGTGTGTTGAATTGGTTTTTGGCATGTGAAAAAGGAAGATTCCTAATCTATTTCCACGAGATCTAAGGTATACCTACTTAGAGCCAAAGGGGGTAGGTTTCCAAATTGATATTGCAACATGAAGAGTATTATGATACAAAAATGACTACTCTTTTAGTAACTACAACAGAAAGAAAATTTTTCCTTCAAATCAAAATTCCAGAACTGTGTGTTAGCAACTCCAACTCTCCTGGCTTGCATCAACTGGTCAACCCTTTGTAGCTACAGTAGAGCTCTTGCAGCTACAGTTGAGTGTTTAGAAACGCCCAGAGGTGCTTTCTTGGCCGGCAGGACTCTTGGATTCCACCTTTCTTGCTCCCTCAGAGTCCCAGTCATGGAAGATTCTGGTGTCAAAACATAAGGTTACACTTCGATCATTTTAGCTAGAAGCAGACAGGAGGCACAGAGATGTGGCATATGGTCAGGATGTACTGCATCCTCCGGGAAGGTGGATGAAGGTTTTGTAGAGTTGATTATCAGAAACAGATTTACTGTTGGTTTTTACTCCAAAGCTAAACTCTAAATCAGAACCACAGAGTTCTAAATATTTGACATTAGTGCAGGCCTTCTGAGTACATTATAAAATGACCTTTTAACAATAGATACTAAGCTATAATTGTGGTGGACAGGGTTATTATGACACTGCTTTGGCCAGGCCTGGTACTCATACACAGCCTGGAAGTGGGACTATTTTTAGCCCCCCTAGAAACATAGGGAACAAACCTTGGGTAGGAGTATTGGCTATTGTCAGAAGATGAGAAAATGGATACTGGGCATATGAAGAAGACCAAGAGTGAAGGAATTTGTTCTTGTGTGACCCTCCTAGTAGAAATGCTTCCCCAGGTGTAGATATTAAACAGGATGATTATGTAATGTACTCGAGAGTACATTATAACCAATAAACACAACTGTTCAAAGATGATTCTCACTTAGGTGCTTTCGCTGTAAGATATTTGTAATATTTGACAGTGTCCCAAATAATATTGAGTGGGTTCTACAACACACAATAATTTTGTTATGATCAATTCTAATGCAGATATTAAGAAATACTTGATCGGCTTAAGTAATACTTGATTGGCTTAACTGTATACAAGAGTCACTTAACGTGTGTGTGTGTGTGTGTGTGTGTGTGTTGGGGGAGAGGATGTTTATAAAATTCCATTGTCAGCTTATTGTATTAGTGTTTGACCTGCAAGAGGTTGTTTCAAGCAGCCCATTTTAGCATATGTTGTATAGAATTCCAACTAATACTGAATTTAGGACAGAACCCTTTTATACTTAAAAAAATATATCCTGAAAATTGCAAGCACATGTAGAATGTAGAGATACAAAACCATTATATAAATATGCATATTTTCCAACCTTGCCAGAGCCAAAAGCCTGGGGTACCTGATAAATTCTGAGATACATTCTGAGATTTTTAACAAGTTCTTACCATCAAGAAATTTTAGGGAACCCTGCAAATGTGCCTACTTATGCAATATTACCAATGTAAATATATGTGTTCATATATGCATATATGTGAATAAATGCTTATTTTTCTTTTTATAGTGTTAATTCCCTCCCTACAACACAAGATATCTGTAGAAGATCAGTTACCTCCCTTCAGTGACTTTCCTGAAGACCTCACAATGTAATACAGGCAGAATTCAGGACCTCCTCCTCTCTGCACATACTTTAACTGTGCCAACATTTATACCTTTCATGCCTGTCTCCTCTATATGATTATGAGGTATTGATTACATAACATATCCATCTTTATGACTCCAGGGCTGGCACAAAGACAAAAATCAAATATTTGTACACATGGAATTCTATTGAAATGTCATAGGAATTTACAGACAGGAATGTGAAGTCGTGCTGGGCAGGGGTAGAATCCCAAGTTAGACAAGGCTGGGTTGGGATCTCCAACACCCCCGGCTCTTCAGCGACCAAGGCACATTCCATATTCCATAACCTCCTGAGCTCCAATCTCTTCACCTGTAGGATACGCCAATTATAGCGACCATCTTAGAGATTTGCTAGGAAGATTGGATGAGATGTGAAAATCTATTTTGCATCTGATGGTCCTCAGCAAACATTAATTTTGTTTATTACTTTCATCAACTTAATCAGCTATTTTCATCCATTATTTTCCTTACAAATAGAACTGAGCATCTATTCACGTGTTTACTCTAAGTGATGCAAGGAGTTGAAGTCCATCCAACTCATGGAGGCTTCAATAAACCAGCAGGCATAGTCTTTCCCTATGGGGCCCTCTAGAATGAACTCTCCGTCAGTTGACTCAGTAAGATACGTCTAGGCACAAGTCCTCTTAAAGATCAAAGGTGTGAGTGGGGATGTCATAATTGAGAGGCCCCAAGCTGTCTTGCTGGTGCATGACCTGGGGACTCCCTAATTCTCAGCAAACTGTTCATCATATATTAAGATATCATTACCAAACATCTGGGTGAAAGACTGGAGACTGGGGTATTTAAATCTTTCCCTGGTCACCCACATTTGGTGTCACGTAGATTTGGCTGGAACCAAGAGCAGATACAGACTAAGCCTTCTCTCCCCCGGGGGCTTCTCTCCATGGAGATCACCAACACCAGCTTCCAGGATGCCTCCCTTTTTTAAGCCTCTGGACTACTGAGGATATAGATCCAAGTCGTAGAATATAGAACATCAATTGTCAAGATCTTCAGTAGGTAGGGAAACTGAGACCCAGGGTGAAAATTGTACATTGGCATTCAGGTAGCATTAGAGCCTAGTTCTCCTTTATGGTAATGGGATGACTTAAATCTCAACCATCTGCCAAAAATGGCACCAAACAAATGCTTGCTACTGATAGTGACAGGAGTATCAGTCTTGAATATATATTAAAGAACTTAAAAAGATAGAGTGCCACCTCAAATCAATTAAATGTGAATATGAAGAGGCTAGAGGGTGTCTGGCTAATTTCACATGCTTGCCATGTGATTCTGATGCCCAATGAGAGGTGAGACCCAAGACTTTGAGTGCATACCATCCATAGAATCCATGACCTTTGATTTAAAGAAATTATGTTTACTTTTAGAATACACCTGCTTTGGGGGTATACATGGGAAACCATGGAATGTATGTGAATCTACATCTGAGCTCCTTGTCCAAGGCAAAGCCTCTCAATCTGACAGCAGGTAGGATCTCTCCTGTGATGGCATTAAGACATTTTTTTAAAGACATTTTAAGACATTAAGACATTTTCATTACTTTTCCAGAGAACCTGCGATTCAGGTTATCTTTTAGCTCTCAAACCTTAACCCACATCAGAATCAACTGAAAAGCTTGCTAAAACACAGGTTGCTGGGTGCTAGCCCCAGAGTTTCTGATTCAGTGAATGCTCAGGTGACATTGATGCTTCTGCATCCAAAGGGCCATATTTGGAGTACCACTGGTCTGGCTCATGCTCAGTGATACAGGTTGAGTATCTCTTATGCTAAATTCTTTGGATCAGAAATGTTTCAGGTATTACATTTTATTTCTCCAGATTTTGGAATATTTGCATATACCTAGTGAAGTGTTTTAGGGATTGTATACAAGCCAAAACATGAAATTCATTTATGTTTTATATACAGCTAATACAAATAGCCTGAATACAATTGTGTACAATATTTTTAGTTCACCTGAATTTTGACTGCAATTTGTCACATGAGAATAGGTGTGGCATCATATCAGTGCTCCAAATGATTAGATTTTAGAGCATTCGGATTTGGGATTTTTGGTTTAAGGATGATCAACCTGTGATAACCTTAGAAGTGTTATCTGGGGTCCAGGTCCTTGGTGTCCTGAACAAAGAATTAAAACAGACACTCAGAAGTAACAAGAAAAGCACAGGTTTATTAAAGGTGAAGGTGAAAGTAGCACTCTGTAAGGGAGACCCAAATGGGCCAAGCAAGAAAGAGAGCTCAAGGCCCCAATGACTAGGAATTCTTGTCTTATATGCTGAGCTGTGAAGTCTTCTCTTCCCTATACAGACCTGCCCTGTTTTCTCTCATTGGTCACTTTGTGATACCTGATTAGAATACTGTCCAATTAATTACTTCACAACACTGTTCCCTTAACCCCCATTGGTTATTTTAGAATACAGAACCTATGGCAGGAGTTCTCAGGGTAGAAAGGCCCTCCATGGCTGAAGTTGTCATAATAATGGGACTCATCTTAAATCTGGACTCGATGACTCTTCTCCTTGTCTTGTACCCTGCCCCCACCATCTTGGCATCCCGGAATTCCCACCTAACAGGAGATGCCAATTTTTTTTTCTTTTTACCAAATAATAGAAATCTAAGAAATGAATAACACTGACATATATAAGAAAATTTGATACTTTAAGTAACAAAAGATGGTATTCTCCAAATCCTCCTTTTCAGATTCTGAAGATGGGGCCACCAACAGACCTTCAGGGCCATTTCTAAGGGGTGACTCCATTTTTTCCCCATAGTCATCACATCATATGGTGCCATCTCCTGCATCTGTCCTGCTTATTTATGTTGCCTGAGAAATTCAATCCTCATAGGTTCTATGTGCCACTGATAGCAATCATAAGGGAGTTGCTGAGCTCTTGGCCAGTTTTCTTGAGAAAGTAATGAATATAATGAAAAAGGATTGTATGATTTTTTTTTAATACTTGGATCTACAGCCTACTTCTAAGCAAACTGGGATCAAATGTAAAATTCTCAGTGGATATTTGACTTCAAAGAAAAAAAATTAATTAAATCTTCCTACAGAGGTACGCATAATCACAGATGGAGGCTGCAGGATTTCTGTCTACAGCGCTGTCTTAAAACACAGTGAAATGAAATATTGCTGTTTGTCTAACTTATGGGCAAAAAAATTTTAAATAAATAAATGTTTCCTTGAGTTTCAGCTTACAATATAAGGGCATTTGATGCCTGGACTGCTGGGTACTGAGGTTTATTGAATGCATAATGCTATACTCGTGTTTGATATGATATTGTGGGAAAACGTACAATCTCCCCTTCAGAATTAAAAAATAAATAAATAAATGTTTTGGAAGGGGCCAGGGGATTTAGTGCCAAAGTATGTAGCCATCTCCTGTGCAAGTATTTTTGGGTCGGGATAGTTTTTCAACTAGATATGTATCAGTTTTAATTATAAAGTTAAGTAGTTTTACTATTTTGACTAGACATACTTATTATAAATAAACCTGATTCATCTGTGAAATTTCACTCTGGATGGTATTTCATAATCCAAGATAAAAATTGTAATTTGGTTTGAATTATCATAATGTGCCCATCATCCTAAACATTTCCCAGGCAAGCTTACTTTTAAATGTACCATAGGGATATGACTACATGGGGATTTGCCCACGCTGTTACCGTCTTGAAATTCTTATTTTTTTGAAGAAGAAGATGTTCTATGTTTTCATTTTGCATTAAGTCCTACAACCTGACCTGGTAGCCAAATGTCTTAATAAGTCCTGGACTCAAGGCCTTTCACAAATAGCACCTTTTCTCCCCTGAGGCTTTGGGATGAAGTTGTAATCAACTTTCACTGTGAGTCATAAGCAACGTGTACCATAAACATCGTCCCTGCTTCTAGCCCTATATCCTCAGTTGGGATTTCCCTGTAAAGGTGCTTACTTGCTCCTGGGATGGGAGCTTAGTTTTAATTGTATACCATTCTGTTCTATTTAGATTTGTTCCACACACACATGGATTTCCTCTTTTAAAATGTTTAACAACAACAAAAAAAATTTTTTTAAGAAAAGTGAAAAGGTAACAATGTTACAAATTTTAACCAGAATTCTCAGATTGATAGACAATTATTTTGTAGGATATTGATTCTTCAGTGCCACAAAAAGATCTTCATCATCTTAATTTAGTGTTAGCCCCACTTGCCTTCAATTTATACCACTGTACATAGTAAAAACAAATATGGCAGCCGCAATAGCTTTAGGTTGGACAAAGGGGTCTTCCTGTGAACCTAGAAAGTTTTCATTCTTTCTCCTTCTTCTTCTGCCTCCTTAAAAGCATCTTTCACACACTAGGTCTCTCTTTCTATGTATCACACCTGAGGTGAAGGGGTAGGGAATTGGATCATGTGCCCCAGAAGTCTATTGAAAAGTTATGGAAACTCGAACATGCACAAGCCACAGAATTTACCTGCCTGGTCTACCAGCCCATTAATTCACAACTTGCTGGTTTTGAGCCAAACCTTTTACAAATGATCAGTACTGCTTCTCTTGCACACTGCACCTTTCACAGCTTTGAGAACTTGCTACTCCTAAACGTGTGCTGCTACAGGGGCCATTATTCTCTTATGGTCATTAACTGAATTGGTTGTACTTTTCTCTTAGAAATTCATTTACCATCAAGGTCTTAGATTTTTCAGTGTTGAAATGGGTCTCAGTCTGTGCAACATATCTCAGGATCAGGTGAAATCTCACGTTTATATCCAATCCCCTGCTCCCGTATCTTTCCTAATTCAACAGAGGGCCTCATGGTTGTTAAGTCCAGTCACACACAGACGTCCCTCTGTGGTCCTAGAGATCTGAGGCTGCACCTACCTACCGTGGAGCCAGTGTCTAATCTCTCTGGAAGGTTTTACACTCTCTCCAGTAAACCTCTTCATGTTTACCCAGAACAGTGTTTTACGGTGTAAGAGATACTTTGCCTCTGAGTGTCGAAGTCACTTTGCACCTGGTACAAAGAGAGTCTGAGAAAGAAAGAGCTTGATGAGTTTGCTGAATGCCTTTCATGTAAAATTTCCTACAATTAAACCTCCGGTTTCTCCCACTCCCACCAAGCTGGAACAATCAGTTCCTAAAACTCCATGCGGAGGTCTTTTGAACAGGAAGACTCTCCAGCACTGATTTAATTGCAAGCTGACAAAGACAGGGGATGTCTTACAAAGGTGCTATCAGACACCTCAGAGCCAAGGCAGGGAGCCCCAGCAGGAAAGGATTCTTATGTTGATGTACAACCCCATCACAATATTTGAGAAATCCAGGTTTGATACAGGCTTCCGGGAACCAGAAAAACAGGGCACATTTTTGTTAAAAGAACTGATTTGGCTCTGTGGGCAAGATGGCCATTGGTCTCTTCGCCTGGACAGGACTTAAATAAATAAACCTATTAACAGCTTCTCCAGGGCTGGGGTTGAGTGGAAGGGAGGAAAGAGAGGACATTTGATGATTATTAAAATTCCCAGTCTCAGAAGCTTGCCGGAATAATGCGGGGTGGAATTTTTCCATATTTGGGGATATCACTAATTCTGTCAATGGGCTAGGCAAAAAGAATCTGTAATCAAGGAAGAATAAAAAGGTTCTGAGGTAGTCCTTCTCAAACTGGGCTGCAAAGCAGAGTCTACTAAGCAATTTCTGAAGACTGATGTCCAGGACACCAGACTATTTATCTCCAGGGATGAGGGCTGGAGAACAGTTTTTGTGGTCGTTTTTTGCTGTTATTTTGTTTTATAACTTCACAGCTAAGTCCCACATGCCCCTGACTGAGAAGCAATGCTCCATGGGTCTTTCACAGAGGCTTTCCCACGTCAGGGTCCCATGTGTTCCCAGATATGACATGTGGCCCCGACGGAAGCCAGCTTCTCTCAAGTTGGCCCAAGACAGAGGTAACAACCTCCATGGTTTATGGCAGCACTGAGTGCCCTGTGGCTTGGTGACCACAGAAACTGTGACCCAAGTAAAGGAATGTGGAGCAAGATTGAGGTCTCAAGGGAGGGGGGGCGAATTTTGGAGAATAGCTGGGAAATTGAGGCTTGCAAATCATGGAAGTAATTTAGATGTCATAAAGCAGCCATTGTAAAAGGTGAGCGAGCCACCCACCCCCACTCCACCCCCCAGAAAAGAAAGAAAAGAAACAGCAGAGGATAAAAGTAAAGTACCTACCCTTCAAGCTTATCGACACCTCTTTGTTCCTGACTCTGTGCTGAAGAAGGTCAAAACCTTTCATGCTACAGGGCTTCACTGCCTGCCTGGAAATCTGCATTAATGAAATGGGAAAGAAGGACTGAGAGAGGGCAGAGATAGTAAGGGAGAGAGGGACAGAGAAAGTAAGAGAGAGAGGGACAGAGTTAGTAAGGGAAAGTGGGAGGAAAAAATTATAATATACTACCCATTCACTATTTGTTGATTTCTGCAGAGAGAAATGAAATCAAAGTCAATGTTTAAAAAACACATTCTTTAATGAGTGAATGAATCTATCCTCCAAGTGGTAGCTGTTCTTCCTTTTGCTGAATGATAGTAATCCGAAGAGACAGGTGTTTACTTTGAAACACAGATGGTATTATAAAATTAGCAGAAAGGGTGATTTGGTCCTCCTCGATCTACAAAAAGAACAGTTTGAAAAATCATTTGGGATTTTCATCAGGAGCTCCCTCCTGCCTGCAGACTCTTCCAGCCGCAGAGAAAGAGAGAGGGTGAGCTCTGGAGGTGGGAGAGGTTCGAAAGTCATTTAAGGATGGGATTGGAATTGTCCATCTTTTCAAAATAATGGCTGCTACCTTCACGTAATTACAATTGTGTTTCTGTCTCCTTATCTTCCAAGCCTCCAGTTCTTTTCCTTCCTTCTTACAATCGCTTCAACCCTCTGGTGTCGCCTCTGCAAAAAAAAAAAAAAAAGAGGGGAAAAAAATGTCATTCTGACATTGGCATTTGGTTCAAGATCTTAAAACAAGATGAAAGCCTTTAAAAATAGGAGAGGCTTGAGACAATGTGCTCCCATTTTCTCTGAGCTCCGGCACTCCCAGAAGGACCCAGTGTTCCTTCCTGCTCCATGCCACTTGGTTTTTCAAAAGCCCTTACATATTGAAGTACTATGTACCCTGCTTTGTGTTTCTTTAGGCAGAAGAAATGCGAATTGCTGGATTCTGAATGACCTAGGGGACCAAAGGGACACTTGAGACTCGGGTATCTGTTGCCCTAGAAAACCCTATCTACTGTCCACTCCAGAAATTTAGCTCGATTTATCTCCATGATGAGGCACCACAGTGTCCCTCAAACATGGGATCAAAGGAAAGTTCCTTTTGCCTGTCTTTAATTTGAGAAAAAAAAAATGTATGGGGGGAGGGATCCACAGTATTTTCTTCTAACATTAGGTAAATCCTTTAAAAAAAAATCTATTTAAGAGGTAGTCATAAATCTACATCCTCAAACTGAATTATTTTCACAAACCCTGGAATTCTAAACCTCTGGGTGGCTAGAATCTGGGGCAATTACACCTAAGGTCCAGACCTGTGGTAATGCCCCAAATTACTTTCTGGAGGGGGGTGGCGGTGGGGGGGGTCCCATTATTTTAAAGGCAAGACTTCAAACCAAATGTTTCTCCCTTTATTGATCTGCTTTCATCTCCCTTCATTGCATTTCCTGTTTGGCTTTTTCCTCTTCTCTCTCTCTCTCTTTTTTTTTTCCACCCGGGTGGTGAACACCCTCAAATTGGTGATTGAAGACCTGGAAGGCGCTGTTTACAGAGGCTGTTAATGCCCCGTCCTCATTTCCTGTTTTACTGCCAACAAGCCTGACACAAAGCCCTCCTTGGTAGACACTAAAATATTGGAGAGGCCCCACTGAGTTTCTCAGTTTGCAGATAGCTCTGGCTCGCAACCAAAGGGCCCTGCTCCTTCCTCTGGCTGACAGGGAAGGCTCCTTTTTGTACTGTGAAAAGAAGTGTTTTGGATCACTGAATGATTCTGCTGGAAGAAGATTCCCAGATCTATGGAGACTGGGGTTATTCACAGGACTTGGGGTGAGGTTCAAGGTGTTCAAGAGCCCCACGCATCATAGGTACACAGATGGGTGCACATGTCTGGGGGACCATTCTCTGATTCAGAAAGCTTTAGGGCTACTGGTAGTCTAAGGCCCTTCTCCTTTTACAGATAGGAAAACAGGCACAAATCAACTGAAATGGTACTTCAGTTTAGTATCATATACCTCTTTCTGTGATGCTGACCACGTCTTATCTATCTGGGTGTCCTAAATGAATCCAGTTTGTCTAATTACCTCATTTTAAGATTTTGGTGTCCATGCCTCTAAAAATAATAAGGTTGCATTCTGTCATATTCTGGAGGAAGGAAGAACAGGATGAGGACCAGTCAGGTTGTAGACCAGCCAGCTCTGGGTTGTCATTTATGAGCTATGGAAACTTTGGTAAGGATTCTTAATGTTTTTAAGTCTTAACATAAGAATTAAATGAGATAGTATACATGGCAGTCAGATACACAATTTTCAATGAAATAATAAATGTTAATCACTTTTTCCCCCCCCCGGGTACTGGGGATTGAACTCATCGTTGCTTTACCACTGAGCTACATCCCCAGCCCTTTTTATTTTATTTTTTAATTTTGGGACAGGATTTCACTAAGTTGCTTAGAGTCTTGCTAAGTTGTGAAGGCTGGCCTTGAACTTTTCATCCTCTTACTTCAGCCTCTGGAGTTATTGGGATTACAGGCAAGTACTACCATGCCCAGCAAACTTTGATCACGTTCTAAATGACTACTGTTATGTCAAGGTAGGGAGAATGGATAATATGTACACATGTAACATACGTGTACAGATTCATCCAGATGGCAAAGAAAGAAAAATCAAAAAAAGGAATTTCCAGAAAAGAAATATAATTGTGTACCTGATATAAGTACCTCCACTGTTCAAATCTCACTGGTAATTGTAGGTCATTAAAGGTGAGGCACAGGTACATTGGCTCTGGGTGGCACAGGATTCACTTCTTGCTCTTGCTGTATCTTTGTGATCTTCATCCCCTATGAAGGTGATGTTACAACATATAGAACATTTATTTGTGTCTGATAGTTTTCAAAGGTAAACCATTACCCAACTGTACGCTATTTTGTTATCAGGCATAACTAACTTCTTAGAGGTCTGCCCTGCAGCAAGGTGGAACAATTATCATCCTCATAATGATTTTAACAGACAGTGAATGCCTCATCTGAGAATCTTTGTAGAAGATTGTCTTCAGGGTTTTTCCTCTTTTGAAGAATTGCTTATATTAAGAATTATATATTAAGAATTGCTTATATTAAGTAATTAAAAATAGTTATAGTGCCATTAAGAATAATAAAACACATCCATGTGCTTACCAGCCCACTAAGCGATAGATTAGCAAGGCATTTGATTCTTCTATATCCTAAACATCTAATCATTCCCTTGTTTTTGCTCTCTATCTCTTTTTCACCAAGGACTCCACATGAGGTGATCATCCTCTGTGAATTCATTCCTTGAGCATTATGTCTTCAACTTCATGGATGTGGAGCTGTTCAAAACAACCATTTTCACTTTTTTGTCACACCCATCTAGACCACTCTGTTCATTCTCGTGTCTGTAGATATTTGTGTACCAAAATATTTTGTTTTGCTTTTGATGAAATAAACTCTGCTGCTTTAATCTTCCTGGCAAAGACTACTATGGGAAGTTTTCTCAGTTGCCCATCTGGGAGTGAAATTCTGTTCCTCAGGTATTTACTTTCCTTAACTTTGCGAAATTACAAATTAGGCATCTTGTCCCCAAAACGGTTGAACTAATTGCATCACTACCAGAAGGATGTGATATTGAATATTGTTACCAAAACCTGATCAGGCATTTAACATTTTTGTCAATTTATTAGGTATAAAATAATGTCTCATGGTGGCTTCAATTTATAATTTTCTGATTTCTAGGGACCACCAGCATCTTGTGTTTTTCTGACAATTCAGGATTCCTCTTATGAAGAATCTGTTTAAGAATTCTGCCTATTTTTTCTATTGAGTCGCCTGTCTTTTTCCTCATTGGTTAGTAAGAGTTTCTTTAAAAATTTGGGGACCACCTTTTATCATATATATGGCATATATCATTCTTATTTCCTATCTTTTTATACATTTACATATGAATATATAAAGATGACATATATACATGATATAACATATATATAATTAAGGAATTGTTTTTTCACAGTTGTTAAGGAGTCTTTTGTCCTTAATTTTAAAAATTTGTTTAAAAATGTTTCTTTACTTTTCAAAGCTTCTAGAGATTTCCATCCAAAATTTTTATACTGTTACCTTTTGCATTTTCATTATGAATCCCAGAGCTGATTTTTGTATGAGAAGTAAGATATATATATATATATATATATATATATATATATATATATATATATTTTTTCCCCCGAAAGGAGAAACTTACTGATCTAGAGAGCCATTTCTTTCATAGAACAGGGTTCCATTTAGGTGCAGGCCCATTTCTGAGTTCTTGTGACCCAATGGTTTACTTACCTTCTCTTGTTTCAGTATTATAGTGTCTTAATTTCTGTAACTTTCTAAGAAGTTAGCATCTGGTAGGGCAATCTCCTCTCTTTGTTCTTTCTTTAGGCTATGCTGTGTATCTCATGCTTTTCTATGAGTTTTAATTTCCTACGCATTTTAACTTACTGTCAAACTCAACTTCCACTGGAATTTTAAATGGAACTGCAACCAATCTATAGAAAACTCTGGAGACAAATTATATTTTTATTGCTTTATAAAATGTTTTCTACTTCACCATGTCTTTCAATGCAATTTCATAATTTTCTCTATAAAGATCTTATGAATCTGCTGTTTGATTTTTCCTATTTTATCATATATTGTAAATAGCATTTTTTAAAAATTTTTTTACTGACCTCTATATCTTTGTTATTTTAAAACTAGCAATATTGCTTAACTCTTTAATTTTTATGAATTTTGGTAGATAATTTTATTTTTCCTAGGTAGACAAACTTAATCCTCTACATAGCAGGAGCATTTTTATTTTCTTTTTACATATTTAAACACTTTTTCGTCTTACTTTTATATTTTTAAATATAACATTAACTAAAAATATCGCTAGAGGCTGGACTTGCCTTTGAGATCTTAAGTGGAATTTGTCACTCTAACTTTCAGTAAAGTGATTAATATAATTTTTAATGTATCATTTATCAGAGTAAGAAGTTCCCTTTTTGTTCTAGTTTGAAGAGCCTTTTTTTTTAATACTGAGTAGACAGTAACACATGTTGCAGACTTTGCTTTTCTGCTTCTTATAAGATAATCATAGAATTTCTCTCCTTTGATTTCTTAATATGGTACATTAATTCCTTGATTTCCAAATGTTAATTCAAGGGATAAACCTAACTTGACACCATGAATGGTCCACTTTATAAATGGCTGGAATCTCTTTGCTAATTGCTTAAATACTTGTTTATTTTTCATTGGAGAGATTGGTCTGTGTTTTTCCTTTATCATATTTTCCTTAACTGATTTTGGAATCAAAATTTACGAGTCTCATAAAGTGTGTTGCAATATGTTTCTTCTTTTATTCATCTCTGGAAATTTTTTGTGTTCATTGGGAATTGTTTGTTCTTTAAAAGTTGGTAAAACTCACTAGAAAACCATCTGGAACTGCAGGGTTTTTTTTTTTTTCCTTTCTTTCTTTTTTTTTTTTTTTTTGAGAAGTGATTTCTAACTATGGCATCGATGTTTTTAATGATTTCAAGACTGTCGTAATTTTGCATTTCTAGGAATGGAAGTGCTGGGTCCTACAGTAAGTACATTTAGCCATTATAGGAGCTTCCAGACTGATTTTCAAAACATTCCAGTGAGCAGTGTGTGAGGGCTTCAATTTTTCCAGACCCTCATCAACACTTATTATTACCTTTCTTTTATTATAGCCTGCGTAGGAAGTATAGAGGGGTATGTCAATGTGTTTTTGATTTGTGTTTCCCTGATGGCTGGTAATGCTGTGAATCTTTTCATGTGCTTATGGGCAATTTGTATATCTTTGAAGAAATGTCTATTTATATCTTTGGTCTATTTATTAATCATATTATTTTATTATGGAATCATTAGCATTTTTTACATTCTAGATATGAGGGTTTTTTTTAATCAATAAACCTGGTTTGCATGGTTTGCAAATGGTTATTACTCATTCTGCAGGTTGTCTTTTCACTTTCTTTTTATTGCATGTATTTATGGGGTGCAACCTGATGTTTTGATATATGTATACATTATGGAATGATTAAACCAAACAAATTACCATATCCATTACCTCACATACTTAGCACTCTTGGGGGTGAAAAAATTTCAAATTTACTCTTCTTAACGATTTTTGAGTGCGGTGCATTGTTATTAACTATAGTCATCATAATGAAAAATGGATCTCTAGAACTCATGTTCTTTCTCTATCTAAAATTTCATGTCTTTCTCCAACATCTCTCCATTCTCCTCTGGCTCTGTCAGTGATCACCATTCTGCTCTTCAACGTTTTTAGGCTTGGCATATTAGTAAGATCATGCAGGATTTTTCTTTCTGTGCCTAGTTTTTGTCACTTAGCATAATGTCCTCTAAGTTCATCCATGTTGTTGAAAGTGTTTGTGTGTATGTGTGTGTGGGGAGTGTGTACTACATTTTCTTCATCCATTCATCAGTTGGTGAACACTAAGGTTGATTCTATCACTTGGCTATTGTAAATAATTCTGTAGAACATGTGAGTGCCCCTAAGGTTTATTGACTTGGTTTCCTTTAGATATATAGCCGGAAGTGGATACACAGAAGGACATCATAGAGTAGCTCCCTTTTAGTTTTTTGGGAAACCTCAGTAACTGTCTTTCGTGATAACTTTACTTATTTACATGCCTGCCAAGAGGGCAGAAGTGCTCCCTTTTCTCCACACCCTCCACAACAATGTGCTATCTTGGTCTTTTTGTTAACAATCGTGGTTTTTTTTTTTTTTTTTTTTTTCTTTTTTTTTTTTTATTGGTCGTTCATAACATTACATAGTTCTTAATACATCATATTACACGGTTTGATTCAAGTGGATTATGAACTCCCCCTTTTACCCCGTATACAAATTGCTGTATCACATCAGTTACCCTTCCATTGATTGACAGAGATACGTGGTTTTAATTTGCACTTCCCTCCTGATGAGTGATGTTGAGCATCTTTTTTTTTTTTTTTTTTTTCACATAACTGTTGGTCCATTGGATGTCCTCTTTGAGAAATGTCTGTTCTGTTTCCTTGCTCATTTTTTTAATTGAGGTATTTGTTTTGCTGTGGAGTTGCCTGATGTGTGTGTGTGTGTGTGTGTGTGTGTGTGTGTGAGAGAGAGAGAGAGAGAGAGAGAGAGAGAGAGAGAGAGAGAGAGATCATATGTATGGTTTAAAAATATTTTCCCCCATTCTGTAGCTTGTTATTTCCCTTCTTTGAGTGTTTTGGCTGTGCAGAAGTTTGTGAATTTAATGGCTTCTTATTTGTTTACTTTTGCTTTTCTTTTGATTATCAACAATGAAATATATATGTTTGGGAATTCTATTTCTTCAGAGAATGTTTCTTCTGCTAGTTGTCTGGGAACTCGATGAACCTAGGACCATTTAAAAATAATTTCCCATCTTGGGGAACTTGGGGACAGTAAAGGGAGTCATCTCCGGTTAAAATCTCTTTATCCCTCCATGATGGGGTGTGTGTGTGCAGGGTGCGTCCATCATCCATCTCACCTCTCGGGGAGGAGGGTGCTTTGGAGTCTCTTTGGTCTTTGTGCCTTGTGCTCAGTGTAGCCCTTTCAAAGGCAAAAAACCAACAACTACCTTCCTCTTCTAGATCCCTCTTTTCATTTTGCTTTCTTTCCCCTGGGAATTTTTACTTCAAAAAAATACAGATCAGTAATTTATTTAAAAATATGTTCCCCCTATTTTTTTCCTTAGCACCGTGTTTTTAAATGCTTTATTTGTAGACACTTTCTTGCCTGTGTGTATGCAAATGTGTGGGTATGAAGTGGGTAATCTATTCTACCATACTTCTGAAAACAGGAAGCCTTTCAGACTATTATTATTCTTTGCATTCCATAATCTTTTTTTTTTTTTTTAAAAAAGTATTCTTTGCTGTGATGTAAAAAAATTCTTTATGTGTGAAATTAAATTATTTTTGTCAACCTCATGGGTGCATGTTCATGCATTCTCATTTGGGCATTGTGCACAAATGTCCATTTTTTTTTTTTAATTTTAAGGGATCCTATGAGCTGTTTTTGTATCCCATAATTGCAAACCAGAATTTATAATACATAAGGGAAGGAAAAAACCTGAGATGACCTATAGTGACATCACATGAACAAAAGTGACACTATCTGGGACAGCAGGAATTTCAAATGAATATCAGGAACCCACACACCAGGTTCACATGTAGGGTGGGGGATTTGATGCAATGAAGCATGTGGATGGCTCAGAACAGTGGCTCCCCAATGAACGTTCAGTTGTTAGTCATTTAGGGCTGTGGACAGTATTTATGTGCCCTTCTTGGAAACATCATACACCCTGGTCAAGTTCAGGGGCACTGGAATCAGACTACCTGAGTGGGAGTCACCCGTTCTGATTGATTGACCCCTCTAAGTCTCAGTTCCTGTTCTGAAAACATAGAAAGTACCAGTACCGGCTTTGTAGGGCTATCATGAGAACTGACAAAATGCTCACCACACTCTATGACACGTGGTGACAGCCACAAAACATTGAGTTTCATTCCTGCTGCGTTTCAGTCCTGTGGGCCAGGATAAAGCGATACAGCACACATTCAGGTATGAACCAGCGGACCAGGGGCCGGGGTCAACTCTTCTAATCCTACAACACTGATTCAGAGTGACCCAGAGCATGCTGGAAAATTCTCCAAACATCCTCATCCTAAAAGTGTTTTTAATCCATAACTGAAAAAGGACTATATTAAGAGACACCATGCTTGGGAGGAAGAAAAGGGAATGACAAACAAACGTGAGACCACATCCCAGTTTCCAAATAGTGGGAATCACTCTGACAGAGAGAGGAACAAGATGGTATCTTATTATTTAATGGAATCCTTTTAGTCCAAGAAAGGGACTTCCTGTTGTTGGATGACATGGCTGGTATGAAGAGCGTGTACATTAAGAAATGAAGAGACCTAAAATGTGTTTAATTGTAAAGATGCTAAAAGCACGGCCATCCGTGGGTGCCCGTCGTGCAACTTGATCCAAACTACATTTGGACTGAGCCTGTAATAAATTGTCAGAGCTGGCCTTTGCATTCACTTAAGCTAATACGGAGTGTCTCATTTCTACAAAGTAAATCTCAGTGGCTTTGGTACTTTATTTTCCATCTTGTGTATACGTAAACTGCAGGATCAATTGGGAGGTAGATTCAATCTGCTATTTATTACCTTGAAATGTGACACCCTATTTTAAGTGCCCTATTCCCTTATGACTTCGCTTGAGAACAGTATTATGTCCAAACAATACAGAAACCAGCTTTACAGCTTCTGGTTTTTTTTTCCCCCCCCTAACTTCAGCCTGGATGGATTTACATTGTATACAACTTTCAGAACCTAAATAAGTTACTTAGTGGATTTTGAAACAAGCATGTAAACCAGGAAGAGTCATTGGGGAGCTTGGGGGTCTTAAAACTAAGCAGAATGCATTCATGGCCAGAGTATTTTTTTCATTAAAAAAAAAAAAATGCAGGACTCCCATTGACCCACCAATCATGGCTTAATGTTCCAAAGAAAATAAATAAAATTCTCATGTCTAGGGAAAAGAGCTTGGCTTCGTGGGGATTCTGTCATCTTGTCATTAGACTTTGCAAGGAAACCTTGGTCTCTAATTTATGGGTTTCAAAAAAGCATGCCTCCTCACACGGCTTCAAGGTTGAAAGGGCAAGAGATCCGATGTATATCAGGAAGGTTAAACCTAATCTTTGTGACCTGCCACCCGCCTTTCCTGATTAAAACATGAGAGGGCTGGGGCCTCCCCGGCAAAGACCTCTCCTAAGCACTCTCCACCACTCTGTCGGTCACTGACTGCCCTCTTAGTCATGGCTTCTTGCAAAACGGTTGGTCGTTAGTTGCTCTGGTGGCTACGCCAAACGTCTCTACCGAGTGTCAGAGAACGTTCTTCAAGGCCCCGAACTGAGTTAGATGCAATTGAAGAGAAACTGACAGTCATGAAAGGCTGATGACAAGCTTGATCCCCATAAATTTAGCTTTTATTAGGGTTTAAACTTAAGGTTAACCAGGAAACAAAGGAAAGAAAGAGACTAAAAATCTTAAAGGTGGTCTAAGAAGAATGGTGGCCACATCACAGATGGCCCCAGTGTGAGGACCGTGTGGAAAGGCCTTCATTTCCTTCTTTCCTTTCTGCTTTCTTTCTGTACTCCCTGCCCTCTTCCTTTGATTTCCTACTTTTATTCGTTTTATCTGTTTTTCTCTCTCTCCTCTTTATAAAATGTGTACATACCACGATCTATGATATTCTTCACCCTTCCATGCTATACAGTGTCTCATGGGTAATCCGTACAGGGCTTTCTAGAAGATAAACTTAGGAAGGAAAATGTGATGTCTTCCATTCCAGAAGCAAATTGAATTAATATCTGTCCTCTAATACTCCAGGGTACCCACTCACCTCAGCCTCTCTTGATCCTTCAATAAGCCTAAACTGTATATTTTAAGTTTTTGGCATTATCTCGAATGGATCAAGACCTGTAGGACACAGCATAAATCAAGACAGTATTAACATCTATGCTCTGATGAAGCTTAAAACAGTGTGCAAGTGTTTGTGTGTGTGTGTGTGTGTGTGTATGGAAATTCTCCTCTCTCCCCTCCATCCTTGCAGACACTCAAAAACTTGTCTAAAACAGCTAATGTGTTCTGGGATTTATAGGAAAATTTATTATCTCAAAGATAAAATAAAATTTTACATTGTATACCGCCTAGGACAGACATTGAGAATAAACGTAATTCTCTTAAATTATAAGGAACCGTAACTTCTGGGTAGGTTCTTGTATAAATTCCATGTAACCTTCAGTCAACCTGGAAATCACCAGGGACTTTTGATTCTAAACAATCAAGTTAGAGAGAAATCTATATCCAGAAGGACCCAATTTGTAGATTTACTTAAAAGACCGAAGCTCGGGGTAAGGGTTGAGGAGACGGACAGAAAAGAAATAGAGACGGGCAAATGATTCATTTCTTATCATCGTCGGCCAATGTTAATGAAAACATCATTGCAAATGCGGATCGGAGGAAACTTCTGGGAGCTCAGGAGGCAAGTGCCTATATGATCATAAAGATATCTTGGTTATTTATCTGCTGTTTGGATCTTAGCCTTTACCTCAACAAGCCAGCCCCAGTCCCCCTCCCCTGCTCTCATTTTATTCCAATAAAATGTATAATCCACCATAAAAAGGAGGGAAACATATGGGCCCTGGTTTGAACTTCTGTAATGAATCCTTCCCATATACTATTTCCTTCAAAAGTTATTTTTAATTTTATTGCAGTCTCTTTGTGTATTCTCCCCAATGATCACTTGGACAAAATTCATATTGGTAAAATGGCTTCGCAGGGTTCCTGTCTCTGAGAAAATGGCTGATTTATATGGCATGGCAGCCACCGAGGGTGGTGTGGGTCTCTGCGCTACCCTGCCCTGCTGGCAGCCTCCTCCAACAAAAGGAGAAACTGGGATGGCTTCCTGCCCAGAGCCGGGGACTCCTCCCTGTTGTTGTTTGGATTTGTTTTCTTTTCAATGAAAGATTTGCCACTAGTGGTTCTTGTTCTCCATCTGCCAAAATCCCCTTCACTCCTCTCTCGTAAACAGGCCAGAGGTTTCATGCTAACCGCCCATGAGCCAGGTTTGGCTCATGGTTGGGTTTTGGAGGACATGCACACTTGAAAATATATTTTTAAAAATGCTCTTAATGCTTAAACATTGGGAAATTTCACACGCGCGCGCACACACACACACACACACACACACACAAATCTAAGGTTATTAGATACCTGATAAATTTTCCCCTGAATGTGGAAACTACTCTGAATTTTTTTTTTTTTTTAAATGACAAGAACTGGCAAACTAGGCCCCTCTTCCCACATGACAGCCAACTCCATTCTCCCCCTGGGAAAGGTTTCAAGTGCAGGCCAGTTGCTTAGGTTGGTTGATTGCAAACATTAATGTCCCTGCCTGGCTCCCTCATAGTCACTGATTTGGGTACCCTAAAATCAACAATTCTAAGACATGTTATCAGAGAATTTGTTTTTGAGTTGGCAGGAGGTTAAGCCATGGATAGCTGGATTTTATTGGGTTCCATGCTTCATTGGAGACACTTCAGGACTTCTGAATTTTCCAGGAACAAAAATTTTTGGGACTAGAAAAAAACGTATAGCCGTAATCATTAGAAATAACCTGTTCACCTTTGCCTCCATCCAACCTCCGCCATGATGATAAGGCCTTAAATGTATTCTATGATTTGTTGAATAAATCATTGAGTGAGTGGATGAGACTCTTGTCAGAGTCTAATGGAATAAACACCTGACATTTATGTGGAAACATATTGAAGCTCCACTCTGGAATTCCCTTCCACGTCTTAAACTTTTGGTGTTAGTTATATCTTTCCTCCGCCAGACACTCAGTGGTTTAAAGCCCTAGCCAACAACAGGGATAGACAACAAGAACTTCATATTTGTTGAATAGATCCATTAATTGATGAAATTTCAAGACTAGTAGCTTATTTCCTTTATGATGATGTGCCAGGAACTGATTTGAGCGCTATACATAAATTAACTCACCATTTCATTCATATTTTACAGGTTTTAAAACGTAATTTTGCCTGATGGTTGCACATAGTAATATTTGGAACTGGCATGTGACACTAGGCAATCTGAGTAAAGAGTCTATGATTGTTTTATTTTGTTTTGGATTTTCGATTGAAGTATCATATTTGGAACTACAATAGTACAGGGTCAGTCTTCTGAATCTGTGGGTTCTGCATCCATGGATTCAACATATCACAAATCAAATCATTTTTTTTAAGGAACTGCATTTTTTACTGAATATATACTTATCATCCCTTAAACAATGCTCTTTTATAGAGCACTTACATTGTATCAGTAATTATAAGTAATCTACAAATGATTCAAATTATATTGGAAGGTACACATACATTACACGCGCATATAGATAGCCCTCAATTTATGGATAGTTCAGCTTATATTTTTTCAACTATGTGTTCAGTACAAACTGTACCTCTCCTTTTGAATTTTGCTCTTCTTATGGGCGGGGGATACATGGTGTGACCCTTCCTTGTGGCAGCCAGCCAAGGAATCACAAGGGCCAGCAGCTGGTGCTCCATTGAGTACTATGCTGAGAGCTGGGATGATCAGCAGGTTGGGTGTGGTGGATTTTCACTCTGTCATGTCTTTATTGGGACATAGCCCATAGTAAGCCAAGTGCATCTGTACTATGTAATTTTATAGAAGAGACTTGCGCATCCTGGAGTAGAGAGTCCCAATGCCCTATGGGTTCAAAGGGATGACTGTCCCAGTTACTCCTCGGGAGACTTTGCTTCTTTAAATTTGCTTTTGTTTTCTCAAGTCAGTTTGATCTTATGAGTAGAAAATCTCCACCTTCACAATGTGCTTCCAACTCAATTTCAGGAGGAGTTTTAAGAACCAAGTTTCAGCATAGGCAGAGATAGTGTGAGCCCGGAAAGTCTGGCCCTTACAGAGTTGCTCTATTTTGACATAAGGTCTCTTGATTTAGTTAGAGAATGATCACTTCTGTAGCAAAAAGACCCAACTGTACCTAGGGCTCACATGTAATTTTTCCTTGTTGGTTTTGTTTTGTTATTTTGTAAAGGTCTCGATGGTAAAGAAAGGAAAGAAGCAAGAAGAGCAATTGTGGCAACTGATCCAGCAGACTTCATAGCTTCAACTCACCAGAAACTAAGCCCAAACAAAAATTTTTGATTGATCTGCAGCTTGGAATTTTTATGCCACTATTTACCTAAGGAGAAAGCAACGTGACACTTCTCTAGTACCTACTGTGTAGCCTGTAAATACCATTTCCCTATGAAAAAGGGCTGACTCCAGGTCTGGGGAAAATGAACAAAGCCAAAGTGTAACGTCTTGTTATCGAGAAGGAAGCAAGGAACAAAGACACGGGAATTTTGTCACAGGACTTAAAAGTTGCCGTGCTCATCTTTGGACATGCATAGGAAACAGATTCCTTAGAGAAAGAGTAAAAAAAGGGAAAGAAGTCTATGTTCTGTCCCTCAAGGTAACCAAATAGTTAATAGATGATGGTAAAGGGAAGTTTCTCTTTGCAGAAATATTTCAGTTTCTGTTATAAATGAACAAAGAATGATAAAATTAGAACATTTCCATTGTGTAGCCCCTAATGAGATAATGAATGTAGGCAATAATTATCGATGGCCGCCAAGATCACACACGCACAAAGACACAACAGACACCAGATTTTAAGTATGTCCTATTGGAGGAATAATAGAACATTTCCTAAGAAGTAATCCGGATTAAAAAAAATGATTTAATTTGACCAAGATTCTGGAAATAGCAACGGATTTTACAGAAATGCAGAGAGCAGAGAAATATGTTAAAAGACACTCTAGGAGCATAAAAGCAAAATCCAAATTATGGAAAACATGGTAGGACACACCATAAGGCTTCTTCCACAAATAAGTTGGATCATAAAAATGAGGGAAGTTTAAAGAGACTTAGAAAAACAATCAAATCAATATATACATGTTGCATAGACCCTAATTTGAAGTCATTATTTTTATGTTGCATTCACAAGATAATTGGGGAAATATGAACAAGTGATTGGATATTGGATGTATTTAAATCACTGTTGATTAAAAAAGCAATAATGATAAGTGTGTATGTGTCTAATGAATCTTTTACTTGAGAGAGTCATATTGAGTTATTTATGAATACAATTATGTAATCCTGGAATTGAATTCAAAATACTTGGAGAATGGAAACGAGGAGGGGTGTAGACAAAATGGGATTGTCAGGAGTTAAAGATTGCTGAAGTTGAGTAATGGGTACAGTATTTGATCACTTTATATGTGTAAAATATTAGAAATAAATAGAATTTTTAAAAAGAAAGGATGTGGTTTGAATTTGATTTGTCTACTCTGAAATGCAGGTTGGAGTTTAATCCTCATTGCGAGGTAGCAAGAATTTGGGAGGTGGTTAGGATTGAATAAGTTCATCAGAGTGAAGCCCCTACAACTGGATACTGCTGGCTTTAGAAGAAAAGAGAGATCAGAGGACACACACACACACACACACACACACACACTCCCTGTCGCTTGCCACCTTGGGACCACAACAAGAAGACCATCCCAGATGCAGACATTAGCCTTGAGCCCAAATAATCTTCTTTACTTATAAATCACCCAGTCTTCTTAGCTATCTCATTACGGTAATGGAAAATAGGTTAAATCAAAAAGGAAAACAGAAGGAGAAAAGGTTTAAGAGAGCAAACTGCACTCGATTTTGCCATTGCTAGCTCTATGATCTCAGACAAAGGAGTCCAAAATTTTCTAAACTCTGGGTGTCTTGGTGTCTTCATTCTGAAAAAAAAAAATGGAATCAAAAATAGCAAGCACTTCCTTAGGTTATTCAGATTAAATGAAGATGGAAAGTGACTTGGCATGCTTCTGGCATGGAGCAGTGAGCTCTCAGTAAGTGTTTGCTCTTGTGATGATGAGTATTGATGAGCCATTTAATTACTCTGGAGTTGGTTGTGCCACAGGGTGCAAATCTATGGTACTATGCAGGCTCTGGTTGCGCCACCCGAAGGGAGTCTGCCAGAGGCCTCCTTCCTAGCCCACGGTGGACCTAGAGTTTAGGTTTTATTTCTAAGACTCTGATAAGTTTATGTACCCCACCTCCCCCATTCCAACTGCTTCAAGAAACACACCCATCCCTTACCCATTCTTGCTTTTGTATCTTGGCTTTGGTTGATGTCTTTGGTCTAGAATGTCCTTTTCCCTTTTCTGCAAACCTGGTCCTCTTGGGTGTCCTACTGCACATCCCTCCTGCTCAAGGAACCCTTTCTAGAGTGACAGAGGATGCTTCTTCTTTTCTGAATAAGGCATGCACCTCACACACACAAAATCCAGCTTCAAATTAGAGTCAGTGGGGTGCTGGAGCCAGCTCTCATCCACCAGCAAGATTGTCTATTGTGTAGTCGCTTCCTAACTCCCAAGGAAAACATGCAACAATGCCACTTTGTTACCTTGCTATTGGTAATGTTGGGAATATTGACACCATGCCAAATACAGCCAGAATACATTTTTCTTTCCCCATGAGTCAGTGGTTAGAATTTACTAGCATAGCACTAGTAATATTTACCCATGACTTTACCTCTCTCTCTCTCTCTCTCTCTCTCTCTCTCTCTCTCTGTATGTATATATATATATATATATATATATATATATATATATATATATATATTTCTGTGTCTAGAACTGAGTATAGCACATAGTAGGTCTTGAACAGTTGAATGAATGAATGAATGCTGAATGCTATCATCCTTTTATTTTACCACTCCACACACAGATTTTAAAACCTCTTAAAAACAGAGATGGTATCTTACATTCTCTTCAGAGCCTAAATGCACAGGACATATAGAAGGTGGTCAGGAAAGTCTCATTACCAATTGATTACAGAAAGGAGTCCAATCATGTCCTCTAGTTTGAAGCAGAAAAGCAAGATAAAAAGGACAGTTTTATCTCTTTCAATGAAAACCATCTTTCAATAGCATCTTTAAAAATCTTTGAGCATCTCCACCAAGCTATGATTTTACCTTGGGATATTTATGGGGAGATCCCTTCTCACCTCTGCAGAGTTGGGATTGAGGCACACAGCACCACTGCTTGGGAAGGCTTATTAATCTTGGGAAATGGGCCAGGGGTCTCCTCCCTGCCCTCTTCAACTGGGTCACTGGCTGGGCCGAAGGAGGACCATCTTTCTCATGAAAGTCCTAGGTCCTATCCAAATGCCAAACCTGGCCATTCTGGGAATGGGTTGGTAACTGTCTCCTGAGAGGGCCCTCCACCTTTAATATTTGACGTGAGAGATCTTTCCTTGATGATTTACCGTGATGTATGGAATATGCAGTTTATAAAAGAAGCAATTAGGTGGGTGGAACCTGTAAATCAGGCTGATATTTAAAAGTCTGCTCGCTTACTGCTGTGCCATTATAATTATTCCCCACCCTCTCCTGTTCCTCCCTCCCTCCCAGTCCTCAGGCTTCTCCGAGGTCCAAGATCCCTGGTGCCAGGGCTCCCTCCCAGTGAGAACTAAAGGGCTGTCCCTGCCTGGCTGTGTACCTGGGCTTTGGAGATGGCCGGAATCAGCTGCTCTGCAGAGGGTGAAGCTGTGCTGCTTGGTGTTTTCACCATCACCGTTATCAGTCAACTCTGTACATTCCCTTCTTAAATACTTATGTTCACATCCAAGAGCTTATTGAGCCTTCAGAAGCTCCTCAAACTCTTGTACCGTGAACCGACTAAGAGGCAGGGCGTTGCTGGGGAGAAATCTTTAAGACTCCTTTACCTTCCAAAGGTGAGGCCACAATGAAATCGTATGATCTTGAGTCACAGTGTTGTCATCAGTGAAATAGTGACACGGGGGAGAATTACACCTTCCTAAAAGGGCCATTAAAGCACTTACGTGAAATCACGTGTTTGTACCTATATTAGTTGGGACAGGTGATGGTAAATGCCATTATGAACTCCATCATCTCAGGGGCTTCACTGAGTGGGAGCTGATTTCTCATTCCTCTGCGTCCCCAGGGAACACTTTGGTGGGCAAGCTTCCACGTGGTGACTTAGGGAACCTGGCTGTTTGTCAAGTTACTCCTCTGTGACCTAAGTCCTTGGAGTTCCCAATGGAGCCCTCTGCAAATGTGGAGCAGAACATACGGAGGAGCATGGCAGTTAAGCTCAAACCTAAAGTTGTGCATACTCTTTCCATCTGTATTCCACAGGCAAAACCTCTCACATGAGCCAACCAAACTGCAGAGGGGCCACCCAAAGGCTTCTTTGCCAGGAATAGGAGAAAATAGGATTAAATGAACATGGAACATGAGTTCTGCTGCAGCACTAAAAAAAAAAAAAAAAAAAAAAAAAAAAAAAAAAAAAAAAAAAAAAAACCAGAAAAAATAAACAAAATTAGCTCCTTCCCTGTTCATCTACTGATGGCTAAGCAATAGCTCAGAGAGGCCAAATAACCCAAAGTAACACAGCCAGGAGGTTGCGGAACTGGCATTCAAACTCAAGTTATCTGACTGATGGAGATGTCTATCTATACATCCCATGCACTATCACAGGAACTCTAACCTATTGTCAGGGCACGGGGAAACACTGGGCTGAAAGCATTCTGAGGCCATGCTGGTATTGATTGGTAATGTCTGCTGTGGGTTAAGAAACAGGGAATGGTATCACTTATGACGTACATCAGTCATTTCTGCTCTGTTCCCTTCCATTCACCTTATAAAGGTACCTTAGATACTAATGAGAGCCCAGCAGTGTGGGTGGGCCCCATCATTTCAAATCCAAATAAATAAATAAATAAATAAATAAATAAATAAATAAATAAATAAAGCTGGACAATTTCACAGTCTGAGGCAGGTCAGTGTGGGAGCCACCACCTGTGATAGGCCTTTACAGTTGCTTGTCCCCTTCATCTTTGCCTGGACTGTCCTTTCTAGCCAGGGTGCTTTTTTGATTCTACACTTTCCACCTATTAAAGAATTTTGAGTTGCATCCTAAGCTCCCATTGACATGCCAGCTCCCCCTTCAGGAATTCTCCTTTTAAACCTTGAGAAGAGTTAATTAAAATTCCCCTCCCCTGGGATGGCCTGATGGCCCTTCCCCTGCTCTGCCTAGAGTTATCACAGTTAATTATGTTTATCTCTTCCCCTTAGACTGCAGGGTCCTTGGGGGCAGGACCCATTTTGTCTTTATTACTTATCTTGTTCCCCAACCCTAATCTACACTCTATTCTCACACTCCTCCTTCCCTTCCTCTCTCTCTCTCTCTCTCTCTCTCTCTCTCTCTCATCCAATGTTTATATAACAGACAGCTGGATAGTGGGGAGGTAAGAGGGTAGGTGGCTGGTTCCCCTGGGCCCTGGGCACTATGTTCATTAGGTTGCAGAGTCTGAGGGAGGCCATTTGCTTAGTGAAAAGAACATCTTCCTTTGCAATCTGCTGGACTCTGTGTTTTCCTGAAGGACTGACGGACAATAATTGGAAACCTAGCAGTGGCAGTCCCTTTAACAAGACGACATGGGATGGAATGGGAAGAAAACGAGCTTAGAATGATGCAGACCCGGATGGGAATAGCAGCTCTGCCCTGTACTGACTCCACGATGCCAGACTCTTACCTCTCAGAAGCTCAGCTTCTTCATCTACAAAATGGGGACAATACCCATGGTGCATAGGAGTCCTCCATGAGACAAAAAGTAGTTAGATTTCAGAACACAGGGCCTGTGCGCAATCAAAAGTAGCTAACATTGCTAAGGTAACATTAATACCAATGTTGGTGTCTGCCCTTGTGTGCAATGATCTGCCCAAAGTGACCGTGTGTCCATGTCAGGTCTGACAGTCCTGCAGAAGAACTTTCACTTTTGTGTTTTCTTCTGAGGGTGGAATCAAGGTCTTCTGCTTGGTAATTTTTCCCTTTAGTCAATCGCTCTGCATTCAGGAGCTGTTGTGTGGGGGGCCTTATGCTGGATGCTAGAGATAATATCAATGGAAGGAAATGGAATTGTTGCACACACAGAGCTTCCTAGACTATCATCCACACACGAGCCTGGGTAGAGGGCGGTGCATCTCTTCTAGGGAAGTCCTACATTAGGGTTCGACTGCCTGGGTTCTAGACTCTGCTGTGGACTTCACTGCCGCAGTCTGGCTGGGCACAATTCAGGAGCCACTTGTCAAAAGAAACAAACTTTATTTTTAAAACTACAAACGCTAAACAAAACAGCTCCTCAGGAAAAACCCTCAGAGCCCAACTGCCACCACCGGCTTCCACAAGCCTCTCCCACACACCAACCACCACCTCCCACAATCCTCCTGCTCTTGAGGCCGATTGGCTAGGTCGCGTGGGCGGAGCCAAAGAAGTCCCCCAATGAGCAGTTCCGTAGTCTGAAGGGCAGGGAAACAGCCCAATGAACATGACTGCAGAGGAGCCAATCAGCTAGATGTTGCTGGGGCCACTGTGAGCCAATCATCAGCTGGCAGCTTGAAGGGCAGGGAAACAGCCCAATGAACATCACCGCAGAGGAGCCAATCAGCTAGATGTTGCTGGGGCCACTGTGAGCCAATCATCAGCCGGCAGCTGGAAGTTTGCTGGCAGCTGGAAGTTTGCTGGGGCCCCTTTGGCTGTGGCTCTCAACACTTCACAGGAACAGCCTCAGTCGGGGGTTGTACATGCTCCAGGAGGATCTGAATGCAGAGGGTTTGTGGACACGGTCTGCAGGTGATGGGGAGAACAGAGGCAGCAACAGTAATTGCTGCTAAGAGCTATCCCGTCCTCACCCCTCTGAGCAGCAAGAAGAATACTTCACAAATTCCAGGTCTGTATTTGATTTGCTGTTCACAACACAATGAGGTAAGTTGTGCCATTGTTCCCATGAGCACATGATCTCACTAATCCCTAGACACCAATGCCATGAGATAATAAGAGTGTTGTCATTCCTGGAATATTGGGTCTAGACTAAGCATCACTCTCAGAGCTTTATTTCTTAACTCTTAAAATATTTTATAATATCTCAACTTGTGCCCAGAGAGGGCATGCAATTTGCTAAGGCCAGGAAGTGGTCAGCAACACGCTGGTCAATCCCAGAGAAGTCTGGCTCAGACAGAGCCTATGCTTGGAGATTCACCTGGGCAGTCTCTCCATATGAGTACATCTGCCATGGACGTTTGTTTCCTGAAGGGCAGGGGCCTGTCCTAGATCTCTGTGGCCATTCATTTCTTCACACAGAATGGGTAGCTTATGTCATTTTTTTCTCGAACATTGGACATATCTACCTTTTATTAAGGGGTGTTCTGATTGGTGCATATCATTTTCCTTTCTCAGCAGTCCTTCTGGAGAGTTAGATAGACTGGGGTTAAGAGTGTCCATTTTGTAGATTCCCAAAGAAATGTTGGTCTTCATGATGAGGTCATGCAGGGGAGTCAGCACAGGAAGGGGACTCTCAGGCTTATCGCTGGTCATCTTGTAATTGAATGTGGCCATGGATCACCTGGGTATCTTGTTGAGAGGCAGCTCTGTAGCAGCAGGTCTGGGGAGAGGCCTGAGATGTTTCTCACCAGCTCCTGGGTGAAGTTGTAGCTGCTGCTCTGGGGACCACACATCCAGTAATGACAGTTTCCACTCCTTTGCCCTCTCTGTGTCCCTTGGGGGCAGCATCTTTTAAATCCAGAAAATTTAAATCCAGCTTTTCGTTCTGACCGAGAAGTGTCTGCCATGGGGACGGCATTGCTGATCTCCTCAGCCTGGGAGTCGGAAGGGCCACCATGCCTGTCCAGGGAAGGTGAGGACAGCAAGCCCCTGAGTGCTCCTGCCTGCAGTCTCACCCCACAGCCATCCCTCCTTTCCTGGGTGAGCCCTTTCCACTTTGGGTCTTCACAGTGAAGCACCCGTGGTCACCTCCGGGTCAGTTCCTCATGCCTCCCATGGTAATGGGCCTGAACAAGGTGAGGGCTGGACAATCACCAGCCTGGCCCTCCCCTTGCCTCATGCCTCAGACAGAACTCATTTTATTTCTGTTTTTATGGGGTGCATTTATTATTGGCCTTTGGGTTGCTGGTGGCTCCTACGCCCACTGTGGGGGGTTTTATGTGGATACTAGGTCTGATCGCCCTTTAGAAAGGTTCTGCTTTTAATTAAGCTTTTTTTTCCCCCCTCCACGAGAGCATGGGACTTTTGCAGTTTAGTGCTTTAAAAATAAACATTTATTATCAGTTCTTAAATGATCTTTATTATTATATATCCATAATTGTCTCCATGCCTAAGACTTCCTGTCTACTCCAAAGCCTCAGCTCATTCATCCTAGGAAAGTCTTTGTATTTCCTTGAAAAAAGTAGAAAATCCCCCTCATCTAGATGTCAGAGACAAAAATACAGACAGCCTTGGACACCAAGAGGCCTGATGCCCTCTCAGTCTCTCCTTTATGGGAATTACCAAGGAGAAAGGCAGGGTGAGTCCAGCCCCCTCGTAGACACACCCTCCATAAGTCCTCCTGAATCTCCCCTAACTCACTATATTCCCACATCTCCACCTTTGCCTGGCCACCCAACCATTTCGCAATCTCCTCTGGCCTGTGTCCATTGAGTTTTACTTATTTTCCGTAACATGATTCATTCAGTTTTTACTCATGTATTCATTCAACAAGTATTTATTGAGTGCTAACTGCGTGTTGGATATTGAGGACGTAGGTGCAATCCTAGCCAACACACTCTCTACCTTCATGGGGTTTATGATCTTACTTACTTCATCATTTAATTAATAAGATGGGAACTGTAATGACAAGAAAGCACATAAATGAGTCCTGATCCATCAGGACCTGGACATTTCTCATATACTAAGTTTTGTCTCTCTGAGCCAACGGATGACTTTGGTCTTACTGTAGGACAAGAGAGCATAACATGGTTGGCAGACCCCAAGAGCCAGCCAGCTGATATCCTGTTCTCTAACATCATCGAGAGCCACAGGATCACCATAACTCCTTGCTCACTCCCTCTTGGTCATATTCATCCTTCCAGATTCTCTGTCCCCCTGGGGTTGAGGGCCTGTAAACTCTATCACCCAGATTTCGTTATCACCCAGGTTCTAGAAAGGATCTCCCAGGGTAGCGTCCTCCTAGGTCAGAAGGTGGAGAGAAGCTAGAGGCCAGTCTGCTTCAGGTGACACCTTGGCAAACAGTGACATCTAGTCCCTCCCATATCTCACGCAGGAGATTGAGATGGAATTCCTCTGTGTGGAGTGAACTGGCTGCGAAATATGGCTAAGGAAAAGAAGGCGATGAAAACATACCACGTCTCGGATGGCTCTACGACCTTAGTAGTCAAGAAGAAAGAAAGAGCGAGCCTGCGTTTGCTTTATTATATGTGGGGGAGACTTCAAAAGAATTCATAGAATGTTGTTCTGCCAAATAAGGTAGGAGGTGGGCTGTCCACGCCCCAGGGGTCATGCCAGCAACCTTCCTAACCAAGGGAAGACTGAAGTCACATGCACTGCCTAGTCCATTAGGTGGGAGGGGCCACAAAATAGAGGGCAATGCCAGACCAAAATGTCCTTGGCTCAAGGCCAAGTGAAGATGCTAACTAGCTCAGGAGTGGCTTCCCACAATCTAGGTTTCCCAAAGTGTCATGGCAGCATCTCCACTAATATCGGTGTCAAGAGCAGAGGTCACTGGTGACCACCATAAGTTTGTGCTTCTGGCCATAAGAACAGGGAATAAGGGCTCATGGGCTCCATCCTACAGGCAGTACAGGCTCTCAATCTCTGGGTATTATCCATTTCCTATTTTGTTCTCCCGTTATTCCAAAAACGTCAACCAATATCTTGAATTAAATTCTTCTCAGTTTCCCTTTCAGGTAGATTTTCTGTTTTCCCAATAGGACACAGCTTGAAAAATCCATCACCTCCACAAACAATCAGTTGGCCACTAGCCCACCAATTCCTATCGCAGACAGTTGAAGTCCACTTTTCTCCATACCCGTGGTATTTTCTCTGCACTTGGCCTGAAGTGTGTTTTCGGGAACATTGAAAGTACAAGTCAAATCACATTCTCCACATACTCATTCATTCTCTCCATCACTCCTTTATATCCCTTTCCCCTTCTTCCCTGCCTATTACAAGTTGATCCTCCAGACCATAGAAGACCTAGTCCAAGAAAGCAAGCCAACCATTTGTGAAATTCCTTTGTGTCAGAACAGCACATAAAATTGGATTTTGACTTCAATGTTTTAGTTAAGATGAAGAAACAGGGGGCACAGATTAATTTCCCACCTGAAAAAAAAATTAGTTTTCAAGATATCAGTCATCAGGCAACCAAGGACAACAGTCCCTGACAGATGGGAAACAGATTAGGTGAGCCTTACAATGGCCTCAGCTTACTGCCTTCACTAAGTTTTCAGATTGTTGTGTGGGGAAAGTGAATTGCAGATAGAGCCCAGTGAATCCTTTGAGTTGAGAAGATGGGGCTGAGAGGAGGGGAAATCAAAGATGGCAGTCATTCCCTGGTCGGGGTGTCAGAGGAGAAAACTGAAAATCTGCCAAGATTCTTCCTTGTGCATCCAACATTGACCATTCATTGCATGTTTATGAAAAGTTCTCTGAAGCTAAGCAAAGAACCATCTGAATGATTAGAGGAAACAGTACTAGGAACACACATGGAGCTAGGAGTTCTTCTTCCATCAGCCAAAATGAAAAGCTTCTCAGTAAGTGACACTGAGCAGATCTCAAAAGGGCCCTGCTCAGGGATGGGGATATCGCTCAGCGGTAGAGCGTTCACCTAGCACGTGCGGGGTGCTGGGTTCGATCCTCAGCAACACATAAAAATAAAATAAAGGTAGAGTTGTCCAACTGCAACTAAAACAAACAAACAAAAAATTTTCTTTAAAAAGGAATCTTGCTCAGACTAAATAATTCTAAATAATTCTTCTTAATGCAATTCCCCCAGAGATTAAACTATATCTAACTGATGTCATTTCATCCCAAACTAAGTCAAAGGATATTTGTAGAAATATAAAAATATCCAGACCCTAGTAACATAGGATCTACAATATGAGCATTCAATTTAAAATAAGAAAAATCACAGGCATCAATGGAGAAAAACATACCACCTAAAAATAGCAAAAAGAGCAATTTATAAAAACTGATCTGAAGCTAGGCCTGATGTTAGAATTATTACATGAATTAATTAAATGATTATAAGAGCCATATTTAAAAATAAAGGAGCAGAAACATAGAAGTTAGAAAACCCAAATCATACTTCTGGAGACGAGAAATACAATGTGGAAAATGAACGATTCATTGGATAGGGGTAATAGAATGTTAGAGAGCACAGGGAAGAGATCAGTCAACTTGAAAATACAGCAATAGAAGTGACAAAAATAAGTCACACAGAAGAGAAATTAATGTTTTAAAAGTAACCATAATATCAGAGAGTTGGGAGGCAGAATGGGCTAATGTGTGTGCAATATTGAGTTCCTGAAGGATAAGAGAGAGTAAAGGTAGCTGTGAAAATGTTTGAAGAAATATGGGAAGAAAAAAAATCCCAAATTTGTGCACTATAAAATCACAAATAGAAAAATCTCAATGAACCAAAAGCACAACCAACATGATAGAAATTATACCAAGGTATATCATAAACAAATTTCTCAAAAACAATGGTAAGGAAAAAAGCAGCCAGAGACAAAAAAAAATTATTACAGAGAGAAAAGGAAGATTATAATAAATTACTTATTAAATACAATGCAGGCAAGAAGAGGGCAAAACAATGTCCTTAAGATATAGAATGAGAAAATAACTGTGAACCTAGAATGCTGTATCCAGCAAAATTTTTTTTTTTCAAAAATGAAGGAGAATGTTAATGTAAGATGCTAAAAATTAGGAAACTGAGAGTGGGTTTATGTGAACTCTCTGAACTGGCTTCACAATTTTTCTTTATATTTAAAATGCAAAGTTTTTAAAAGTGAAATAAAGATTTTTCTCAGACATGTAAGAGCTGAGAGGAGATCCATATTTTAAGAAATGTTAAAGAAAGTCCTTTGGGCAGATGGAACAGAATGCCAGTTGGAAAATATGGATCTACATAGAAACTGAAGAGCATCAGAAATGAGAACAACATAAATAAAAAAATGAGATTTTTCTTATTGTTGAAATATCTTTAAAAGATGATTAATTATTTAAACAAAAATTAACAGTAACATGATAAAAGGCTTATATCATATATAAAAATAAAATAGCAACTGCAGCAGAACAAGTAAAATGGGAAACTAAAATCATGATATTCAAAGATTCTGATAGATAATTATGTTGGTATTATAATAATACTCAAGGGTAGATAGTGGTAAAGATATATACTATAAACTCTAAATCAAGCATTAAGATAATAAAACAGTTATTGTTAATAAATCAACAAAGGAGGTAAAAAGAAATCATTAAAATATTTGATCCAAAATTAGTCAGAATAAGAACAATCAATCAATGACTACATGGAGCAAATGAAAAGCAAATAACAATACTGTAAATTAACATATACCTGTATCAATAATCATATTAAATATAAATGGTCTAAACACTCAATTTAAAAGGAAGAGACTATCAGTTTGAATGTACAAGCAAAATTTCAACTATATGCTGCCTGCAGTAAATATACATTAAATATAAAAACTAATATGTTAAAAGCAACTGGGTAAAAATATATTCAACAATGACACAGATGAAAAGAACAGAGGAGTGGCTCTATCAGACAAATTAGATTTCTGAGCAAAGAATATAATCAAACACAAAAGGGATTATTTTATGATAAATGAGTAATTTTATCAAGAACACCTAACATCTAAATGCTTAAACACTTAATAATAAAGCTTCAAAATACATGAAGCAAAAACTAAGAAAACTGCAATAAGTTGATAAATTCCCAATTACATTTGGAGATTTCAATAAATCACTTAGTTAATTATTATAATAAGTAGATAATTAGTAAGGGTATAAATGATTTCAATAGAAACAGCAATCATTTGAGCTAATTGACATTTACAGAACACTCTATCTGAAAAAAGCAGAATATACTCTGTGTTTAAGTATACATAGAATATTTACAAATATATGCCAGATTTCCCATAAACTGAACTGCTTATAACTAGACACAAAACCCTTAGGTGTGTGTGCCTTTGTGTATGTATTTCATGGTGCTCCCTTGACATGAATACCCGTCACAGTTTACCAATCCCATCTATCTGGATAATTCCTGATCATCTTTCAAAACCCTAACAGCCAAATGCATCCATTATGAGGCATTCTTCCACGATCCAAAATAAATTTCTTTCTCTATAATATTTTTTTGCCTACATTGATCTTTGCTTACATGACAGTACATTACATTATATGTATAGTTTTTTTTTTACACTTCACCCACTAAATTACAAAGACAGGTTTTAGGATAAAAATTTCACTATTATAAATTGATAACATATGCTTTGATTTATTAGCAACAGCTATCATTAGTTAATATCTCTTATGTGCCAGACATCAATATGTATCATACTCTTTAATGTGTTTATATTTTAAGAAACATTTACATAATGAGTATATGTATTGCACATTGGTGAGGTGCATAGAAAAATGCCCCTGAAATATATTTTTAAGGGAGTCCTAAGGACAAGGTGACAGGACCCTACCAATGATCTTTTTTTAACAGATTTACAAATAATTGTAAATTCCCAAATCAAAAGTGTTAGCATGGGCTGGGATTGGGGCTCAGTGGTAGAGCACTTGCTTAGCCTGTGTGAGGCCCTGGGTTCAATTCTCAGCACCACATAGAAATAAACAAATAAAATAAATTCATCAACATCTGAAGAAAACACAGCATAAAGATGGCATTTGTCATCATCAATAAAGAAACCATTAGAAAACTTACAGCTATTTACTCTCTTCAAGTTTAACTTCGAGTCATGACAAAGCAAGATTACCTATGGGCTGGTGTAGACACTGCCCCAGTTGAACCCCATCAGAATTATCTACCAGTGAGAGACATAATGAAGCAGGAGCCACTGTTTGACCCTTCCTCCCATTGGCGAGAATAAATGACTCCACTCAACAGAGAGGAATATTTTTGATTCATGGAAGCTTGCAGTCATCCAATATTCTGAATTGCCTCTTGCACTTAATCTTCCACTTCAGAAGGAGAAATGGTCCTCACACAGGAGTAGCCACTGCACGTTTGACAAACTTCGCATTTGATTTATCTGTGGCCATCCAAGGAGAAAAACCAGATTTTTCATCAAGCATGCCCTTACATCATCGGAACCCTTCCTTGTCAACATCGCCCTCCCCACAAGGAAAACGCAGGGATCAGATAACAGATTTCGCCCTGGCTGCCTGGTGACACTTTCAGAAGGTCCTTTTGGGTTTGACTGGTTAGATCAGAAAGTTTGATTCACTTTTCCTGCTGTAGAAAGTCCTCGATGTTTAGACAAGAAATGAAAACCATTTCTCTTCCTCAGTCAGGGAAAAAAGAAATGTTTGCCAGATCATTATAGATAGCAGATTGTAGTGGGAAGGTGCTTGGGAATAGGCCGCAGGCAGGCCGATGTTTCCACACAACACCAAGAAGGCCAAACTTCATTGGCATGGCAAAGAAAACCTGCCATGTCCTCCCAGACGATGGGCCCTTGTCTCCTTGGGAAAACACTGTGAGGGCTGCCATTTAGGCAGCCAGCAAAATGACATGTAAATTGGCATCATGGAAGTCCAGGGCCAACCAATACTTCCCGAGGAGCCGAAGTTCCTACTTCAATGCCGCCGTCTGTGTGGCAAGACCTTATGAAAAACACTTTCCCTCGTAAACCCATGGCCCCTGGGGCAGCCAGACATGATGGCTCCGGGAACCTGGAACACTGAAGATCCAAACCCAAATACCAGGATGGAGTGGAAACGCATCTGACTTGTACCAACTGCAGTCGGGGGTGACATGGGTGAGGCTGGTAGATTCTCCTTGGTTGACCCTTCCTGGATGAACTCTGGAAATCTGTTCTACCCACCAAATTGTGTTTATGAGGAGATAATTGTCCTAGAATTCCTGATTTCACATTGATAATTCCAGCGAGAATTCCAGCTTGATCCTATAGTCAAACCAATATCAACTTATGGTTAATGCCCCTGCCTGTCTCCTCCCTCCCTCCCTTCCTCCCCCTATACCTCTCACCCTTTCAAAGTTCTGTGGATTGCAGGCTACAGTTCACTATCTTCCTAAAACAAAACTGGGATGTACAATGCCTAAGGTTTCACGGGGTGATGTATCTTGCTCACTTCCACGTGCTTTTATGTCAAATAAGATCAATCATTTTCCAAGAGGCTCTCAAGAGGAGGGGCCACACCTAACACAACACCTGGAACTCAGCAGAGATTTCATACATGCTTCCTGAGTGACAGCACTTGCCTCATAGCCAGGTTTTGTCTGAGAAAAAGAAAATATATAAAAAAAATCACCTTGAAAATTTTAAAAAGCACCAGAAATAAACAAAGTTATTTTCAGATGCTGCCAAAAAGATCTGAATCTTCATAGCAAAGAAGAAAAGAACTGAAGGCCTTAATAGGTAAGAAAAATGTTAGAAAGAGAATTCCTTAAACAAGAAAATAAATTATCCTAGAATTACGGACTTAATGTATACATGAGGAAACCTACACCTAAGATTTATGATTGTTGTTTGTAACTAGTAATGCCTAATATACATATAATATAATTATGTATTTATATTAATGTATATTAAAATAGACATATATATTCCCATTTGACTCTCACAGTAACCCTCTAAGGTGGACACCATTATTACTCCCATTTAGTAGCAAAGGTAGAGGGAGATCAAGAAATTTAACCAAAACTATCTAACCACTGAATAATTGATCCAGAAAGTATTTCCAGCCATAAAGAAATGGAAGCATATTCTCAGTTTGGGTCATGTTAACATATTGCTGTCAAATTTAATTACTGGAGCTAAATTTTCTGTCTGGTATAATTTGAGTCCCATGAGCAAAATTTCATGCATATAAATCAGTAGAATCAATTTCATTGTTTTCTTCAGAAAACAAATGCCATTTTATAATCTAGTTTTGTTTTGTGTTGTTTTTATGGGAACAGGGGTTGAACCCAGGGACACTTAACCATGGAGTCATATCCCTAGCCCTTTTTATTTTTTATTTTGACACAAATCTTCGCTAAATTGCTTAGGACCATGTTAAGTTGCTGAGTCTGGCTTTGGACTTGAGATCCTCCTGCCTCAGCCTCCTGAGTCACTGAAATTACAGGTGTGTGCTACCACACCTGGCCACCGATTTTTACTCAATATCATTTAAATATAATCTTTCTTTTCCACAGCTTTATAGTCAGATCTGAGTTGAGCAATTAATCTGATCAAACATGACATGGCTTGACATGAAGATTCAAGGGTACGCTATAAATGATATCCATCATAAGCAACTCAGAGGATTTTCCTCAATCCCATTTACAAAGCATTTGGGGTTACTTGGATGAGGTCTCAGCTTAGAAAACCCTTCATAGAGAGAAAACATGTCAAATATTTCAAAGAAATACTTCTTTGAGAACTACAAAACTTGAAGTGCTATGAAATTAGAAGTTATTGCATATTTTTACCTTTTATGATTATAGTTTTTGGTGATAACTACCTAGTTATTTTCTCTCTGTGTGGTTTCAGGTAGACCTTGAATGACTCAGTTCCAAGCACACTGACTTTGAACAGTAAAATAACTCAGATTTTCACTAATTGAGGTCATACTCCCCCACAAGCAATTCAGATCAGTGTGGTATGAACACAAATCAAATAATCCTAATGAGCCTATCACCACTCACCCCATAGGTCCTGAGCAGCTGGCATATGCTTGACATGGCTTTCATGGACCAACATGCTGACATGATCGTGGCAAGAATTCTAAAAACAGATAAGAACACATACACAATGAGTGTATGTGGGAGACATCTCTAATTCTCATTTTGAATGTCATTTTTACCTGAATTAAGACATAGTACAAAGAGGGATTTTCCAAATCCAAATAGAATGTAATACATAAGTAGATTTCAAAAGCCTCTCATTAGCCAGGCCTGGGGGTGTGCACACCTGAAGTCCCAGCAATGTGGGAGGCTGAGACAGGAGGATTCCAAGTTCAAGGTCAGCCTCACCAGCTCAGTGAGATCCTGTCTCAAACAAAAACTTAAAAAGAGCTGGGGATGTGACTCAGTGATAGAGTGCCCTGGGTTCAATACTCAACACCAACATAAATAAATAAATGAATAAATAAATAAATATCTCCCATGAATCTACTCTTGTATACCATTAGCTACATAACTATAGAGCGTTGTATATGTGTTTTATGTTCATGCATGTGTATATATATAAAATAATGTATTTATAGAGTCAATATGTATATGCCCATATACATGTAAAAATGTTGTTTTAAAAATAAACGTTGAATCAGGCTGTGCAAATTATTCTACAGTTTACGTTTGTCAGTTAGTAATCTAGACTGAACAAAAACACATCTTGCTTTTTGTTCATCAAGATCTTTGGATGAAAGAAAGGAATCATCACTTGGTACGTAAGTTTGGTTGCCTATTGAGTTGTTTAGTTGAGGAGGAAAAAAAAGAGCTTGAAATAGAATAGGTAGAAAATATAAAAGAGAAATCATTTTTAAAAAGGAAATGGAGAATTTATAACAGAATCAGAGACAAAGAGGGCTGAAGGGATTGACGCAATTGCTTTCAAAGCCATGAATCAATTTTGTGCCCTCACCCAGAATCCAACCTGGAGCTAACTAATGTTGAAACAATATCAAGTCCTTAATATGAGAACTTGGGCCTCACCTGGGGAAGACCAGAGGGCTAAGGATGGGCAGGGCCACCTTTCTCGAAGTTTCAGATTAAGACCACCATTCTGGTTGAAAATAGGTCAAAATGGAGGGAAATGGGGAAAGGAGGGAACTTGCCATTCCTTGTCAGTGCACGAGGTGGAAATGGGTCAAGTTAGCTCAAAAAAAGACTCAAGTCCCTCTGCACTAATTGTGTTCAGTGTTGAGAGGGAGATGGGATTCTGTGGCTCTTTCTTGGCTTCAACTATTAGCTGAAAAGGAGCCAGAGAATTTTTTAAATAGAGGCTCTTCTGTAAAGAAAGCAGGGAAACAATAGCTAGCTGTCACAGCCAGCTGATATCTACCTTTGATCAGCCAAATGAATGTTGCAGGCATTTCTTATAGAAAGGAGATTGCTTATCGATCTATATCAAAATATGCATGCTAATCCTGGGCAGCAGAGAGTATTTTCAAGTGGAGTTAATAATCTGATTGCTGCCCTGTCTGGAGCAATTCTCTGAACTCGGAGCTCTAATCAGCCCAGGGTCTTGCAGTCAAATGTACTTTGCTGTTTAAATTTGGATTTGTGACATTGATTGAGGAGCCCTTGTAAAGGTGTTGACAAATCAAATTGTTTGTTCCAGTAGTGTTTTGCCAGAGATCAAGTCCAAAGTAATACGCAGTGAATTTGTTCATTACTAGTGGGGTGAAAGGAATGATAAAATTCACCTGCATCATTATCACAGACACAAGCCCAATAAAAGATGTGTTCTGTCTGGAGAAAATGTAGTTTTGTGGGCTCTCCTGTGAGGGATACAGGGGGGTAGCCCTTCTAAACCCACAGGATATTAGATATGGTTTAAGAAAGATAGACAAATAAATTTATTCCATGTTTAAGATCAGAGTACTCTGTTTATTTTGGTTGGAAAATAAAGAGAAAGGTGGACAAATAGTCGTCTTGCATGATGTGAAGAACCTTAAAGCACCCAGATCTGGGTAGGAGGTGGGAGAGGAAGTGGGGAGGGAAAGAGTAATGGAGTCCTCAAGGTTCGTTCCATCCATGTAAAGATCTGTGGATCATCTATACCTGCTTCTGATGACTTTGGAGCCAACAGAAATGGAAGTAACAGGGTTTAATACCACTCTGTGTGCAGTGAGCTGACTTGGCAGGTACAGTAAGAATGGGCAGAACACACAGGGCTGTCTGAGGCTGGGTTCTGTCAGAAGCGGATCTCTGAGATTAGAAAGTGAGTGCAAGTGTGCGTGATTCCAGGGGTCACTGCTAGAGAGTAGCAAGGGACCCCAGGAAAGGAGGGAATCCAATACAAGACCAGGTTACTGCTGTGGGTACCAAATCTCAGTCCTGGTGGGGACTTTGGAGGTTGCAGAAATGGAAAGAAGAGAGAGATGCTGAACTTGCAAGATGGTAAGAAGGTGCTCAGGGAGGGGAGAAGGGCCTCCTTGGGTGGCCACGTGGGTTTCAATGAGAACATCGGCTTGAAAGGCTTCTAGTTTTGTCAGTGGATGCTCTTCAGGGTTAGGGAAAAATTAGTCCTTTGGCTGGGTTTGTGGAAACAGTGGGAGAAAGATTGATGTTGTTTAGTACTTTAATTTTCCCGTCACTTTGCTACAGTTAATAATAATATCAGAAGCAATATTATCACCTAGCATTTATTACGTATGTTTCAAATGCACCAAGCATATTTTCGTGTGTTTAAACCAAATATCTTGGTGTTTTAAATCTGAAGATTATGAACTTTTAAAAGTTGTAAAATTAATTTACTATGTTACCTGTGAAATTTTAAAAAAAGGAAAAATAGAATGGGTTAGAATAAAGTGGAAAAAAATTTGAAAGCTATAACCCATTGCAAGAATTGTTTTTCAATGAAGACTCTGTCTCAATGATGTGTGCAAGTGCTTGTATGAGCACATGTGTGCAAACCAGACCTAACGAGAGTAGTTAGAGCAATTTGATGTTTTGCATTTAAATTTCGTAATAACTCGATGCACTTGGGGTTTTCAAGCCCATTGTACAGGTAGGAAAACTGAGATTACAAGGTGCTAAGTTACCCTTGTGAGTTCACAGTGCAAGAAAGCAGATGGCACCAAGGTTCAACCCCATCCACAGAAAGTTCGCTCTCCCCAGTCATAACCATTACACAGTCAAGTCTGCAGCATAGAAAATGTAAATCCTGTAACTTTCACGGAGAGCCTGCGATGGGAGGCCTCGGAGACCATCTGCTGCTCCAGAAGGGCTGGCAACTGTTCTTTTCATGTTTGTAAGAAGAGTTTGGTAACAAAACCCATTTAATATCAAACTGGAAGACAGCATAGAGCTCCTTGGTGTTAGAGCATTGTTGATGTCGCCTTAATTTATAACATGGCAAATGGTTAGGCAGATGGCATTTAATATATTCCCAGACATAAACATGAGGATTAAGTTGTATATAGTGTAGGTTCCTGGACTTCCATAAACTCTGTAGGAGGTAAGCCTATCTCCTCACCCTCCCAACACTCCCCCTTCCTGCTGCACATGGGCAGTGTTCACCCTTCAGACACAGGAAGTGCAAACAGAATCGGCCCCTGTCCTAAGAAGAGTTACTTAAGGACTCATGTGACCAGCGTCCCAACTCATCTCAAAGTAAATACTGACATGTTTCATGTTAGCTGTTAATGACAACAGGAAAGGAAGCCTCTACGTAATAGAAGGACACAGATTTTAGGGTCTAGACACGTAGGGTAGTGGCTTCATTTCTGCACTTCACAAGTCCCTGTAACTTGGTTTAATTAATAGACTTGATTTTTTAGAACAGTTTTAGAATTGCATACATCTGAACACGTGGTACATAGCATTCTTTTTTAAATTATCCCCTGCACAATACTGTTTCCCCCTACTCTTCACTTCTCATATTTGTATAGTATTTATTACAATGGATAAAGCAATGTTGTTAGATTATTATTAACTGAAGTCAGATTTCCTTTATTTTTACCTAATATTCTGGATCCCATCCCGTATACCATAGTAAATTTCATTGTCACAATTCCTTGGACTCGTCTTGGCTCTGACACTTTCTCACTCTTGACTCACTTTTGATGACCTTGACAGTTCTGAGGATTACTGGTCAGACATGTTGTCAGAATGTGTCTCTTTTGGAATTTGTTGTCTTTCTCATGAGGAGTTTGAGGATATGGGTTTTGGAGAGCACCACAAAGGGAAAGTGCCATTTGAATCACATAAGTAAGGGTATGTACATCAACATGCCTGATCACGGTTGATGTTGACCGTGATCGCCTGACTCAGCAGCTTGTCACTGCACAGTGGCGCCCCCTACCCCACCCCTTTCCACCTCTCTCTTTGTAAGGAAGCCACCATGTGTAGCTCACCCTAAGGGCTGGGGAGTGTGACTGCTGGAAAATAGGGTATCTACAGGATTTGTTTGGAATTCTTCTACATAAGAAATTAGAGTCTTCTCCCATATTTATTAGTTTATTCAATTATTTGTAACAGTAAGCATGTATTCTTGGATATTTATTTTGTACTTTGGGTTATAACCCAATATTATCTTGGTTTTTTTCCTCAAATTGATTTTGCTTTGAACATTGGACACTCTTTCAATTGGCTCCTGTGCCTCCTAAATATGCTCCCAGCAATGTGGATTTTTTTCAGTATTCCAGAAATCGTTTGCATTTTTTTGGTGCATTATAGTTGTACATAATGTTGGGATTTGTTATTCTTACCTGCACTTAATATAGTACTATAATTTGGCCAATGTCACTCCCCAGCCCTTCCCTACCTCTCTTCCATCCTCCCTTTCTGATTTCTTTCCTCTGTTCTACTGATCTCCTTTGATTTTCATGAGGCCCCCTACACCGGCATTGCTTTTTGGCTTAGCGATCAATGCAGTATTGTTATTTCCAAGCAGTTTCTTATGTTCTAGCATTTTAAGATGTTCCTGGCCCATCTTGTTTGTTTCTCACACCCATCATAGAATCAGGCATTGCCTAACCAGGAACCAAGACCTGACTACTTGTTGTAATCAGATGACATTGAATCTAGACCCTTTTAGCAGGAAGAACAAACAAATGCATGCACATACACTAACCCATGTCTGTGTACACGTCTATCAACATTTCCATATGTAATCATCTCCTTTAAGATGAATGTGAGCACTTACTGATGTCTCCAACTCTGATCCATTGTCACATGGATAATTCTATTTTCTTTCCCTTTACAAATCCACACTACAAGGTTTCAATATACATGTATGGGATTAACAAAATTGCTAGCCCATAATTCCGTGGAAACAACTTTATTCGTGAGAGTACAGTGCTTGTGAGGTTTTTCTTTTGCCTTTGGTCTTACAGAGGCAATTGATTTCCAAAGTTACTTCAGTTACTATCTTTTCTCTTGTTGTCTTCTGTGAGGGTTATTTCATACCTGTTTACCACATGTCGTTTCTTATTGTGGTCCGTTCTTTACTTGGGTTCCCTGACCTCCTAAATTAACTGTTCAAATAACTTACATTAAGGTTTATTACTCTTTGTACTATGGGTTTTGAGAAATGGATAATATCACATTTCAACTGTTATCATAATTGCATAATTGTAGCCCTCTTGCTTCCCCCACCCCCACTTTATGAAAACCGTTCTTATTCCCAAGAAATAGAAACTAGCCCCAGATAAAACCTACCCACCTGGAGACGTGCAGGTCTCTCCTGTTCTCTCACTGAGATAGGAGACCACTTGGCGCCCCTGAGATGGGGACGCACTGGTTTCCCTGCTCCCTCCCTGAGAAGATAAAGGGACATGCTGGTTCCCTGATTCCCCTTTCTGAGAGAGAGGAAGAGGGTCTGTCTCTGTTCCCACGAAACAAAGTTGGCTTCCACAAGATCAGGGGATGCTCACTGTGTGAATCAAGACTAAACCCGCCCCTAGTGCGTGCCCATGATTCTAGCCTACAAAAGGTGACATTCCAGGGGGACTTGCTGCTGCTGTCCCTCTCTTTCTGCAGAGCAGCCTCCTCAGGCTCCTGACAACAAACCCGCTCCTTCTCCCGGGTGTGTGTGATCAGTCCTGGGACACTCTTCTTTCCTCTACCAATGCAGTATCCTACAGAATACCTTGCTCTATGATTCCCTGTGTACCCCTGTTCATCCCCTCCTCCCCACAGTCTCCTGGATACCACTGAACTTCTTACTATTTGCATACTTCTGTATTTTCTAGAATGTTGACACACTCTCATCCTTCAGTATCTGTGGGGAATCTGTTCTAGAATTCTCTTGGATACAAAATTCCGTGAATGCTCAAGTCCAATATAGAAAACGGCTTGTATTTGCCTATAATCTATAATCTTGTATTTGCCTATAATGTATAGATTAAAGTATCTTCCCAGGTACTTTAAATCACCTCTAGGTTATTTATGATACTTAACATAATCTACATGCTGTGTGAAGAGTTATTATTGTATTGTTTAGGGTATAATGACAAGAAAACAGGGCTTAACATGTTCAGGGCAGATGTAAATTTTCGGCAAATATTTTCTATCCTTGATTGGTTGAATCTGCAATGGCAGAAACTCTGTAAATACGAAGGGCTGATTAGGTGGAATCACATAGTATGTAGTCTTTTTAGAGTGGCTTCTTTCACCAAACAATATTCATTCAAGTTTATTCCATGTCTTTATGTGACTTGATAGCTTATTTCTTTTTATTGCTGTATAATATTCCCTTGTGTTAATGTGCCACAGTTTATTTATTCACAGTTTATTTATTTACCCACTGTTGTTGGTGACTGTAAATAATGCTGCTAAAAACATCCAAGGGCATATTTTTATGTGGACAAAATATTTCAATTCAATTGGGTAAATACCTAAGAATTTTAATTGTCAGATCAAATAGTAATATTATGCCTTGCTCTGTGAGAAACCACCAAACTGTCTTCAAAAGTAGATGCACCATTTTGTACCAGTAGCAAATGAGAGTTTATGTTACTCTACATCCTTGCCAGTATTTAGTTAGCCAGATGTTTTGGATTTTATTATTCTTATTCTAACAGGTGCCATATTTCCTTGTTGTTTTAATTTGCAATTCCCTAGTGACAAGAGATGTTAAGCACTCTTTCATGGGCTTATTTGCCCATCCATACATCTTCTTTGGTGAGATGTTTATTTAGACTTTCTTTCTTTTTTTTTTTTTTTTTTTTTTAATTTGCCTGGTTGTTTCTTTTGTCATTGAGTTGTAGAAGGTTTTTCTTTTTTGTATAATTTGGATCAGGTATGTGTTTTGCAAACTTCTTTTCCAGTTGGTGGCTTGTTTTTTTTTTTTTTTTTTTAATTGCTTCAACAGTTTCTTTTGCCAAGCAGATTTTAACTGCTTTTGGTGTATATCTGAAAACTTATCATAAAACTTGAAGTCACCTAGAGTTTCTCCTACTAATTTCTTTTAATTGTTTTGCAGCTTTGAAATTTCATAAAGGTCTGTAATCCATTTTGATGTAATTTTTATGAAAGGTATAAACACTGTTCTCGATCTTTTCATTATTTATTTACTTATTACATATACAGAAAACAAAATAGATCCAAACACTGCTTGAGGTGACCATCTTTTCTCTACTGAATTGGCTTTTCCTCCTTTATCAAAAATCAGCTGACTAAAATCGTTTGCCTCTATGGGTTTGGGTCTATTGAGAGACTTTCTATTCTGTTCCATGGATTTTTATGTTTATTACTGTTTCCGTATCATACAGACTTGATTGTTGGAGGTTTTTAGTGAGCCACGAAGTTGGTCATGTCAATCCTTGGAGTTTGTTTTACGTTTTCCATATCTGGCTGGCTATTCTGAGTCCTCTGCTTTTCCATGGGAACTGTAGGATCCAATTTGTCTATATTCATGAAAAGAATGTGCTGGGTTTTTGATTAGGGACTATGTTGAATCTTCAGATCAAGTCATGAAGAATTGATAAATAACAATATTGAACTCTTAACATGTCACCTTTTTTTTCCCTACCAGTGTTTCTAGAACAGAACTGACATACAAATCTACACGTATTTCTACTTTACAATTTGATTACACTTTGGTGCATGTCGACACCTCTGAAGCCACCATCACAACCAATCAAATGAAGAAATTCATTACCCTCTAAAGCTTCCTTATGTCTCTTCATAAACTCTCTCTTCTTATTCTCCAGCCCCAGACAACTGCTGGTCTGATTTCTGTTAATAAATTTTGGTTTGGGTTTCCTAAAATTTTATATAAATCAAGTCATACCACATGCGCTCCTTTTAGTCTGATACACTTTTACTTGATATAAAGTATGTGCTTCATAAATGTAGCAAATATATATAGTTTATTTCTTCCTGTTGTTGAGTAATATTTGTGGGAGGCCATTCTCTAACGTGATTTGAGTTACCTCCCTAGCTGGGTGAGAGGCGCTTAGACACACTGTGTCAGAGCCTTCCCCACTCTGTCTCAGGTGCGAGGGATTGTCCTTGTGGGGGTGTGCCTGACCACTGACCCGAAGACCAATCACTGACCCTGACCTTGGAATGCTGTCCCCCTCGACCTTCATTGGATGGAATTTTCCCTTGAATTTTTTGTTCCCCAATATAAAGCTCACTCCCTGGCGTGTTCCCTCTCTCTCTCTCTCTCTGGCCTCTCGTGTTAACCTCACCACTGCATTAGGTGGCTGGAGGCAGGAGCTAGGAGGAGCCGTCTCTGAGCTGGGCAAATAAGGTAACGAGAGTTATGTCTCTTTAATTTTAAAACTCACTAGTTAATTTTTATGCTTTCTAACCTCTATTATGAAGCTAGCGTGCTGGTCTCGTGGCTGAAATATTGACTTGTGTATGTAGTCCATATTTTTTTATCTATTCAATTGCTGATGAGTATTAAATTGCTTTCAACTTTTGACTCTTGCAGATGAAGTTATTATGGACATTAGTGTATGGACACTAGTGGACCATTTTTGTACGTTAGATGTTTTTTGTTCATCTTGAGTAAATATCTGGGAGTAGAGTAACTGGATCCTATACTTGGGACAGATTTATCTTTTCAAGAAACTGCTGCATTGCTTTCTACAGTGGCTGCCTTCCCACCTGCAGTGCATGAGAGTTCCAGTTCCTCCATGTCATCATTCAACAGTTGGCATGGTCGGTCTATAATCTGAGTCACTCTAGTCAGTGCATAGTGGTATCACAGTATGTTTTCAATTGGCATGACTGGTAATCCTTGAATAATGGATGTTTCTATATTCCCATAAATATTCTTGACTTTTATTATGGCATGCAGTTAGTTAAGTTACTTGAAAACAGTCTGTGCCTTTTGAGACGTACCTTTATTCGCTTGTGGTATATTAGGTGAATCAGGAGAAACACAGGTTTAAGAACAATTAGGACTAATTATTCCCAATTTCTGAGTCAAAATCTTTCAGATTACTTCATCCAATGAAGGGTGAAATTTTCCTGTCTGGACTATGAGAACACGCTCTATTTCCAGCTTTGTATGAAGACTCATGTTCTTTCCTGTTACCTGTTGAATGGCCCTTTCTCCAGCCTTGAGTCATTGTCTCATTTAAATGCACCAATCATCTACTCTGCTCAAAAAGGCTTCTCTGTGTATATTCAGTTCTGTCCTCTCTCTTATCTGTCCTGTACCTTCATGGGTCTCCAGACTCTCTGTTCTCCTTATTCCCATCAGGGAGACTTCTGGGATCCCCCTGTAGACCATTTCTGTCTGTGCTGAAAATCTCTCCAGTAAGTAAACTGGTGTCCTCTTGGGAGTTAAAGGGTCTCTCATCCCACAGCTCCATCAAGTTAGTCCTGGCTTGAGGGGGAACTAGATGTGCATCTTGAAGAAAAGAGAAAGAAAAGACAGAGAAAGGAGACTTTCCTTGCTTCTCAACTAGCCAATACAGGTAAAAGATATCGAAGTAGCTGATCTGGGGCAAGCCCCTGCCTCCCCCTCAGCAAGTGCTGCAACTTGGAAGAATCTCATCCTCTACAGGATCTGGTAACTCTAGTAAGTCAGAGTTATGCTATCCCCTGCACAGTCTTTGGCTCATGGACGGGTCTGTCCTCTAAGATGGTTTAAGCACAGTGAAGCTCAGTGCTTTACTAGATGTTCCTGGAAAGCAAATATTTTGTATTCCATGGTGAGTCATCTCCCTCCAGCTCCTGCTGACAGACACTTGCAGCCGTGAACAAAATGAGGCTAAAATCTTGATTGACAGGCAGAAAAGGCCAAATCTGAGAGAATCCCAGAGAAATGAAGGCAACTCCCCGGTAAAACATGCCTGCAGTTGAGTTGTATGGAGCTTTTTCTGTATGTGAACCAATATGTGTATTTTATTAGTAGCTTGATTTGGGTTTTCAGGGAGGCACACTTAAGCCTCCTCATGCTTCCAGAGGCCATAACTAGAGTATTAATGACGAGGGCACGGTTACCCACCCTGTGCTCAGTAACATTCATCTGTTCCCACCCAATTCTAAGGAGCACTGTAGAATTTTAAAAATGAACTGCTCCAATTGTTCCCTGACAAAAAGAGGAAATGGCATGACACTGCCCAGGAAGGCTGGCCACAGAGGTTGAGAAAGTCCAACGCCTCTTCCTCCTGCCTTCTCTGCTCTGGGCCAGCCATGACATCTGTTCTCACTGCACCATAGGATAGAAGGGCTTTCTGAGTTACTGCTCCAAACATGACACTCATAGCACTCCCTTCAAATCTCACCTGTCTTCCCGCAGAGGTGGAGATCTCTGGATCGTGGTCTTTTGGAGGGGCAAACACCCTCTTCATGTGCGTCTCCTTCTAGTGAGTGCTTGGCTCTTTGGTTATTTCCTTGGAACTGTTTCTTCTCCATCCCCCTCTCCTGCCTGGGAGTGGAAGTTTTTGTGGAGCATGTCTCTGACTCCCTCTAAGTCACCACGGGTGTTTCCTGACAATGGGAGACATTTTTTAAGTCAGTGGTAGCTTCTAAAACGATTTCAGTTTCCTTCTCATCAGGGAGATTCTGAGATTTGAAAGACAGTGAAATCATGAAGCGGTGTCCCTGGGTACCAGGCTTGGCAGGTATGAAGTCAGTACAGGTAAAGGTGGGCTCTAGGGTCACACAGCTCTGTCCATCTCAGGATCTTTCCTTCTTTCTCCTTCTTCCCTCTCTTTCCTAAACAGCTTAACTCATCTCTTTTGGATTCTCCACCTTTTTTTTTTTTTTTTTTTGAAGGGGGAATCTTTTCTTTAAAAAAAAAAAAAAAAACAGATGATAAATGTTTTAGACTCCACTAATCTAGGGGCAGAATCAAAGCTACCATGGAGGTACTAGTCTAACTATTTCAAACCGTGAAAATCGTTCTCACTTCTTGGGCTATAAACCAACAGGCAGCTGGCCAGGTTTGGCTTCCATCGTTTGCTGACTCTCGCCCTGGAGAATTGGATAACAGCTTGATTCTCAAGGACTTGGGGGAGCTCCCAGCATAACAAGGGCAGAAAGAACAATTTACAAAAATCTCTACCCAAGACTGAAAATTTTATATCAAATACACTTTTATAAGGCTACCTGTCAAAATCTATTAAAAAAAACAAAACACTTTTCCCCTGTAGTGAAGAAGTAATTATTAACTTTCCAATGAGGAGGACCAGATAGGTACAATAAGAAGGTGGAGACTGGCTAAATGGTTCTGGGATTTTCTCCCAGTGAAGAAAACTCTCCACCTTGCTTTCTTCTAGTGGGATCCTTTCACTCCAGTTAATAGAGCTGTGAGAAGCTCTCTCTGCTCCTCTCTGAAAACATCCACATCTTTACTGTGGTCTCTCTGGGGCTGGGCTGCCCTCTCCCGACCCCGAGCCCACAACCTACTCTCCCAGCTACCATGAGTGCCATGTTAGGCTCACTGCATCCTTGACACCAGAGATGGCTGCCATGTGGGGCCCACAGACCCTAAGAGCAAGCAAGCCAATTCCAGGGAATGTGCTCTAACCTACTTCCAACATGGCTTCCAAGGATTCCCACCTCCCCCTTGAATTATTATTTCCTCCCCTGAATTGTACACTGGGGCAATGTGACTTGTCTCCACGGTGAGAGGATGTCACTTTCAAAGGTGTGGTTGGTTATAAAGGACTGGACATCTATTCTGTAAGCATTTCCTGTCTTATTCTCTCACCACTTCCATTTAATGACGTCAGCTGCTAGGTGGTGACCTGCCCTATAGAAAGACCCATGTGGCTCTCCCTATCACAGCTTACCTGGAACTTACACCTGCCCCGGATCCCTAAGTGAGATTGGAAATAGATCCTTGCTCAATCCCACCTTGAGGCAACAGTAGTCACAACCAACAACTTTATTGAAGTGTCGTGAACAATCTTCAGCAGAAGAACTGACCCTAGCTTTGTCTGAACTCCTGACCGGGAGAAATGGGGAGATGGTAATGGCTGTTACAAGTCACTAACTTTTGTCGTCACTTACTACATTGCAATAGATAACTCGTATTTCTATCAGTGAATATTTGCATTCATTTATTGTAGTGGACAATCAGGAACCATAAAAAAAAGGTTTAAGGTTTGCTAAATATCCATTTTCTTTTTAAAGGTATGGGATTTTAAAAGCTGAGTTGATGTGAAAATAAGAAAAAAGAAAACTGTTGGTAGGCAGATATGAGCCCCATATTTCAAAAATTATGACTCTAAAGTTTGGGAACTGCTTCTTTAGGCAATGTCCTTGAACTTACACTTCTAACAATTTGTCTCCATGTAAGACCCTCACACGCCTTGTACCTCTCCATTTCCCTTCACCACCTCATTACTCTGCAGTTGTGTGTAGTTGTTTTGGGGTGAATGTTGCTGGCAAGGCAGAATGTGCCTATTCAACATTTCTTTAAGATTTAGGACTATTTTAGGTCCCAAGAAAGGATTCAAATGAAAGATATGTGCTGTTTGGTTTCAGCAGTTGAGTATGTTGAGTGCAGCACATCGGGATTCTCTTGCATGAAATAATATTTGCCGTAGGAATACAGAGATCAGAAAATGAAACTGGGCATGAATCAATCAATGTTCAGGATTCTGGGATGATCTGGGACATAAACAGGAGTTAAAAGGGACAGAAAGGTCTAGAGAGACTTAAAGGGAAAGTTGCTTCTGCCCTTCAGCAAGGGTCAGTTGATCACCCAAGGCACAGGACTTTCCATACCACGTACCTACACGAAGCAGTGAAAGGACTTTTCATTCTGGCTTTCCTGGAGCTCAGAAGTTTCAAGGGAGACGGGATTTTCTCCCTTCAAAGCGGCCTGTTCTATGGACCTCTGAGTCTGTGGAAATCCACAGTTTGTCTGCAAGAGACATTATGACAGGATGCATGACAGAGGCACACCCACCCTGGGCATCCTAATCCTTAGAACCAATGGCAAAAGCAGTTTCAAATGGGATTTATTAAAGAGTCCTCCAAGGGATAAATTATGCTGTGTGACCGGGTGGGCTCAAAGGAATCACAAGAATCCTCATAAGGAAAAGGTAGGGTCAAAGTCATGTGAGAAAGTAATGTGACATTTGAAAGTGAAGGAAGGAGCCCAGTCTGGAAATGCAGGTGGCTGCTAGAGGCTGAAAAAGGCAAGGGAAATCCTCCTCCAGTGCCTCCTGTTGTCGCCTGGCTTTAAACCATTGCGGCTGGTTTTGCTCTTCTGATCCCCTGAACTGTAATAGAATACGTGTGTATTGCTTTAAGCCACTGAGTTAATGATTATTTGTTATAGCAAAGATAGGAAACTCATACAGGTGCACATTAGGAAAAAAAGGACAGGGTGCCTTGAGCTCTTTTTATTTTGATTTTTAAACTTGTTTCAAATAGTTATACATGACAGTAGACTGCATTCATGCACTTTGATCCATCATACATAGATGGGATATAATTTCTCATTTTTCTGAGTGTACATGTCATAGAATCACATGGGTCACGTAGTCACATATATACATAAAGCAATAATATCTGTTTCATTCTACCATCCTTCCTATCCCCACTTCCCCTTCCTTTACTTCCCTCTACCTAATCTAAGGTAACACTATTCCTCTCTAGTGCCCCCCACCTTATTGTGAATTAGCATCCTCATATGAGATGCAGAGCTTAGCCTTTGTTTTGGGGGGATTGGCTTATTTCACTTAGCATGATATTCTCCATCTGTATCCATTTACTGGGAAATGCCATACTTTCATTCTTCTTTAAAGATGAGTATATTCCATTGAATATATATGCTACATTTTCTTTTTCCACTCATCTATTGAAGGACATCTAGGTTGGTTCCATAGTTTAGATATTATGAATTGAGCTGCTATAAACATCGACGTGGCTGTATCACTGTAGTCCGCTGACAGGGTGCCAGGCAGTCTTATAATAAGAATTCCCAAGCTTAGAGGGGTCAGACTGAGAGACATAAGGGGTAAATGCTTCTTTCCAAAACAGGAAAAACCTTGCACCCTGGAACATTCAAAAGAATCCCTTATGTGTGAACAAACTAGCAGTATTTTTTATTTTTTTTCTTCTTCTCATCCTTTTTTAATTTCTATTTTGGGGCATGTCATGAAAGTTGAGGGGTGTAGATCAGTGGTAGAAGGCACACTTAGCATGTTCAAGGCCCTGGGTTTAATCCCCAGCACCAAAATAATAAATAAATAAAAATAAAATAGGGCAGATAATACAGTTGTACACATGCACATTTTTAAATAAGTATGTAAATAAATACAGATGGACACCTTTTCTTTGTGATGGAGTGTACACTATAGTTTGATAATCACTGCTATCTTTCGTTAGACTTGTCCCAGAGTCACTCCATTTGTGGACTTTGGGGACATTTTCAAACTTCCCCTACCCTCCACGCCTCCATCTGCAAAATGGGATTTTGATAATAATAACCATAATTTAAATCTCAAAGTAAGATGAGAGTTATAACCGATACTGCTCACTTGGCTAGCATTTGGGGGGGTAGGAGGTGCTCCCTCTCAGGGTCATGCTGGAGCAGCAGGGTCAGCCCCTCGGAGTGGGCACCTCCTGACATTCTGTACCTAGGAGTCTTCCATGTCTCGTCCTACTGCAGGTGGAGACCTTAGCACTTATTGCTCAGAGATTCTTAGGCCATTGGTGGCTGCACACATTGACATTTCCTTTCCTGACCCAGAACCAGGCTGTGAATTCTCAACCGTGATACTTTCCCAGGAAGCCACAGGCCATGAGTTTCCCACATCCCTGGTCACCGATGCCTGAGGTTTAGAGAACAGTTGGGCTCAACCCCTTGCCAACCCTCTTGCAGGAGGCCAGCGCTCTCCACATCAGGCACACTCTTAAACATCTGTCTGTGGCGTGATTTATTCTATTTTAAAATGAGGTTTTCAAACAACTCACTATCTTAATTTTAGCAGTTCAGCTCCTTTGTATGCTAACAATACCAAACATGCAAATGAGCTACCACTTTGCTTTCTAGCAAAAATGTTTCTGTGCAAACACTTGATTTTATAACGCACTTTGCAGCTTTCTCCTATAATTAGTTGTTAAATCTATATTTGACTTTGTCTAAGTGGTTGTGTTCCAAGCCTGTTTTTTCATGCTTCTTACTTTGGCTGGTCCATTTTACCCCTAACCATGCATCTGCGTAAGCCGGGGTATGTTTTCCTAGTTAGATTTTAAATTGAACATGAAAACCAGAAAACATGCCTGGAGTCAGGGTTCGGTTGTGCCCAGAGACTGCAGGTTGGGACTGGATACACTCCACATGGCTCTCATTCTCCCAGGGGTAGCAGATTAATTCAGGATGGGCCTGTGTATTCCTCCCATGAGGTTAAGACAAGTCATGTGACCAAGTTCACCATCAGCAGATGGAAAAATGTATTCTTCCTATGGCAGTGAGGGCAGGGTTACAGTGGATATTTTTGCACAATAATCTAATCGACCATATTCCCAAGTGAAGCCTAGAGGTAAATCTTAGAGCTAGAAGAAGGACCATCTATTTATGCAGTAGAGGTTTGAGTGCTTACTTTACCCTGGCCACCAAAGGTATTGAATGACGAGCTTAAACAAATAAAGACATAAACCCACTCTTTTCTATACTTGTGGTTTGGACTAAAGAGCTCACTGAGGTCAACTCCCAACCCTTCAATCTCTTAGCTATGTGGGGCCTAAGCCTGTTCCAATTCAAAGCCCTCATCAAACAAAAGCATGGAAAGGCATGAACTTCAGCAAAAGAGTGTTTATTTAGAATAAGAGATCATGCTAAAATACTAATTTTGACAAACTGACAAAAATTTTTTAAACCCACAAGATCCAGAAAAATAACATTTTAATGAATTAACTACTATTATTATACCTCTATAATATTTCTTTCCTACAATTTGCCTGTGACACACTTTGCATTTTTCTATGATGACGACTTTGTAATATTTTCTATAGAGAGAAAAGAAAGGTAATTCAGTCTTCTCTCTAATATGGTTGATCCAAAGCAATAAAAATATCATACTTGGGATGCATAAAACATACAACTTCGCAGACAGATGTACTTACCGAAGAATACAAGTTTGTACCCTTCAAACATAATATTTCTGATAAATTATATTTCATGGGAGTCTCATCAAAATTATAGTAGGTTTATAATTATATAGTCAATAAAACGCTGCTTTCCTGCATGTATTCTGACAGGAAAGAACTTCTATTTTGACTAGGAATCAATTGAATAGAAATTTCTGCTCATAATTGTGCACATCTGATGAATACAGAATTTTTCGTAGCTTAGCTTCTGCACTGTATCTTTCAAACATTTTTTTTTCTCCTTCTCCACTTACATCTCCCTTTTACTCCTTCTCCACTTACATATTCCTATGGCAATATCATCTCCGGGCTCCTCATCTCCTGATGCAGGTGAGTGAGCTCAGTGGGTTGGAGGAGAGTCCTTTGACCTACCTTGCACTAGAGCAACTAGCGGTAACTTAGCTGCCCTTGGGTGCTATAAAACACATAAACATATCTCACTGAATACAAGATAAATATATCTCCAACTCAGTATCTATTAGATAGATTCTTAAAAATGTCCATGGGTACCCAGCATATGGACGGTGTAATACAGGGAAATTAGAGCAGAAACAGCTAACAGTCTTAACCTATGGAAGTTCAACTATCAATTTTGCACTTTACAGAAACATCACCATATGAAGCCACTGCTAGGGTCCCTCTCCAGGTCTTGGAAGGAGACTATTATGCAAATGAGGGACTCCCAGGGTCTCGCTTCATGAGATGCATGGTGAATCTGAATCTGCTTGAGCTCTTGGGACACCAACTTCTACCTTAAGATAGTCTTATGCCCAATTCAACGTGGCTTCTTGAAGGAACTGCTTCTGAACAACCACAGAAAGAGTATCCAATCTTTTTTGCCTTTTTCTCTATGGATTACATCACAAATTACTTGACATGTTCTACTTCCTATCACTTCTCTCTTTGTCTATCTTTCTGTCCATCTGACCACTAACTGGGCAATCTGTTCTTCATCTTTGGTTTCCACTTTTGTTGTTGGTTGTTGTTTGTTTGTTTGTTTTGTTTTAATTAGTTACACATGACAGTACAATGATCTTGACATATCATACATTTGAATCAGATGGGGTATAATTTCTCATTTGTCTGAGTGTTCAGGTTGCAGAATCACATTGGTCATGTTTCAATTGATTGTGCAAACCATGAACTTGGGCTGGGGATATAGCTCAGTTGGTAGAGTGCTTGCCTTACATGCACAAGGCCCTGGGTTCCATCCCCAGCACCACAAAAAAACAAAAAACAAACAAACAAACAAAACCATGAACTTACTGAGGAAAGCCTGTCCCAGTTTGCCCCCTACTCCAGATCCCTCTCCATAGACTTTACAAAGGTCTTCCTAGGGAAAGTGAAAATGTCCATCTGCATATGAAAACAGTGTTCAGACTCAGAGTTAAGAACACAAAAATGCAGATTGAACCCACAATGGGATATCATCATGGTCTTAACATTTTAAAACAATTGATATTGTAAAATTAAAAAAGGGTCAATCATAAAAGTGAAAGGATTGGCAGCAGAGTTGCTGGTAAATAAGTATCATTCTACAATATTATTGGGGAAGTATTTTGTTCTTTTAATATATTCCTCCCAGTGCTCTATGAGTGTTATCTGCCTTTTTGACTCTGATTCCCAATGTTTACAACAGTCCCACCACATCCCGGGTACTCAAAATTATTTGCTGGGTGTATTTTTTTTTTTTGTATTTTTTGTATTTTTAAAAATATTTTATTTTTTAGTTATAGGTGGACACAATATCTTTGTTTTATATTTATATGGTGCTGAGGATCGATCCCATTGCCGTATGCATGCTAGGTGAGTGCTCTACCTCTGAGCAATAACCTATTTGTTCTTTTTAGTTTTACAGGATAGTAGAATGTATTTTGGCATATTATACCCACATGGAGTATAACTTCCCATTTTTGTGGTTGTACATGATGTGCAGTTATACTGGTCATATATTCATATATGAACATAGAAAAGTTATATCTGATTCATTCTACTGTCTTTCCCATTCCCATCCCCCTTCCATTCCCCCCAAACCATCTCTGTCCAATCCAGTGAACCTCCACTCCTGCTTCACCCCCACCTATTATGAGTCAGCATCCACATATCAGAGAGAACACTCAGCTTTTGGTTTTGGAGACTGTCTTATTTCACTTAGCATAATAGTCGCCAGTTCTATCCATTTACCAGCAAGTGCCATGATTTCATTCTTCTTTATGGCTATTCCATTGTGTATAGGTCCCACATTTTCTTTACCCATATGTTGAAGGGTATCTAGGTTGGTTCCATAGCTTAGCTATTTTGAATTGAGCTCCTATAAACATTGATGTGGTCGTGTCACTATAGTATGCTGGTTTTAAGTTCTCTGGGTGTATGTCCAGGAGTGGGATAACTAGGTCAAATGGTGGTTCCTTTCCAAGTTTTCTGAGGAAGTTCCATGTGGCTTTTCAGAGTGGTGGCACCAATTTGCAATCCCACTAGCAATGTATGAGAGTACCTTTCCCCCACGTCCTCACCAACATTGATTGTTACTTGTATTCTTGATAATTGCCATTCTGACTGGAAAGAGACGATATCTCAGTGTAGTTTTAATTTTCATTTCCCTAATTGCTAGTGATATTGAACATTTTTTCCATATATTTGTTGACCAATCATATTTCTTCTTCTGTGAAGTGCCTTTTCAGTTCCTTTGCCCATTTATTGATTGGATTACTTGTCTTATGGTGTTAAGTTTTTTGAGTTGT